>NC_090307.1:14463802-15088802 GCF_039906515.1 Pseudorca crassidens
GAAATGGTGGTCCAGGTACAGAATGATGTAATAATTAGTACAACAAGTGTCATTTATAAAGCCTCCAGAAATAGTAAAAAGAGAGAAATACCAGACACAAATAGTTATCACAGAGGACAAAACTATCCATTTCTTTATTATCATAAATCGTGAAGCTCCACTGATGCATATTTTATCACAACACTCTTGCCATATGTGATCTGAAGTTTCCAGGTGTATCCCCAGGGACCATAGTTACTGATATAGATAACCAAGAATTCCTTTTATGCTTCTCTCAACACTGCCACAGTTCAAATTGAAATTAGCATCTTCTACAATGAAATACCAGTTGCTATCACAAACAGAGTTGACAGCTGGAGAGAGAGGCCTGTTTATCCAGTTATTCTTCACGTCTTCAGTTCATTGTGGTTTATTAAGATGGGTACTGTAAGTTCCCGAATGAAGAGATGTTGAGTTTTTGCACAGTGATTATCATTTGAATAAAAGTATTGAGAAGCTGTTCTCAGATGGGATTGAAGGTCAAAGATAAAAAAATCACCCGTATAAGCATCTGATTGAAATGATAATCATTTAATTCTCCCAAAATATGTCTTTCTAAGATTGCTTTTTCTCACTCACATAGTTTGAAACATTACTTTCCATTGTAGAATCATTTTGAGCGGAACTTGGTAACTGCATTGAGCACCAACTGTGTTACAGGAACTATGCTAAGAAGCTTCTATGTGTTATCTCATGACGCAGGTAGTCATGACCTCAATCTTGTGACATAGATAATAGGAATATATTTTAAAGAAAGATATGTCAAGTTACTTGGCCAAAGTCCACAGCTTGTACGTAGATTTAGGCATTGCAAAACTGCTGCTCTTTAAACTACCCCATACCACTTAAAAAATCATTTTTTAAAAATTTAATTTTGCAGTTTTCTAAAGCAATTTTTATTTTATATTGGAGCATAGTTGATTAACAACATTGTGTTAGTTTCAGGTGTACAGCAAAGTGATTCAGTTATACATATACATGTATCTATTCTTTTTCAAATTCTTTTCCCATTTAGGTTATTACAGAAAATTGAGCAGAGCTCCCTGTGCTATACAGTAGGTCCTTATGGGTAATCTGTTTTAAATATAGCAGTGTGTACATGTCAATCCCCAAATCCCAATCTATCCCTCCCCCCCACCCTTCCCCCTAGTAACCATAAGTTCCTTCTCTAAGTCTGTGAGTCTGTTTCTGTTTTGTAAATAAGTTCATCTGTATCTTTTTTAAAGATTCCTCATATAAGTGGTATCATATGATATTTGTCTTTCTATCTGACTTATTTCATTTACTATGATGATCTCCATGTCCATCCACGTTGCTGCAAATGGCATTATTTCATTCTTTTTAATGGCTGAGTAATACTCCATTGTGTATATGTACCACATCTTTTTTATCCATTCATCTGTTGATGGACATTTAGGTTACTTCCATGTCTTGGCTATTGTAAATAGTGCTGCAATGAACACTGGGGTGCATGTATCTTTTTGAACCATGTTTTTCTCCAGATATATGCCTAGGGGTGGGATTGCCAGATCATATGGTAGCTCTATTTTTAGTTGCTTAAGGAACTTCCATACTGTTCTCCATAGTGGCTGTACCAATTTACATTCCCACCAACAGAATAGAAGTGTTCCCTTCTCTCCACACCCTCTCCAGCATTTGTAGATTTTTTGATGATGGCCATTCTGAATGGTGTGAGGTGATATCTCATTGCAGTTTTGATTTGCATTTCTCTAATACTTAGAGATGTTGAGCATCTTTTCATGTGCCTCTTGGCCATCTGTATGTCTTCTTTGGAGAAATGTCTGTTTAGGTCTTCTGCCCATTTTTTGATTGCATTGTTTGTTTGTTTTTTTGATGTTGAGTCACATGAGCTGTTCGTAAATTTTGGAGACTAATCCCTTGTCGGTTGCATTGTTTGCAAATATTTTCTCCCATTCTGTGGGTTGTCTGTTTGTTTTGCTTGTGGTTTCCTTTTCTGTGAAAAAGATTTTGGGTTTAATTAGGTCCCATTCATTTATTTTTGTTTTTATTTCCATTACTCTAGGAGACAGCTTGGAAAAGATATTGCTGCAATTTATGTCAAAGAGTGTCCTGCCTATGTTTTCCTCCAAGAGTTTTACAATATCTGGTCTTACATTTAGGTTTTTAGTCCATTTTGAGTTTATTTTTGTGTATGGTGTTAAAGAATGTTCTAATTTCATTTTTTTTTTACATGTAACTGTCCAGTTTTCCCAGCACCATTTATTGAAAAGACTGTCTTTCCTCCATTGTAGTCTTGCCTTCTTTGTCGCAGATTAATTGACCACAGGTTCATGGGTTTATTTCTGGGCTTTCTATCCTGTTCCATAGATCTATATTTCTGTTTTTGTGTCAGTACCATACTGTCTTGATGACTGTAGCCTTGTAGTATAGTCTGAAGTCAGACAGCCTGATTCCTCCAGCTCCATTTTTCTTTCTCAAGATTGCTTTGGCTATTCAGGGTCTTTTGTGTCTCCATACAAATTTTAAGATTTTTTTCTTCTAGTTCTGTGAAAAATGCCATTGGTAGTTTGATAGGGATTGCATTGAGTCTGTAGATTGCCTTGGGCAGTATAGTCATTCTGACAATATTGATTCTTCAAAACCAGACAAAGACACCACAATAAAAGAAAATTACAGACCCATATCACTGCTGAACATAGATGCAAAAATCCTCAACAAAATACTAGCAATCTGAATCCAACAATACACTAAAAGGATCATACACCATGATCAAGTGGGATTTATCCAAGGGATGCAAGGATTGTTCAATATCTGCAAATCAATCAGTGCGATACACCACATCAACAAATTGAAGAATAAAAACCATATGATCACCTCAATAGTTGCAGAAAAAGCTTTTGACAAAATTCAACACCCATTTATCATAAAAACTCTCCATAAAGTGGGAATAGAGGGAACATACCTCAACATAATAAAGGCCATATATGACAAATGTATAGGTAACATCATACCCAATGGTGAAAAACTGAAAGCATTTCCTCTAAGATTGGGAACAGGACAAGGATGTCCACTCTTGCCACTCTTATGCAACATAATTTTGGAAGTCCTAACCATGGCAATCAGAGAAGAAAAAGAAATAAAAGGAATTTAAATTGGAAAAGAAGTAAAACTGTCACTGTTTGCAGATAACATGATACCATACATAGAAAATCCTAAAGATGCTACCAGAAAACTACTAGACCTCATCCATGAATTTGGTAAAGGTGCAGGATACAAAATTAATACACAGAAATCTGTTGTATTTCTATACACTAACAATGAAAGATCAGAAAGAGAAAGTAAAGAAACAATCCCATTTACCATCACATCAAAAAGAATAAAATACCTAGGAATAAACCTACCTAAGGAAACAAAAGATGAAAATTATAAGATGCTGATGAAAGAAATCAAAGATGACACAAACAAATGGAAAGATATACTATTTTTGTTGGCTAGATATTGTATAGAGGCAAACTACACATAGTCCCTATGTTCTTCTGATAATATTTGCAGTTAGCATTTATTGTGTTTCCTGTGTTTTAGTGAAGGTGCAAATACTTTATATAGATAATTCAATATTATTCCTTTGAGATTGGCATTATTACTCCCAGTTTTCAAATGAGTGAGCTTGCTTAGAAAGAGGAAGTTAACTTGTCCAGGAATTTAAGTAACTTGTTCAGGGAGAGTCAGGAACAGTGATTTAAAGCAACCAGACTCCAACGCTATTGACTAATCCTCCAACCAATGCTGCAGGAGCTTATCATCAGATGGAGAGATGGACACCCCCGTTCACAGAATGTGGGATGGGTTGTGGTCAGTGGTTCTCGATGTATGATCCTGGAACCAGGATCATCAGCTGTACCCAGATTGTCTGATTCCTGAGACAGTGCACTTACTATTACACAGCATTGCTATGTTGTGTCTTCTGAGAGTCATCAAGGAATTTGCATTTCATGGTATAGGTAACATGGAATTACTGACAATTATTACCCCTCCACAATGCCACCAAATCTGGGAGTTCACCTAAACACCAAAATCCTTCTTAGTAATAAAGAAAGGGTTGTGAGCTACATCAGAGACTGACCAGGTGCTAATGAGTCCCATTTCCTCTTCCTGGGCACACAGAAAGAGTACATTTCCCAGTCTCCCTGTTATCTTTGGGTCATGTGGCAGGGTTCTGGCCAAAGAAAGGCAGCTGGAAGTGGCATTACCATTTTCGTTACTAACTAGAAAACATTCTGAAACATCCTTCACACTTTGTCTTTGCCTCTCTGCTAACTTTGGGCAAAATTCTCTGCCCCCTAGGTGAGGCAGAGCTAAAAGGTGGAATCAGCCTGAGTTTCTGAGTCACTGCTTGGAGAGAAAGTTCAGAAGGTCCACCTGACATGAAATTGAACTGTGATGTGAGTAAGAAATAGACTATTACTGTGTTAAATCACTAACATTTGGTGTTTTTGTTATAGCACCTAGCAGATATTACCCTAAATACTACTTACAGCAATGGCCTTGGGCCTTCACACTTCACCCTTTCTCTTTCCAATGCACAACAAGCTTCAGTTGTCCACTCCATAACTACCTTGACATATCAGCTTGAGACGCCTGGGAGTCCAGCCCTAGAACCAAGGGGATTATTGAAGGGAGTACAGTCTTGTTAGAAAGTTAAATGGCCTGCTAGAAGATGAGAATAGAGGCATGGAGACCACCAATAATTTTAAGCTAGAAATTTAAACAAAAATGACAAGGGATAGAACATAAAGCAGTAGAATGAAGAGAAAAACCTAGATTCTTCAGATATTTTGTAAGACTTAACAGCAATAGACATTGCTAAACAACATGAAATTCAGTGGCCACCTAAGCAGTACAGAGGCACTTTGGCAGGGAAGGGGGAGGGGGCACTGAATGGTATTGGCAAGAACAATGGCATGTGGTCCTGGAATCCAGTCTCAGGTTAGTCAACTACTGTGTGACCACTGCGGAAGTCACTTAAACTCAGTGGGTTCAAATAGCGTTCAGGGATTCCTTAATGCTTGAGTCACTCTAAATGTGACAAAACAATAATAAGCTTTATTGGTTAAAATGTCACTTTTAAGGACTGAATGTATATGTCCGCCTCAGATTCATATGTTGAAACCCTAACTACCCAGTGTGGCTATATTTGGAATAAGGAAGTAATTAGGTTAAATGAGGTCATAAGGGTGGAGCCCTAATCCCATAGGATTAATGTCCTTATAAGAAGAGACACTAGAACTCTCCCCTCCTCTCCCCTCTTCTCCTCTCCCCTCCTCTCTCTCTATCTCTACTTCTGTCTCTAGACACATACACCCGTGCATGTGCACGCGTGCACACACAAAGAAGAGGTCTCCAAGGGAGAGCCCTCACTAGACACCAACTCTGCTGGCACCCTGATCTTGAACTTCCATTTTCACCCCCCAGCCTGTGCTATTTTGTTATGGCAGCCTGAGCAGTCTGATAGTGACCTTTGCCCTGATTCTCTAGTCATCCATTTAAATCATCAGCTCATGTTCATTTGTGAAGATATAAACCAGATTACATTGTGGCAAGCTACGGTGTGAGATTGATCAAAACATCCAATTTTGATATTTTCTTTTATCACATGCATGTGGCTATTTAGGAGTTTATATAGCACTTTGGTCTTATTTGGGATGTTGCTGCATTTGGTTTTTAGTCTTGGTTTGGAGAGGTATGGCTTGAATGAACACGTTCTGATTCTCGGTGCAGAACCTGTAGGTACTGAATCTGTAGATATCCATGGAAAAATTATTGTTACTGTACTGTGTAGGAGAGAATCTCTAAAAAGTTCATGCTAACAGCATTGAAAAGGATATACTTCTTTACATGGTCAAAAACAGAATGGAGTCATTACAGAAGCTGTAGGAAACACTCATTATGAACTCAAATTCCTTCTAAATTAGCCTATTTCCTGGATGTCTCATATTCAGATATCTCATCCTGGGAAGACGTATTTAGAGAAGTACTTGTAAATGAGTATTTCAAACTGCTAATGGTTAATAAATTTCTCCAGTTTTCCCTGGGAAGTGCCAATCTCCAGGACCTAAATCCACCTGCTCATTTTGGATTTGGGTTGGATTTGCTCGTAGGAGGCAGATGGTGAAGGTCAAACAGAAGATTTTTTACCTGGTAGGATACAGAGAACATATTTGCCAGAATGCCACCTGGTGCATGGAATTCGGAGATGGACACCATGGCTAGTTGTTCTGGTAATTCCGATGTTTCTTACAGCCAAGCCTAAAGAGCACATATTTCAACTTTTGCAGTCTTCAACCTTTAAAGCACAGCCCACATGCAGTTTAAAAATAAGTTTTCTTTCACCAGCATGTCACAAAGCTATACCTATATTCCAAGGAGTAAACATAAGTGTAATTATTCACATGCATTTTTTAAGAGTTGAAAACTTTCCCTTTTCCACACAATTCTACTTTACTGCTCCTTCTCAAGGCCCTTCCTAACTTTCCTTTTTCTCTCCTAGTGCTAGTTGTACTCTTGTGCCCCTCACCTTCTACCTTTGTGGCTCCTCCTTTCCTGAAATGGCAATGACCCTCTGGAGTTCTCATCTTTCTGTGGCTGTGTCGATCAATGAGCTGAGGGGAGTGTGGACTTAGAACATTCCCAGCATCGAGCTGGCACAGCAGAATGTTTCAAGGTGGAAAAGAAAAAATGTTTCAGGGATATCATAAAGCACCAGGCCATTGATGCTGATGAGCCCTCACCGTTCAGAGCAGGGAGCTCTGTGCTGTAGAAAAGGAAAATACCGCATCTCTCCTTTGAAGAAGTTATGACTCTTATGGGGGAGAGAAAATATACACCTGAGACAAGAACCATCACTGGTAAAAACAGCATCTCACGTGGTGCAGAAATGTAATTTGGTGTAGGGGAGAACAACAGAGTCTTGGGGGTGGGGCAGAAAAATCTATAGCTAATGGTGGTCTCCTTCAGGAAGATAAGTTTTGAGTCATCTTTTGGGAAAAAGGATCAGACATAGGTCCCAAAAAATGTGGTTTCTTCAAGAAGAGGGGGTGACGAGCAAGGCTGTGGCGGAAACAGGGGACTGAAGGAAGATTAAGGAAAGTGACTTCTTTGTCTTGGAAGCTCTGTATTTTCATTTAAAAACTTTTGTTGAAACCTAAAATGTTCCAGTGGACGAAATAAATAATATGAAATCAATTGTAGCCAAGAGAAGGGTTGTTGGCAGATGCTGCTGAAAACATGAACTAGCACATGTGGAATTAATTTGCAAAGGCAAAACTCTCTTCACCCAGGAGGTATCTTAATTGCTATAGTCATCAGCTAATGAAACTATATTGGGTTCTTTAAATGCATAGAACACTGGAGGGAGGACAAATAATAATAATTGGCTAAAAAATACACCGTGAATTTTAAGGAAACGTTAGCAACATGTCCATCTGAAAAGGAAGAGAAACATGGTCTATGGAATTTCTCAAAGTCTCTAAAAAGCTATGTTTCCCCTTCTTAATGTTATTGAGAAAACTCTAGATTATCCTGGAGGGAGGCCATGTGAGGAGAGGGTAGAGAAGAGATAAGACATACTGTGGCTGCTCCGAGGAAGATCATTATTTCAAGTTTATTGACAGCATCTCATCTCCTTAATTATAGCTTTGTTGACAGCTATTCACTTTGCATGCACGGGATCCTTTTGAAACAATTTGTATTCCAACTTGCCTTGGAACCAGAGAAATATTTAAGAGAGATGGTGTTTTTTGTTTTTGTGTTTTTGATAGCGGTAAAGAGTCTGGGGTCTGTCAGACCTGGGGTTGTGTCACTGGGGCAACTTCCTGGGTTAACCCTCTCAGCACCTCCTCCTATTTCTTGCCCTCCAACCCACACATTTATAAAATCACGGGAGCTCTAAGGGGATAGGAAGCAAGAGCAAGAATACAACCAACGAACCATCCAGTTATCTGGCGTCCTCAGCAGAAAGTAAGCTCAGCTCTGCTCTGGTGAGTATGGCCCACAAGCACCCCAGGACAAGTAGGGAGGAGCTGAGCTAAGAAAAGAGGGGGAAAAAGAGAAGTTTCTAAGCTTGGGCATCTAGACTTCACTTATGAGATTTCCTTATCTTTTTTTTTTCCATATAGGCTTATTTATTTGTTTTTTTTAAAGTAAAATGAGTTTATTTATTCCTTCAAGAATACATTAAAAAATCATCTTCAATGTTCCTATTGAGATTTCTTTATCTTTTTAAAAACTGGATTGCTAGATCCCCAGGCTTACCTGTATTCAAGTCAAAGGCCAAAAACTCTTCTTTAGTCAACTATAAATGATTTGGAATCATTTACAATTTCGCGTAATCCTGACCTCCTGTTCTCTCAATTAGGGTAGCTAATGGTCATTGAATTAAACTATGCAGTTAACCTCATATCTACCTAGATTTCCCTTTTATGCCAAGCCTCAAAGAGAAATGTATGTGTCAAACTTGCATTTTATTTTAGCATTTTTGTGTTCCTTGAAAAATTCTACTTACACTCGTAAATAAAGAATACTTGTCAGAAGCTATGCTTTTCAATATTTTAAAAAACAATTTTTCTGGTCTCCTTCCATAAATTGTTTATTGTTCAATATGGCTGTGACTTTTTGATGCACTTACTTATTTTTGATGTCTTTAATTTGGCTTAAATATTTCTTTTACCCAGCACCAAATGTATGAAAGTTTTCCTTTTATCTTAAAGGTGCAAGAGTTATCTTTGGTATCTTCTGTAGGACGTGAATAATAGTAGGGTTGGATAGGAAAGGGAAGGTAACATCTCTTTTAACTTGAAGGCTGCATATTATAATGAAACAAACTCCTAAAATGACACATTTCCTCTCTACCCTATGATATTATAAGGCCATGCCTTTGTAGTCACTCTTTTTCTCCTCTGTACTTCCTTTACTCCTGGCCCACTTATTCAGATCCCTTAGCCAGTGACTTCTAAAGGTGCCATGACTTAAGGCCGTCTATGCTTCTCAGAACTGTAAATGAGGGTACAGATTGATGCCACTTGGCTTTTGACACACATTGACTCAAGGAGCTTGAAGTCCAGGGTCAGGTACTGGCAGCAGCATTTGCCTGGTACATTCTTCAGTGCTTGTCGATGTCTCCTTCCCAGGTCAGTTCCTAATTTTTTCTGTCCAAATCCCCTGAATAACCTATCAGATCCTACATTCTGGGTAGCTCACATATGATTGAAGACATGGTTTCATGGTTTCACTCACTATGTTCCATAATTCTTCGAGTTGTAGAGATGTTTCCCATGACTCATGTTCATTTAGGAGACGTCTTGGTTCTTGATTTAGAATATTTCCCACCATGAAGTATATTGAGAACACTCTTTTTATAAGAGTTTCCCTTTATGGAATAATGTAAAAACCTGCAGGGAAATTTGTGAATAAAACAGTGCGCTAATCTCCATTCCACTTCACAAAGTCATATAAATGTTTTTCAAGCCACAATTTGACATGGTAGAATGACACCCTGATGAGAATATGTTATGGTAAGAGGCTCAGCAAGGCAATTATTTTAGGCATGAGCCTTGCTGGGCTGTGAACATACAGCACAAGACTATTTCATTATCAGCAGATGACTTCGATCATCCTCTTCTTGGCACTGCAAGCCACAGGGCTCAGTGAAGCCTCCTTCCTTTTGGCAAAACAGCTGCCCTGAAGAGAGCTGCATAAAATGCCACTTGAAGTTCTATAAGTGCTTGGACCCCCACCTACAATGGCCTTGATGTTTTGCAAGAAAGATAAATATAGAATTATGGACTTCAATAAGTACTGAAGTCATGTAAGCACTAGGGTAGCAATAAGTTTAGAAAGCAAATGCAGAAGAGTGTTTTAAGTCTTTAGCCAATTGTTGTCTGGAATGGTGGGCATGAAGCAGTACTTCCTAAGAACAGGAAGTCACCAGATTTAATTTGCAAAGTTGAAGTTATCTTCAGGTAAATCTGAGTTACAAATGGGCTGAATCCATTGCTCTCTGGCAGAATGCTTTAGAGCTTTTCAGCATCATTTTGGCACTGAAATAATAAAGGCAGAGGAAGTAGTTTTAAAATCAGTTTGGTTTTGTGAAATATCCAATAAGATAATTGTAAGACAGAAGATCATCCAACAGGATAATCGTGATCAGAAGAGAGCCTGATCTTTAATGATATAATTGGGTCAAATAACTTGACCATTAGAATTTCCAAATTTATGGAAATTCACGGTCCTGTTTTCACACTAGTACTTTCAGCCTGGAGACCTGAGTTCTAATTCTCTAATTTACAGAACAGTGTCTGAAATTCCAATACCAAGCTTTCGTCTAAAGACATCTAAAAAAAAAAAACCGAACCCTAAAACCCTATTTTGCTTATTTACTTAAAGTTGACTCATAGCATTGCACTATTTGAAGGGAGCAACATCATGGATAATAGAAAAAGCATATAATTTTTTTAAATGACGTATTTTAGTCTTTGAAAGGTGTTTTAGGTATTTGCGTTTAAATTAGCCACATGTCTCAACTATAGAAATTGCCAACGTTTCAAACAAAATAGTGTACTCCTCCTGAAAGGATGAGGTGGTGTGCTACAGTAGTTATATTCATCTGAAAGGCATGTTTTTGAGCCCCTCAGAGGCCAGTGGCTATTTTCTATAGATATGACGCAGGTAGAGCGTGATGCATGGAACAGAATAGGACATTTCAGGTGCCCCTGACCAAGACAAAGCAAAGACAGGATCGACTCATCCCTGGAAAATGTGGGTATCAAGAGGCCTGAGTTTGAGTTCCAGCTCTGCTTTTCCTTAGCTGAGATAGGCCTTGGGCAGGCCACTCGATCTCTACATGGTTTGTTTTCCTCATCGGCATTGTTCACCGTTCATCTTATTAGATACAGCCCATCCAATCAGCCTTTTTGATCATATTTCTTCATGTAACGTGTTATCTATTCCTCTGGTTTCACTAAAGTTATAAATATGGTCAGCATACTGTCAGGTGCACATCAATGCCTCTAATTAAAGGAAAATGTAATACCTGTCAAGTCTAAACAGAGGCCTGCGATAGAGCGTCCAAAACCTATACTAGGTTAACCATAATTTCAGTCATTTATTAAAGAAGTATTTATCGAGCACTGACTATGTACAAGGTATAATGTTGGGTTCAGAGGATATTAAGATGAACAAGAGGGTTCCCATCCCTGTTCTCTGGGAACCTGGAGTCTACTGGACAATCTGTTAATTGGCATTTCTGGGTACTATGGCTTAAAGCTTTTTCAACCATTATACTGATCTTCGTTGGTACAAAAATATAATCACAGCACTCTTTTGATCCAAAGGCTCTCTTTGGGCTCCAAATGAAACAAGTTTAGTAGGAACAGAACTGATACTAATAAATGCATGTTGACTTAATTTTTCTCCCAAAGTTTTGTCTCATTTTTTTTTAAAACAAATCATCTATAACGTGGCTAACATAACTATGAGAGGTACCTATATTATTATTTAGAAAATGAATGACCTAACCTTAAGTTGAAAATGTGTGCAAAATAAGCAATACATGGAGGTTGAACTTTGCTCTGTGGCAGTGGTTCCTGATCGGGGTAATTCTGCTCCCCAGGGGACACGTGACAATGCCTGGAGACATTTTTGGTTTTGCGACTGAGAGGATGCTACTGGCAATTTGATCTCCAAATGTTTGCCAGCCCCATGAATCAGATGATAGCCTCTGTGCTTAGCTGCCTGAAGTATTACACTGAGGTGTTGAACTGCTAAATGGATTAATTTTTTAATGACTACTCAAGGATTTTATTTCCAAATGTGAGTATGCCTCATATATTTAGACTGAATAAATGTTCCCAATATTATTGAGATGAATGCATAGCCTAAGGATAAAGGTAGATACAACTGTAACACTTCAAAACTATAACTTTAATGAAGATGTGCTTTGACTGCTATATTCTATTTGCTTTAAATACAATTTGTAGTGAGATTAACGATAGCAAATAATAACAAAAATCTTATTTAATATTTATTTATAAGATGAGCATCCTTGGGAGTTCTTGCCAGTTTGTGCAAAAAGTATGGCACAGATTTAGAGTCTTATTTAATATCCAAAAAAAGGTTACAAGACACATGCTCTCAAGTGTGGCTTCTTCTTTCAATGATGTGATGATGATGCCTTTGCAAATTCATACTTCAGATGAGGCCTTTGATGCAGGGGATCAAGTGATTTGAAAAAGAGAGATACTGGAACTTGTCTTGTTTTTTTTTTTTTTAACATCTTTATTGGAGTATAATTGCTTTACAATGGTGTGTTAGTTTTCTGCTTTATAACAAAGTGAATCAGTTACACATATACATATGTTCCCATATCTCTTCCCTCTTGCGTCTCCCTCCCTCCCACCCTCCCTATCCCACCCCTCTAGGTGGTCACAAACCACCTAGCTGATCTCCCTGTGCTATGAGGCTGCTTCCCACTAGCTATCTATTTTACATTCGGTAGTATATATATGTCCATACAAATACAAATAAAATGAAGATAAGGGAACCTTTGGGTCTGTGTAAGGGTGGGCATAGAGATGAGTGTAATGTTCAGTTGGTTTTCCCCCAAACTTAAAAAGTGGGAAGTAGGTGATACTGCCCATTCTACATGTCTACTCAAAACATTTGCATAGAAAAAGATAGTAGATGTGAAGATTGAGTGTTCACTTCCATCTGTTTGATACTCTTATCAGAGTGCTAATAATTTTTCAAATTAAAAAACACCTATTTGGTTGCCTTTAGAAATTACATCTAAATGAAATTGCTTTAGCCAATTTCTAATTAAATTGCTAAATGAAATTACTTCTGTTGGTTTTTGAAAACAAATTATAGTAAGTTCATTGATTATTTATAATATGTGAAAATTAACCCCATATTAGGAATTGATAAGGGATTCAAAGTCATTAGCTTTATAAAATGAAAGAAAGTAATAATGAATATAATCTAAAATGTACGTTATTCCTTCAGAAAAAATATTATGTATACAATATCTTTAACCACAAATTTTTATAAATACATCTAAAATACTTATGCTCAACTGTACTCTTAAAATGTGTATCCAGCAATTTACATCGGCTACTATCTAATAAACTCTGTTTCAATTTACTGGTGGAAAGTGGAAACCAAAGTTTGGTTCCATCCAAGGAGATCAGCTAGGTAACAAACAAGCTGCACTGCACATCTTCCCATCCTATTTTGACCACAACCTTAGCACCAATCCTGGTAAACAACTGCCTCTGGGAACAAGGGGTAATTGAATCTTCATGCTAATTCTAGCCTGGTTTTCTCTTGACTGTTAGCTCCCAATTATGCCAACATACCACACTATGTTCTGTTCTCTAGGAAAACACTAAGACCATCTTGTTCTTTCAACTAAGGTCAGACCTAAAAGAAAAAGAAAACAGTCCGATGATTTACCTATAGACATTTCAGTTCCTTATGGGCACCTGTTTTTCATTTTGGTGGAAGGTCAGCATAGCTTGTTTTAGTTATAAATCAGGTGCAGGGGCAGATAAATGTAAGTATATTGGGCAGAAGTAGTTTCATTGTAGGTTTCTGTCCTCCTGCGGGAGGTTGAACACTGCTGCAGTTGCATGGTTGGGCTTGACCATTTGGCCGTATGTCAAACAAACTTCTATGACAACCAGAGGTAGCCATTGCCTTGGAATGAAATTATTATTTTATTAATTACCCTTTAATTAGTTGGCCATAGCAGCCTTTTAGTCATAATAGGTCTAATAGTACTTCAAAGGTGGAATCTGTGTGACGGCTTCTTGTAAATAATAACCATTTGGTGGAGTGCCATCTTTGCTATGAAGAGATAACTGTGCATTTTTATCAACTTAGGTATATACATAAACATACTCAGTGGTTAGGTGAAACTAGAGAAGAGGAAAGCCTTTAAGTTTTTCCTCTTTCTTTACCTCCCTCATACCCAGACCAGAATATTGCCAGTAATTATGACTACTGGTCACAGGCATATCTTGCCAGTTTAGAGAAAGAATTTGAAGCAACAAAGATCATTCAACTATTTGATATATTATAAATTCATCTATCTTGAAAATTCCATTAATTCAATTTTATTTTCCTTATAAAAAATGAAATCAATAGATATTTATTGAGAATCTACTATGTGTAAGATTCCAGCTAGGAACTATGGAACTATAAAGAAATATCTCTTCCATATAAGATACCTCTTTACTCTTAACGTGGTCATGGCATTTGTTGGAATAAATTTTAAACTTTTGATCAGATTGTCAAATATTCTTATAAATAGCAAAAATACTCCCATTTCAGGCAATGCTGTGCGTGTCTTTGACATTTGAACTTTGCATGGTATTTGCATGACCAGCCCTTACTGCTTTGGAAGAAGAAATAAGCTGTATTGCTATAACTTTACTTTGCATATATTTAAAAGATCTAACAGTTTATAGCTTCCCTTACTCTTTTATTGTAGTTATTCATTGATGTACTCCCACACCAAATGTTTGTTCTTTTATGATTCCTTAAACTTAAAAAAAAATTATATATACCTTGAGGCAAATTGGACCATATCTGTTTTGCACTGCACTTGAGTGATGCTTTGATTTGAATATTCTTAGGGTTCTAAAATTAAGTTAATCCATATGTAATTAGGAATATTCTTAACTAGACAGTCCTGGTTAGCAGGAGATTGGCAGTTTATTCTGAAAATCTATTTAGCAAACCATGAATAGCAATTAAATGAGAAAAGGCTAAATTTCTCTTTAAAATGGATTGTTTCCATAATTTAATGTGGCAATATGATTTTCTATTTTTAATTGCTGTAGACAGTGCATTTTGTAAAGTAGAATTTTGTCTTCGGAAAACTCGATAGTTCCGTAATTTTGTACCACTTATGCTTTTCTAACATTTCAGTAAGTTTTCTTCCTTTGCAATCCCTTTTGATTCATGATGGATAAAAGAAACTAAAGGTTAGTAAGGACAGTTTTGTACCTCTTAAACTGAGACAAAATGAATATATCTTGGAGAAACTAAGTATTTCTCTCTATTGAGACTTTATGACCTTATGTAATTTATTATGCTTTCTTTGTAACATAGTGCGTTTATTCCCAGAACAATTATACTTAATGTCGACACTTAAAAATGTTCCTTTTTAAAATTCAAATAAAGAGAATTTGCTCCATATTCTATGTCAATATTGGGATTCAGGGAGGGTTTGAACTTAATGAATACATGGTTCTTCCTTTCCTCCACCCCAGACACCAGGTACTTAATGCTCTCTATTCCCTTGCTCATTTCTTCATTGTAGAAGTCATTTCAGAAGGGATTTATGACAGTGCCATCTTTTAGTAAATAACAGTAAGTCACAGTCTATTGCCTGTAATAACTGTAGATGCTCAGCCTTTATCACTTAAAATACATTTTCTTTTGTCTCTAAATTAGTATGAAAATACAGAGGAGGCTGTTTCTTCAATTAAATGTGAAAGATTAATCACTACGCAATTTATTTCACAATAGAATATAATTAAACATCAAAAATGGAATATTTACTTCTTAAACTTTATATGTCTATGAAAAAAGTGTTGGAGAAGCACAAAAATCTAGTGCTATTTGCATATATTTTGATTGAGCTGACACTAAGGTTTGCACATAATAAATCTATTAATTAACACTGGAGTTACCTAATGCACTCATTCCCACTGTAGTTTCCCGTGCTGATTTTAGAAGATGAGAAATTTTGTCCATAACCAGAGTAGAACCTGGAGTGGGAAAAATGGCAGCAAGGGATCTTAGATCGCCAGTGTTCTCAGTGTTCTGTGGATATGAATATACTTAAAAAAAAAAAATAAAACTAGTCAGGATTTTCCTAAATACCATCAGAGTAAAACAAGTGAAGATAAAAGTGATGTGTTACTTTTCCATTTCTCCCTTGCTCTTATTTTCGCTGCTCTGTCCTACTGATTACAACACAACCAGATCAGAATGAACAATTAACTGTCTAATTATTCTAGTCACACCAGCCCACAATGAAATCTTTATTCTGTGTTTACAGCAATCTTTGGCAGAGGCTGTCTTGCTGTTTCTAAACTAAGAAGAACTGCCCTTTGGCTCCTCTCGGCATCAGCTGCCTTGGTTTCAGCCTTGGTTGCCAATAATCAGACTTCTTTTTCTTCCAAAGTGGACATTTTTTTAAGGTTGAAAAGACCTATTCTCATCATCCCCCCATATATTCTGGCTGATTTATGTTCTAGCTACTGCAGCTCTTCCTTCCGTATCTCTTTACATTTTTCCTCTCTCCATAGAACACCATCAGGCAGAACTCCATTTTAAGTCCCAAACTGTAGAAAATGCTTAACCAAACAGTGCTCACTACTATGAGGGAAAGAAAAATACAACTGCTGGTTTATGAGTAGAGGGAAGTCAAGGAAATCCCTCCTGCTTTTCTAAACTGCTAATTTTCTAGCTCAAAAGGCATTCAATAACTTCTCCACCAGGGGAAAACATACCCACTTTTCAGTGGCTCTCTTGATTACTTCCAGCTATGTACTTAAATTTGCTAACAGCTGCACGTCTCTGAGAAGCTTCAGACCTTGGGGAATATTTACAAATATATAAGGGACTAAGAGAGTACATCTGAATCTTTTTGAAAAGGCAAGGGAAACTATTGCACTGTACAGGCAGGGAGAGAGAAGTTAACAGCCATCGAAAGATAAGAGCAAGGCAATACCTTTACCAAAGGGAGGAGGGCAAAACACCTTGGTTAGCCCTCTTTGGAACATCTGATCAAGTTCTAGTCCTGAAATAGAGGGCAGACAACAGCCGGTGCTGGGTCTATTGCCCTATACTGCTCAACTGTTTTTTTCCAGAACATTTCCCTGCTCTGCAAGGATGATAGCATCTTTCTTCCCATTCCAGTCTCCAAATCCTATGTGATGGTTCCCCTAACAACCCTTCCATCCTGCCTCTCAGCCCCCAGCACTTACTACATTCCCATTGCCTTTCCTGTGAGAACTGGGTCATAAAATTTTACTGGGGAGAAAGGTAGAAGGGGGCGTTTCAGTAGTATAAACACTGATTAAATTCCCGGGCAACTTTCCGCAAATGAAAGATAATTTTTCTACAAGTATGCACAAGAAAGTCAAGAATGCTGTCATTTTTATGTTTGTACTTTCCTTTTCTATTTTAATTTTACACTGCCACATGGCACACATGCTAAAAATGTATCTCCGTAACCTGCAGTTTAGCAAACTTTCCACAAAACATTAAAATTGAATATTTTATAGACTGTCCTTTCCCAGGATGCTCAAAGCATTTTTGGGATACACAATTAAATCATCTCACCACCACAACTGTCCTATTAGAAAGGCACGGCTGCTCGTGCATTGGCAAATAGGGAAAATCAGAAGCACTGGCAAGAAAAGGTCATACCAAAGTCAATGGCAACAGCCGAAAGTAGACTCTGAGAGCTTGGTTCCAATTTAAACTACTTCCCATTTGCTCTTCATTTGTCTCTCTCTTTTCTCTGGCAGGAAGGGATGTGGCCAGCAAGGAGGCTTGACCTCATCTCCTGTACTTGGCTTAACTCTGACACACTGTTCTCCCACACTCTTGCCCTGTTTTCTGCGTCATCAGCTGGCCAAGCCTGCACCCTGGAGCAGCTCTGACCAGGGCCAAGCCAAGAGGAGGTGACCGCAGGTGCCCTTGTGGCTGCCTCGGGCGTTGGGAACTGGAGTCTGCCCCTGCCAGGTAACATGCCCAGTGGGATTGCGAGGGTCACGACAAGAGAAAAATGAATTTCCAGATTGTATAAATACATGAAAAGAAAAAGCTGGGTCAAGTATAGGTTCGAGACTGGCAATACCTCCACCGTTCCGGAGCCAGATGAGGCTGAGGAAGGTGAGCCCATAGAAATATAACATTCATCTTTAGCGTTGGTGCAAGCACATTGTGAAGTTGCGACTTTTTGTTTCTGTTGTTCTTAGGTAGATCCAATTCCTTAGCTGGGTCCCTGGCTCCGCCACAGCTCTGAGGAGTAATTTTCCTTGGTGGAGAGGAGCATCAGAGATTAGAGTGGGGTCAAGGGACATTTTTGGGGGGGAGGGGCAGACTTAGTTTCCAGGCGACCTATAACAATCAGAAGAAAAAAATCCTTCCTGGTATTTGTGCCAGTAACAACAGCATTAATAATAGTAATAATAAGGGCAATAATAATGGCACGGTACACTCCGAATCTACTAGGCGACCAACCCCCCAACGCTCTGCTGCTAGCCCTTTGACTCTCTGCCTGGTCTTAGCAGAAAAAAAACCCAGCTCTGGCGCTGCCTCCGGGCTGCCCTCCAGGTTCCAGCTTCCACCCCCACCCCCACCCCCACCCCCCGCCGCGAGGTGGATAGCCAGGCAGAGGCTTTTGCTTCGGCGTAAGTCCAGCCCACAGTCTCTCCCTGTTGCTAAGGGCACGTTGCAGCTCCGCGAGAGCGTTTCCTCTACAAATCTGAAACTTTCACCCCATCTGACCCCTCGCCGCCCCCTCACCCCCGGCTCTCCCTCCACAGCAACTACAAGGAGCAAAGCCCAAACAACTCGCGCGCAATTCAGAGCTTTCCCTGGGAGTGTCAGGGCCCGGAGACAGGAAATCCGAGGAGTTGGCGATGTCCGGCAGGTGGCGGGGACGCGAGGAGTCACCACCACGTTCTCCTCCCACGGACGAACTCGGGCGTGGGTGCGGACTGGGACCAGCCCCGCGGGCGCCCGATCCTCCCTGGAGCCTAGGTCTCTGGTCCCCGTCCCCGGCGCGCATCCTGGAGCCGGGGACGCGGCCAGCCCTCTCCCACCCGCTGCTGGAGAGAGGCGCAGCCGCCCCGGGGCAAGCGAGGGCGAAGGCTGGGTCAAGAGCCCCAGAGAGCCGCGCTCCTGGGTCTCCGGTCCCCGTCACCCGGGCGCTCAGCTGCGGCTGCTCGCGCGCCGCGCCCTCAGGCTGCTCCACTGCGCTCTAGCTTTCAGAGAACGGCTCCCCAGCCCAGGCAGCTCCTTCACATCCCCTTCCCCCCAGAGTACGAGCAAGTCCAACTCAGACCCGCTCGCAAGCTGGCCGCGGCGGCGGGTAGTTGCGGGCAGAGAGCGGCGCGGAGCCGGACCGCGCGCGGCGCCCGGGGCGGCTTCCCGGGGGAACGGGCTCCGGCGCCCTGCGCAGCCCTGCGCTCGGAGCCCAGGGACAAACGCGCGGGGCCCCACCCGAGATCTCCCCTTTACCTGGCAGGCCCGCGACTCTCCGGGGACGTTCGGTCCAGACTCCTCCGGGGCAGACGTCCGGCTCACATCGCTGCCTCCCCCAGCAGGCAGCCGTGTCCCGCTGGGTCCCTTCCTCCCCGCTCTCGGCGCTGCCCCCGCCCCCCCACCCCCCTACCCCCTCCGTCAAAAGTGTCACAGCTTTTCTGCCTTCGGATCTTTCTCAAAGTCTCCGCGCGGTCGCCAGGAGTTGAGCTGCGATGCCAGGAGCGCCAACCCCGCCGATGCACTGCCCCGCCCTTCCGCGGTCCCCTGCGCTCCGCCCGGCCGAGGAGAAGAGCCGCTCGTCGCGGTCACCGTCCCCAGAGCACGGCGCGCGGTCCGCTTCCCCTCCCTCGCGCCTTCTTTAGCCCGAGTGGCTGCCGCCTGCCTGTGCCGCGGGTCCTCATTCCCCTGCTCATGAATATTCTGACAGAGGCTAATGCCGTTGAAGTAAATTGAATTGGCCAATTGGTGCCAGGAATGTGCGCTCCTTCCTTCCTAGGAGCTGTCTGGAACCCCACCAGAAGAAAGCAATTAGCGTCTGCTTGGCACCCTGTGGTTTAGACCAGTGAGGGGCAAAATGGGTTAATTCTTTAAACGCAGTTTAGAACCGCATTTACATGTTTAAACTCCTCTATTGGCTGAGAGAGTAAGGAAATGTTAAGAGAGAGAGAGGGGAAAGGAAATAGGTAAGCAGGTGTACGGGGCGCTTCTACCCCCCAAACTCCCCCTGAACTTGAAATGACTTATTCTGCATAGATTATGAATTCTGGAAGAGGCAGTTGATGTGAACAGGAAAAGATGGGCAAGCCTGGTTGGAAAGAAGATGAGTATCAACCTGGGTTTAACTTTGACCTTGAGGATGCTGAGTACTCTAATACTGTTCAGTAGGAGTGGGGAGAGCTGGCAGAGGGAGAGGAAAACCTCAATTATCTACTTTTAGGACTTTCTCCAAATGTTCAGATTGCCCTCCTTTGTCCTCATAGCAAAACCATAGTTTTAAGCCTTTGGGTGAAGTAGGAATGGGGCAGAAGTACCTAAAGGTCAGAAGTTTCAGAGGAGGAAGCTGAGACCACACTTGGATGAAGAGAGCCTCTCAAATCACACAGTAACCATGGCAGGGCCGTTCCAGAAGGCAATTCCCAACTACAGTCCAAGCTTCTCTGTCTGGGGTCAAGCAGACAAGGTGGACAGGAGGAAAACGCTCTCTCTTGTCCTGCCTCCTACCCTGGAATGCCAGGGCCTTCACAGTTATTGATTACAGCTTGGGTTTAGCCAGTGGGAGAGGGGGAATCTTTGCCCAGTTCTGCATCCGAATCTCTCTATAATCTTCGGGTGTTTTAATATTTCCTCCCCCCGCCCATCACCGATTTTCTAAATACAGAAAGTTATTTTGATTGAGTTGATTGTTAGTAAATGATCTATGTATATAAACAATGGATAAAACTGTGTGTATGAGTAACTGATAGAATTCCCACATATGCCAATAGAAAGATATATCCTGGCTAAGGCAATTGTGCCATATTTTAATAGTAAGGCCTAGAATTGGAGCTCTCAGTAATAACAGTAATTATTAATGTTAGAGCAGGTAATGTTTTCCAGTTACTTAGTGTGTGACATGCATTCGACAAGTCACCTCATTTAATCTTTCCAACTACTCTATTCAATATACACTACTATTTCCCCATTTTGTGGGAGGAGACAGAAAACTCTTCTTACTCTGAGGGAGGGGCACCCCTCTTCCTTATCCCTAGGTGTTTTTGTTTCCCCCTCCACCCCCACTCCTTTTAATTTATTTGGTTGTTCCGGAGTTAGTGGGGAGGGGCGGGTTGGGCGGGAGCTATCTGAGGTGCTGATCTGAGGCCGGACCAGAATTCTCCCGGGAGGGTACCAGGGACTGGGTTGGGCCTGGTGCCGTGTCCAAGGTGCTAATGCTGCGGGCCGACGGTGCGGGCCGCATTGTCTGTCTGTCCTTCTGTCCGGGAGAGAACTAGCGCTCGAGGCGCCTGCAGAAAAAAAAAAAAAACAACTTTATAAATTTTTTTTTTTATAAATTTACTTATCTATCTATTTTGGCAGCATTGGGTCTTTGTTGCTGCGCGCGGACTTTCTCTAGTTGTGACGAGCAGGGCTACTCTTCGTTGCGGTGCGCGGGCTTCTCATTGCGGTGGCTTCTCTTGTTGTGAAGCACCAGCTCTAGGCACACGGGCTCAGTAGTTGTGGCGCACGGGCTTAGTTGCACCCCGGCATGTGGTATCTTCCCACACCAGGGCTTGAACCTGTGTCCCCTGCATTGGCAGGCGGATTCTTAACCACTGTGCCACCAGGGAAGCCATCATTTTAATAGATGAGGAAGGTGAGGCTCAGAAAGGTAAATCGTGTGTCCAAGTCACATAGGTCATACGTGGTGGAGACAAATTCTGACCCAAAGCAGCCTAATTAATATGCTTGAGCCCTCAAGTCACCAGAAGCCTCTACTGCCTCCTTACCTAAAAAGAGAACCAGTCAATTGATGTTTTGTTGAAGTGACTTGTCCTTGGTGATTAATTTCTTACCAAATTTAGAGGGGAAAAAAGAGGGTTTTTTTGGATGGTATGGTTATTTTTACATGCCAACTTGATTGGGCCACAAGGTGCTAGAATATCTGGTCAAACATTATACTGGGTGTTTCTGTGAGGATATTTTTGGATGAGATTAAATTTAAATTAGTTGACTAAGTAAAGCAGACTGCCCTCCCCAGTGTGGGTGGGCCTCATCCAATCAATTGAAGGCCTGAATAGAACAAAATGGTTGACCCTCCCCTGAGTAGGAGAATTCTCCTGCCTGACGAGCTTAGAGCTGGGACATCAGCTCTGCAGATTTTGGACTTGCCAGCCTCCATAACTGCATGAGTCCATTCCTTATTATCTGTCTCCTGCTGGTTCTGTTTCTCTGGGGATCCCTGACTAATACAGATGGATACATTCAGTAAATGCTGTTATTTGTGAAATTCCCATGAATGTCTGTTTCCATCTCTCAACACATTGTCTGGTACATAGTGTACAATAAATATACATTTTTTTACTTAAGATTTTCCAGACATTATTAATAAGAGAGGAATAATTATATATATGGATGAGACTTTATTAGATTTAAATAAAATTTTACCTTTGAAGAACTGAAAGTTGGACTATAATAGATTGGCTTAAAACAAGATTTATAGATGTTATATGAGGGGAAATTTTTTATTATTACAAATTTAAGGGTAAGAATGATCAGGTTAAATCTCTGAATTCAGCAGTTGTTGAGTATCTGTTAAATGCAAGGCACATTTGTATTCAAATATTTTCTATTGAAGTTCACAGTTAAATCACTTAAAACAGTTGAGGATCTGCTGTATTTTATTCTCTGAAACTTTGGGTAGTTTAAAACCCTTTGTTAAAAAAAGTATATACTGTTTTCTCCCTGTATTAAATATTTAAGATTTTCCTTATCACGATTCCTCCCTTATAATGCTCTGTTGGATCCTTCTTTTATGGAGAGTATCCCCTTAGGATTTAGAGGCAAAAATTCACAGAAGAGTCTTCAGCTGTTGGAATGTTTACTTATATGAATATGTTAATATGATTTTAGGGCCCATAAAATGCTATCAGGATGAGTGCTTTCTATATGTGCTCCAGAGTTGCAGCAGGCAGTGTCAGGGAAGGACCTCCAAAGTCCGAAGTGGGACGCTGGCACTGGGTAGAGGGGGTGGAGCAACCTTGGACCAGCCATTCACTTTTGGAGTGGACCTAGTTGGTGCCTCCGCCAGGTGGAAATAATAATACCGTATATATTGGGTGCTTTGATATTTACACATTGCTCTCCCGTATACTATATCAGTCCATCCTCCTGGTAACCCTATGAATTCAGCACTGTTATCTGTATTTAATCGATGAAGGAATCTCAAGCACACAGAGATTCAGTAACACTTAGAGCTTCTCCTAGGAACAGATAGAACAGGGACGTTAATCCAGTGACAAAGTCACCTTCTCAGTGAAGCCGTCTTTGACATCTCTCTCTGTCTAACTCCCTCCCTCCTCTGCCGCTGTGCACACACTCATACACACACACACTTTTTTCCAGTAGAAATACAATCCCCTCCTTTGTGCTCCCTTAGGACTTCTAAGATGCATAAGGAAATAATTAGAACACAATGTCTTGTCTCTACCACTAACCAAAAGCACCCTGAAGTCAGGAACCTTGTCTTCATCATTTTTGTATCCCCAAATTCAGCTTAGTTGGAGGTGCTCAGAAAGCCCATGAACAGCAGTTCTGCTTGCTTTCAGAAATGTGTCCCATTGACTTTGCTGGGCTATTAGGATTAAATGAAATAACTGGCAGGTGATTTGGAAATTTAAAAACAACATGTAATGATTTTATTATTATTATTAAAAGGTAGACTCAGAAATAAATACAGTAATTTTAGCCTTGACCTCTGTCTGATAAACTCCATGGGTGAGAAAGCAGTTTGATAATTTTGTCAGCTACTGTTATTTAGGACATGGATGGATAACACTTGCTCAGATTATAATCATCTGGTTAATGGTAGTACTAAACTGGCCCATTAAGCAGGAAGGTATTAGTCTGGGAAAGGTGAGTGAATGTGTGTGTGTGTGCAGTCTTTCTGCAGTTTTAAGAGTGTTTTCTATGAATGGGCAGCATCAGCTGCTAGTATAGCTGTATTTTTCTAAGGAAGGGATCTGCTTTTCTCCTATGGGATGATCTCTATTAAGGGCTCCCAAGGTCACAGAGTTAATGACAGAGCTGGGGCGCCTGATCCTTGTTCGATGCTATTTTCACTATTCCACATGACCCTGATTGGCAGCCACTGCCCATACGGCGTGGTTTATGGTTTTACAATTGAGACGAGTGGATAAGCAGCTCAATACCTCGTTATAATTAGTCTCTTGAGTCAGCTAATACCCTTCTAATGGAATTTCATGATCTAGATTATTCAGTATTACCCATTCAAGATATTTTTGGATTTGAGATGATAATTATGTAGTAGAACTGATGACAATGGCAACTAAAAACACTTGTGTGGCTTCATAGCCTGTCTTACCATAAATATTTATTATGAAACAGTTGTTTTGGACACACATGCACATTCACAAAATCAGGAATTCCTGTTAATTCTATATGTTCTGTACGTTCTTTATTTTCTGTAACATTGATGTAAAAATCAGGTGATGCTTCTAGATCGACTTACAAGGCCATTTGAGGTTCTGTGTAACCTTACTTTTGTTTTTGTGTAACATACACATTCATGCTGGCCTTCGAACTTGTGGGTTAATCAGTGACTTTTAGTCATTCTCAGAAGAAATTGGTTCCCTCACTCTGGATGTCTGTCAATTCCTGTCTGTCTCACCGTGTTTGTGAATATAATAGAGAAAAATGCACCCACCGACCATCACCTCCAAGGAGAACTAGCCATAAAACATGCAGTGCTTGTGACAGCATTCTGGAAGATCACGCTGCTGATCCATTCCGTGGAATCTGACAAACTTGAGTACAGTGTCCTTGCTATAGACAAGGTGCTGCGCCAGTTATTGTAGATGTTTCAAAGAGACATAAAACCAGTGGCTCCTCTCAAGGAAGTTATAATCTGGGAGAGGGGCCTTGATATTTAGCAAAGTGAAAGATCTAAGGCAGAAATGAATAGTTTTTATTAAAGAATACAAAATGAAATGCTGTCGGAGCCCCAGGTAGAGAGATTATTTTCAGTGGAGAAGGGACAGAAGAATGTTCCATGGAAGGAGTGATGGTTGGTCTAGGCTCTGAAGAATGGATATTATTTGGATATGGGGAAAGGGTAGAGGGGCCTTCAATGGTCAGAGGTAGAGAGAGGCCTGGGAAAGCACAGGACGATTTTGAGGGACTGCTGTGATTGCAATCAGCCCAAGTACGCATGACATTAAAAGGACATAAAATGAGAAAGGCAGGTGGAGCCCGGAGGGCCTTGGATAGCATGTGGAGAAATGTGTATCTTTTTCCATAGACAATGAAGAAGGTATCACTTTTGAGCCAGGGAGTGACGCAGCTACAGCTGTGTTTATATTTGAGTGTGGAATGTTTTGGAGGTGGGAGGATGGGGACCAGCCGGGAGACTCACAGTAGCTGAAGCAAAATGTGATAATGGCCTGGACCAGGCATGTGGCAGCAGGACCGGAAAAGGGAAGTAGAGATAGAAAAGAATCATAGTGTGTGTGTCAACAGTACATTGAAATAATGTTTTTTTCTGCCTGTCCTGGATGCTCCAGTCTCACTCAACAATACTCTCTCTCTCTCTCACACACGCACATGCACACGTAAGCACACACCACATATACACATGCACACAAATAGGCACACTTGCATATACACGTACACACATGCATGCATATATGCATATGCAATATACACACAGTGAGCTCCTCAAGAGTATGGTTTGCGTTTTTTCTCTTTGTATTTATACTTCAGCACCTAGCACAGTGCCAGGCATTTTGTTGGCATTAGATAATCGTTTGCTGAATGGAATAAAAAACAGTTGATGTGGGGCATCAGAGAAAATGAGGAATTGCAAAATATTGATCCTGGCTAGTGCTGGATTTTGGTAGGCAAACTACAAAAATTCTCCTGTGTCCCTTATTAATTGGCATTGGAAAAAAGAGCATGTCTGGGGTTGAAGATGACTTCTGATTATAGAAATGTCTGAGAAGATGCAAAAATTTGGTGGACCTGATGGTTGGCACAGCTGGAAAGCCTCATGCCTAGAATATGTCTCCTCTCTGAGGTCTGAAAAAACTTCTCATGTGAACTTCAGGACATTTTATCAAGATTTCCTTTTAATTCTTTAGAAGGTGTGATGGACAGAATAATGGTCTCTCAAAGATGTCCAAGCGCTCATCCCCAGAACCTGTGACTATGTTAGGTTACATGGCAAGGGAAATTCAGTGTGCTAAACAGCTGACATTCTAACAGGGGGATTATCCTGGGTTATCCAAATGGGCTCAGTGTAATCACTGTTTTAAGTGACCTTAAAAGTAGAAAAGGGAGACGGAAGAGGCAGAGGCAGAGTAATGTGATATGAGAGACTCTACTGGCCATTGCTGGCTTTGAAGATGGTGGAAGGGGCCAAGAGCAAAGGAATGGGAGTAGACTCCAGAAGCTGAGAAAGGCAAGGAAACATTTTCCCTGAGATCCTGCAGAGAACACAGCTCTGCTGACACCTGATTTTTATCCCAGTGACACACGAGACTTCTGACCTCCAGAACCGTAAGATAATAAATTGGTGCTGTTTTAAGTCCCTAAACTTGTGGTAATTTGTCATAGCATTAATAGAAAACTAATACAGAAGGATAACCAGCATGCTTACTATTTTGGATTTATCATTAAATATTAGGGTACATGATGCCCCAGACTACATGAGTTATGGTTTGTGTCATGTCCTAGATTCAACTACAGAAATGTGTTTTGTTATAAAATACCAAATCTTGGCCTGAATATAATATTCGTGACAGCTTTAGTGGTGTGAAGGCAGAGTGTATGTCCTTTGATTATGTCATTCTGGGTACAGTGAAGAGGCTGATGGTTTTAAATTAAGCTTTCTGTGCAGTCCCTCAGATAGTACTCCTAGAAGGGCCGCTAGCATCTCCCATTGTGAAACACTGCATGAATGCACAAAAATCATAGTGTGTGTTTATAACCCTGTCCGAGACACCCAAATTGTGCTTTGCTGAAACAAAACAATCATTTAAAATTTTTCATTTTTATAGTTCACTTTCAAGTGGCATGTCTTTTGGAAGAACGTGTTTGATTTCTTTTTTACTTTCGTTATTGTTATTTGTATTGCAAGTGTCATGTGAGATGAGTTAATAATTCAAAAATGATAGTAGTAATAATATTAAACATTGTATCTTCATATAAAAAATGTAAATTTTCAGTAACTGAGTGGGGATTTCTGTGTTTTAGCAACATATGGGTTTGGCCTATCATTTAGTTTTGATGCTTTTTCGAAGAAGAGAGTAAATGGCAGAAAAAAATGTTTAAAATATATTCACTGTTCAACTCACATGGACACTCAGCATGACACATATGCATAATGATCACTCCTGATTCATAACAAATCCTTTAAAAGCTGGGCAAGGTGTATGTTATTTAAAAAAGCACCAATTCCTAAAATTAGCATGGACTATAAATTAATATTTGAATATGAGCCTCTGGTAAGTAACTCCCCAGACATAGAATTGCTGTGATTTTTGATATTCAACTGCACCAAATGTTAAGAGAACATAAAGCAGCCTAAAAATAAGGTATAAAATAGGATGACTAATTTTATGTGGAGAGGTTTTACAGATGAAGGAAACTCAACTTGCCAGCCCCTTTGTAAGTAAAAACTATTTGTTATTCTTGACATTATTCTGAAGTCCTTATGCAACAAATAATTGCAAGAAACAGGTCTAAAAGTGCTTATTGATAACCTACTAAAGGCAAAGTTGTACATGATTTAAATTAGAGGATTAGTGCTGTATCTGAAAAAATTAATAGCCACTAATTGCATATTTTTCTTTCATTGAAGAGCATTAAGAACGTGAAAGCAGTGGAACGTGGTGTCTGCTCCTGAAGTCTCACTGTTTGAATTTGAACCTTGGCTTGGCTACTTGCCCGTGACCTTGAGCAAGTTATTTAATCTTGTGCCTACATTTCCTCACCTGTAAAGTGGGCATAAATAGAACTACATAGGGTTCTTATGAGGATTAAATTAGATAACCCACAAAAATTGTTTAACACCATCTGGCACATAGTAAGCATACATTAAAGATGACCCACTATTATTAATAAAAGAGTTATACATGTGTTTCTGTAATTTTTTTTTTTGATAGGTAAGAAATGGATTTATTTAGAGAGAAACACACTCCACAGATAGAGTGTGGGCCACCTCAGAAGGGGAGAAAAGGCACCAGGGTATGGGGTTGTCAGTTTTTATAGGGGTGGGTAATTTCATAGGCTAATGAGTGGGAGGAGTATTCCAGCTGTTTCAGGAAGGGGCAGGGATTTCCCAGAATTGGGCCACCACCCACGTTTTAATCCTTATGGTCAGTCTTGGAACTGTCGTGGTGCCTGTGGGTGTGTCGTTTAGCTTGCTTTTGTGTTACAGTGAGCGTCTACTGAGGCTCAAGGTCTAGTGGAAGTCGACTTGTCCGCCATCTTGGACCCATTTGGTTCTAATCAGTTTATATCATGTCTTCGGGCTGTGTCATTCTTTTTTTTTTTTTTAATACATCTTTATTGGAGTATAATTGCTTCACAATACTGTGTTAGCTTCTGTTGCACAAAAAAGCGAATCAGCCATATGCATACACATGTCTCCCTATCCCCTCCCTCTTGAGCCTCCCACCCATCCTCCCTATCCTACCCCTCTAGGTCACTGCAAAGCACCAAGCCAATCTCCCTGTGCTACGCTGCTGCTTCCCACCAGCCAACTCTTTCACATTTGTTAATGTATATATGTCGATGTTACTCTCACTTCGCCCCAGCTTTGCCCTCCCACCCCATGTCCTCAAGTCCATTTTCAATGTCTACCTCTTTATTCCTGCCCTGCAAGTAGGTTCATCAGAACCTTTTTTTTTTTTTTTTTTACATTCCATATATATGCATTAGCGTACGGTATTTGTTTTTCTCTTTCTGACTTACTTCACTCTGTATGACTTCACTCTAGGTCCATCCACCTCACTACAAATAACTCAATTTCTTTTCTTTTTATGGCTGAGTAATATTTACCTATTTATGAAAAATATTTATCTTTATCTATTCATCCGTCGATGGACATTTAGGTTGGTTCCATGTTCTGGCTATTGTAAATAGTGCTGCAGTGAACATTGTGGTACATGTCTCTTTTTGAATTATGGTTTTCTCAGGGTATATGCCCGGTAGTGGGATTGCTGGGTCATATGGTATTTCTTTTTTAGTTTTTTAAGGAACCTCCGTACTGTTCTCCATAGTTGTATCTATTTACACTCCCACCAACAGTGCAGGAGGGTTCCCTTTTCACCACACCCTTTCCAGCATTTATTGTTTGTAGATTTTCTGATGATGCCCATTCTAACTGATGTGAGGTGATACCTCATTGTAGTTTTGATTTGCATTTCTCTAATAATTAGTGATGTTGAGCATCTTTTCATGTGCCTCTTGACCATCTGTATGTCTTCCTTGGTGAAAAGTCTATTTAGGTCTTCCACCCATTTTTTAACTGGATTGTTTGTTTTTTTGATTATTGAGCCCCATGAGCTGTTTGTATATTTTGGAGCTTAATCCTTTGTCTGTTGTTTCATTTGCAAATATTTTCTCCCTTTCTGAGGGTTATCTTTTTGTCTTGTTTATGGTTTCCTTTGCTGTGCAAAAGCTTTTATGTTTAATTAAGTCCCATTTGTTTATTTTTATTTCCATTACTCTAGGAGGTGGGTCAAAAAAGATCTTGCTGTGGTTTATGTCAAAGAGTGTTTTTCCTATGTTTTCCTCTAAGAGTTTTATAGTGTCTGGTCTTACATTTAAGTCTTTAATCCATTTGGAGTTTATTTATTTATTTATTTTTAAAAGAAGATGTTGGGGGTAGGAGTTTATTAGTTAATTAATTTATTTTTGCTGTGTTGCGTCTTCGTTTCTGTGTGAGGGCTTTCTTTGTGGCAAGTGGGGGCCACTCTTCATCGCGATGCACGGGCCTCTTACTATAGCAGTCTCTCTTGTTGTGGAGCACAGGCTCCAGATGCGCAGGCTCAGTAGTTCTGGCTCACGGGCCTAGCTGCTCCACGGCATGTGGGATCCTCCCAGACCAGGGCTCGAACCCGTGTCCCCTGCATTAGCAGGCAGATTCTCAACCACTGTGCCACCAGGGAAGCCCTGGAGTTTATTTTTGTATATCGTGTTAGGTAGTGTTCTAATTTCATTCTTTTACCTGTAACTGTCCAGTTTTCCGAGCACCACTTATTGAAGAGGCTATCTTTTCTCCATTGTATGTTCTTGCCTCCTTTGTCGTAAATTAGGTGCCCATATGTGCGTGGGTTTATCTCTGGGCATTCTATCCTGTACCACTGATGTATATTTCTGTTTCTGTGCCAGTACCATACTGTTTTGATGACCGTAGCCTTGTATAGTCTGAAGTCATGGAGCCTGATTCCTCCAGCTCCTTTTTTTGTTTCTTAAGATTGTTTTGGCTATTCAGGGTCTTTTGTGTTTCCATACGAATTGTAAAATTTTTTGTTCTAATTCTGTGAAGAATTAGAGAACATGTTATATTTCTCCATCGGTTTATGTCATCTTTGATTTCTTTCATCAGTGTTTTATAGTTTTCTGAGTACAAGTCTTTCACCTCCTTTGGCAGGTATATTCCTAGGTATTTTATTCTTTTTGTTGCAGTGGTAAATGGGTGCGTTTCCTTAATTTCTCCTTCTGATTTTTTGTTGTTGGTTTATGGGAATGCTAGAGATTTCTGTGCATTAATTTTGTATCCTGCAGCTTTACCAAATTCATTGGTTAGTTCTAGTAGCTTTCTGGAGGCATCTTGAGGATTTTCTATGTATAGTATCATGTCATCTGTAAACAGTGACAGTTTTACTTCTTCTTTTCCAATTTGTATTCCTTTTATTTCTTTTTCTTCTCTGATTGCTGTGGCTAAGACTTCCAAAACTATGCTGAATAATAGTGGTGAGAGTGGACATCCTTGTCTTCTTCCTGATCTTAGTGGAAATGGTTTCAGTTTTTCACCATTGAGAATGATGCTTGCTGTGGGTTTGTCATATATGGCCTTTATTATGTTGAGGTATAGAAGTTCCCTCTATGCCCATCTTCTGGTGAGTTTTTATCATAAATGGGTGTTGAATTTTGTCAAAAGCTTTTTCTGCATCTATTGAGATGATCATATGGTTTTTATTCCTTGATTTGTTAATGTGGTGTATCACATTGATTGATTTGCATATATTGAAGAATCCTTGCATCCCTGGGATAAATCCCACTTAATATCATGTTTGTCAAGAAAGGAGATTGAAATATTGTCTTCAGTATCATTTGTATCATTGTTAAAATAATAATATCGCAGAATGTTCCAATACAAGGGGTCTTGGAGACAGTCAAACTCAGCCCTCTTATTTTATTATTGAGAAAACTGAGGTAAAGATGGTTGAAAGAACTTGCCCAAAGTCACACCATTTTTCCTCTCCATGTGAATATAGGGTATTTCTCCCTTTCATGTGGATTCGTGAACCAAATCAACTTTATAGAACCAATCAGTCTGATTCTTGCTCTTGCAAGGAGGAGCAAGCTTTGTCAGTGTGGGATACATAGAGGGGAGAGACAAAAGAATGGAAATTGAATGTTTTTCACAGGAGGGCAGCGTGCACTGAGCCATCCCACTGAGAATATTTGAAAAGGGCCCCTTTTTTCTTATTGGAAAAGTGGTGAGATCATGAATTTATTGCTGTTTCTATTATCAGATGGAACTTAGGCAAAGTTCTTCTTTTCTTTTGATTGCATTTTCTCATCTATAAATCTAACATCTGATAAAACTACCTCCCAGTGTGGTCAGGATCTCAAAACAGTTTCAGCTGTGAGAGATGTACCAGAAAGAGGTTGTAGATATTACTAAAATTGCAAAAGTGGCCTAAGGAGTAGATGAAGGCAGTTAGAGCTTGCGGTGGGTCCTGTTCTTACAACTTCTTGGGGTCAGTTGTCTGCATGAGTGTCCTGTTTGGGAACAGACGCATTTGGATCTGACTTTTTAGCTAGGTTAGAGTCCGTTACAGTGGGAACTTGAAGAGGAGGAGACAGCAGAATGTGGAAGAGCTGGGTGAAGGTGTGGAAGAGCTGGGTGAAGGTGAGGAAGGGTGAGGAATAAGAGAATGAGGAGGGAAAGGAAGGGAATGATTTCACTCCTAATGGATGCTTTGTCTGTTTTGCCTCTCATGTATTATAGGTAGAAAGGAATAGAATAAATAGAGAAGTAAAGAAAATCTGGGAAGTTTGTGAAAGAGGAAGAGAGCACCATAAACATGGCATCAGAGGTACATTTGTTGCAAGGACTCTTTTAACAAGGGGGGGGGGAACAGCCGTCCAACAAGAGGTTATATGGCTGTGCACCCTGACTATCAGCTCAATTAGGATGAACCCAAGGGAAATATTTTTCAATAAACCAAATTTTTCCCAATAAGAAGTTTGATGTGAGCTTTAGATCAACAGAGAATATGGATCTATTCTGGAGATCTTATAGGAGAAAAAGGGACAGGACTCAGGAGAAATTTGTTGTGATTTTACTTAGCATGTTTAGGACTAAAAATTCTCACCATTCTTTCCAGAAATAAAAGAGTGGGATTGAAGCAATTGAGGCTTCTTTTGGGATGGTGATATTTTTGGAAAAGAAAAAGAGTATTTAGGGATAGAGAATCAAACCCCAGGGAAGAGGGAATTAGAATGACATTCCAGGAATTTTTCACTTAAAGAACAAAGAAGGACTACAGTTTGTATATGACAGAGCTGATGATGTTGACGATGACGCCAATGATAATAATATCTAGCATTTATTGCTTGTTTACTATGGCACAGAGATGGTGCCTAACATTTGTATACATTATATCATTTAAATTGTATCATCACAGTTTAAGGTGTCTACTACTATTATCCCCATAGATGAGGAAAGTGAGGCTTAGCGAGGTTGACTAATTTTACGAGTCCAAAGACAAATGGATTATGGGTGCAGTTTAAGAAATGATTCCAGTAAATAGACTGTTAGCAGAAGTCTTTCAGGTGTGGCGAACAAGGGCACAGCAATGATCTCTTTATATAGATGGTGTAGAGTCTTTGTGAGGAAGAAGCGTGTAATCTGCAGCTGAGGGCAGTCCGGAATGAAACTGCAAAGGACAGAGCTCGCGCCACCTGCCCTTACCGATGCAACAGCGCCACCTAGAGGTAGAAGGCGAGATAGTACTAGGGGCCACAGAAAATACGGGGAAAAAAATACAGGGTTGATGGGGAGGGAAGAGAGTCATGGAAGGGCAGTGAATACCATAAAGATGAGCCAGAAGAGCTGTCAAGGACAGTGCCAGTAAGAGAGTTCCTGCTGAACAAAGGAGCTGAGAATCCACTGCTCCAGAAAGGACAGGTCCGCAATGGGAGAAAGGAAAGGAGAGACCTTTGGCAGTCATGAGCTGGGAGTGGGAGACCCAAGACAATGAAAGTGATTAATCTGTAGGACATGGGACCCTAATCCCCGAGATTAGAATAAAGGAGAGGAGAAACAGAAGAAGAGGGGGGAAGCCTTGGGAACCTAAGTCATGCATGCCTGTACAGAAACTGTAAGGCAGGTGATTCAGGAAGGTGGGAAGCTGCTGGAGGCTGAGCTAGCCAGGTGTGGGGTAAGGGCAGCGCTCAGCCTGCGCGTTCCTGCGCACTAGGAAATTAGGCGTGTGGTTTGATGACGCTTGCCAGTAGCATTAAGTTTATGGCTAGGAATGGGCTGGTTAGGGTTGGGGTCAGATTTAAGTCACCGATGGCCCTCTCTTGTCCACTTTCCCACACTCTCTGTGGCTAGCTGATTGGCAAACTTCAGCTCCATCTTCAGCACTTCACTTCCTCTTCTTTTGAGACCTCTTTGATCACTTCCTACTAAAGGAGACCTCTTGGGTCCACCTCTCTGGTCCATCGTGTTTCACTGTATGCAGTTGTTTCTCTGTACATCTAGCTTCACAGTAGGGTGTGGACAGTAGGTCTTTCCATCATCTGAATATCTCAAGTATCTAGTACAGTATCTACTAGATATAGGTAGTAAATAAAGGGTTTTTGAAAAACATTTCCTAACCTCTGAATGAATACTGCATTTTTCCTTATATTTTAAAGATAAAAGTCAAATTAATTTGAAGAATCTGGAAAATTTAGTTAATATCTGTGGTGGAAGAATAAGTTCACTTTAGAATATGTTAAAATTAAAAAATACAAGCCGAAATTCTATTTAAAAAGTCATAGAAGGGTGGAACATGTCTTAATTCAGCAAGAGAGACGGAATGTTTACAAGACGGGATGAGACTAAAGGCTTTCGAAGAAGAAATTTATTTGTATAGGAAAGCAATGAAGAAATTGATCATGAATGAATAACAGGAATCAAAGAGCAATAAAGGAAGATTTATATATAGGATGAAGTTGATGGAGAAAGAAAAGAAGTCAAGCAATGGCAAATCCATCTGATTTGCAAGCAGAGAAGGGGGTGCTTGACTGGAGAGGAAAACAAATAGATTAAATGGTGCTGAAAGAGTTAGTAACGTGAATAGTGAAGTACTTTTAAGAACCGTTTCCAGAGCAGGAAGAGCTACACTCTGAGATTAAAGGTGGTGGAGAAATGATGGAAGAAAGACCAAAGAAGTAAAGCAGTTCATGGCAAAGAAACCTTCAAGCTCTGAGAGTGGGGAAGAGGTGGCGTCTCCATAACAGGAGGGTCAGCTGGACCTTGTTGTCCTGACTCCGTTTCCTTGAGAGGCACCTGCTTTTGGGGATTTTCCTCATCATCCCACTGTTTTCACTGGGTAAACCCAGCTTACTTCATAAAGTCAAGCCCAGATACTCTAGGCTTAGAGGACAGGCATAATTACCAAGAGAGAATGTTCTAAGAGGGTCTGAGTGTACGGAGATGTGTGTGTGTGTGTGTGTGTGTGTGTGTGTGTGTGTGTGTATGAATGTTTTAAGGGAAGCCAGTTAGTTTCCTGCCATTGAAACAGTTCTGCAAAGAACATTATTGACAGTGTCTTTTGAAATATCATGTACTCTCAGCTCCAAGTTAGCAATGTGATCAAGTACTTAGGGATGGCAAACAATTCTAACTTAGATGGTTTTTTTCTGCATTTTTGAAGCTGGGAAGAACAAACATTCAGAGTTCTTCATGGCACACGGGAGGGAAGTGAGATGATCTGTAGAGAGAAGGAGGATAAGGCAGGTAGTAAAATGTGATTTCATGGATATTTCCAAAGCTGATTACCCAGAATTTGTGGGAGAATTCTGTCTCCTGTAAAGCTTGGCAATACCAAAGAGTGTTAAACAAGTTTCTAAGCACTTCTCCAGATCTTGTTTATGTGGCGGCAGACAGATGACTGATGTTGGTCTTAGGGAAAAAAACAAGGGAAGGTGCCAAAGGAAGGAATTCTGTTAGGTTTAGACCGAGAACAACTTTTGGATCCGGCAAACACAGTTTTTCTTTAAGATCATTCAAAGCTGTAGGTCCCAGCCAAGTTACTGTAATGTATGAAGAGTCTACACAGAAGTGAAAGGCATCCATCTTTACTCTCAATGGTGGAGAGGAAAAAAATTACAAGAATGAGAGGTGTGTTATAGCCCTTGTCATATTGTGGAGTTTGGATGTTTTTCAGAGGCAAAAGCCAGGGAGATAACCAGTTATCTCATTTAAGGTTGATGGATTGTAAAGGTGGAAAAGAAGTATTGGGTAGCCTAAATCCCATATTAACATATGTCCCATAAGTAATAGGAAAGAATAAGAGTCAGTATATGAAATGTAAGAATTATGCCAGGAAAACTGACTGTGTGATCCTCAGACAAAGAGATAAATCCTAAAAATGTAAGAAAATGGAAAGTATTGAAAATTCTTTCAACCAGGGCAAGGATAATAGGAGTTTGGGCATGCAGTTTAGAGTGATATAAGAGGTAAAATTAGATAGAAATTGAAATAAAGATGTAGAAAAAAATATTGGACATTCACAAGCAATTATTAGAGAACACAATTTTAATTTTGTTTGTTGAAAATTTTATGTTGAGCCCTATGGGAAATCTGGGCAAATTTAATGACACATTTTGCTACAGGCTACAAGTAGTGATGAGTTGCTACTGGATTTTGTACGATTCTCTGTTAGGGGAGTGAAATGTGATGACTGGGGGACCGGCTTCTTGTTTTACCTGCCTACATAAAGGAAGGTCTGCAGGAGAACAAATGTTTTGGAAAGCAGGAAGAGACAGGCAGCTAGAGGGATGTGGTGAGGGAGACGATGCAACGGGGAGATAAAGGCTGAATTTCTTACAGGGAAAACCAGCAAAGTTTCACAAGGAAGTGTCAAAGAAGGTTAGTACTTATAAGACAGAAATTGAGGGATTTAGAGTGAGAACATTCAAATCATCCTTAAAAAGCTTCAGGAAATAGAAAAACTAGGACAGAGTATTGATGTCATAGAAGGTGTTTTATACAGCAGGTTTCTGCAGGAAGCCAACGTAATGCTCCTGAGGAGATTCCGTTCACCTAGGAAAAGTGTCAGGAGGAAGCGACAACAACACCCCATCTCCCCACGTATCACACAGTAAAATATTTTCAAGTCAAGCAGGCAAGATTATCAGGGAAAGAAGAGGCATGTAGAGTGACCAAAAGAAGGTTCTTTTTCAAGAGAAAGTACAATACGTGAAAACAACATTTGAGGTGGTGACATCCCTTTAGCTTGGTATAGCTTAAATGTGGAAGACCATGAGTGATTTAATAGACTCCAGAAGTACTAGTAAGATGGGTAAAACAAATAGAAAAGAACAGATAAAACAAGTGATGACTTAAATAAAATAGAATATGAGCATACTGAGTTTGTAAGAAATTGACGCAGCATATTTCTAGAAATACAGTTTTGGAAAAAATATAAATCTGTAAATTATATATGAATTATTTTTTATAATTTATCCAGTGATAGGAAATGGAGGGAGTTATTTAAATTTAAAAAATTATACACACAAGGAATCCTCTGATATTTGGATGTAAAAGGATCCTAGTCATCCTGTATGGATCTCCACATGATAACATTTCTATGATTGGATATGTTAAAAGTAAGATTTTTCTAACCACAGTTTTAATTAGGTTTCTCTGAAGACTCAGGCATGCTCTAGGGTGGCTGGAGATACCGCATGCCACTCAGGAGACTCCAGGAAACCTGTCAAAGTTAGACATAAATAGAAAAAAATGAGTGACCATTTCTATAACTCATACTCTATGTCAAGCCAAAGTAACAAACAACAACAAAATCCTGTCAACCAGTTATTTCATTTCGACGACCCCCAGACCATAGTTGACTAATTTTTTTCCCCATCGGAACTGGCCAAATCTTTAGGTATCATATAGAGAATATTTTTGTCTTCACTTGGAAATGTGCTCTAGTGGTTGGATTATGCCCAAAAAAAGCCCTCTAGAAAGTTTGTGTCTTAATATAGTGAATAGTAATGTCAATTAAGAACAAATAATGGGCTGCAGTTTGGACAGACTGTTCATGAGATGAGTAAGTAATTGAAAACTGGAGCATCACAGGAAGATACTGTCTCCAGGGAGACAAGTCTCAGGTAATATGAACACAAGGTGACTGGTACGTTTGTGAGTTCTATCTAGCGTGGGGGACAACTAGATAGCCTGCTCCATCGGAGGTGAGCTGGCATGTGCACCTGCAGGCTGTTATCACAAAACCAGCTCTTCTCCCCAAGCCTGCAGAGCTCCAGCTCACCAGATTGCAGGACGAAGAGCTAGCTGCAAGAGTCCTGGGCTGTTACCCTGTGGCGGTTGTTGGCTGCACCCGTCGCTCTTGTCTCAGGGCTGTTCAGTAATGGGGTTCGTCTCTTAACACACCAGCTGGTGGATGTGAGTCAGGCTCCCACAGGAAGTGCACTCTCAGCGTGCCAGGGCACTATGTGTCGTCATCCCGGAGAAAATGAAATCCAGCGACAGCACGTTCCTCCACCGTTGGTGTGAAGGATGGGGCAGGAGCCTCGGGGCCCTGGGGAGCACCTCCAGTCTCATTCAAACCAGGCTTTGCTATGCAGATTCTCTGTCACCATCAGGTGCCTATTTCAATTGGACTTTGTCACTCAGATTGTACTTCCCGGCATTGTCAGAAAAGGCCAAGTCCTGTTTATTTTGTTTGTTTTTAAGAGAGAAATAGAAAGAAAGAGAAACTGGAAGAAAAATTATTTTTTCAATAACCTGAAGTTCAGTGTTGAAATACAAGGATGGTAGCAATAACTACAGAGCTCCGTGGAAATCAAAATTTTAATATAATTCCTCCAAAAGAGTAGTCACTCAAAACCCTTTCGTGCATCTTTTCAGGATATGGGATTTGGGGCATTCAGACAAAAGAGTCACCAATCTTTAAAGAATAAAGGATTACCATGATAGGGACAGGAGAAACAGCAAATAATGAAGATGATTAACATATTAGTTAATATTTTTACTACACACTCTTGAAATATTGCCAATCAGTACATCTGTCTTGCCGGTGAAACTGATGAATGTGATATTCCAACACCCAGCACTGCCCAGCAATGATTGCCCTACGTTGTTGTGTTCCCTTTCAGAGTGCTAGGCAAGGATTTTTCATTAAATGCATCATTTACAGCTCACTGCAGTGGTTCCACAAAGTCAATACATATCCTTAACAGAAAGCAAAGAATGAAGCATGTGAAAGAGAAAGAGAGACAGAATGTGGGCAATTGTCAGGAGCCCTGGGCACGCATTTCACTCATTCCAGGCTCACTGCCAGCACTTCGATTGCAAGCAAAGAGGAAGGGCCTGTATTTGCATATCTATCTACCCTGTTCTGGGTTCATTTGACAGTGGGGTTCTGGATCTGGGAGTACAATGGGAAATAGTGGGCAAGTACAATTTTGAGGGAAGTTAATAGACCAGCTAGGATAGTCTCATCGCATTATAATCCCCCAAAGTAACAGGAAATATTTTGCTGAAATGGAATAAAATGACCATGAATGACTTTCTTCTTTCCCAGCAACTGTCAAAACCTAGTGAAAGGGGAAGCATAGTAAATTCCTTCTCAATCATAATTTGGGCATCAATCTATGAAAGTTTGTAATGGTTTGAGCTGACGTTTTATGAGAGAAGTTGCTTTAACTGATCATAGATCTCTAAAATGATGCCAGGTATACATCAGTAACTCAGATGATAATTCACTATTTCAGAAGCAATTTCTGAAGCATACTATGTGCCAGATACTGTGTGAGGGAAGAGGAATAAAAATAAATAGTAATAAAAAGCAGTCACTTTCCTCAAGAAACTTAGGGTTGAGCTAGCAAGCTATCATAAGGCTAGAACCATAGGAAGAAGGCATTTGTCAAGAATATTGTACAACACGGGGAATATAGCAAATGTTTAATAATAACTATCAATGGAGTATTATCTTTAAAAATTGTGAATCACTATATTGTACACCTGTAATTTATATAATATTATACATCAACTATACTTCAATTAAAAAAAGAATTCCTGACAAATAAGTGTATTAAGATAAATGTAGTTCTGTTTACAAGGACATAGTTATATCAGTAACACAGGAAATTTATCAAAAAATTTTGTCTTAATAGAAGGAAAAACTCACTCTGATTATTATTATTGTTATTATATTATTATTTTGCTCTATATAGACTGGTGTATCATGAAAATGAAACCATCAGTTTTCTTCTATAAAGAATTTAAAATTTTTTAATGATTTAAATTTACTGTGTTATTAATATAGCAGGCAAAGTAAGTTAGCCATGTGTTCAAGGAGAAAAGAAATGAGTGTGATCCCCATGGACGTTTGTCCATAGACCTTGAGTTAATTCCTACTCTTTTAGTCTTTTTAATTTCTTTACTTTGTTTTGCTTCAGAATCTGCTTGGGAAGGAATCCTGAATATGTCCATAAGGAAAAAATACTGCCTGGAATACTATATTTTTAGGGCAATTTTCCTCCTTATTTCAATGGCTCTTGGTGGTCTGAAAACAGTGTGAAGGGACAAACCCATGGAGTGTGTATGGAAAAAGCGAGGACACCCGGAGAGCAGCATTTTAACATAAAAATATTTCACCAGCACAGACTTACTTTTTCGTCTGGGTTCCGACCACAGCTGCCAAGGTGTCAGGGAATCTCTGGGAGAAATTGGGTTTTACAGGTGCCTTCAATGCTTTCCATTTGGCCCTGGCTTCTGAGAATTTACTAGAAAGTTGAGGGAGCGCTCTGGTGAGCAGCCTATCTGATCTGAAATAAAAAATAGAGTTAGGATTCACAGGGGGCGATCTGGCGGCTGGCTGCTTTGACTTTTTAGTTTGCTTCTTTGTTCTCTTTTGTGCTCAGGGCCCCAGTGCGTGCCACCTTGGCAATAACCCAACACCATTTAAATCTCTGCACTTGCCGAAGCACATCCAAACGTTTTTCGTAAAAGAATTTCCCATTTGGACATAGATTTTTAGAGCCCTTTTTTCCCTTCTCTTTTCTTTAATTTTTTTGGTTACAAATTTTACCCATTACCTGCAGTCTTTGGTGGAAGATGGACGTGAGAGCGATTACTGGTGGAGAGAAGGGCAAGAGGAACCAGAATTTTATTATTTTATGAAAGTCATGGGAAATATAGTAGGATGATGGCATTTGTAGAGCTACTTAGAATAATTGTCTCATGTCTTCTGAGATTCAAATATGGCTTTTAGATTTTGTTATTGGGCTTAAACCATTCAATGCAGAATTTTATTTCTGTGTTTTTAAATATGAAATGCTAAAATCTACAGAAACAGAACTGCTCTGCTGTCACTAAATTATGTGTTTCTCATTTAGAAAACTTTCTAAGTTGACTATAAATAAATTAACTCTAGTTTTGAATAGATTAAGACATTTTTTGTTGGTATTCTCAAGGTGCCTTTAAGGTTCCAGGGTTTCAGTGACTACTTCTCAGGTAAAAACTTTACATCTAAAACATTTTATTCATCTAAGTTAATTTTACCTTTTCAAGGAAGCAGTTTAGTCAAAATAACATTATGGACTTTAACTGCATTAACTGTTATGTTAATTATGGACTTTAACTGCATTTAACTGTTTCACACACATGCAAAGTTTCAAATGTAAAAATGGTATACGAATGATGAGAAGAAAAAGAACAAGAAGAACAGAGTTATATTAGAAGTGCCAGAGTTATGTTAGAAACTTAATAAATATCTGTTGAGTGAATTAATAAATGATAATGACTGACATTTTTCAAATATTAGATATGTGGCTGGCACTGTGCTAAGTATCTTTTTAGAAACAGCTTTATTGAAATATAACTCATTTACTTACAATTCTACCATTTAAAAGTGTAGAATTCAACAGTTTTTAGTTTCTTCATGGATATGTGCAACCACCACCACAGTCAATTTTAGAACATTTTTATCACCTCAAAAGAAATCCTGTACCTTTAGCTATCCCATCCTCTCCCTCCATCTCAACCACCAGCCCTGAGCAACCACTAATCTACTTTCTGTCTGTACAAATTTCTCTATGATGCACCTTCATATGAATGGAATCAGAGTGTGTGGTCTTTATGACTGGTGTCTTTCACTTAGCATAATGTTTTCAAGGCTCATCCAAGTTGTAGCATGTATCAGTACTTTATTTGAGCCAAGTATCTTACAATTAATTCACCATAAAAACCTTCAGAAGGGTTCCTGTTGTATTTCCACTTAACACTGAACGGAATAAGCCTCACGATAATTAGGTGACTTGCCCAAGGTCACGCAGCTAATAAATTTCCAGAACCGGCACTCTTAGCCATTCCTCTGTTGGTGAGAAGCTTCTTTAGTCCTGGGCAGTTTGAGACTTTGATGCCCTTCTAGAGACTGATGCAGAGAAGGGTCTTAGGTATTCCCTGTTGTCATCGGGGCTGTCTCGGGAGAGAGCAGGGCCATAATGCCAGCTGAATCTTCATTCAGGAAATGGGAAGAATGTTCTGGGTGCACTTTGGAACACAGGCTCCTGTGAGGAGAACTGAAATAAATAGATACTAAAACGGTGATAGAGTCTTCTCAGGATTAAGGTCGCAATTTTCCCTGGGGTGTTGAAGGTAAACGCACTTTGGGGATAGAGACTGCTGGTTTGCTGTCAAGGTCATGTGGAGGGCAGTCTGAAGTGGGAGGAAATGATTCCCATTGGTACAAGAAAGACCTTTCCCATGCTTCCTCCAAAAGCTGGATTCTCATACATGCACTCAGCTCCTGCCTTCACTCACTAAAGTGAATCATGTTAGCTTTTATAAATCTCCCTGAAAATTTTTTTTGTGCTTTGTTTTTTCCTGCTTATGGCCTCTTGCTGATTTGAACCTTGTTTCACTTGCATGAGAATACTAGGTTAAAAAAAGGGTGGGGAAGGCAGTGATGTCTAGACTCTCATTTGCTCAGTTCTGTGAAGGACCTGTAATACCTGGTCAATGTTACATCTTCGAGTAACTGAAGAACTAAAGAATCGAGGTGGTGTAGAACAGTCCTGGAATATCATCATGGGCTTCAGAGGGAGAAGGTCTCCCAACTCTGAAAGCCCTGCAACTCTGGAGGTGGTGGGTGTGGGGGAATTGTCACTTCTCCAGTCACACTGCCTTCAGGGAAAATCCATGCCCACTAGACTTGGGTTGTGGTCCACCATCCAGGGTCCTGTTCTGGTGGACACTCCATAGAGCACCAGATTTCCATGTGACACATTTATTGGCCAGATGATTCTCAAAAGTGAAGAAATTTTTGTGGTCTTATCCACACTAACTGGTCAGTTCTCAGCAGTAGAAGATTGTGCACTTTGTTAATTCAGCAAAGACCCACTGGGCACCTTTCATGTGCCAGCACAACCCCAGGCACGTGGAACATGTCTGTGAGCTAAAGATCCCTGTTTTTGTGGAGCTGATATTCTAGTGCTTTATGAATGTCATGGCCCTTGCTTTTTTATTCCTTTTTTTTATATTCTGGTCTGTATGTATTTTTTAGGCATTTCACTGATAATTAGAATCTCCATCAGAGGGGAAGTTGGTTGGGTTAAAAAAATTGAATTCATTTTTCTATTTCAGTTCTGTTAAAAAGAAATTATATGGAGTTGTGGTTTCACCTAACAGACAAAACGCTGTTTTTACATTATGCTCGTATTTCAATTATCTACGCTAACCCTTATGCCTATTTCCATGGATAATAGCTGGCTTCACTTCTGGAGCTTATTCTGAATGGGTTTCATTTTCGTTTTGCTTCAATATCACTGTCAAAAAAGAATTGGGAGATTTCCTCAACACATTAATAGAGAGGGAAAATATTTTGTAGTTCCTTTCTTCAGAAGGATGATCTAGATAAATTTGTACATATTTTATTTCTACCCATCACAGCACAGCACAACACAAGCCACTTCAATTACTTCAGCAACAAGCTAGCAATGCAACTTTATCATTTTAATTTTTCATCTTTTCTCTTTGAGTTGATGTGTGTTCTATGCAGTATATCAGCAGAATCTCATCAACCCCAGCCTCCTTTAGGCTAATAAATCTCAGTCACAAATTAATCTCACACAACAGGAAAAAGCTAATGGCCACAGTCAGTCACCACTGTATTTCTCAAACTAAATTCTCTCAAGCCATGCTATGGGAGTTTCAGTGTCAAACTGTTATCACATTGGGCTATTACTTTCACTGTTTTGACCATCATGATTCTGTGGGAGCAACATGACCTTTGGGTAATTGTTTATTCAGCCAATGAGGTCATTGGTGTACCAATCATATTGGTGACAGTTGTTCACACAGCTTAAATGATGATTGTGTTCCCACTGAACTTGGATCTTTTACACCAGTCTTCCTTTTAATGTAAGAATTGGATACATTTCTGTCATTAAGATGGAAATTTCCCTTCAAACACCTAGACAGACCCAGAGTCTACTCCCATGGCAGTGTTAGTTTCCTCTTACTCTTTCTTGACTGGGAAACTCACTGATGTAAAAAGTCTCCAGGCAAGAGCCTACATCATCATGTATAAAGAAATGAAAAGTCATATTTTGAAATCATGGCACACTACTAAATGTCAGAAGAAACAGAAAAAAAAAATAGGATGTGGAGTGTTTGTTTCTTTTTTCTCAGTGTCCAAAGCAGAGGCCAATGTCATGAGAAAATACTGCAAATGAGGGCATTAAAATACAGCTTTGATTGCACCAACTGTGTTTTGTTAAACATAAATGATCTCTCTGGAGCATTTTGCCAAATGAGTGTGGTACAAATGTCATCATAACCAAGAGGACATGGTTACCTTTTAAATAAATCTTAAACCAGAGTCACCAAAATGTAAATCTTATTTATAACACATTTGTGTTTTTAAAAGTTCTAAAGTGGATTTTGTCACAGGGTACTAAGATGTTTGTCAATCAAAGGGAAATAAGCCCTGAATGCATTCTTTACAATACTGGAGAAATTTGGACTCTAATTAACGTTATATGGTATTTGAGGGGCCAAACTCAGGTTTGTTAAACATCTTTGAAGTCACTAATTAAAAATGAAAATCATTAAAATATAAACACATGGTGTTTTCTTTCTATTTTGGTTCAGTACATGAAGCCATCAGATTAAATTCTCTGCCTTAAGCATTGTATTCAGGGTTAGCACCTGCAATTAAATTTTCTGCCATTTGTTTCTTCAGTTCTCCCATTAATTGTGAAAAATAATTCAGAGGTGGCCCAAAGGAGACAGGATGCTGGTGTCACAGACAACCACTGATGTAACTGTAAAATGTTCTTGTTCATTTTTACATGCCTTTGTTTCTCTCTCTATCTCTGTCTCTCTCTCTCTTTCAATATAAAACTGAGGCAGTCAGGGACAACTAGTTCTTTGCATCCTCTTTGTTGTGGCCCCTGGGGTCCCTTCTTTAAATCTAATAAAGACTGAGATTAAAAACTTTTAGACATGTCAAGGACCAAAATAGCAATAGATATCTGGTAGGGCCAAAGAATGCCTGAGAAAAGCAGCATTGCAAAATACAGATGATTCCAAGATCAAAATGTAAACAGATATGGTGACAGAACTGCTACATCTTCATTCTCAAGGTGCTAATCTGCTGGCTTCAATCCAAAATGATGAACCTATTGCTCCACAGGATTTTTAAATTTATTTTCTGCTCCTTTCTTTTTTTATTGGCTATTTGCCTTTCAGTACTGGAATTTGAGGTCTGAAGTAACAAATGATCCAGGGATTTCTTTTGACAAAGCCAGAATTTCACAATTCAGTGACCCCACTGTACGTCATAAACTAGGTACCAGATGAAAAATTTTCCTTTTCCATGAGACTCCTAACCCAGTGAAACTCCGGAAGGGCCTTTCTGTTAGATTTCTCTAGATTTCTCTCCTGCCCATATGTGTTTATAATCCAACACAACAAGGATACAGAAAACTTACCTATGGTGTTGATATCAATCCCCTGTCATTATTTATTTAGATTATTTCAGATTCTTAACGAAATATATATATCTCAGATAAAATATATATGTAATTAATACCTTTTTACATAAATATTTTTACATATTTATGTTTATATAGGACAAATTTCTATAATTAACTAGTAGAATGAATAAAGCATATAAGTATGTTTTATTTTATAGATTCTGCCAAAAATCCCCTCTAGAAAATCTGTAGACATTTACTCTTTATATACAGAAATGTCTCTGTAATAATTTTTTGTTCTGAAAAACCACCAAAAATTTAATAGAAAGAAGAAAGTGAAGAAGAGATAGGGAATCATGCCTTTTTTGTTGTACAAAATTCGTGAAAGCCAGAGGCCAAAGGAGCTCATTTTTTTTCTGTGAAGTTTTCAAGAATTCCTCTGTGAAATAATATTCTTTTAAAAGTTTCATTTTGATTTATTTTTTATATTCCTTTCTCATCCTTTCTTTTTCTTTGGGGCATCCTTTAGGGCTTTTTCCATATCAGAAATAGCTATTGTCAATAGTCTTCCACTGTTGGTTAAAACTTTTAGTCAAAAGCAGTTCTTAGGCACATGTTTCCCCCCTCTATGTAGTTGGAAGGAAGCACTCGTGGGCCTTTGCTCTTGAACAGGGAGTATCACCCAATGGCTTAGATATAGCCTGAGTACTAGATGTATTCAGGTTTAAGTATGAAAAATTTCTTCAACCATTTCTAGTTTTCTTTTCATAATAATGCTATATTTCACGCAGGCACAACATGTTGAATCTCTTTGACTGTCTAACACCATCTCCGTTGCCAGCATCCCAGCCTAAGCCACCATGTCCTTATCTGGGCCACCATGATAACTTGCTTCACTCTTGCCTATGGCCCAGCCTGGGTGGTCTACGTAAAGCCCAAATGAAATCATGTCTCTTGCTCTAAATCCCATAGCAATTAGAATAAAATCCTATCTCCTTTCCATGGCTTAGGAGACCCTACCAAATCTGGCCCTTGTCCGATGCTGATCACCTCTCCTCTCATTTTCCCCTTGTCCACTCGTCTTTCTGGCTCTCTCCTCAGTCAAGCTGATTCCTGTCTTGGAGTCTTTTCACTTGCTGGTCCGTCTCCCTGAACACTTCTCTTCCAGTTCCTTATGTGGCTGCTTCCTTCTCACAGTTCAGCTCTCTGCATAAGTGTCACCTCCTTTAAAGACCTTCTCAGACTACCTTATCTAAAATAACACCTTCCACTCACCACTCTTTATGCCATCTACACATTTTTGTTTTTCTTCAGAGCATTTATTAGGAACGGAAATTATATTACTTATTACTCAGTTTATATGTTCCACCTCCATATTCCTCAGAGGAGTGTAAGCTGTATGATGCAGACGTCTTGTCTGCTGTATAAACAGTATCTAAAACAGAACTGACACTTATGAATATTTATTAAATTAATTGTAATTGAAACCTCTCTCCCATATCCAATCATTTTCCTTATTCTATTAATTTTTAAAAATATTTTTAAATAGAAGTTTATTTTATTTATTTAGTTGTTTTTGGCTGCGTTGGGTGTTCCTTGCTGCGTGTGGGCTTTCTCTAGTTGCGGTGAGCGGGGGCTACTCTTCGTTGTGATGCGTGGGCTTCTCATTGTGGTGGCTTCTCTTGTTGCAGAGCATGGGCTCTAGGCACACGGGCTTCAGTAATTGTGGCGTGTGGGCTCAGTAGTTGTGGCTCACGGGTTCTAGAGTGCAGGCTCAGTAGTTGTGGCTCATGGACTTAGTTGCTCTGCGACATGTGGGATCTTCCTGGATCATTCTAATTTAAAAATTTTAAAAACAGTATGTTGACCAAATGAGGCATGCAAGTTGGACCTAGTCCCTGGCAGTTAGTTTGCAACCTTTTAATTTATTCATAATCATTTGCTTTTTTTTTTTTTTTTTGCGGTACGTGGGCCTCTCACTGCTGTGTCCTCTCCCACTGTGGAGCACAGGCTCCGGACGCGCAGGCTCAGCGGCCATGGCTCACGGGCCCAGCCGCTCCGCGGCACGTGGGATACTCCTGGACCGGGGCACGAACCCATGTCCCCTGTATCGGCAGGCGGACTCTCAACCACTGCGCCACCAGGGAAGCTCAGTCATTTGCTTTTTAATGTCTTATTTGTCCACACATTTTTAGGACATTGAAGCCAGGGACCTTTGATACATCTTTTATCTCCTGCCATGCCTGCAACATAATAGCTACTCAGTATGTAGCTGTTGGTGGATTGATGATGCTGGCTGTGCTGTAAGGTTTATTAACTACCTTGTTTTCCCCACCATCCCTCCACCCCCAGCTCTTAATCAGAAATTATGTTTTAGAGAGGAGAAATCAAGGTTGGGTAGTTGTCTTTATGTTCCTCTAGGGGACCATCAGCGTCACATTCCTTAGAAATGTCATTTTGGAAAAGAGATGCAAAAAAAAAAAATTTTTTTAACATCTTTATTGGAGTATAATTGCTTTACAATAGTGTGTTAGTTTTTGCTTTGCAAAAAATTTTTTAAGAGGACAAAATAATTTTCAAGTTCACAGCATGTTTTTCTCTCCACATGATCAATCAATCATCACATTATGGAAGTGGAAGGGGACCTCACAAATCAAATATTCCAATCCTTCTCCCAGGGCAGAAATGCTGTTTACAGCCCCGCGGCAGATGGCTTCTACTTGAGCATTTCCAGGGGCTGGAAGCTCAATCCTTTGCTGAGGAAGCCCATTTCCTTGTAGAGCATCTCTAATTAGAAAGTCTTTTCTGATGGCTAGCTAAAATCGATGGCCTTAAACTTTGTACTTATTGTTTTTAGCTCCATTTATCTGCTTGTTGCAAACATGCACAGGGATTCAAGAAGACAAATGAAAAGGTAGTAAGAAGAAGTTGTACCAAGCCAAACTTCCCTTATGACTTGAGTTATCATGACTTCTGAAGAGATTCGTGTAGGATGTAGGAAAGATGGATACAGTCACAACGAACTCTTAATTATGCAGTGTTCAGGTTTAGGAAGCACTTTCAGTACATAAAGTTGTATGATGCTTATAACTCTGTGAGCTGTGTTACTGTCCTGATTTATGTACTCAATACCACCATTACCTCGGGTTTTCAAAAAAGGCAGTAACTTCTGCAACTTTACCCTCCACAAGGAGGGGACAGACAGCACTGGGGTCAGCCCCTCCAATTTCTCTCTGCCTTTTTATTCTCCCCTCTTTGTACACACTCTTAGCTGGAGGTCCAGGAGGCGCTACTGTGTGTCTCATAAGTATCTCCTCTTGGGTCTTTTTCAGTTTTTTCTGCTTTTATTAGATTTTATACAGATTGAGATTTTCATAAAAGCCCATTTTCCTTGATTTTCAATAGCTCTAAATAATCTCTGTGTTTACTCAAGGTCCATCCATTCTTTAAAAATAATTTAATAATTGGTACAGAAAATATTATATGGTAGGTTGTGATGTGGAATGATATGATAAAATACTTCTTAGTTTTAAATTGTATTTAACCAAATCTTTTATTGTATGCATTACTCCCTGTGTTTTTACAGTGCGGGGAGTTGGTACCAAAATGCTGGGCTGCCCAGTAGGCTTTAGATACCTGAGTGGAGGCTTGAACTGAAGGACTTGTGCTATCCCCATAGACAAATTAGGGTCCTTATTCCCGTAGTCACTTCTGATAAAAAGGGTTACAACCACTTTTACATGGACGTTGCTGTGGAACATTAGTTATGAGTTTTTCCTTGACACATAAAATGCCAGACTGAATAGTGGAAGTAGAAACGACTCGAACCTCAGTTCACACTACTAATAGTTCACCCAACTAATAAAGACCATGCTTAGCTTAGATGGTGCTTGTTCTGATCCCCCACAGAGATGGGGTGTACTCTTCCATTCACCCCAAATTTGGTTTGGGTGTTGTAACTGATGATGCCACACGTGCACCAAGGGGGTATGAAATGGTCTATGACTCACATGCTGAGGCTTTCTGGGGAGAACAGGGGAGGTTGCAAACAGGTCTGAAAATGAGGTGAGAGAGTAGGGAAAGGAGACTGGCTTGGCTTTAATTGTGGTTGGGCCAGGGATTGAGGTGAGGGTTCCCTCACATGGGCCAGGGCTTGCATGTTAGAACTTTTTGCTGGCACAAAAGAAGGAGCACCTGGGCTTTCCTACCAGCTTACCTAGATGGAGAGCAGAAGTAGAAGAGGGACTGGTGGAGCTTGAAAGCTGTCTGCAGCCAAATATCAAAAATGGATTGAACTCTATATTAGTGCTAAGTTGTGCTTTTAGGTGTAATCAAACTTTTCTGGGCAGATGCACTATATCCAGGATGAAGAGCTCACAGACCTCCCACTAATTGTCTCCTTTTTCTTCTTACTACCCGTCTCCTCTTCCCCATGGGATCCTTCCTGCACCCCAACCTCAACAGAAGTGTAATAGTTAATCTTACACTTTTGGCTCAGATTTTTGCTTCTCTTACTAAATTTCAATTTTTGTTTATAGATATTCATGTTTAAACAAATACGTTTGTACTGTACGTATGTGCACGCCGGTGCGCGTGTACGGACTAGAGGGAATTCAGTTTCCCTTTTTTCACCTTTGGGTTGGGAGCATGTATTGACTTTCTGGAATCATGGCAGCGAGTTGTAAATGATGAATGAACAGAACATGTCCCCTTTTGGAGGAAGTGGGACTGCAGAGAGAGCAGGAAGAGTGCAGACACTTTGCTACTTTTTAATTTTACATTTCCATTGTTAGCATGATTATCTACCACAGCTGAGGTCCTCAGTGGTGCAGTTTGGAGACTGAGCACTGAATGGAATGGGGACTCTCATGTGATTGAAGAGAGCATCATTCCCAATGCTCTGTAAAGATATAGATCAGAACCAAATTCCTTCTGAACTTGTTAAGTTTCAGAAACTATGAAGGAGGCATTAAAGGAGAATTTGACTTGTACAGAGGTTATCTGATCCTATATTTTCACTAGGTTTTATTTATTTATTTTTTGAGGCAGATTCTTGTTTTCTACAGTGGCTTATGCTTGCTTCATTTCAAGTTTCATATCTTTCTCATGAAAGAAGCTCTGGATAAATGTTGGGCAAAGAAGCTACTTCTCACTCATTCCTTAGAGTCAAAAATTATTAAAAATAGAAAATAAATTGTTGAGACAGATGATACCGAGTGATTAAAGGCATTTGGAATTGAAGCGTAGCACAATCTTACTAATGATTTTAGAATATTAAAATTAGAATCTGTCAGGTGCCAGGTGCCTAAAGAACAGAGCAAATCACACAATTAGGCAAAATCTCAGGTAAAATTAACTCCATTTCAACTAATCTGTACATAAATTTAATGTATCTGCTGGGCTGAGAGACGGATTGTAGTTGAGCGTACCCACGGCATACTGCTTTGCTTGAAGATTCAAGACAAGCCCTTGGCTGACTGTTGTTACTTTCACAAAGACTATATGCCAACATTATCATTCTTGCTAGTGTAAACACAAAATGTGAGAGTCTCTACTACAGCACACTTTCACCATGGTATTTTAAAATCATTCATGTGTTTTTACTTAGCATTTGTATAATGCTTTATGCTGGGAGAACACTTTGAAATTTCCCTTATTAATAATCTTTCAAGCAACCCAGTGAGATAGGTTAGTAGTCCTGGCACCATCTCACACCTGGGGACACAAAAGCAGAAGGAGGTTGTTGGACTTCAGCCAGATTATAATATTTTAATACAAGAAAGAAAACTAATAGCTCTGGAGTTTCCAGTCTGTTGTTTAGCCAGCTGGCTTATGGTCCTCCAAGTCTTGTTACTTTTGTGAACTCAAGAGAACTGTTAGGTCCTTGAGAGGTACATTTTAAATAGAAAGCAAATCAGAATCAGTTGAGCTCAGCACTCTCTCAAGAGAAGTACTCTTCTATTGATTACCTACTATAGAGTTACTTTCCCCCTTCAGTCCTATTTTATATTTTTCCATATATAATGCAGAAGAAAAACATCTATGGGAAGTTAGCCAGATGTTTCAGAGAATAAAAAAAAAAACAAACTTCTGAAATATCTCTGGAAGGTCTTCATTTTGACAGCTCAAAGTGTTAGATTGGGGAGCTAGAGAGCCAAGAAAGAATTTCTTCAAACTAGGAGGCAGTCAGAGAAAAGACTAATGGCAGAGGTGATGAGAAACACTCAAAGGAGGGTTTTTCTGTGGTGTAGAACTTGGTATGATTAGAGCATCAGGAAAATTTGGATCAGATAATGGAAATAATTTACACAGCATTTTCATAGATATGAACTAGAAGCTTTATTAGGAAATCAAGTGTCCATGATAGAACATTTTTAGCTGCTTGGCAAAAAGCCTTGGCCAAACAAAAGGAATTCAGATGCTTTTGGTGACAGCTAATGTGGAGTAACTTTTTATAGTACATGTTCTATCATGTGGCACAGTTTGTGAATTTTCTCAGAAAAAGTGACAGTCAACAGAGGCCCGTGTTTATGGGTTTAATCTGTAAAAATAAAAGAACAAGATTCCATGAAAGACAAAATTCACAACTTATCAACATTCAAAATAGAAATAAGTTTCAGTGCTGTTTTAGGGAGGATGAATGAACTGGAGCGTTGTTCATCGTGAGCTTCCAAACTTAGGGAACATAATTTAGAAAATAAAAAATGTAGTTTTGTATTATTTGTTGCCAGGGTTAGAAAGTAGTCATAAAGAGATTCCCAGGAAGCCATAAGACAGACTTCTAGGTAAATTGAAATTCTTTATTTTCTTCCAATATTCGTAATTGCAGCAGAGGACTTTCTTCATGTCCAACTTGCCTCTTGTTTTGAATTATCTGTTCTTCCTTAGGATATCTACCCATCTTTCACGTATCGGCTCACATTCTACCTCCCCTGCGTAGCCTTTATTCCCTACTTACTCCTTACGTTGGGAGACCCCAAGACCACTCTCAAGCTTCATGCTTCACTAGAAGAACTTACAGGGATCAGAATAAGTGATTATACTCATGGTTGTAGTTTATTACAGTGAAAGGATGCAGATTAAAACAAGCAAAGGCAGCAAAGCACATGTGGCAAAATACAGAAGAAACCAGGTGCAAGCTTCCGGGTATCCTCTCCCAGGGAAATCACATGGATGTGCTTAATTCTCCCAGCAATGATGTGTGATAGCACAGGAAAAGTGTACCCACAGGGGAAGTGCACCTGCACCTTGGTGTCCAGAGTTTTTATCGGGGTTTAGTACATAGGCATGACTGACCTCAACTACTTGAACTCCAGCCTCCCAGAGCAAAAACAGGCATTCACCATAAAGCACACTGTTAGCATAAACTGTCTGATCAAATGGGTACTGGGTGGCCCAAGGCTTCAGACACACCAAAGCACTCTTATCAGGCGGAATATTCCAGAGGCTCAGAGCTTAATTCCCAGGAGCTGGCCAAGGGCCAATCCTGAAGTAGGCATTTCTTGGGAATGTGCAGGGTTTGAGTAACCCAGCTCTGCTGACTTATCTCTTTCCCACAAATTCCAGACCCGTAGGCCTTGACCTAGGATCTGTTCTTAAAGTATTCATATTTCTCTGAGCACCTACATTTAGATAGCATTTATGTAACGATATAGCAATAGTTGTTAGCATAAATATACCTAACATTTGGAGGATCCAGTGTGGGTAGGGATAAACTTAAAGAAGCAGCCAATTCATCCTGTGTAGGCATGACATACATTTTCATATATTTGTACTAATTTGGTTACTTGTACCTTGTAATAAACTTGTGCAGAACCAGTTAGCAAAGAAATCAGCAGAGGCTTAGCTTCCAGTTCTTCCTCAGGCTTTAGCTTCCAGTTCTTCCTCAGTCATTTTCCATCAGTATTACATTCTGAAGAGGCTTTAACTCCATCTTCCCGTATATTTGATCATCAATATGAGAATTATTATATAACTTATTTACATAAGGCAGTTGAATCTTACTGTTAATGCCATTAGTCATGGTACACTTTAGTTTTATTAAGAATAAGTCAGTAAGAACTACAGAGATATTTTCTATGTCTTCCCAACAGATTGGCCCTTGCCCATATACCAGATGTTATCATGGGCAGGAGTCATTAAAACTGGCCATGGTTTGGTTACTTCCGGGTTCCAAGTCAGCTGGGGACAAAGCCAGTTACCTCACCTCTGTTCAAAGTCCTGTACTGAGACACGTTTCCATTTCGTGCTCTTGTATAGCTGAACTCAACTCCCTCCTGTGGAGAGGACATGAGTGTTACTCAGAATATTTCCTGTCCCTGCTAAACGTACCGTGGGATATATCTTATTCTGATCTATTCTTGGGGTAAGAGCAGTGAGCGTGCATCCACGTAAATTACAGTTGCCCCAGAGAACCTCCCTAGGTTTGGAGATCCATGAGATCCTTTAAGTGTACGCCTTAAATCTCAGCAGCTGAAGGGAGGGCCATTGCCTCATGGCTACTTCAGCCTCAACCTGTATTGAAACAGCTAAGAGGTTCTAGTGGGTCAGGAGACAAGCCCTTTCTCAATGCTGGGTCCTGGCGTTATCCAGCATTATTTGTTGAGTTAGCCTGGCCCCCTTCACTAAAGCCTTGTCATCTTCAGGCGGATTCCCATCCCTTGCCTTCCTCATGGGAGAGAAAGCATCCATATTTTTCCTCTGAATACTGCTCCTCATTAAAAGTGAATTCAGCTATCCTATGATGTCTAGACTGGCATCTGTCTCCCTTAAAACACTTTCTGTCTTGTGGATTAGTTTTGTTTAACCCAAAATGTATGTTGCTGCCATTGTGTACTAATGGCCTGAGTACTGTTAGTGTTTTGTATCCAAAAATGTTGGGTCTCTCATGCTAGGGTTAGATGAGTGGTAGCCACACCTAGATGTGATGCAGTTTAAGTATGCCATAAGGCCTCCCCTAGCCTTCCTCACTTCAGGGTTGAGCTACCCCCCAGGAGAATTTGCACCCACTTTGTGAAGCCTACTGCTTTATTCTTGTGAGAAACCCATTTTTTTTTCTATTCTGTTGAATAACTTTGCACCTACAAAAATGATAATAATATGTACTTGTACACAGCACACTGTGGTATGTCAGGCATGCTGCTTCTGTTTTGTTGTTATGGGTTGTTGCCTTACTTCACAATTTCCCAGACAGGGGGATCCATGTGTCTCTATGTTCAAATATGCCCAGACTCCAGAGGGTCCATGCAAGTTTGTTCAAGAACCCAGATGCTACATTCTGCTGTGATGAGAGAGCTGGGAGGGCTAGCCGGCTTCGGCAGTGCTACAAGTGTTCAGCCTGGGAGTAACAGGTTTCCTTCCTTCACCCCCAGTCCCCTTGAGTGTTTCTCTTGATTCCCACCCCTTTATGTTGGAGAGGTAGGTGCCCCTTCCTCTCTGCTCCCAAGGCCACCGCACTCTCCCTTTATGCTACAGACTCTATTCTCCTGCTGACTGGATTCCCATAGGAAATGTTCGAGCAGGTTGGAACTGGTGGCAGCCTCACAGTTACAATATCTCACTGACTTGGTCCTGCAGGAGGTTGTGCTTTTACAGGACAGTTCCCACGAAAGAGACTTTCTAACATGTCATATCAAATTTATTTATTCTCTTGAAAATTTTGTGTTCTCTTTAACCTGGTTCTCAGATACTAATGTTTATGGCTAATTTAGCAAGTTTGGATATTATTACATTTGAAAGAAATGGAAAAGGGTCAAGATTTCTTTCAGCTCCTCTGGAGATTTCAGGTGGGAGGACTATTTAATATTACCTTGTCTCAGCTTCAGTTGCTGTAAGCATTTGGTATGCCTGTTTTGAAGTGATGTGTAAACCAATCCCTGAAGATAAATGGATTTGAGTCAGTTTCATTTTTATAATTACAGTTTTATAATTTCAAGGAGGGAAGTGCTGGATTCAGAGGTTTCAATCATGTCATCCTCTCTAATTTAACTTAGCAATTTTATTTCTATAACTATGTGAGACAGAGATCTGTGTCTGAATCTAGGGATTTTTCCCATTGAGGCTAGATTATATGAAATTTTATCTCTGTTTTTTTTAATACCTGCACAAATTTGGGGTTGACATATCAATCACATTCTGTTCTTTTACACGTTTAGGTGCAATGAGAGCTTCAGTGGAAAGAAGTAGCGTTTAAATCCCTGAGCTTGGTTCATACATGCCTCAGGAAGCAGGGACTTAGAAAAATTCTCCAAGTGACTCAGGTGAAAACCATTTTGGTCTAAATGAAATATTATATAGTTCATTGATGGCCCCAAATAATAACTGCAATTTTCCCATTTGCTTTCAAGATTTTCTGTGAAAAGTATCTCAGCTCATCTTTTTTCATGGTCAGATTATCCTAGAGAATAGTCATAGAGTTTGTGACATATTGCCAGGTGCTTAGATATTTTAATGAGAATGGTCTCCTGTGGAGCCATTAGACTACAAGCTTTTGGAGAACAGACATTATGTCTTGTTTATTATTATATTGCCATTTCCTAACACACAGAGCCTGCTCTGTAGTACATGCTTAATAAATGTTTGCTAAATGGAATCAGATTCCCATAATTATTGAGGGCCATGCTCTGTTCTAGGTGCTGTACATGTATTAATTCATTTACATGGCACAAAAACACTTTTAAGTAGGTGCTATTATTATCTCCATTTTATGGCTGGAGAAGCTGAGGCATAGAGAATTAAGCAACTTCACCAAGTAAGTGGCAGAGCTAGGATTCAAACCCAGGTTCTGGGTCTAGGCTTGCATGCTTACCTATTACACAAGCTACTACTCTTTCTCAGTCTAAATATCAGGTGTCTTGTTAACATTGGAGAACTACATATCTGTGTCTTCCTGGTGTGCATTGGTGAAGGGGGTCAAAAGGTACAAAGTTCCAGTTATAAGTCATTGGGGATGTAATGTACAGCATGATGACTATAGTTAATAATACTGTATTGCATATTTGAAAGTTGCTAAGAGAGTAGATCTTAAAAATCCTTATTATAATGAAAAAATTTTTTTGTAACTATGAGTGGTGATGGATGTCAAATAGAAAAAAAAGTTAGAGATCTTTGGTAGATCATTGGCAGACTGAAGTTTTCTAAGGCAGGGTCTATTGTCAACAGACATTTTATCTACAGATATTTTCCCAAAAAGTAAAACTTTATACTGTTAGCATGAGGCTTTATAATCCATTCTTTTTTTTTAATAGTTTTATTTAATTTTTAAAATTTTTAAAATTTATTTTTGGCTGCATTGGATCTTTGTTGCTATGCATGGGCTTTCTCTAGTTGCGGTGAGCGGGGGCTACTCTTTGTTGTGGTGCACAGGCTTCTCATTGCGGTGGCTTCTCTTATTGCAGAGCATGGGCTCTAGGCGCGTGGGCTTCAGCAGTTGTGGCTTATGGGCTCCAGAGCGCAGGCTCAGTAGTTGCAGTGCATGGGCTTGGTTGCTCCGTGGCGCGTGGGATCTTCCTAGACCAGGGCTCGAACCCGTGTCCCCTGCATTAGCAGGCAGATTCTTAACCACTGCACCAGCAGGGAGGTCCCATCCATTCTTAATTTTTGTTTGGATGTATGTGTTTTCCTCAGAATTTTCACATGTAGAATGGTGTGACATTTGGATCCATGTGCTATGCAGTTATTGCCCTCTTACTATGTTAGAGGGACGTCTTGCTTCCAATAGTCCTGTTGACCGTGGAGTCACACCAGAGCTTACTTGGGAAAGACTAGCTGCCAGAGGCCTAAGCAAAACTCCATAACTTTGAGCCATTAATGCAATTAATGCATAATAAAAAGAAAACTCCATTAGGATGGACAGATGTTTGACTGACTTAGAGCAGAGCAAAGATCCTAACGAGATAGAAGGTAGAGAAGATTCAGATTTTCATAATGAAATAAGTGAACTATGCATTTGAGGAGAGAAAAGTGAAAAAAGGAGAAAAATGGCCAACCCAGTAGGCTCAGGAATAAGGTATGTTTATTTGGGGAGCCAGGAGGAAGTTGTATGTATGAATTGTCATGGGAGGCTACAATAGGGCTAGAACCGTCCACACCTTTGCTTTTCTGTTTTTTAAGCATCAGCCATACCCAGAGCTGATGTGGAAGCCCTCAGTAAAGTATTTAACCGCAATGCTTCCATGGAATCTTTTGACACATCATATTTGAAGACTCCTCTATTAGTAATTTCAGTGATGTAGTCTTAAAATAATTCAAAACGGGGCTTCCCTGGTGGCGCAGTGGTTGAGAATGCGCCTGCCGATGCAGGGGACACGGGTTCGTGACCCAGTCCGGGAAGATCCCACATGCCGCGGAGCTGTTGGGCCCGTGAGCCATGGCTGCTGAGCCTGCGCGTCCGGAGCCTGTGCTCCTCAACGGGAGAGGCCACAACAGTGAGAGGGCCGCGTACCGCAAAAAAAAAAAAAAAAAAAAAAAAAATTCAAAACGACATTGTTATCTCTTTCAACTGCCATAAAAGAACCAACTACTATAATCTGTTTAATCAAAACTGCAAGCATTCACCCACTCATTTACCATTCAGCAAATATTTATAGAGAGCCCAGGTTAAATACATAAATAACTGAAGCCAGAGCCATATTGGGAAGTTATAGCTCTTCTATGAGAAAACAGCTACTTCATTTTTTAGCGCGCTTGTTATGATCTGTAGAACTATTTAGGAAATAACTTTGAGGTTCATATAAATATAGCTTTTTATGGCTGATTCATTTTGCTGTGCAGTAGAAACTAATACAACATTGTAAAGTGACTATACTCCAATAAAAATTAATTAAAAATAAAAAATAAAAAACAAAATAAATAAATAAATATAGCTCTTAAATCTACAAAGACCATCCTTGCAAAATTTCTGGATCTGTTTTCTGCTCCTCTAGGACAAAGCCATTTTCTCTTTCACTTCTCTGCTCCTGATTTAATTGGCATAGTTATACTTGGATTCCGTCATTAAATCTAGGACAGTCTGGGTAGGGAACTTTTCGATGGACAATCCTGTTTAGCCGACTGTGAGAGCTTTGAAATGAAGAGGATAAGGGAAGCAAAAGTAAAATGAGAACTGAAGGCATCACTTAGGGAAATGGATGAGGCCTAGAGCTGAAGGAAAGAGGAGGAACATAATTACAGAAGAGGCCGTGCTCAAGGAGGAAAGAGGAGCAGGGGGATATCAGCTTGGACTTCCCTTTCTTCCCCCTGCTCCGATCCTGACCCTGACTCTCAGCCCACTCCTTCCGGTTGGACAGAGTTTCTGTAACTCTGACTATTGGGGATTTTTAGAGGTTAACTTGAGGCAGGAAGTACATTAACAGTGAAGTTTTTCATCTGGGAAGCACTTTCTAGGTGGTAAGAGGTTTTTTTTTTTGCAGTACGCGGGCCTCTCACTTTTGTGGCCCCTCCCATTGCAGAGCACAGGCTCCGGACGCGCAGGCCCAGCGGCCACGGCTCACGGGCCCAGCCGCTCCGCGGCATGTGGGATCCTTCCGGACCGGGGCACGAACCCGTGTCCCCTGCATCGGCAGGCGGACTCTCAACCACTGCGCCACCAGGGAAACCCCGGTGGTGAGAGTTTTGATTGCTATGAGTTGTTACATATTGACTATCACCCTTGTAATCCCAGGTGAACTTCCATTGTGTACATGTGTTTATGTGTGTGTGTTTGTGTGTGTGTGCGTGTGTGTATGTAGGTCCAGACACCCACCCAGTTAAATAATTTATCTGTTCTCCATGGTTCTGGAAGGCCAGGACAACGTGTAGTGGTGCTGAGCACTCTAAGGAATCTTCTCTTTCCTTTGTGGCAGGTTATGGAAATCTGAAGTGAAGGCTGTGATCCATTTGAGGCTTGAAATGGATGGGCAAAGCTACTGCCTGGTGTTAGAATCAGCTAACCCCTGTTATACGTGCACACATGTGTGTGTATGTGTGTTGGAAGAGCCTTTTTTTTCCTGATTTTATTATTATTTTCCATTTTTATTGTCTGTACTATTTGCACTGCTGGACCTATTGTAGTTCTTTTTTTTGTCAAAGATTCCAGTTCCTTTAAAAGCAGACAGCACTCTCCACAATCCTTGTCATTATCATGACAACCCATTAAGAGTAGCAACCCTGTAGTAGCCCAGTGCCTCACTTTCCACCTGTACCTCATCCCAATTAACCACAGGTAAAACTTTAGAGATTGTGGTGCCATTGAATGCCAGGAATTATCATTGCTTCAGTCATCCCATTGGAGTGTCCTAGTTAGGACCTTACTATGCTGTTAGGTCCGTGAGGATAAGGACATTTTTTTTCAGGAGGCAGTTGTGTTTTTTTTCCATTTGGGTAGTTCTCATATTAAACACAGTGCCTGGCACACAGTGGGGGAAATCAGTAAATATTTGTTAGATAGATGAATAAATAAATAGATAAACAAATAAAAATTCTGGTTATTTTGAAATTAACTCCTGTTAATAAAATGAAACAAAAAACTAGAGTGAGAACATTCCCTATATATTAATATTGAAGATATTTAAAAGACATTGTTAAGTGAGAAAGCATGATATGGAATAATAACAACTAATAGTGATAATAATTATTATTACCACATTAACTTCCAGAGATGGCTCCTTATTATTTCCAGACAGCTTGCAAATTCAGCCCTCCAAATCCCATCCTGAGTGTTGGGTTTTTTAGGGCCACTCTTTCTAGGGCCAGCTCTCTTAGATTTAGGTAAAAAAGAGACTTTATTGGGAGGGGGTTGTCATTCTAGAGAAGCAAAAATGAGGGAAAGAGGGAAGTGAAGTGGGGAAGGAAGCAGCAGAAATACAAGGAGGTGTGTTACTAAGTAAGACAAGCTTCCCCAAAACACAACTGGCTCTTCAGGGCTGGTAACAGAGGCAGCATTTACGGCTATAGATCTCAGAACAGTCCTTGTGAGGGGGGCAGACAGGTGAGCTATTTATTTCCTGCTTCCTTCTGTCTCACATTTCCCATTGGTTGGGATGTGCTCTCATGGACATTAACTCCCTTACATTTCTGGGTTGAATTACTGGCCTCTTCATGTAGCTCTTGGGGAAGCTTGCAGTTTCAATCTCGTCAAATATTCAGGTGCTGAGGTTTCTCCTGGCTGGTTGTTCTTTTGTATTTGCTCACATATATGCCATTTCCAGTGCTCTTCATTGCTTCCTGTGGACAGGAGTTACTATCTGGTATTATTTCCTTTAAGCCTGGTGTATTTCCTTTAGTATATCTTGTAGGGCAGTTCTGCTTGCAACAAATCTCACATTATTTTTATTTTGTTCTGGGGATGTCATTATTTCACATTGATTTTTCAAGGTTCGTTTTGCTGGAGATAGAATTCTTGGCTGATAGATTTTCCTCCTTTAGCGCTTTGATTATGTGGTCCCTCTGCCTCCTGGTCCCATACTGTCTGATGGAAGTCAGCCATTATTCATGTTGTTCTTCCCTTTACATGACAAGTTGATTTTCTCTTCCTGCTTTCAAGATTTTTTTTTTGTCTTTGGCTCACATCAGTTTGATTATGATGTGTCTAGGTGTGGCTGTGTTTGTGTTTACCTTACATGGATTTTGTTGACCTTCTTGGATGTGTAGATTAATGTTTTCTATCAAATTTGAGTTTAAGGCCATTGTCTTTTCAAGTATTTTTTCTGTTCCTTTAATCTGTTTTCTTTTTCTAGGTTTCCCATTGCATATATGTTGGGATGCTTAATCTTGATCTTCAGTTCTCTGAGGCTTTGTTCATTTTCCTTCAGTGTTTTTCCTTTCTGTTCTTTGGACTGGGAAATTTTTATTATTCTGTTGTTCACTCATGCTTTATTCTCTGATCTCCAATCTGCTATTGATCCCATATAGTGAATTTTTCATTTGGGTTATTCTACTTTTCAACCCTGAAATTTCCATTTTTAAAATATGGGTTCTATTTCTCTATTGAGATTCCTTCTTTGTGGAATCATATTTTAATTCTTCAAGCATATTTATAATAGATACTTTGAAATTTTTTGTCTGGTGCATCCAACCTCTCAGTCCACTTGGAGTCAGTTTTTATTAAATGATTTTTTCTCCCTGAGGATGGGTCACATTTTCTTGTTTCTTTGCATGCCTTGTAATTTTTGGTTGAATGAATCCTGGACATTTTAATTAATGTTCTGTAACAACTCTGGAGTCTGATTTTTTTTAAATAATGTTTTTGGTAAATTACTTGGACATAATCTGTGGAATCTTGTTTTCCCCATCGTATGTAGCCACTAAAGTCTCTGGTCAGTTTATCTATTTTTGTTTGTATTTTTTAGCTAAACTTCATGAGGGTTGTTCCTATGTCTTCATAGCTTAGTGGTCAGTGAATGACTTGGGCAGAGGTTGGGCTCAAACTCTTTGATCCTGTAAGGCTTCAACCCTCCGCTGAGGTTGGAAGTGCAAAGTTCAGCCAGTTTTAAGTCTCGGTTTTTTCTTTTCCACTGGGCTTTCTTGGGATTCCCCACCACATGCATGTGTCTTGCAATCCAAAGATGTATGGAGAGCTTTCAAAGCCCTTTAGAAGCTCCCTCGTTTTTAGCACTTAACCCCATCCATAACCACAATCTCAGGCTAGAAAAGAAGTAGCTTTTTCCTGATTGCTTCCTACTGAGGCCATCATTTTTAGTGAGAAAGCCATGTGTCACCCCTTTCCCCCATCCGTAATCCAAATAAAGATTGCTCCCTTTCAGGTGGCTGGTTTTCCAGTGATCCCTACTCTGGTAAGACTACCACTCCTGTCTACTGAGTTGGGGGTTGGGTACGTGACTAACCCCAGGCAACAAGGCCATAGACCTCTTTCTGTTCTTATCGGAAGCTCTAGTGGTTCTTCAAGATTAAATACTTTATAATGTGCTGTCTGCTTTAGGTCTATTTCCAGAGCCCCATAATAGTTGCTTTGAACAATTTTGACCAGCTTTGCACTTTGTGTGTGTGTGTGTGTGTGTGTGTGTGTGTGTGTGTGTGATGATTTGCTGACCTCTTCACCCTGACACAACTGGAAGTTCATCTCCTAGTATAATTTTGCCTGCTGTTTTTCTTTCAATCTTTCTGTCTCACTTTGTTTTAATTTATCTTTTATAAAAATCAAGAGTTGGGTGTTCCTTTGTGATCTAGTGTTAAAAGATTTTTTTCCTTTTTATTAAGAGAATTAAACTTGTTTACATTTACTGATTTGACACATAAGTTGTATTTGATCTTAGTATTGTTGTATTATTTTATGTAATATCTTCTGTTTTTGTAATGTTTTTAAAGTCTTAACTGTGTTTCCTGTTGGTCTATTAGTTTGTGTGTGTGTGTTTTTTTTTAATGGAATTTAGAGAAGGTTATATTTTTGTCCTAGTGGTTATCTTTATAATTAAATTATTATATAATAATAGCCTTAGTCTTATATTTCTTTAGTCAATATCTATTGATTTCTACAGCATGTAAACATGTTTCCCTTACCATTTTCTTTCTCTCTTTTTTACAACTCAATTTTAATTATTAGTATTTTCTTAGTGTTTACATTTGTATTGCTAACCTATGCTTATATTTTATCACTTTAATGATATTATTGAAATCCTTTGACTATTAACTCTACAGGTGAAATAATAATCTTCCTGTACATCCTACCTTTTAACCTCTTTCTTCTCCAAATAGTTGTATGATTCCTACACTGTGGGGAGATACAATATTTTCAATTTCTTTTATTACCTTGATCTTCACATTTGTTCTGTTCTTAGTTTTATAATTAATTATGTTCAATTCTCATTGCCAGTCCTTTTACCTTTTCTTCCCCAAGGTATTTCTTCATTGGCTAAAGTTGGTTTTCCAGCAGCGTACTGGAGAAGAACCTATGAGTAGCATACTCCTTGCATACTTGCATGTTCAAATGATTGTAGCTTCGCATCTGAAGCTACCATGAGTGGTTGCATACTTCATCCTTGACTTACACTTTCTTTTCTTGACTATATTTTCATATTGCCCCGCTTCTGGGACTGTATATTTCTGTAGAGACATTTGAGATCACTTTGTGACTTTTCCCTTTGTAAACAACTTAATCTTTATGCCTGGCTGTTCTGAGAGTCTGTCTTTATCTTTATACTACAATAACTTTACCAGGATGTGTCTTGTTGTTAACCACACTGACAGGCACATGATGGACCCTTTGGTATGCAGACTCAGGGAACTCTTCTTGAATTGTGTGCTTAAATATTTATTCTTTTGAATTGTTTCAGTATTATTCTTTAGCATCTCCAATTATGCATATTTTACATTTGCTTTGATTACTTTCCATAATCGTTTTTCCTCTAGGCCTTTGAAACGTTTTCTTTATTTCCTGTGCATTTTTCCACTGTATTATTTCTGTCCTTTAAGTCCCTAACAGTGTTTTCCACAGCGTTTATTTCTTCAGTGATTTTTGGTTATTCCACTGATGGCTTTTCCCTTCCCTTTTACTTATTTCCTGAGTTCTATCAGCTCACATTTTAATTTCTTCTGTTGCCTAAAAGGTAACTCTTTTACCTGAGTTTTGCATTTCTGCTTTGTGATCTTTCTTCATAGAGGTGATGTGTTAGTTTGCTAGGGCTGTCATAACAAAGTGCCGCAGACGGAGTGGTTTAAACAATTGAAATTTATTTCCTCACATTTCTGCAGGCTAGAAATCTGAGATCAAGGTGTTGATTCCTTCTGAGGCCTCTTTCCTTAGCTTATAGATGGCTATCTACCCCCTCTGTCTTCACTAGTCTTTCCTCTGTGTTGTCAGTGTCTTTATATCTTCTTTTCATAAGGACATCATATTGGATTAGGGCCCACTCCAGTGACCTCATTTAGCTTTACCACTTTAAAGATCTTATCTCCAGATACAGTAACATTCTGAGGTACTGGGGATTAGGTCTTCTGTGTATGAATTTGGGGGGGGGCTAAGAGGGACGCAGTTCAGCCCATAGCAGGTGAATGCTTTGTTATTGTTTTGAATTCTTGTTAAATTATTTAGTTTTCGTTTTAATCTGCCCTTTTGACTACATTTTCTGGTTAAATATTCTTTATCTAATGGTAAAATTTACTTTTTTTCCTTCATGTTTTTTACTTATAGTATTTTCATGTTGATTTACTATATTACTCATTGAATGAGTTGAATTTTCCTGAACTGTCTTTTTGTTTAGGACTTCTGCCTGTGTATGTGGGGTGAGGTGGGTGGGAGTGGGTATGTGTGCATGGTAGCCTTCCAAAGGCTCCCTTCTGCCCTGCTCACAGAGAGGGACTGCTTTCTACAGCTGTGGCTCCTGAAAGTGAATCACTGGGGGTGCCTTCTTCCCTGTTTCTCAAAGTGAAATAAAACCCATCCAGGAGACTTCATTTTGTCAGCTTTCTCACCTCTACTTCCGCACGCATTTTAAAAAACCAGGTATATAGCCTTTGTGCTTCAGTGGTTTCACTTTAAGGAAGTTTTTTTTTTTTTTTCCCCCAATACTTCATAGGATTTGTATCATTGGGCCCTTTCAGCACTCTTAGCATTTCCTTTCTGCCTGACATCCTGTGTGGCTTTTGTTTTATTTCTGCTAATTTTGGAAGGCTTTATGTATGTTTATGAGTCAGTAGATTATGAATTTCATTTAGTTTTACTGAAAATAGAGTTTTAAGTTGTTTTTTTTCCTTGATTTTTAGGATAAGATGTGGAAAGCTAATTCTTATTCAGCCATGTTTATGATGGAAGTCAACTAGTAATTTATTGAGTGATTACTGTCTGCCAAACTCAGGGCTAAGTACTGCATATGGATTATATCCTATTTAATTCTTATCCTAGTGATAAGAAATAGGATGATAGATATTATAGATTAGCACTTTTATTTCCATTCTCTCTCCCTTTTAGAAATGTTAAATTGCTGCTATAGCTGAAAAGTTTATTCTACATTTCTCAGACTTCCTTACAACTCAGGTTTGTGTGTGAACTGATGCGCCTCCATACTATTTGCAATCCAGACATGAGGTGAAGTCCACATGCTTTTGCTTCTGCAGGGTCTGTGGTGGAGGCATTTGTTGTTGTGTAACAGTGATAACAGGGTGGTTGTAGAGAGGTAGAGTGTAGCATCCATTGTCTGGTGATGTGTTCTGAAAGCCTACAGTTGTGGTAGCGGCTTTGGATTTCTAGATCCTAGCAGAAATGGCGTGGGATTAGTAGTTGGGACGGTGGCTTCCTGATTCACTTGATTCCAAATTGTGGCAGAGACAGCAGCTCCCGTGGAGGACCAGTGGTGTGGTATTGTCCTACTGGTGTCTCTTCTGAAACTCAGTCCAGAACATGCTCCTCCAGCCCTTCCTCACAAACTTTTGTAAACTCTTGTCTGACTCCAGAATCTCTCATCTAACTACTAAGATTGATCACAGATATCAAACATTTCTATAGGGTTAACTGTGTGTCAGACACTGTTTTGAGCACTTTAAATTTATTGACTCACTCTCACAATAATCCCATAAGCCAGGTATTTTTTTAAAATTATCTTTATTATGTATATAAGGAACTAAGAAACAGAAAGGCTGAAGAATTTTCCGGGGGCCACACAGGTCTACTCCAAAGTCCAAGTTCTTAATGACTCAGCTGCCTTCATCTCAAAAATGAGGTTTGCCTTTATTTTACATTTTGAGATTTTATTTATTATTATTTTATTTTATTTATTTATTGTTTCTGGCTGCATTGGGTCTTCGTTGCTCCTTGTGGGCTTTTCTCTGGTTGCGGCGAGCCGGGGCTACTCTTTGCAGTGTGTGGGCTTCTCATTGAGGTGGCTTCTCTTGCTGTGGAGCACGGGCTGTAGGCAAGCAGGCTTCAGTAGTTGTGGCACGCGGGCTTCAGTAGTTGTGGCTTGCACATTCTAGAGCTCAGGCTCAGTAGTTGTGGTGCACGGGCTTAGTTACTCTGCGGCATGTGGGATCTTCCCGGACCAGGGCTCGAACCCGTGTCCCCTGCATTGGCAGGTGGATTCTTAACCACTGCGCCACGAGGGAAGCCCGAGGTTTTCTTTTTTTAAGATCCAGTCTTAATTTTGTGAACAGTTGTTGGATATAGGTTTTATTTTTATAAATTCATCAGCTTGGTCCTATTCAAATTCTTCCTACTAGAATATTCTGAATAGCTCTTTAATATGTTGCCCATATAATGGAAATGGCACTGTCATAGAATTATGGAATATCAGGATTAGAAGAAGACCTATTAATTATTTAGTTCAAGGATTTGGATTCTCTCTATAAATTTTTTGCCTATTTATCAGTTTGCCTGGGAGGTTCAGCATTTTCTCCAGACAGCCATTCCATCTCCAGCCAGGATCTATTAGTAAAGTCTAACTAAGATTGAATTAAATATGCATTGTTCTGACGCCCATTCATTAACTCTTGGTAAATACATACCAGCTATTATTTCTGTTTCATATGATGGCTCTTTGATTATTTGAAGATAGTTATCATGCCTCCTGGAACCTTTCCTTTTCTTCTCTTTAGGTGACCTATTTCCAATTCCTTCAACACTTTGTCGGGATTTCCATTGGCTCCAACATACAGATTGCTCTGAATTTATTTGAACGAAGCACAGATTTAAAGTTGGGTGTGATTGGCAATGAACAGTCTAGGACCTCACCACCCTTGTCTTGGATATTGTATCCTTTGAAGAACTACATTGCATTATTGAATCATAATGAAATAAGAGTCAGTTAAATCTGTAACCCTTTTCGACTCATGCATCTGTTAGGATTGTTTCTTCCATTTCTTTGGGGCTGTTCCCTTGCTGTCTGTGCTCTAGCCACACTGGATTTCTCTCAGCTGGTTACTGTGCCATGGCCACATCTGCGTAGGGCTTTTACACAATTGTTCCCTCTGCCAGGCTGGTGTAGTCTTCTTTTTCCTGCTCCAATTCCCCTCACCCCTCTGTCATGATGCCTTCCCATTTGACTGGTTATTTGCAGCACACCCTAATGTTTTCCATGTATATGTTGTCAAGTGGGCAGCCTTTCCTGATATTCTGTCTATGTTAGGTCTCCCTAATCCATACTTCCAAGGCTCTGTGCTTCCACCTTCATGGACTTAGCTCACTCAAAATTATTTTAAATGTATAATTTTCATGCAAGATTAAGAGTTTATGACCTTTTTGTTTACCTGTCTATTCCCAGTTCCTGGGAGAGGTTCAAAATGCATATAATGACTAACTGATAATAATGGGACTTCAAATAATTTTCATTAACTATCATGTTGTTGGTTTTGACCCATTTAGTCCATCAAGATATTTGGGATTCATGTCTGTGTCACTGAGAATATTTGCCAATGTCACTAACAAATTTCATTCGCATGCCATTCATGTTCTTATCCAGTTGATGGCTAGCATCCTTTATCTTAATACTGGAAAGCTCCCTCCAGGCTGATGTCAACCCTCTGAATTATGCCCATTTAGATAAGATTGAATTCACTTTGCCTTATGACCATTCAATTCACATTTCTTAGTTTGTCTACATGATATTGAGATAGACATTAATTGCCTTTTTTGAATTTTGAAAAGAAAAAATAAATCCTATTACATTTCCCTGAAATATCTTGTCTTCTAAGCTCTCAAAAATTAGTCTAACTTAATTTAGTAAACATGCAGCTGGCTTGTAGTAAACACGCTTTCTTTTTCTAAGCTCTTACTAACTAATTTTTAAACAGAGTCTTGCTTAAGATTATGCTCTATAATATACATATGTATAATTTTTGCAGAACTGAGAATGAGCAAGAGTCACAAAGCACCTTTTTTGTAATTATGTTTATCACTCTCAAGAAATTTGTCATCAACATACTATCTAATACACGATTCATATTCAAATCTCCCCCATCATCACAGTGATGTTCTTCAGAGAAAGATCCAAGTAAGGCTGATATGTTGCATTTAGATCTCATGCCTCTTTAGTCTCCTCTAATCTGGAAGTTTCCCTGCCTTTTGCACCTTTTGCAACATTGAAAATTTTTGAAGAATTCAGTCTAGTTATTTTTTAGACTGTTTCTCAATTTGCGTTCATCTGATCATTTCCTCATGATCAGATTCTGGTTAACCATTTTTGGCAGAAATACCACGTAGGGGATGTGTTCTGCTCAGTGCATTACATCAGGGGACATGTGATGATCATTTATCTCATTGTTGGTGATTTTAATTTGATCTTCTGGTTAAGATGGTGTCCACCAAGTTTCTCCACTGTAAAGGTAACTTTATTTATTTGTATTTAAAAACTACTTTGTGGAGTGATATTTTGAAGTCTGCTCATTTTCTGAAATTAGACCTTTGTGTTCTCCACAACTTTTCCTTTTAGTGACTTTTCAAGAATGTTCGTTTGTACTCTCCATAAGAGAGTCAGTGGGTTCCTGCTGGGTCGCTCCATGGCGAGAGGAATTTGACTCTCAGCTATTCTCTAACAAGCTCTTCACCTAATATGAGCTTTATTTCTCTCTTGCCAATGTCTGTTCCATGGTATCACGCTGAAGATCAATCTCTTTGTAAGCAACAAAGTTGAGTAGTCTCCTTTTTCCTCTGTTATATGTTGAAATTTCACTATAACCCAAGCCACTGTTGCTTTCTTGATATGTCCAGTTCCATCCCATTCAGCTATTTTACCAATTGTTTTGTTACCTCTGTCCTTTGCACACATTCTTGGCAGGCAGAGTACAAAGTACAAAGTATTGCACTTTGATTATTAGGTGCTACATTTGGAAATGTGTGCTATGCTTACCCACGAGAGGGTCATATTCTGGGCACTATCCTTCAGACGCTTGGACCCGAGGACAGAAACACTAGATTTATCATTAACTCATTAGTTTTCCTGGGATGTAGGCTTATTCCTCTTTTTCCTTTCTTTTTCTTCTGCGTTATATTCAATGGCACCATTTAACTGGAATTGCTTTTGCAAAGATCACCCAGCAGTTATTTTCTGCCTTATCTTACTGGGCAGTTCTGTACATGTGACCCTGTTGACCACTCTATCTTTCTAAAATTTCTCTACCCTCTGGCTTTCCAGACAGGACACTGTTTTATTCTCTGATAGACAACTGACCATCTCTGCTACACTATGATTGTAAGTTTTCTCAAACATTTATTAAAGTAATTGTCTCTTAAAATTTTGGCATGAAATATATTATTGCATATATATTTTAAATAATTTTTGTTTTACTTAATTGTGGAATCTTTTAATAGGACAAAAGCCCTCAAAATGATTCATTAGAAATCGTGTATGATGTCAAAGAAAAATTGCACCAGAGTTAAACAGACAAGGAAGACTTTATTCTAGACTATTGCAATAGGGGAGAGAGAGTGAACTCAACTCTGCTGAAACAAAAAGTGAGATGGTTTTTAAGCTCTGAGGTGAGCTACTGGAAAAGTACTGGAGGGCATTAGAAGGAAGTTTGGTCAGTGAGATTAGTCCATCTGTGTTGGCTATTGTCTCTTGTTCAAATTATCAGGTATCACCAGGTTATTGGCACTTCTCCCCTCCCACAGAGACTGGGAGACAGGGGTGCTGTCTTTTCTTAATGATGACGTTTCAAAGAGATGCTCTTCCAGGTCCTTGAAACAGAAACTCCTGGGTTATAAAACTGGCAGTATGGCTTTCCTGGTGGCACAGTGGTTGGTGGTCCGCCTGCCCATGTGGGGGGCGCGAATTCGTGCCCCAGTCCGGGAGGATCCCGCGTGCCGCGGAGCGGCTGGGCCCGTGGGCCGTGGCCACTGAGCCTGCGCGTCCGGGGCCTGTGCTCCGCGATGGGAGAGGCCACAGCGGTGGGAGGCCCGCGTGCCGCAACGAAACAAAACAAAAAACAAAAAACTGGCAGGAGGCTGGAAGAAGATTTATCTACATTTCAAAGGAGCAGAGAAAGAATTTGCGTTTACAGGTTTTTTAAAAAGTAAGTGGTGTAAGAAAAGGGAGGTCAGGGGCCTGTATTCAGGAAGAAACCTGTCTGAGGTTTAGTCAAGCTGAGGGGAGCATCAAGGCATTTTGATCAGTGCAGAGTTAGGGCTTCTAGCATATCCGCCAATGCAAGAATCACCATTGACTCTGAGTTTTGAAACAAGTTCCTGCTCATATGCAGAGGCCAAGGTGAAAAAGGGAGCTCTCCACCTGAAGAGAATATTAAAGGAAGAGTCCAAAGGTGTGGACAGGGACAGGAGGTTCTGTGCTGGGAAGACAGGAGGCACCATGGCCCAGAAATTCAGTTTGTAATGATTTTGTTTCTGACCCACGGGAGGCTTTGATCTTGCCTCTGTGTGTTCCATACACAAAGAATTTTTATATTTTTATATCTTCTAATTAACTTTGAGGCCAGAGCCTTTGAGACTGAGAAAAAGCATAGTTATTAATTCCCACACTTCACACTTCCTTCTCCTCTCACAACTTCCCTGCTGTCCTTTATGTAGGGTTTTAATATGACCTTCCTGTCTTGGTATCGTTGTTCCTATGTTTAAATCCTGTTTTATACTATAAAGCTCTTACATTGAGGCTGTAGTTTCATTATTTTAGTTTTTGTTCAAATGACCTTGAAGTACCTGTAGAGAGAGCTAAAAATTCGTAAATATTTTAAATGGTTTAGGATTTTTATGGTATTCTTTTATTTTTCCAAAGACTTGATCTCTATCTTTCTTCATTTATAAATTTCTGAGTCTGATCTTATTCAACAAAATAGTTAATCTCCATGATTTCTGGTAATCTACCATTATCTTAGCATCTGATGGGCATGTAATTGCTCATTGTATTTGTTTGGAGCCCCAAAGAACAAAGGTTTTGCAATTTGGAAATATAATTTACTATTCCGTGACTCTTCATTTCCACCCAGATGCTGGCCCTTGTCTAAATGCAGATCAGTGGACATTGTGGGACTTGTTTAAATATGAACAAAGTCTAAAAATCTAATATGATGATAATTTTTTTCCTTACATTCTGAGGACAAACTGAAGTTTTGTGCAGAATGATGTATCGCTTGGTTAGCAAACACTGATTGTTTTCCTCCATCTTCAAGTCTCCAGTTGTTAACTGTTCAGTTTCTTTTGCTTCAAAGTTTTTGTTCTAAATTCTTTGTTTGAGATCTACACATAAGACGAAATATCTAACCAGATGATATTTTAAAAAGTTTTGGTAGCACTGAGTTATGACTCAAATGACTCAAAATATTTGTAAAAAATTAGTGATCAGTAGTTTTTCCCACTAGCCTGTTGCATAGATTGCAGTAATTGTTTTGGCAGGCTTCTCAAGAACAGGAAAACTCATTCAAAACACTTTTATTTTCTGTACAAAACTGGAGACTTGATACAAAGATTGGCAGGAGTAGACTATTTCATGGAGGCCTTGTCTGTGAGCAAATGTGTAGAAGAATTTAGGGTCAGTTAACATTAATTTAGTGCCTATCAAACAACAAGTAATATAGTTTTACTTATGTGATTTCATTTAATGTTTCCCTACACCATAAGCAGTGGGTGTCATCTCTATTTTACACATAAATAATCTAAGTTTGAGGAGTTGAACAAGTTCAAATTTATGCAACCAGAGTTAGCTTGGACATTTTAGATACTTAATAAATAGCTGTCACGTATTAGCCTCTTCTGTCACAAAAAAGAGCTCTACAAAATGAATTATTTAACTAGTATAAGTCCAGTCCCCACAACTGAAAAAGGTATTATTATTATCCGCATTTTATAGGTATGTAAACTGAATGCCAGAAAGGATGAAATGGTGTACTTAAGATTAAAGAGGTGGTAAAGGGCAGAGTTATGATTGACCCCAAGAATGGCAACTCCAGAGCCTGAACTCTGACACCATGCCCACCAGCTGGATGGTGTTTCCAGCATTGTCCACAAGGCGCTTGGAAAAAATGAAGGATGAGCTCATGGTCGTACCTGTGTGGGTATCCATCCTCCCTCCAAGATGGAGTAGGTGTGGTGGGTGGGTGGGGGGAGAGATTATGCACACAGCTCTGTGCCAGGTGATTTGCTGTCCGCAGCTGCTCCTGAGTCCTCCCTAGGCTGGACTGTTTCCAAGGAAACATGAAAAGGTGTTGGAAATTTGGATATAATATTCTGATCCTTATTGACAAGAAAAAAAAGTAAACACTTTGCAGTTATCTACTCCACTCAGACATTGTTTCCTACTGCTCTAGCCCCAGAACTGGATTTTAGGGGGCAGCTGGTCAGTGGGGCTCCCGTCGCCTCTGTGTATGGAACTGGAGGATTATGACTCAGGGCCTCTTCTAATCTGTGTCTTTGCTTTCTGTATCATGCATGTATCACCAGGTTATTGGCACTTAGGCTGAAATTTGAAAGATTTCATCTGATGTAGGCTTGTGGGTCTTCTCTCTGTTAGTAATGTACCCTGTTTCACACCAGACCCAATTCTCAAGTGAACTTAAGACCGTATTTTGTTCATTGCAGCCTAGATTACTACCTGGCATGATGGCATAGTGTCTACAGGTATAGATGCTGGTGCCTGGCTTCTTAGGCTCAAATCTCAGGGCTCCTGTGATACCTTGTCCAGGTTATTTAAACTCTTAGTGCTTCAGTTTCCTTGCCAAAAAAATAAGGATGGTACAGTAATAGTACTTATATCACAAGGTCTAAATAAGATAATACATTTAAAGTGCTAAAGAGCAGTGCTGACAAGTCATGTTACCTTGTAAGTATTATGATCAAATGGGATAGTATTAGGGATGTATGGAGGAATAGAATTAATATATAAAAGAATTAGAATAATTACTTAATATAATTACTTAATAAAATATTTAGCAAATATTAATTGAAAATCTATTGTGTGAGACATCATGCTGGTCAAAAATGTTTATATTTTGTCTGTGCCCTGAAGGATGTTACAATTTTTAAGAAATATAAGTTATAAATATATTTGAGATTTACGTGCCTGATAAGAATCATTTTATGAAAACATAGGGGAGGCAGAGAGGAGTTATTTCCTGTTGTTACAGTGAGGGGAGCATCATTAATCAGGATGGGGAGAATTTCAATTGATGGTATTTGGGTTTTGGTGGAAGATACCACTGGCAGAGGAAACCATATGAGCAAAAGCATGAGGCAATTTATATTTAGGGAATGATGCGTTCTGATAGGTGTCCTGCTGGAGAGTAGTGAAAGCCATTTGGATAAGTATAGAGACTGTGACCGTAGGGAAGCAAAGATAATAGTCACATGTGGTGTACGGGGTATGACTGGCCCTCATGGGAACTGGGCCAAGTGCTCCAGACTGTCCTCCCCATCTCTGCACTTCTGCTCTCCTCTCCTTTCTGCATTGCCAGGTTTTTTTCTTTCTTGCTCATCATTTCTTTTCCCTTCATCACTTCAGCTTGCTTTTCGGGTTGATGTAATCTTGACTTTATCTCTTTGGATCCTTTCAGTTTCAACAGCTGATGCCAACTGCTCAGCTTCAGGGCATCTAATATTCACATTCCTTGGAGGAATCTGCTTGATTACCCCATCGTTTCTTATCAGGACAAGGCATAGGCCACCGCCAGCCCAAGGATTGATTGCTTTGGGTCAGGTGCTGCCCTTTGTTCCATCAGCTGTGACTAGAGGTGGCAAGCTCATGTGACATAAAATATAACCTCCTAAACATCAAGGGCAGTTTCCCTTAGAACTGATGTGGGCCTGACAAAATGCTGAGGTTTGCTGTGGCTAATATACTCGGGAAAGTTATCAGGACTACAGATAGTCATTTGAATAATTCACAGAGCAATGCTGCTTGCAGTCATGAGAATGGATGGCATCACTGAAAAAATACCTTTACAAAGTGTAGGTAACATTTTGGGAATAGCTACATTTAATGGGTGAGAAGAGGCAGAGGTTTTAAGGTAAAGGCTGAGATGGTATAAAAAGGCATCCCCTGTCCCTGATCAGTGGTGGGAGAGGACACCGGGCCACTCCAGTTACGTCTGCAGCTGCACGGAGGAGCAAGGAACACAAGCTGGACCTGCTGTTGACCAATAAGATATGGAAGAAGGAAAGAAGCCAGCAGATCTATTTCTTGCCCTTCGTCCTCATCAAGGACTGTTTCAAGAAATAGTAGTTATATAGGCTTTGTGGAGACAACTGGCGCGATTGAGCAACCAGCTGTGTTTGTCCTGAGACTGTGGCCAGCACAGTAACACATCCCCATGGTTTTGCTTTCTCATTTCTTCTATTACTGCTTTTTCCCCTTATTTTTGGGTTTTCCCTCTTCATTCACCAAAGCATTAGCTGATATGTTTTTCCTCAGGCTCAATTTTCAAGGGAACCTGGGATAAAACACCTTCATTAAATATATCAACCATTGCTCACAGCATACGGGACATCCAGAGGTAATAAGTTACACTCTAGTCTGGTGTTTCCCAAGGTGTGGTCCTTCAGCCAGCAGTATCAGCATCATCTAGGGATTTGTTAGAAATACAAATTCTTAGGCTTTGCAAAAGTCTTGCTGTACCTACTGAATCAAAAATTCCAATTGATTTTAATGCATGCTAATATTTGAAAACCACTGCTATAGTCCAGGGGTGGGCAAACTTTTGTCTGTGAGCCAGCTGTTGGTTTTTGTGAATAAAGTTTTATTGAAATACAGCCACACTCACTTGTTTACTTATAGCCTACAGCTGCTTTTGTGCTACAAGGCAGAGTTGAGTAGCTGAGACAAATATTTACTATGTAGCCCTTTAGGAAATGGTTTGCCAGTCCTGCTGTAGTCCAACCCTGAACTTCTGTTTCCCTCGGGAACTGACTCTTTTCAGGAGTCAGTGGTTTTCTTTCCCAAACTTGTTTGTGCCAGTGTTCTTGTTATTGCAGCCCCTTAACTTAATTGAATTTATATCAACCCATGTCATATGAATTCAAAAAAGAAGTAGGGATTTGGGGTTTTGCCTTCATGAAAACTAAGTCAAATGTTTTGTAGAGGCATGGGGTTAGTAGCTAAAATACATTACTGTAAAACTAGGTGTGTCCAATATAACCATATTTACCAGAAGGAGATAATAAAAATCCAGAAGGATTTTGCATTCATTTTGTGTTTAGATTCTGACTCCACTTTAAAGGAACCGGAACTGGGAATTGAGGAAATGCACTAGGGGTGTGGTTTAGGAAAGAATGGTCTTTTAGAATATCTATCAGAAGAATCATACTCAAAAAATGGCTTAATCCTATAAAAAGATTGGTGAATAAATACATATCATATTTCAAATTAATGAAAAGTATAGATTTTTATGATTTAAGCATTAAATAACCTTCTTGATTGAGTAGTCAGGATACTGACAGAGGCATGGAAGGGGGCTTCTTGTAGGTGTATTAGAAGCACAATGTCCGCATGTCATGCCCACAGGCACCTACAACTCTGTTTCTGTCCTTCACCAGGGTACACAGAAGAGTTTCTCAAATGTGTTCTTTGAGCTTATGCAGTAGAATCACCTTATTAAAATATAGATGTTTGGAAAGATCCCTGGGAATCTTAAGTTTAAAAGCCTCCGTATGATTCTTAAACATGCTAAAGAACCAGTGGTACAGATAATCACTTATTTAATTATTTACGTTCAAGTCATGAAATATAATGCAATCCAAACTCAGAAGGACTATATGAAAACAGCTAATGCTTATCTTCTCCTACTTTCACCCATTAAAAAGTTGTTTTTGTGTTATTTGTAGCCCTCTTTAAATTCCTTTGGTAGCAAATGATGGATAAATAGGTAGACAGGTGTTAGTCTTGCTCCCATTTACTCTGCAAAAGCCTGCATCAGACAGTGAGTTTTAGTAGTTTGAGGAGCCCCAGAATTGAACTACCTAAACCCTAAAGCTATAAAGGTATAAAGTGTAAAATAGAATATAGATGTGAGCATGAATGTCCATATGAATGCATAACAGGATGTTAATCTTTACATCTTGTCCAAGGCACCTACACAGAATAGATGTTCAATGTGAAAGTGGAGTGGCAACTCCAGGACTGAGAACTGCTGAGATGGCTCTAAATCCACGAGGAGACACTTCCGGGTGGAGAGAGTACAGAAGAGGGTTCCTTGACTGGCTCTTCTTGGGGAATTATTACTATCTTGGAACAGTGCTGCCTCCTATTTCGAGTGGGGAGCAGGGAGGGACCCCTTGCAAAGCCCAGTTTCATGGAGTTTGAGGTCTGGTGCTTGACTCATGTTTGAGAAAGTAAGAGCAACATGGAACGTTGTGCATTAGCGGGGAGAAAATAAGGGGAGGAAGCGGGGGATGGGGAGAGAGAGAGGGAGAGAGGGAGGGGGAAGAAGGCTGACTGGGGATTAACTACCTCCCACCAGGGAAGTGTTTCCTGAAGGCGCCCCGTGGGTGTGTAGGAGGAGAGCTAGGCTGTTGCAGCCTCCGTGGGCCCTCACCAGGAACACTAGGACGTGCGGGGACACCAGCAGTGAGAGCGCGTTAGCACAGCAGACCCGACGGCAGGACAGAAGAGCCTTGGTCAGAGGATCCTAGCTGGGACCCTGTCAAGAATCCCTTGAAAGCTTCCACGGGAGGGAGAGTGAGCCTCAAATGGCTGTTGCAGCAGGAGAGCTCAAAATCCCTTTACTGCAGAAGCCGTTCTCAGCCAGTAAGGATCTCCTGTTCCATTTCTTCCTTGTTTCCCCCTCTCCCAATCTCAACACTGGTGAGTAGGGGGCAAATGAGTAGAGAAAGAATGCAGACTCTGACAACAGCTCTCTCCTTAAAAGGGGTGGTAAGCCTGCCTCCAACCTAAGGATGAGTCAAGAACCCTGGACCCTGGAGTTTTCATCCAGGACTGGGGAGGATCATCCCACTGAGCAAATCCAAAGGAAGTTTGGGAAAGAAAAAAATAAGCTGTATTTTAATTGCATCCACCATGTGCCTGGTCAGCATGCCAATTACTCGTGACACTTTGGAACAAAACAATTTTGAACTGCAAGGGTCCACATATACCCGGATTTTTTTTTTCAGTAGTAAATACTACAGTACTACACAATCCGAGGTTGGTTGAATCCTCAGATATGGAGGAACTGAGTACGGGGAAGGCCAACTCTAAGTTGCAGGCAAATTTTCGACTGCGTGGAAGGTGGGTGACCCTAACATCTGCATCGTTCAAGGGTCAGCTGTACATATGTATATACATATGTACAGCATGTATATACATGCTGGTCCCGAAGATAATGGCTATATAAAGACATTCACAGAGCAGCCTAAGGCTCTCAAAGTTTGGAGGGGGGAATTTTGGAGGCATTTAGCCATGTTGCTGTCACCTGAGTATTTTTACCAAATCACTTGAAGAAAAACCTGACAAAGAAGCTTCTTTGTAGCAGTTGTGCCATGAAACCATCTTTAGGATGATCACTTTTCAGGGCAGATACAATCAATCATCTGCCTGAGACAGTCTTTTACTAAAGGTCAGACAAATTTTTCCTAGACACCATGGAGAGAAATATTTAAAAACTCAAATCATTGTCTGCAATGTCAAAGGTATTATTTTGAGCTTACATCATTCTTCTGAACTTAGCACCATATAAATTGTCATCTTACGTCACCTGCTAAGTGATCTTGTATTTTCCTGTATTCCAAGTTTGAAAGTCACATTAAAATATTCCCTTACCTGCAAATCCAGCCAACTGCCTGTACTGTGCATTTCCTGTTTGTGGTTTCATATCTGCTTTCTCCCTTTTCTCACCAGCTCTGAGGGTCTGCCTCAGGCTTCCTTGTCTTCTGGCCTCTGGTTACAGCAGGACAGAGGGAAATCTGAGTGAGGTTGGGGCATTTTAACTCAGCTCTCGCCCTGAGGGGCTCCCCGTGCTGACCAAGGACCCTGTTCCTATCAGGGGTCTCTCCTCACAGCCTGGGTGGGGATGGTAACTTAGATCTATTCCTAATGGGATTCCCTCGTATCCCTTGTGGCCCCTCACACCTTTGTATACATTTATGAAACTTTCCTTAGATTATCTAATCTGAGTGCCCTCTGCATCTGGCCAAGACCCTGGTTTATATCCTATTTTGTTTGTCATTTAGCATATAAAAGCATAATGTATATTTAAGACATTATTTTCATAAAGAGAAAAGGGTCATAGGAATCATAGGGTTTACTTATCTTTTATTCCTTTCTAACTTTCATGTTAGGATTTGAGAATGTCTGTTTCTTACTTGATCTCAGACTTTCCTGCTGTTTTCCCAACTTAACTTTGAATTGAGGCAAAACCTCAAAGTTCCAGGGATAACTTTGGAGAGGGGGGTGGATAAGAGCAGAGTGGACAAGGCCCAGGACCCTTCTTCGAAGCTTCCGCCAGAATAGCTTCCTTTTCATCTGTTCTCTAGGTTGAGCTTCTTTGTAAGAATAAGTTTGTAAGTTTGATAAAAGAATTCCACTGTTTAAAATGTGCGAAAATCAGTAGGTTAAGGCATGGAATATTCCCTGTGAAGTGTAAATCATTGACCTGAAAGGGCTAATACCTTATTGGCCATTACCAATTAGTCAGAATCATTCCTAAGTAGGGCTTAGGAGTGTGTAGATCTGGGTTGAATTCGTCGATCTTCGTGTTTGTAGGGACTCAAGGAAGGTGATGTGGTCAAACTCAGGAGGAAAGCTGAAAAGACAAAGGATGAGTTCCCCATGTGAGGACAAAAAGGTGCTGTACCCATTTTTTCCTGACTCTTAGAATGGCCAGCCTGTTGAAGACAAGGGGCTGCACCACAGGGCAGAAATGGTCTCAAGCAGAAGCAGTGCCTGATGACTAGCACTTAGGAAGTTTGTTATGAAGAAAGAGATTTGTTGGAGCTCATCATTATCTAGTCATTATTCATGCCTGAAAGCTGGAAATCATCCCCTGGGCGTCCTCCCTCAGTCCCACATCCAATCCATCATCAGGTTTATTGATTCTCCTTTTGAATATCTCTCAATACTGTTGCTTCTCTCCATGTTATTTCTTCTGCCTTGCTTCTTCTTCTTCTCTTTTGTCACTGTACTTAATTTTTCAGCATCAGTTAAAAGGTTACCCTTCAGAGAAGTCTTCTCTAAATCTTCTAGTTTAAATCTGTCCCCCATTATGATCTGTTATTATATTCTTTAATTTTCCTTCAGAGCTCTTGACATGAGTTTTAATTATAAATTTATTTGTGGTTACTGGTTTAGTATGTGAATCTCTCAATACTTTTACCTTAGTGAAGAAATATGACTCTTCTGGTTACCCTTGTATTCTTGGCACATAGAACAGTGTCTGGCATATAGTAGGTGCTCAGTAAATATTTATTAATTTGATGGATTAATCCTAACTTCTCTCCCCTTTACCCAAACTTCCAGGCTCCCAGTTATGTCACTTATCTCTTCTGTATCTCTCAAATTCCTCTCCTTTCTGTTCCTTCCTGCCACCTGCAATGTCACTACTGTAGGTTATGCTCCACCCTCTCTCACCTGGACAACTGTAACTGCCTCCATGCTCGACTCCCTGATTCTACTTTTGCCTCTGCCAAGACATCTTTCACATCATAGCTAGTAGGATGCCCTCAGTAGAATGCCCAAGCCCTTTAACTTGGCTGAAGGCCCTTCTTGATTTGACAACTGCTTCCTCTCTAGCCATATCTCCTAGTTTATCTTCTCCAGACATATTGAACTGGTTTCTAAATCTTTGGTTCCTATTTCTTTACTTCTGAACTTGTGCACAGGCTATTTTTAAAGCCTGAGATCCTCCTTTCTTCATTTCCTCTTCCTCCTTTGCTCTCTCTTTTCTCCTTTCTTTCCATGGCTGACCCTCGTTCTTCCTTCAGGGTTCTCTTAGATGTCACTTCCTTTGGGAAGCTTTCTTTGGCTCCAGTTGCCATGCCTGGGTGTCACTGTCTCCTCTGTGGCTCTGAGAATTCCCTGTATATTTTCAATCACAGCACTTTTATACTGTCTTCCCTTTGCCAGTTCACGTGTCTCTGTCTCTCACTAGATAGGAAAGTCTATATAGCAGGTACCAAGTGCATGGCCTTATGCACATACGGAATACTTCCCAGTGCTGAGTACATAGGAAGTACTTAATAAATTCTTATTAATGAATGAGTGGAAGGAAGATTTTGGTGAACAGGGGCTAGGGTGTTGTTTTAGAGGTAATACAAGTAGACAAGCTATGACAGTTACTAAGATATTTATTTATTTATTATTTTCTTATCACATTTCTCCTTCCTATTTTTACAAGCAGGTATCCAGACCTTGTAATTCCTTCACTCAGGGGCAGCTTAAAGTGGGTGTTAGTCAGTAGAAGTTTAAAGAAAGAAGGAACTGACTGAAACAAAGAGAGTACATTTATTTTTTTAGAAGCCAAATCTCTTTGAAGAAGTGATACTGTACAACTTAGAGAGAGAACATAAGGAGGGACATTTTTTGGAGGGGGTGAGAGAGGAAGGGAGAGAGTCTTCTAGAGTGTGTAAGTGGGAAGTATATCTGAGTCCTAAGAGTAGAATTTACTTTGTGATAGAGTCACGAGAAAATATCAAGACCTCAAGGGAAAAGACGTATAGTATGTGTAGGAAGTGAGCCTGTGGGGATGCTAGCACGTCCAGAGTCATTGGATATGTTCTTTGGGAGACCTCATTCTTAGCGGTTGTGCAAGGAAATCAAGTCAGATAAACAACATAAGTACATTAAATATATTGTTAAAATAGTTAAAAACCTTTTTTAAAAAAATAAAGTTCTTTTAGGGCTTTAATATCTTAGTATCCAGCCATATTTGCAGTTGTGCTGTCTGTCTACTGGAATGCCTGTCTCAGGGTTCTGGGTCTGGTTAGTAAGTAACAGAACCTGTGTGGGCTGTTGTTATTGCTGTTGTCACGGGTATCCCTGATACAATGGACTCGCCATTGAGTCGCCATTGAGGGGGGATTACAGACTAGAGCAGTTCAAACATAAAAGAAGGGCCACAGGATAAAGTAAAGACAACTGGGAATAAAAACATCCTAGGGTTTTTCTAAGTCGTTTTCTTTTGTTTTTTTTTAAATGTTTTTTAAAAAGTTTTATTTTATTTATTTATTTTTTATACAGCAGGTTCTTATTAGTTATCTATTTTATACATATTAGTGTATACATGTCAATCCCAATCTCCCAATTCATCCCCTGCCCCCCATGTAAGTTGTTTTCTAATTGTATAACTCTTGTTTGCTTTCAGATAATTAGACACATTTGGACTATTTCAGTACACTCATTTATTCATAAACATTTATCTTTTGTCTACTAGCATAAGCTAGACACTGGGGATTCATAGCTGAATAGAGCAGGGACATAGTACATTTGAGACCAGGGATAGATATTTTAATTTCAAACCGTGTTTTTAGAATGGAATTCTTACATTCTTCTTTGTCTAGAGAGGTTTATTTCATCCACAGTGCGTGCAGTAAACCAGGGGACTACTCTGGCAAGGGTAATGCTTTTTGGTGTTGCTTTCACTTCTGGATGACCCTACACTTTTGTAGCTGACATCAGTGATGGTTACCATGAGAATAAACTCTTCTAATCTGGCTTTGCCTACTCTGCTCTCTTCTTTCTGTACTTTTAGAGGAGTGCATGTGCACGTGCCTCCATTAGTATCTCTCTTTCTTGAAATAATATCTGCCAATTATTGAAATAGATTCAAAAACTGATCAGATTTACCTTATGGAGGGTGAATCACCCTTCTGATAACTAGTAACATTTATTTCTTTGGAGAATTGATAAAAATGATCTGCAGAGGCATATTGAGTGATCTAGATATGGAAGTTTCTGGATCTTGAACAGGTTAGTTACAGAGCATACTTAATGCTACTGACATTAACTTTGCACAAACCCTGAAAGCCAAACTACCTGATCCATGTGGAATTGATTTCCAGATAAGAGTTCAGTTCGGTTTTACATCAGCCTCTTCAATGTCTGTAAAAATTGGTTCCTTACTTTACAATCAGGCAACCAGGATGCTAAGCAAAGGAACAAGAACAATCCTTAAAATTTGAAAAACTAAACTGAATTTGGCTTTACTTGAAAATCTCTGCCTTGATCAGAGCCTTTGCCCCCAATGTCAAGTCAGACCCCATAGGTACTAACTTTGAATTTTGTTCATCCATCAAGTTTTTTTCCTTTTTTCATTTGTTCCTTTCCAATCAGATGCTACCAAGTAAAAATAAAAACAACAGACAAACAAACCCAACAACAAAAACATCAAGACCATGCCGGTTCTAGAGTACTTTTAATCTGGTAATGGGAATATCACCTACCACATGACATATGTTAATACATCAAATAGCATAAATATTGTTGTCTTTAATTAGACAGAACATTAGGCAGAACTTCAGGATCATTATTGACTAGATTATTTTTCTTATTTATTCACTTTAAAATAGACTTAATAATCAAAACACAAATAAATTGATATTATTCATGCCTGCTTTTTCTTACCTCTTATAGTAGCACACTTCTGCTGCAATGAAAAGCTATAATTGCTGGTAGCATCAGTGTCAGATGAAAATCACTCAGTGTCATATTCTTATTTATGAATCACAATAATAATATAATTTAAAATATTTCTTTTCTTCTGGGGGAAAAATAATGTACTGTAACATTAAGCCTAAAAGCGCTGCTCAAAATCTAAGAGCATTGATTCATTGCTTTCCTTTTTTAAGTTTTTTTTCAAGCCTAAACTACTACAATTCTCCTTTAACTGGTCTTCCCACTGGGCAAATATAACCTCCAAATGGTATAAAACTCTGCAGCTCTCTTTCTATTTGGAAGCTAGCTAAATTTGCATATATTCTCTTCAAGGAAGAATTTACCTTGCCTTCCAGGAAAGCTCCATGGTGATTTGAAAATGTTATCATTCAGTCTTTAGAACTCTGAAGTCTGGCTTCTACCTCCAGGACCTACAGATAGTACATACCCCACAGCTACTATACCAAGAGCCTCTTAAGGACTCTTAGCATTAATCAGATAGGTTTTAGTATCAAAGCTTTTGCATTTGTTGTCCTGACACTTGGAATATTTATCCTTTAGCCAGGAAATATTTGCTAGTCTGTTTTTAAGTTTCAAACAAGATGAAAGACACTTTTCATTTGAGTTTGCTACATAAAAATGTCCTAACTAGGTTTTGTTGTTTTTGTTTTTAAAGTTGGAAACTCTGTGGGAATAAATATGCTCTGGAGTGAAGAAGGAGTGTGCCAAGCTGGAGCCTAGATTAGATTTGTGTGGGTTGTTGAGGCCGATATTCAAAATGATACTTTAGCTGGAGTTATAGGGTTTGGTGAGTATATTGCAGAGTTTGGGATAAAAATGGATTGAATGCTCATGAAAAATGCCAGAAGAAAAACACTAGCTACTCCATTCAGCTCAAGATAAAATGTATATTATAAACATTCATAAAGAAAACTTTGCTGCTTTGCTTGGGATTTATCTCACAGCACCAGGATTGTAAACTCCATCAAAAGACCCCAATGAATGATGCTGTGCGTCACTCATCCTTCACAGAGAGCTTGAATGTTACGTGCTCAGTGAAACCTTCCTAAACTCAACCCTCTTCCTCCTTCTGGAATCTCACCAAAACCCTCTTCCCACACCTCTTTTTTTTTTTTTTGTGTGGTATGCGGGCCTCTCACTGTTGTGGCCACTCCTGTTGCGGAGCACAGGCTCTGGACACACAGGCTCAGCGGCCATGGCTCACGGGCCCAGCCACTCCGCTGCATGTGGGATCTTCCCAGGCCGGGGCACGAACCCGTGTGCCCTGCATCGGCAGGCGGACTCTCAACCACTGCGCCACCAGGAAAGCCCAGCTGTTCAACTTCTTGTTTCCATCTCTGGAACATCAACATTTGGGGGATAGGAACCTAGTGTTGTTCATCTCATCTCTAGAGCCCAAGAACCTCTCTCATAGCTTAAAACATTTGCTGATGGTTAAACCGATAAGTGCACACATCAAGTTGAAGACGTACTAGTTTGGAACATGAATCAAAGGCCAGTGTTGCTCATGAGATGGAGAGGAAAAAGTTCTGAGACTTGTGTGCATTCACTGAGGAGCAGAGGGGTACCTGGGAGTTACTCAGCTCCTATTATTTTTGTTCCTTCTGGTCAGATAGGACCAGTTTGGGTCATGATTACTGGCAGGCTCAGGTGGAAGCTGATACTGACTCTGGAATGTCTCTGTTGCCCAGAAGCTCCTAGTTGTTTTTTTTAATGCAATTCTCAAAGCTACCTCTGGCTTCATTCAGCACCTGGCTCATCCTTGTAACAAAAAGTGACCCCACAGAGGCTCTGTGGGTGTGCTCTTCCTAGGAGGTGGTCTTATATTGTGCAAAGAGAGTCCCAGCTGTGCTCCTCAGGATCTGTGCGGCCTTGACCAAACTGCATACTTCTCTGTGTCTATTTCATCAATAACATGTGGCTTAACCTATGTAATTCAAAGTGTTGCAAGGATTAAACGAGGTTAAATATGAATCACATCAATTACATTGCCCTGCACATTGCTGTGCCTCCAATGAAGGCTGGTTTCCCTCAGGGAGCACCTCCTCTCCCATGCTCACTCTCTGTGGGATGCACAGCATTCCTCTGCTGAATTGTATGTGCCTTGGAAGACAGGGACTTCCTAAAGGAAAAGATCACTGCTTGACTGCAAAGATGGATGGGTTTCTTTTTATCTGGGACCCTTCCTCTGAATCCCTGTGTTTCTGCAGAGTTGGGCTCAGGGCAGAGGTCACCAACTTCATCAGACACATCTTTGTGGGTACACAAGATCCTGAATTATAGTGATGACCTTTGAATCCAGGTGGCCTCATTGGGCTTGGATTCAGGGGAAGGCAGATGGGTGAAGGTGCCATCGTGAGCAGTATCCAGTTCTGCATAGTGGAGGGGAAACAATGGATGCATTTAAAGCAGTTGGGTGCCAGCAGGCCAGTGGGTGGTTCCATTCATGTTTAAGCAGGCAATGCCCTGGTCCTTAACTCCAGGAAGTCTGAATAGCCTAGATGTAGAGTAGAAGGCCATATTTGTCCTCTCATGTACACTGACTTCCCACGGAGTCTGTTGCTGGTCTTCTTGGGCATCAGAGGGGGCTTTGGCTTCTTGGAGGAATTGCAGCAGATCAGCATGACAGATTGATTAAGACAGATCACAGAAGCAAGCAAAGAAGCGGTCCAGGCAGCCAGTTAGAGTAGGAAGATCTGGTGGTAGAGCACAGTAGATATCTAATTAAGAGGGCAAAGCCCCACAGGAAGAGACTGACTCTGTGTGTCGGCCTCTTCCTTTCCATATCACTGAGTCTAAATCAGTGCCTTTAATATCATAAGTGCCAAATAAATATTTGATGCTTGAAGCCATGAATTCATGCCAGGAGAAATAAGCAGAGAGTATCAGAAAAGAATTGAAAGTGAGCTAGGACTAATCAGTGGTAGGCTCTCCTTGTGGGAGGCCTGAGAGGATAGAGGGTTCCGGACCTAAATGAAGGCAAGAACTCAGACTTGGAGGAATAAGACAGGAGCTCAATTACTACAATGGGGTACAAGACTGAATCTTACACATAATGTATTTGGCATGATCCTGGTAACTGGGACCTGGGAACAGACTTGGAGTATATTTCAAATTGAGTCATTTTTGCTTGATTCCTACTGAATAATGGGCAAGAGTGTTGCATACACTTAAAATAAAGTCAGAGATTTTATATGTGAAGTAGTTTCTATTCTAAGTTTTTGAGTCAGATGCATTAAAGTAGAAAGGACTTTTTTTTTTTCTTGTATTTAAGAGTGTGGACATTTGCTGACATTTGTTGATCACAAGATGCTGTTCTAAGAGCATAACATGTGTTAATTGATTTAATCCTTGCAACTCTATGGCGCAGATTCTGTTATCCCATGTTACAATAATGAAACTAAGGCCAAGAGAGGTTAAATAACTTTTTTAAAGGGTCAACTTTTTAAAGGTAACGTCTTATCAGCAGTCATGATGAGATTCCAATTCAAGTCTGGTTTCTTGATCCACTCATGACCACTGTTCTATGCTGCACTTTCTGTAGAGAAATATTACCCCATCATCCTTGAAGTTAAGAGTTTAACAATTATTCTTTTGCAATACAGTTCCACTATTTTTGAGTTGGGTCCTTCTAAATTAAGCAAATAATTGGACAACTGTTTACTTTGTTTGGCCGTTAGATACAAGTAATAAGTGATCACCTTCTACCGGAAAAGACATTCTGAAGTCAACAGGTCCATGCATATATTGAATTGTAAAACTGTAACACTTATTTTATAAAGGAACTAATAAAAATAATACCATCAGTTGCTCTCTCTATTGCCAGTAATATTAAACCTTTACAGCATTCTTTGAAGAATCAATTTTGGAAACTAGGGAACTCTACTGAGCTTTAATTATTACTGCATTTTAAAACAGGAAAAAATTATGTGGCTAGCTAGACTATCTCAAGGATAAAAGACATTTACACTAATATGATTTTTTGTGGTAATTTATTTTAGAATTCTCAGTGGCAACATTAATCTTCAGTAACTTATTTGAGGTGATATTGGATTCCAAAAGTATTTTCAGAAAAATTTTACTGTAGTCCAATGAGAATTATATATCTTTATTTGAATGTTAAATGTTATAAAATAGCCAGTTTTACAGAAGCAAAAAGCATTTCTGATAGCCTAAAAGTTTAAGCAAAATTGTTGGCATTTGTTAAATTTGTTTTATTAATTTTCATTCTTTTTAGTAACTTTAAAAGTAACTCTTTCATAATATTTTAAGAACCTTTACATAAAATTCCAGGATTGAAATTTGTTTTAGTGAAAATGAAAACATGTCCTAATTATGAAATTATTTATTTCTGCAGTGGCATCACTTTTACATTTGAATATTATGTAAAGCAAATGTCACTTGAAAAGGAAAGAAGTTATCCATTGGATTTGTTACTTAGTTAACACAGGAACATGGAACCCATACAGGGATAATATTCTCCCACATATAACAATTGCAGTAACAGGTTGATGAATAGACCATAATAGCATTGGACTGAAAATCTAGACGAGTCATTTTAGGCTGCTGTAGAATTTGTAGTAATTAGGAGAATTGAAGTGCAAGGAGAAGTGTCTCCCACAAATCACCCCTTCATGACACTAGGTTAGTGTCACCTTTGCATACCAAGTAACTCCATGTACTCTCATTTCCACAAAGTTATATATGATGAGATGTTATTTCCCTCTGAAAAAGATTCCTAATGAGAACTTAGGTATACTTCATGAAGGCTCATATCTGGACTGAATTAATCTGCTCACAGATAGTGAATGATGGATTTTTTTTTCAGGTGTTGAGAAGGCGTTTGTATTGGGACAAACTCCCAACAATAGGGGTGTCTCTAGGAGTAGGAGAGTTATAATAAAGTGATTGGTGCAAAGTCTAACCTATACATGGATTTGTGGAATTTAACTTTCTTCCCTCACTCCCTCCACTCCATTCTCTCTTTAACTGTGTTGATTACCTTGGGAGGTACAACTGGGTTTGACTTTCTTCAGCAACACGTCGTAAAATATCTGTTTCCTCTTTCAGAGAGGCACAGCCTCATGCTGCAGAAACCCAAAGGCAACCGTATAGCATAATATGTAAGATGTGAACTAAACCTAGGGTTCAGATAAGAGGGGCCTCTGGCAGCTGAAGATGCAGTCTCCTACTGTTAACCTTCAGTAGCTTCTGAGTGTCCATTTGAACCTAGGAGTTATAGAGAGACAGGACAAGACTCAAGGCCATTGGTGGATTTTTACTACTGTTTGTTTACTGAACACTTTAATGATTTACACAGCACAGTTTAAAAATTGCAGTGACACATCTTTTGATTGATTACTAAAAACATTATATATATATATGGAGAGAGAGAGAGAGAAAGAAATTTGCTGTAAGGGTACTTGCTTTGTGGTGGTTGCATAATCATTAGAATCTGGGAACACTTAAAAACCATGTCTTCAAATCTTCAATGGCAACCCATGATGTGGGGAAGGAAGCTAATAATCTGACTCTAATTTGTTCTTTCACTGTTGCTTCCACAATTATGTGGGGTTATGAGATGTGGTACACTTTTCAGACTAAAATTATCTGAGCGTATTCCAAATTTTTTTTGTTTTTTTTTTTTGCGGTACGCGGGCCTCTCACTGTTGTGGCCTCTCCTGTTGCGGAGCACAGGCTCCGGACGCGCAGGCTCAGCGGCCATGGCTCACGGGCCCAGCTGCTCCGCGGCACGTGGGATCTTCCCGGACCGGGCCACGAACCCGTGTCCCCTGCATCGGCAGGTGGACTCTCAACCACTGCGCCTCCAGGGAAGCCCGCGTGTTCCAAATTTTGAGGGCTTATTGATTATTCATTCAGGAAGCAGAGTGGACCTAGAACTGTTTCTTAAGGAAAATCCTGGTTTTCCTGGAGGTACTTCCTCGTCCATCCATGCAGCTGAGAGGCTTGGTGAGATTCCTCAGTGTCCATTCATGAACTTCTATCTTACTCTTTCAGAGTCTGTCTGTGGTGTGTGGCTCTGACCTCAGTCACCAGCACAGAACTGCTTCATCCAGTTTGCCAACTTTGGCAAAGATATAACCTTCAATAGCAAAACTTCTATCAAAGTCAAGTGGAGAGTTTGTTTTATATTCATTGGCTCTCAGGTGACCTTGCCCAAGATATCACTCATTTCTTTGCTTATTTGTTTGCTCATGTGTTTAGTTACTTATCCTATCATCCACCATCCCTTCATTCACCATTCATTTATTCACACAACAAAGACTTCTTGGTTACCTAATATGTGCTACGAGTAATAGAAAATTTGGGGCACTAGTCATGTAATAGAGATAAAGGGAAAAAAGAAAGGAAGGAAGAGGAAAGAGTAAATAATTGAAAATATCTAAGGTGTAAAGTATTTAAAAACATTTATTAAAATCCTGTTTAGGCATACACTGTGTGTCTTGAAAATAAGAAACTACATTTGCTCTGTACTTGCTTGAATCATACATCTTTCGCCTTGATTAGCAATTTCAGTCAACCAAGACATTATGAGCATTCTCAAGTAAAAAGCTGCATATTTCTCGGCCTGAAGTCCTCTATTCAACCTTTCTATTTTCTCAACACTTTTGATTTGCTAGAATTCGCTGGTATTCCTTCTTATAAAAATAGTAATTTCTCTAAACTGCAAAACTCTGCAAATATGAATAAAGTGAGATATTTAAAGATGTTTTCTAGTCTTTCATATTTTAATGTTATTTTTGTTTTGTGTCCTTTGGGTTCTAAACTTACTTCCCTTTTGGTCTCATGTTTATCTACATCTAGATAAGAGAACTCTGTTTTGATACTAAGTGTGCTTATATTTTTAAACATCAAAGCTGCTTGAAAAATACCCTTGGTCAGATATCTGAAAAGCTTAAGTTTACTTGAGAGCTCAGAGGAGCAATAGGCTGCTTTCTTACAGTTGGTTGCAATAAGCCTGTTGCTAAAACGTGGAGTAAGTTGAACTACTGAAAGCAAGGTCTGCTTCTATCTTTTGTGAATTTCCATTCTAGAAGGCAAGATAGTCTTCTGTAGCATTTCAAAATCGGCAGTCTAAATATATTGCCTTTGTTAGATTTCTGTGTTTCTCCAGACCCATTTAGTCCCCGAGGTATCTTGCCTTCTGTTTCGTCTATAGGGTCACCTTCTGCCAAACAGGTTTCCTTACTGCACCACAAAAACTAAAGCCAGTCAAAAGAGGCTGTATCACCATATTTAGACGGAAATAGAGTATCAGAATATAGTGAATGCTTTTGCTTCTAATGGCTGCAGTGACTGTTACCCCACTTGTCATCTGGTGGCATGCTTTGCTTTCCTCTTCATTTATGGACCATGTGGTAGTTTCTCTCTCTCTCTCTCTCTCCCTCTCCATTCGTTTTGCCCACTGTTCTCATCCACTTAAGTTTTATTAAGAGCATTGCCAGAGTCAGTCATTATTGTGTGCAAATTATTTGAAAGTCCTTAGAAGGAGAAGGGACACAAGCCTCTTTTTCTGAATAAACACTCTAAGGCCACACTGGAATCATCTGGGAAGAAAAAAAGTAACAGCACAAGATTGCCTTTTCTATGACAAGTTGCTATTTATCTAGTTAATGAGATGCACTCTCAATAAATCATGTATATTAATTTAGTATGAGTTTACTTGGCTATATCAAGCTAGCCTTACAAGATCCAAATATAATAACGTTAGAAATATATTTTTCAAAGGCTCTGGAATCAAAGCCAAACATGGACATGTTAACTGAATATATTTCTATATTTTACATTGATATCAATGGCTTATCTAAGTCACATTTGGATTCACACACGGTCACCCCAGCATTTGCGGCAGAGAGTGTCACCTGGGGTAGTCAGCTAACAACGGCACCACTCTACTGCCCTTGAGAACAGGAAGTGAGGAAGAAGCATATAGCTACTGAAATTTACAAAAAGAATTTTAAGTAGGCAGATTTTAATTACCCCAGAGTAGAACTTGGCCAGCACACCAAATTGTTCTTCCTCCTACTCACTTTGGAATTTCTGAAAAAAATTACACTGAATTGGTGCACATATTTATATTCAAAAATATATCTGGATTTAGTCCATTGCACTTGATATCAGAAATTAACAACTTTAATTTTCAGCTATAGATCATAATTAGATTTCATTCAGAAATGTCACGTATGGCTAACTTATCTGTAAGTGAAAACTCTTACCATACCTAGCTGGTCAGCTTGGATGGATTCTCTATCTGTCTGTCTGTCTATCTATCTATCTATCTATCTATCATCTTTCTCTTTATCTATGAAATTATCATAATATCAGGTCAGGCAGAGAATCCTGGGTAGAGTGGGTTCTTTTTGTTATTTTGCCCATTATTCTGAAACAGTGTTTCTCAAAATGCAATCTATGGACCATCTGCTTCAAATTTCCTGTAAGAAATTCAGGTTCCTGGGCCTTACCTGGACATACTGAAGCAGAATCTCAGAGACCTGGGTCTGAGAGCATGCATTTCAACCTGCTTCTGACGTAATTCGGGAGTACATTAATGTTGGAGAACCACAGCTTTAAAATACACACAGGCCTTTTCCCTTAGGATCTGGTACAAATCTACAAACTGAATTATTTAAGAAATAAGTTTGTTTGTTAAAAATAGTTTGTAAAACGTGAATCAGAGTGGAGTCATCCCATTCTAGTTGCCCTTTAAGCCCAGGCACCCTCTTCAACGAGATGCTTAAACCAGCTCTCTCTCATTCTCTCTCTCTTTTCCTTGCCCCCCTCTATGCTTTCATTCTCTGAGATTTTCACAAGTACTATGTCGCAAAGGTCCTTATTTGTTGAGATTTGTTTTTGGCTGTACTAGGGAATGGCATATTCTCCATTTTTTAGCAGCTCAAGAGGTAGGAGAGTGGGAAGCCTAAGGGCTTTAGAGTAAGACAGACTTTGGTCCAAATTTCATCTCTACTGCTTCCCTTCTGAGTATCTTTGGGTCATTTAGCTAACCCTCTTGAGCCCTATGTTCCTCATCCCTAAAAAGGGACATGACACCAGCTTTGCAGGGTTTTTATGAGGATCAGATAAAAGGATATATCCAAAGAGTTCAGAATATTTTGACAGTGCTCATTAAATATTATTATTATTATTATTTTTGTCATTTTGCTTCATGCTTAAGACAAGGTGGAGCAGAGCCCCCTAGATGAGTTTGATAAGGATATTCATTGAGAAGGTCATTTGCCGCTCAACACTGAATCCTACATGCCATGTCCCTAGCAGGTGCTAGTGTATGCACACCTGGCATTGGATAGGCTGTGCCCCACCCACTTCTCTTCAGTCCCTTTTAACATTCTGTGGACTTCTGTGCCCATTGTTCAACTTCTGTGTGCTTTCTTTCAAGTGACTCACACCTGTGACTGTCTTCAGAGTCCTGCCCTTGGTGTAACAAGGTTGCTTTGCCTGCATACTCAGAGAGCAGAGAGTACCTGGAAGTTTGTGTCTCCACCCCCTCCCCACCAAGGATTGGTGCGTGCGTATGGAAGCCCACCTCCTTTGCCTGGAGGTGAGACCGACTGTAAGGTATAATCTATACTCCTGAGCTCCCTGCAGGATCAGGCTAAGACAGGGGCTTGGCCTGAAATCTCACATTTGCTTTGCTTCTTTCCCTTCCCTTTCCTGCTTCCACCTCTCTTACTGGCTTTTTCTGGGAGCATTCCTTATAAGGTCACTTACACACAAACTCTCATCTCAATGTCTGCTTTTGAAAGGCCTTCCTAACTAAGGCACATGCACACACCCAGGCAAGCAGGCTTGGCTCTGCAGAATGTCCCCAGTTCTCTGCAGTCCTTTCAAGTACATAAGCTGGTTTCCATGTTTGGGTTTGAGAGTTTAGAACGGGGTAGGCAGGGGCCAGATAGTAAATATTTTGGGCTTTGCAGGCCACATATAATGGTCTCTGACACTTTGCTGACCCCTGGTTTGGGATGTATTTCCCCTTGCCTTTCCTTCTGACTCACTGTATATTTTCACACTAATGTCTGCCTGCCCCTCACTAGCTTTTTTTTTTTTAAATAGATCTTTATTGGAGTATAATTGCTTCCCAATACTGTGTTAGTTTGTGTTGTACAACAAAGTGAAATCAGCCATATGCATACATATATCCCCATATCCCCTCCCTCTTGAGCCTCCCTCCCACCCTCCCTATCCCACCCCTCTAGGTGGTCACAAAGCAACGAGCTGATCTCCCTGTGCTATGCGGCTGCTTCCCACTAGCTAACTATTTTACATTCGGTAGTGTATGTATGTCCATGCCACTCTCTCACTTCGTTCCAGCTTCCCCCTCCCACCCCGTATCCTCAAGTCCATTCTCTATGTCTACAACTTTATTCGTGCCCTGCCCTCACTAGCTTTTTGTTGCTAATGATGGCTGGCCCAGAATGAATGGTGTGTCCTTCAATGCCTTTAAGTTTCTGGGGAGAAACTGAAATTATGAGGCTCAGCATTATGGCCTGGGTCAGGCCCAATTTTCAGATAATTGTTTTTTTTTTTTTTTAAGTTACCAGTGTTTGTACCTTAATGATCTATAGCCATGTTAATACCAGAAAGACAGAATTTAGATCTATGAATCCCATGGAAAGTAAGAAAAACCAACATCCAGAAGAGTCACTGGTATTTTGTAGTGTTTGCTTTATTGTTTTGCCTCAAACTAGCAACCTTCAGTGGATCATTGACATTAATCCTACTCTGATACCGGTTTATTTACTAAGTGACAGAAATTCAGCATTAGCTGAGGTGAGAAAGGCTTATTTACAATCAATATTACTTGACATCTTTGTAATTTTCCCTTTTCTCGACAAAGGGAGAATATTTACATTAAAAACACATCAGTAATCTTAGTAATCTCCTTGAGCAGACAAGGGTACATAAAATCAGGATGCAAGCTAAGAGTGATGGGAACGCAAATGTAGTACAGCCTGCTTCAGACAAATTTTCAAGCAGTAACATTAAAGAAAAACCATGCAATGTAATTAGACCAAGGAGGTCAGGAGACATTGGGTGGTCTTCAGCTTTATCTTGGTGAGGCAAGTCATTGTTTGAAGAATGTAAAGAAGTCATTAACTACATTTGAGATTTTGATCTTTGCCATTAAGGAGTTAAGGAAGTCTGTAGCTGCAGAGAAGTTGTAATATATCTGGAAGTAAAGCTTTGCTAAAGAAATGAATTTTTATGTAGTATAAATTTAAATTTTGTCATCAAATAATTCTTTTTGCTCTAAATAAAATCAGTATTGGTTTGAAACACCCACAGAGTAGAATGCATTAGAACATTGGGATGTAATTTGCACTATAGATGTATTCACAACCCTCTCCACTTGTCTTGCATGTGACAAAATGAAAATAGTGGGGTTTAGGAATATCTCTGGAAGCTTCTAGTGTCTTCTTATTTCCCAGATTTATTCATTCTGAGGATAGACTTGGGGCTTGGGCACATTGGCAGCTGCATAATGGTTTGGGACACATCTTAGCAATGAAGGCTGCTGGGCAGAACCCAAACAAGTTCCACGAGGGTCAGATATCATTGGCACTGATGTTTTCCTGGCACAGATCAAAACTTTCCTAGTGCTCTGCCGCTATTATCTATGGGAACTGACCTCTTAAGCCAAGACCGAGTTTCTAAGGAACTATTCTGAAATCCTGGAAGCTTTTGAGAGTAAGAAATGTTAAACTGCATCTCCCTCAGTAAACTGCTATTGGACTTAAGGAAAGACAGAAATAATCTGGATAAAGTCCTTGATCTAGGCTGACATCTTTTAATACCAAATATAAGACTCCTTTTCTGTTAAATTATCTTCCTAATATTTGGGGAATTCCAGCTTGGGCTAAATGAAAAGCGCTTCACTGTGTTCATTGGTGAAATATTATATCACCATAATACGTTGTATTTCCCATATCATGAATGAATTGGATTTCATGTGCAACTCTCTACTGTCTGCTGGGTACCTAGCTGTCTGGCACATGGGGAGGTCCTGGACCTACTGGGCTATACTTGCCAGGGCTTCACAAGGGACAGCTCTCAAGTCTGAGGTCAAGCTGGAGAAGACAAAGAGCTGGCGGGTCTGTCTCAGTGGTGCTGGTATATCAAAGAGGAGATTCTCTGTAAACCGGTGACAGGCTCTGGGTGAAAAGTAGAGGGTTAATTTCAGAACAGGCTGAGACAGAGTGCATCATGGGAGCAGTGTCCAGGTTGCATAGAATACTCCTTTCATGTCTGGTTAGAAATTCACTAAATAGGTGAAGTCTTCAAGTGGTAGGCTCTTGTGGTAAAGGTCAAGGTTGGTTTTCATTGCCCTGAGCTGGAAATAAGAGTTGCCTCTGCAATTCATGTTCAGATATTCATCATCCTTTCCCCTCTGTTTGGGAGAGAGATTTTCTTTCCGTCAGAATGCTTACGATTTTCATTCAAATATCAAGTATGAATTACTCTACAATATTGCCATCTCTGAACCTTACTCTTTTTTTCTGTATATTCTACAAGTATTTTCACGGCTGTCCTTCCTTACATAATGAGAAGATCAATTAACCCTGTTTGTTGAGGCTTTTGGCAAAGATGGACACTCAGCTCAGCCTGCCAGCACTTCTCAAATGTGTTCCTAACTCTGACCATTTGAACTTGGTGGTTGAGACTTTCCCTTTGTGAACTCAGTATTTATCTGTGGTTCACAGGTGAGTTGAAGAGCATTTCACAGCCAAAGAAGAAAAGCATCATATTGACAAATGATGTTTCTAAGCTACCAGGCTTCACCTGACATTTGTGTCTTGAGCACAGAAGGAGGGACAGTGAGACTCCAATGTTTGTTCTTGTATAATAATAAAGTCTCATAGCCCCCTTTCCATATCTGTCTTATTTTTGTGCTTTCTGGTACGGACAGACAAAAGCTGTTATTACAGAAGGTGAAGCTGATAGCTTTTAATACATCACATCCACTAGGATGAAAGCATAACTGCTACTTCTGTGTTCATTGTACAGTGAATAGTAATTAGCCTTTGGCCCATTACAGTGTGTGAACATCAGATCACCCACCTGCTCTTGCCATGTCTCGTTAACTTAAACTATGTGCCTAAAGCTTTATCAGAAAACAACTCCTTCTCCGTCTCCCTCCTGGCATGCTACATTAGGTAGTGTCATTTAGAAAAGTCATAGACTTGAGGACAACAGTCTCCCAATTTGTGCTCGGAGTACAGGACAAGGACCAGAAAAGATGCTTTTAGTTACAGTGGTTGGTATACATCACATAGCTTTTTGGAAATAAAGGCACACCACTTCCTTTGATAGTTTTTACTTTTGTTTGTGACATTTTTTGTTTGGCTGTTAGCTGATTTATGAAGATAATTTGAAAACCATGTTACAAAATCAATGTGTATACTCAGTCCCTGAGAAAAGATGGGTTGATGATAAGTAACCTTTGCTGATATGCAGCAAAAATTTCCCTTTGGAGGAAATGGGACCTGAGGTGAAATAATCAGGATTATCATCAAATAAACCACAAAGGAAAAGTTACCTCAAAGTAAAATATATCTGCACAATATAAAATTTAACAGAAGACTCGTGTAAGCTAGAAACTTGGGATCTCAGAGCTAGGAGGAAACTTGGAGAATATTTGGTTGAATGTTGTCAGTTTACAGAAGAGGAAATTCGGGTTTAAAATGTAAAGTATCTTGCCTATGGTTGGAGAAAATACTTACTTTTCTTTTTTTAATAATACATGTTTAAGTGGCTCCAGCGTCCAAAGGAAAATTTGGTGACACTTTAAAATACGCATCTGAGATAGAAAAGAAACAACTAGTTTAATTTTTGACTTAAAAAATATTTCTCCATGGAATTCTGCCTTTGCTCTACTTTTATATATGGTGGTGCTTTTATTACCAAGAAGGAGGGATGCCTTATTATCAGAAACATCAGCCACTGGCTAGTTGTTTAGGTTCTGAGCTCAAAGGCACGTGTAGGTGTATTGGTTTCTTATGGCTGCTGCAACAAATTACCACAAACTTATTGGCTTGAAACAACACAAATATCTTATATTTCTGGAGGTCAAAAGTCTGAAATCAGTCTCAATGGCCTTAAAATTAAGGTGTCAGCAGGGCTGCCATCCTTCTGTAGGCTTCAGGGAGAGTCTGTTTCCGCGCCTTTTCCAGTTCTAGAGGCTGCCTGAATTCTCTGGCTTGTGGCCCCTTCCTCCATCTTCAACATACTTCAGTCTCATGTTCTCCCACCACAGGATCCTTAATTTAATCACATCTGCAAAGTGTCTTTTCCTATGATGGTAACATATTCACAGGTTTTGGGGATTAGGACACGGACGTCCTTGGGAGACCATTATTCTGATTGCACAGTAGGGCTCTGGGAAAATGAATAGGCCCCCAAATAGAGTGGGCACTTTACAGTCATGTTTGGCCTATGATGTTGAAACAATGGTCCCAGTTGCAGTAGCTGCTCTGTTTACCTGGTTATGTATCAGGAAGGCTAGCAGATTGTCCTCAAGGGTTTCCCTAACTGGTCTCTGCATGTCACAGCTGCTATGTCACATTGGAGCAACTGATCATGTAATGTCACTGAAAGTAAAGGTTGGGAGTCCTGGAAAGCTGAAAACTAAAGTACTGTAAAAGAGGCATTTGTAGGTTATGCTTGGTGTAATTGGCAAAACTATTTAGAAGCCATAGAGAGCTTTCAAGTGAATCCCTGATATCTCCAGTAACTAGAGATGTATAATGCTTGTACTTCAAAGGAAATAAAGATAATTTTTAAAAGTCTAGTTTAAAAATCTTCTACTTTTTTGGGGGGCCTATGAATTGAAATTCAACTGTTTCACAATAGAAAAATCAGGGAGGACAAAGAAGAAACATTCCTATATAGAGTTTCTATATACAGGTAACTGATTACATTTGTGGTTCATTAATATCTTGTTTATGAAAAAAAATCAGTGCCAGGCCTTCAGGGTTCCTTCTAACTCAGGGCTATATAAAATTATCTCAATTTAAATAGCATCTTAAAAGGTTTAGCGTCCCTTGGTAAAGATAAAATATCTCATCATTATCAGTTAAGGGACTCCTGAAATCTTTGAAAAGCGGACTTGTTTGCTTAAAATACGTGAAGGTCATGCTCACCCTGTAATAGTCAATGAGAGTAGTCATTTGTTATTTTTAAACAGGCTGTCATTTAGCCATTATGAAGATGAATAACATTTGTTTTTAGTTAATAATCTTCCTGTTGATTACAGAGAAAAGACACTTGCAGACACCTTATGTGCCTTTCTTAGTTGCTAGCTTATTAATGCCTTTTGATTAAATTCTGTAAACAAAAATTAAGGTCTTTGTTTTCTAAATTTCAAGACTGGCATCTCAGATGCTAGACCATGTCTTGGTCTGTGGTATTTTGAGTTGCATATGTTATTTGCCTACTCTTCATGCAGCGTTGCAAAAACAAAGTTCATTTTTTAATATCAAACAGATTGTCAATGGATCATATGCTGCCTCTATTAAGGTTAGTTTTGGATGTCTGCCTTCTTGAGGAGAGTTACTGAAGCTGTAAGTTACCTGTGTGCATTCATTTGGAGTCAGGCCTAATTATCTGGATCTTGGCCACATTATCGTCCAGGCCTTATTTCTACAGCAGATGGAGTCACTCAGGAATGGCTTCATTTGTATTAATTTGTTGCACTGTCTTCTGCTATTCATCTCAGAACTCTGCAGCCTTTGTCACAGAGAGCAGGAAAAGACAAAAGAATTTTCGTCAGAAATTAAGAGAGAGATCAACTCCTTTCATTCGCAGATGCTGATATTCCAACGTGAAGGCAATTAAGCAGTGGCCATTTTAGGGCAGTGGAATGGTGTAAGTGTAATTGTGCTACCTAAGATTCATGAGCTTTCATCTTTTAGAGTAAGTCAGATGACAGACATATTGATCCAGCACTTTTAAACGGAAACACTCTGGAGCTTTCTTCGCTGTTGTCAGTTTTTCATCTGGCTTTGGAGTGCCCAAGGGGCAATCTCTGAGGGAAATCTCCACCGTGGCTGACTCAGAGCATCATGTAGCTTTGCCGGAAAGGACAATCACTGTGTTATCAATGGATCAGATCTCCTGGTTACAGGCTACAGGGTCATCACAATTCTACCTTGTGTTCTGGCTCTGGTCATCTCCAAGGAAAACAGCAGGCAATAAACTCTTAATTCAGCCATATTCATAAACTTTCTGGAGAGATATGTAGAGTTTGGTTTCAGAGATAAGAAAGAAAGTTTGGCTTTTTCATTGACTAATGATTAGTTGTGGCTTTTTTACTACTATTTTGGCAACAAGGGATAAAAAATGGTCCATGGCTTTTACGTGGTCAACAGGATATGTCAATTCAGTATAAAAAGCCTTAGATAAAGAGTAACAACTTTATTCAATAATCAAATTGCTCTTGGCAAATATGTGAAATCTAATGATTTCACTAACGTATTCGTCTATGATTCATGTTCTAGCTCCTCAGTAGACCTCCTCTGTCCATGCCATCCAAGTCAACCCTTCTCAGGCCCTCTCTCACACAGACACTTTTTTTTTCTTTCCATGTCTCCCAGTTATTTCTCTGTGTAAAAGGTAAACTCTTTGACAAGGGACCTGTCTTTCTGTTTACCTCTAGGCTTACAGCTCTGAGAACCAGGCTGACCCAGAGTGGGCACTGAATAAATGTTGTTTGAATAGTAAATCATTCTACGATTACTACCTACATTGTATCTCCAGTGATGTAAAAGAAGACAGTCTCAAATGAGTGAAATATCATAAGAATTAATTTGTAACAGCCTGAATATATCAAAAAGACTTTTTATTTTATGAAAAAGTTTTTATTTTTGAACTATTAACTCATAAAATCTTAGAACACCTCTTTGAAGTTTAGTTTTGATTCAAAAAAAGAGAATAACAACTAGCAACAACTAGTAACATAATTGAATTGGTAAAGGAATTGCGTTTAAATAGAATTTATTACAAAAATGTAAAATAAACCAAATTGCTCCATCTATTCAAAACGTCTTTTATTTGGCTCACTAAAAGGTGATAATTTAATTTGAAAAGATCATATGTATTGACTGAAATATGATTTCTGTGGTACTTAATGGAAGAATGAAGCAAATGAAAAGGAAATTTATCTTTCATATTTGTTAACATCTGACTGGAGAACTGTGCAGGGTTAGTCTTAGTCATAGTATAATAGGATTTTTAAGTCTGATATGTATCTAAAAATTATATTCATTAAAATCATCTGGGTAAGATATCAAGATTCCTGACAACCAATGTTGTGTTGCCAGTTATGAAGTTTTGCAGAAATCTATAATAGTTTGTAGCTGATTGTGCTGTGCGCTAAAAAAAAAACTTCTTGAAGAAACTTCCATTGATACTTTCAAAGGATCCTGCCCCTTTTAATTAAGTTGCTTTGTTAAGACTTTAAATTAAATCTAAACATAAGAATTTAGAGACTCTCATTTTTAATGTATATTTGTATTGTGGTATAACACACATATCATAGTAAACAAATAGTTCCATTAATTTTCACGAAGTAAACACACCAGTGTAACCAGCACCAGAACAGGAAATAAAGGATTATTAGTTGAAGGGCCAGTTCAGGTGTTTTGACCATTTTTCCATTGCCGTGTTAGCCTTCTTTACATATCCTGAGTATGAACCCTTGATAGGATACAGAGATTGCGCATGCTGGTTCCATTGTGTGGCTTGCTCTTTCAGGCTTTTGATAGTGTCTTTTGTTAATAGGCATCTTTTATTTTAGTGTAGTCCAATTTCACAGTCTTCTACTTTAGCACTTTTTGTGTCCTGCTTAAGAAACCTTTGCCTACCCCGAGGTCATGAAGATATTTTCCTATATTTGCTTCTAAAAGCTTCACTGCTTTACTTTTCCTCTGTAGACCTATGACTCATCTGGACTGATATTTAGTGCAAAGTATGGTCAAGTGAAATCTGTGATTATCTCTGGGGATTGTAATTATAGGTAATTTTATTTTTCTTTAAAAGTCTCAGTATTTTTCCAATAAAAATTTCTTGGCATTATAACTTTAAAAATGTGAATTACTCACCATTCACTACATTATACTGTGTAACAAAAAATCTTGAAATCTCAGTGGATTTAAACAGCGGGTATTTGGTTTTTTGCTTACCTGTGTCCCTATGTCAGGGACCGCCAGTCTGCAAGTACGGGTCTTATCCAGCCTATGGTTATAGAAGTTGAATTCTGTTCCATGATTTTTTTCCATTCTAAGACTCAGGCTAAAGAGGCAGACTCTCTTCATGGTAGAGGTACAGGAACAAATAGTCTGGCAGAAACCTTCAATGCTTCCAAAAGCTTCTTTCTACTTGAGGGTAATATAGGGCATGTCTGCTCACATTCTAGTCCATTAACCAAAGCAAATCACATGACTGAGGCCAAAGGCAAGGGTGCAGAGAAAATTGCTATAAGAGAAGGAGGGAATGAAAATTTTCAAATATTATAATCCACCACAAGGCTGTTTTACAGTGCTACATATCTTGTACGATTTCTTCCTTGCTCTAAATTCCTCAGCATGACATTCAAAGCCTTTTATAACGTGGCCCCAATCGTTAGCCCGACCTCAGAGCCCACTACTCTTCTTTACACTTTGTGATCTTGTAACCTTGGACTGCTCACAATTCTATGAACATGACTTGTGATTGTAAGCCTGCGTGCTCTTATTCACTTTGTGCACCCTTCCCCCAGCACATCTTATGGACTAGTGTTGGAAGATTACTTGATGTTTCCTGAATGAGCCACACTCTTTCAAGACGGAGTTCAATTATTTCCTCTGCCTGGGATGTTCCTTACTTCTCTCTTCCCTGGCCTCTTGAAATTCTACTTTTCCTTCAAGGACCAATTCTTCTGGGAAGTCTTCTTGTATTCTTATAGTCAGAATTAATGATTCCCTCTTCTTGTCCAATTGCAACACTAATTGCCACCTACCTTAATTCCTGGTTATGTGCACAAATTAGTCCCTCCCAGGGGCCATATGAGCTCCCTGATGACATTTTAGTCCTTTCTGCATTCCCTCCAGAGCAGAGAGGAAGCAGCTCCCAGCACATAGTAAGCATTCAATTGAAGTTTGTAGAATTAAGTTACACACCAATATGGCCATAAAATAATATTTACAAAACATAAGATGAGTTTAAAAACTTCCCAGAGTTGTCAACAGTGAGAACTTCGTAACTTCTAAGAAAAGTTGCTGATCAGTAAGCAAAGAACAAGAATCAAGTACAGTTTGCCCTTCAAGAACCAGTGACTGACAGCAATAAAGCTACAAGTGATTTATTACCTTCTTGAAGTACATACATTTATTTTGCTCAAGGTGTGTATTTTATACCTCCTAACAGCCTTGAAGAGAGTTTTAAAAAAAATTCTCTGACTTTTATGCTTCCCAGGTCACCTGGTGGAGAGGAATAAAAGTAAGCTCTAAAGGCACACCTCTAGTGCTCTTGGGGTTCGCTCTCCCTTCTTTGTGTTTTTTTTTTTTTTTTTTTTTTGCGGTACGCGAGCCTCTCACTGTTGTGGCCTCTCCCGTTGCGGAGCACAGGCTCCGGACGCGCAGGCTCAGCGGCCATGGCTCACGGGCCCAGCCGCTCCGAGGCAGGTGGGATCTTCCCGAACCGGGGCACAAACCCGCGTTCCCTGCATCGGCAGGCGGACTCTCAACCACTGCGACACCAGGGAAGCCCTCGTTCTCCCTTCTTTATAAAAATATACCTTACTTGCTAGTAGTCGGAATTATTTTCAGTGGTGAGTTAAACTTTAAGTTAATTTCTCGTTATCTTCAGAAATATGGTCTGATGCTTGGGGATGAAGTCTGTCTTTTGTATTTTCATCGGAACGCTTTTCTCATGGGTTTGCTAGAAGGACATTGTTTGCTAATATTTGATCACTGACATCAACATATATTGTATCTTGTATTATTTAAAATGCCTGTTTTATCCATAACTCTTTTTGGAGCAGTGCTTTTCAGAGCGTGGCCGTGGATTGGCTACCAGTCTTGGAGCTGTTTGTTACCTGTCCTCAATAAGATAAGGTACTTGTGCCAGAATGTAAATTAACTGTGCCATGAAGCACTCTGTTTAGTTCAGCTGACTTTTTTTTCATAGCAAGACACTACTGATGAAGGAAGCAGTGCACTGACTTACATTCTGACACACGCTCCTTTTCTCACTGTGGACTGACATTCTGAGTAGCAGTGCTGTAGAGAGCCTGGCCTATGCACATGTGAAGTGCCCCTAGTCACTGCTGATTGAAGCTAGAGTGGACTCGTGGCTTGTACTAACCAACAATCACTCTCTCTTCCTCCCCCGTTTCTCCTTCTTTTCTCATCTGTTTCTCACTCTGTAATAGGAACTCAAAGGTGTAGAGGTATCTAGATGTAGATGTCAGTTTGTGGTGGACATTTGTGCTGAAAGGTCTTAGTTGGAGCCCATACCATATAAGATGGAGCCACAAGCAAAGCAAAGTTCTGGGCATTAGAAGCTATGAGAAAGTGGGTCAGGGGGAGGGGGAATGTGAAAATTTCTGAAAGAAATACAGAAATAAAACTATCTATAGAAATGGCAGAGATGAAAGGCCATGTGATGCTGGGAGAAGACACACACACACACACACACACACACACACACACACACTCTCATTTTCCAGGGAGTCCCCCCACAGGGATTCTGAGTCAACAGGTCTTTGGTGGAGTCTGTGAATCTATGTCTTAGCCAGTGCCCCAGGATATTCTCAATTTAGGGAACTTTAGACCCTTCTTGGAGGAACTCTGGCTGTTTTGTAAGGTAACCTTTATCCATCTTTCCAGCTTCAGTCCTAGCCAAACTATACAAATTCAAACTAAATGTGGTAACACACCTTTCTGGCACCTTCATGCTTTTGCATGTGTTGTTCTCCTTGCCTGGAATTCCTCTCCCATTTTCTCACTCTGGTTAAAGCTTCCTAGTTCTTGCAAGCTTAGCTCAAGCATCAGCTTCTTTTGAAGCCTTGAATCCTCTTGTCCCCATCTGATTTCCTCCACTCAGTTAGGATCCCTGTTACATTATTTTAGCCCTTGCCCAACTTCTTAGCTCTCTTATAGGGAAAATCTCGTTGAATGTTCCTCATCTCCCATTCTCTCTCCTCCTACCTTTACCAAATTCCAAGTCCAAACTCCAAATTCTGAGTCTGTTATCTGCCGCCACCTTCTGAATTTCTCAGGAACATTTTGGCACTGGTCATTAGTACCCTCTCTTCTCATACCTGACAGTTTATTGTGAAAAATGTCAAAAATACAAAAACTTGAAGAAGTAATACAGTGAATCCCTCCGTATACTTTGTACCTAGATTCAATAATTTTAACACATTTTTCTGTATTTCTTTTATGTTTATAAACATATTTCTTCTTTTCCTTTTTTTGGCCATACCACGGAGCATGTGGGATCTTAGTTCCCCTACCAGGGATCGAACCCATGCCCCCTGCAGTGGAAGCGTGGAGTCCTAACCACTGGACCACCAGGGAAATCCCTATAAACATATTTTTATGTTTTTCTTTTTACTGAACCATTTGAAAGTTGCAGATATTGTGTTACTTTATCTATAAATTCTTTAGTATGCATTTCCAAATGTGAGGTCATGTTTCTACATAACTGTCACTTTTTGGATACACCTTCTCTTATTTTCCTCATTTTTCTCCTATGTCAATGGCCATTCCTTCTCAATTTCCTTTGCTAGATCTTCTTCCTTTCCCCAACCTATGGGGAAACCATAGCTGTGGCTATGCTCCACGGCTTAGTCCTTGTTTCTCTTCATTTCCCTAAAATTTCTTTTTGATTCATCTTATTCCATCCCATGTCATTTAAATTCCATCTACAGTTTGTAGGCTTCAGAATTTTCAGTCCAGTCTTCTCATGCTTGGACCCTAGATATGTATATATAACTGTTACTTAACATCTTATTTTTATATAAAAAGAGCATCTCAAATTTTACATGGCTGAAAACAACGTCTTTGTTTCCCTCTTTTTCATGTCTTCCCCTGTGCAGTAAAGAGAGGTTGCCCAAAAGAGAGGTTTGGCCTTGCCCTTAATTTTGGGGAGGCAGTGTCTAAGCCCTTGGTCTGTCATGCCTGATAGGAGTGTCTTTGTTTGCCTGTGGACCTTGGATCAGGGTAGCTTAACAGTATGATTTAGAGTTGGGGCTGGCCCCACCACGAGGGCCGACAATATGATTCTGTGTGTGCGGAGGGGTGGGTGGGGAGACTGGGCCATGCAGTATGAGTAGCCCTCTGAAGAGACAAGGGACTGAGATCAGCCCCTTGAGCAATCAGTCACGTATTCATGATGGCACTCCAATTAAAACCCTGAACATTGAGGCGCGAGTGAGCTTCTTGGCTAGGCAGTACTGTGCGTACTTTCACACGTGGATGCTGTCAAATTAATTCTGTCTTGACTCCACGGGAGATGACAGTTGGTAGCTCCATGTTTGGTACTTTCTTGGACTTCACTTTATGTGTGTTTCCTCTGACTAATTTCAATCTGCATCCCTTCCCTCCAATAAACCATAACCATGAGGATAACAGTCTTCAGTGCATTCTGTGAGTCCTTCTAGTGAATTATGGAACTGTAGGTGGTCTTGGGACCCCTGAACTTGCAGCTGGTATCAGAAGTGAAAGTGGTCTTATGTGTGGGCTATTCCCTCTAACTGTTTAGTTGGCTAAACTTTCACATCCCCTAATCAGTTATTATCTGTGTACTCTTGAGGAAGCAACTAAAATCCACTCTGCTTTCTTCTCCATAGCTGTAAAGTGGGTACATTTATAGCACCTATATCATAGGGTTATTACCGAATTATTCAAAATTGTATACAAGTCCAAACAAATGAATAAATGTAAATTTAGTAGGATAGTGCATGACTCTACTATGTATTTGTATTAGTATTATGCTCACTGTCTCCATCACTCTAATCAAAGCCACTGTCATCTCTCTTAGATTACGGCAGAGCCTCAAATCTCTCCTTCTGCTTCCACTTCCCAAACCTACAGATTATTCATTAGACGATATCAAGAACTAGCTTTTTCAATCACATCATTTTTCTTATGATGCCCAAATGGTCTTGTATCATACTTAGAATAAGGTCCAAAGTTCTCGTTAGTGGCACTACCTCCTCAGACCTGCCCACTTCTCTAATACTATCCTTCCCTGCTCTTCCCCTTGCTCAGTACACTTCTGCTAAACATTCCTCTACCTGGTGGCCTCTGCCTCCAGCTCTCTTCTTCCAGGTCTGCACAGAGCTTGACCCTTCACATTTTCAGGGCTCCACTCAAGTATTGCCCATTAGGGGATTTTTGATGATCATTTTATCTAAAATAGAATTCCCTTCCAACAGCACTTGGAAGTTCTTATTTCCTTCAAAACCTCTATCACTTTCTGAGTGTAAATAGTCTGTTTTTAAACTTGTTCGTTTATTATCTCTTTTTCCCACTGGGATCTCAGTTCCATGAAAGCTTGGATTTTAGCAGTTTTTTTGGCATGTTGTACCTGGAACATACAAGATGCTCAATGACGTTTGTTGAATTAATAGCTAAATGATATACCAGGAGGCAGGGAGATGTGTTTATTCACCAGGACAATTCTCGCCCCAGACACAGGGCCTGACACATAGTAGTACTCAATCAATATTTCTTGACTGAAGGCAGTAACAGCCTGAATGTTTTCTATAGAAGGATAAAAAAATTTGTTGCTCTCAGAATTTACTCTTACGCTTTCTTTTCCTGGCAGGCTAAAATGGGATTCCCACTCTTTTGGAAAAAAATGAATATAGCTCTTATGAAATTATTGTAGTGCTTTTGAAATGTCACCTCTTTTTTCTTTTTTTTCCCTGAACGAAATATTTAGACTGGTAAGCCATCGCAGCTATATAAAGACTCTAAAAATTATCATTAAAAAAGGAAAAAAAATCATACAAATGAGATCTCTTCACCCACTGTTTTACAGAATTCCAGTTTCAACATAAAATTAACTGTGCAAATTACATATTCTATTCTACGTGTGTGTGTGTATGATGTATATATAAAATATGAGATTTTATGGTGCACCCACCAGGTAGCTAAAAATACCCAATCTAAGGTACCCAATCTAAGGAATTCTATGAGGGCAGTAATGAGAAGACGAAATCTGTCCCTTTTGTACTGCAGCTTCTCCCACCCAGTGTATTGAGGCCAGAACGAGCCTGAGCATTGTTTGTTGCGATCAGAAGCAGCTGCCCTAGCAGGAATATCAAGGGAAGATTTTTCTTCAAATTATGCGGAAGGGAGTTTTCTCTGTCATGGTTCATTGTCTTTTATTTAGAAGAAGTAGGCATTGCTTTTATGGAAAGGTCTGTAGCTTCCTATTTGCAAGCAAAACCTTCCAGTATTTACAATTATGATACTTGGTTTCATTTCGGTAAATGGATTTATTAAGAGAAAAGAGTAATGAGAGGGAGTTGGAGGAGGAGAATTTTTATGCAGAAATTAAGCTTGAAAATGCCTAGGAAATGGGAAGTAAGGGACACCAATGAAATCATTACCTGTATGATCCACAGATTCTCCAGGTGTCTGTTTTAGGTTAATTTGTAATGATATTTACATCGCTTGCTCTTTCTATAGCGGGGCAAGTACTGGTGTGGAGTCATGAGACCTGAATTCTTATTCTAAATTACTAATATTGTTACTTAAGAAAAGTGTTTTAGCTTCTTGAGACCTTTTATTCATATGAGTTATGAGATTTTAATATTTTCCCATCTACCTCACTGAATTGCAGAGAATTGCAAACAAGAAGATATATATGGGGAAGAATTTTGCAAACTATAAAGTGCTACATAAAGTGCAATAACATAAAGTATCCTGAAGTATTTTCATCTTCTTAGTGCTAAACTCGTATTCTAAGTGGAAAAGATATAAACAATTAACAGAGGGCTTGGGATACAGAAAACACACGAGAACGTTAGGTGATATGATGATGATGATTACATTATTCTTTCATTAGGAGCTGACCGTCCCTCCATTGGTATATTATGGTACAAACCAGTAGTTAAACAAAAAGACAACAAATATTTGTCTTATATCTGTGAAAGCATATTTCAAATAAGTGTCTGCATAAGCTGTGTGCAATATTTTTTCTCTCCCTATTTTAATTCCTTTCCACTCTCTTACAAGCATTCATTGCCCAGCACTGTGCTGGGCTGTCATCATATAAAGATAAATAAAGTATGTCTGCCCTGAAGAGGCTGAAAATCCAGTTGTGGAGAGAGACAAGTAAATAAATAAATGCCATCGGGTTTTAGAGTGCTGTAACAGACGTGTGAGCCTGCCACAAATGAGGCACATTGGATTACATGCAACTTGCTTACCTCAAGGAAAGGAATGCACTTAAGTTTGCTTTCTGTATATAGAATTTGTCTATATTCCATGACTCCTGGTTTATTTTAAGCTTTCTGTCATGTTCAGAATAGCTTAGCACTGACACTGAGATTGAGAGTCAAAGGTTGAATTGGTCTGACCCTTAAGATAATTAGATTAGACTCTTTTTGGTGCAAAAGATCTAATCTAGACTCAAAATAAGCTCAAACACAGTAGGGAACGTACTGGTTCACGGAACTGGGAAGTCCAGGATTGCTTAGATTTCAGGCATGGCTAGCTCCTGGTGCTTACACAGTTTCTTCTCTTCTTCCTTCTTTTTCTTTCTTGTTCTCTCCCTGTCAGCTTCACTTTCTTCCCCGTGTTGTCTCTGTTCTGTCCGATTGAAGATGGTCCTCCTTTGTGTACCCAGTGAAGCTATCTCGTAATAGTGTCAGATTCACATCCTTTATCAATCACAATGGAAAACAGACAACTTTTACCTTCCAGTTTTGTATTTAAATTCTAGAAGACGTGTGATTGGTCTTCCTTTAGTCCTGTGCTCACTTTTGGAACAATAGTTGTTCCCAGGGGAATGTGGCACTCTGCTTGACTAGGTTTGAGTCAAATGCACTTTCCCATTGTCCAGTGGGCGGGGATGGAGGTGTCAGTTGTGACTGATATCCTCACTAGAAGAGCTTGGAATAGGATAATATTCCAAATAGACAGCTTTGTTCTGCAAAAGAAGGGATGTTGGGTCAAAGCAGCAATATGTCCCTTTCACAAATAAAAACACAATGAGAGGATTTCTCTGCAATATTATCAACACATTTGTACTACAACGGCTCTCTGTTAAATTTCTTGCCCTTTACCTTTACTTCTTCTAGGAGCATCGTCATTCCTCTTATGGGAACTTCTCCCTCACTCCAAACCTGTAATTAGTGAGAGAGCTGCACTTCCCTGCAGATTCCACCCACTTGGCTGCAGTTGATCAGTCTTACGTTGGCACCTGACTTAATCCAGGCCAATCAGAGATCTTTCCTGGGTTTCTGAACATGGGGCTAGTGAGGGCATGTTAGCGACTCAGTGATGGCAGGTTTAACAAAACGTCAAAATGGAAATGTGTTCCCATGTTTCCTGCTGTGTGGAGGAACTTGGTCCATAGTTGGTTTAGAGTTTGAATAAAGCTGATACACAGGAAAGAACAGATCAGTCAGTTAGTGGTAGAGATTAAGTAACCACTTGATTTCTGGACTTCACTGCAAGTCCTTGCTACTCCCGACAACTGTGACTTCGTAACATGAGCACTACGGTCCAATAGAAATATAACATGAGCTACGGATACAAACCACATACTGAGGTTTAAATTTCCTAGTAGAACACATTAAGAAGGTAAAAAGACACAGGTGAATTTAATTTTTACAAAATATTTGATTTAACTCAATATAATCAAAATATTATCATTTCAAATTGTAATCAATATGAAATATAATTGATATATTGTACATTCCTGTTTCATACCAGGTCTTCAAAATTTGGTGTATATTTTACCCTTGTAGCACATCTCAGTCTGGATGAGTCAAATTTCAGGTGCTCAGTAGACACGTGTGGGGCACAGGGTCGGGGCAGGGAAACCCTAGAGACATGGAACTGGAGAGATGTGAGACGAGGGAGGGAATCTACCCAGGGATGCGTCCTAAGACACGCAAACCAAACTTTTACATTCTCTGTCATCCTTCCTGTTGATAAAGATGCTATAAAGCACAGGAAGCTCAGCTCGGTGCTCTGTGATGACCTAGATGGGTGGGGTAGGGGAGGGGGGCGGGAGGGAGGTCCAAGAGGGAGGGGATATGTGTATGCATATAGCTGACTCACTTCACTGTGCAGCAGAAACTAACACAACATTGTAAAGCAATTATACTCCAATAAAAAAAATTTTAAAAAAAGATGTCATATCAAATATCTGTAAAGTAATTCCTTGTCTTTGAGATAAAAAAATGTTGATGTCTCCATTCTTCATTAATATTCTAGCGCTTAAGAACTTCTTTTGTTGTTGTTTTGTTACTTACAGTGCTTTACTTTTCAACAGCACATACTTAAAATTTTCTTCATTACCCTAATGCCATTAAGTAAATTTTAAAAAATGATAAAAATGATCATAAGTCACATGAGAGATTTTCTTTTTACAGTTGAAAAATTCATTGAGGGTAATATTTCTTCCTTTTCATTGGTGAAGATTTACCTGAAGGTATTTTTACATATGACAGTTTAGCCTTTTAATATTTTTTGTATATGCTAAATTTAATTGGTTTCTTGTAGCATCTTATTAAAATGTGGACTTGTAGTTAAGAAAATGCATAAAAATTGTTTTTCTTCCCTTTGCATTTTGAATGGAAAGATAATATTAGTTTGTTTGGCTTTATACCATGGCAAACTATTATGTAATGACGGCTCTTACTACTTTGATATCTTGAAAAGAATCTACTGTGATATAATAAGCAAATCTACTCATTTCTTTCTTATCATAATAATCCCTTGAAGCAGAGTTTAGGACAATTTGCAGTGACAGCTTAAGAGAAAAAAGTAGGCTTATTTTCTATAGATAAGTTCCATGAGGAAGTGTCTTTCTATTTTGTTTACTTCTGTATCCCAAATGCTTGGAGTAGTGCCTAACCCAAGAAGATATTCAATAAATATTTGTTGAATGAATACACTAGTTACTATAAATAAAAGGCCCATTTAATAATGCAAAGGGCAAATAGGATATTAATTTGAGCATACACTGTGTGCTAGGCTTTCTGTAAAATCTGTAATATACACTGCAAATGTAAATCTTACAAAAATCCTGTGAAACAGGTATTATTCTCATTTTAAGGATAAGAAAACTGAGACACAAGAGAGGTTAGTAAGTGTCCCAATCTCACATAATTAAATGGTAGAGTTGATATTGTCCTCAGAGTTGTTTCATCCCAAAGTTCTCCTTTTAACCATACATTAGTTTCCTAGGGCTGTCGTACATAATACCACAAGCTAGGTGGCTTAAAGCAACAGAATTTTATTATCTGATATTTATGAGGGCTAGAAATCCAAAATCAAGGGCCATGCTACCTCTGAAACATAAAGAGGAGGATTCCTCCTTGGCTCATCTAGCTTCTGGTATTTTCTGCCAGTCCTTGGCATTCCTCGGCTTGTAGACGTATCACTCCATCTCTGCCTCGACTGTCACTGGTGTTCTTCACCCTGTGTGTCTTTCTCCTCTTCTTATAAGGGCACCAGTCATATTGGATTAAGGGTCCACCCTACTTCTGTATGACCTCATCTTAACTAATTACATTTACAACTCTGTCTCCCAGTAAGGTCACATTCTGAGGTCCTGGAGTTTAGGACTTCAGAGTCTCTTTTTTAGGGGACACAGTTCTACCATGACAATCACCATACTTGATATTTGTCAACACAGATATTTATTAATCACTTAGAAAGCCCAGGCACTGGGCTTGCTTGTTGATGTAGGGATCCTAAAAGGTATAATGCACTCTTCCTTTAACATGGTTGGGAGGAAAAGATGTATTTCCAAAAAATAAATGTCAATGATAAGTAGTTTTAGACATGGTGAGATTGAGGTGACAGTAGTTTATGTGAGAAGAAATATCCTTCAGAAGTTCAGAGAAAAGGCTCTACATCTTACAGAAGACAAGTCTGGAAACTGAGTTCAGGGGTTATATACACAGAGGGGAGAGTGAAGCAGTGAGAATTGGTGGTAACTGATGGTGAAAGTCAAAGGGAGAAGAGAACTGGCCTTGTATCAAGAAATCAAAGCAGAAAGGAGAGTGCCAAGGTACAGAAAAGTCCTGACATGACAAATTCCATGAGAGAGAGCAAAAGAGAACAAGGAGGAGAAAAAGCCACTGAATGTTAGAATTAGAATGTTTTGGGAACCTGTGAGTATACAGTTTCAGTGGAGTGGCAGGGGCAGAAATGTGGTTGTACTTTGAGTTTAGGTCGATGTGGGCAAAAGGCTAGACTTTGAAGACCACTGGGCAATGGTGTTAATGGAGGCTGGACTTCCTCATACAGGGCAGCTCTGTGATTTCTGGTGTCAGTGAAGTGCAGGTGGGCCTTCTAAAATCTCAAGTGTGATTGATTAATCAGTTTTTTCAAGTGTTTTTCAAGTGCCTACTATGTGCCAGGCATTCTTCTCATTGGTGGTGCTGTAGCAGAGAATAAGGAAGGCATGATTTATGGCTCTGTAGTGCTTCTATTCCGGTGGGGGAGATGGATAATGAGTGAGAAACTGAACCTGTATATAATGTCATTTTCCATCCTGATGAGACCAATGAAGAAAAATAGAACAGAGCGAAATTTGAGAGCAACAAAGGAGATAAGGGGGAGGTAATGAACTAAGATTAAAATTTTCCAATTAGGAATTAATGCAACATGTACCTTGAGTTCTGGCTTTGCCACGCTTCCTGGCATTATGGAAAATACTGGTCAAGTTCAGAAGACTAATTGTGTGATTTTGGCCAGTTTATTTAAAAATTTTTTTCTGTTTCTCATGGGGGAAATGAAGGAATTGAGTAGGAACTGAACTCAGCAGTCCCTTCCAACTTTATTTTCACTAAAAACCATGCCAATAGTATTGCAACTATTCATCCTATCTTGGTGTTAACTACAAATTTGATACGTGTGTCTTTCTTTCACGTCCTAGTCCAAAAGTGTTTATGAAAATAGAGACACTGACAGTTTGCTGTCTCTGTACTAAAATGATTGCCATTAAAAAATATAAATGATTATCATTTTGAATGTATAAGAGTACAGGGTGAGAAGGAGAGTTGAATTTCAATGCTACCTATCAGTTATAAGCTGTGGCATGATGTAATGAAAGAATGAAAAATTATAAGGGAAGTAACTCCTTTTAAAAGATATTTTGTTTAGTGTTTTTCAATGGATTAAGAAAGGGTGATACACTGACTCTAAAACAATGGCAGGCTCTGTCATGATCCTTAAAAGGAGGACTGTTCACAAGCGTGGAGGTGATGCCCATTCAAAACTCATCCTTATAAAGGGTGTCTTTGTCTAAGAAAAGAACTGCAGTGTTGTTTCATTGCAAATGTCTGTGGATTTCTGATTCTGGAGAATTATTTTGGAATCAGGGACATTTGTTGTTTTGAAAAACCTGACTAGCAAACGCTTTCAGAAAGATAAAATCATTACTTGGTTTTTATGTCTAAAGGGTGATAAATGACACTGAAATATTCTGTTTTGTATCACCTCATGTTTGAAAGTTCTGATATAAATTGAAGGCTTGAAAACACCATCTCCAGCATAGGTGGGGATGCTCTGATGGTGAGAAGTGAGATGGCCAGCTGCTCTGCACCGGTGCATTCAGTGAAGCTAGACAGTATGCTGGTCCCCCCCGCCCCACTCCCCAAATCCTCCAAAAGAACATACTCTCACATGTCAGTGCCAAGAAAAGAAGGTCAATACTCATCTAAATAAATTACAAAAGGCCCTTGCTGTGCAGTAGGCAGCCAAGCCTGGAAGGGCCATGCTGGGGTCTTAGTTAGCACCAAATGTGCCGGCTCTGTGGGAGGATCGCCTTCCCTCCTTTGCTGGGGTGGGAAAGGGAAGGCTGCCGCTGCTGTGCTTCCACTGCCATCTTTGCTTACAAGATTCAGAGTGACGCTGGCCTGGGGCTTCATCAATTGAGAAAGGCATGGTAAATTGGCAGTCATTATAATGGTGAGCAGGTTTCCTTCCCTGCCTGACTCCTTTTGGAATAGAACAAGAGAGCATATGACAATGCATGCCTCATTCTCTGAGTTAAATGGTCAAATGCATCTTCTCGATTGACCTGTTGATTGTGTTGGTTATGCCTCCCTTGATTGTCTGGGTCTATAGTGATAGGCATCGTAAAAACAGATAAAATACATAGCCGTGACTGCAGACACTCATTCACATAGCTGAGGCTGAACAGTCCAAAGTGCCAAACAGATCACATTTGACTTTGTAGTAAGGTTTTATGTGTAATCGTGACAGATGTTCAGGGAGATCATCCTTTTCCATCTCTACCCTGCTTCCCTGCAACTAGCTCATGTATGACTTGCTCTAAAATAGCCTCTCTTTTATAAATAGATGAAGCTTGAGGCTGTCAACAGTACGAAGTCAGAATTCTACTTATCAAACATTTGTTTTCCCAGCAGAAGATGCTCCTTTCTTTTAGGCCGGTCGCGGACTGCCCTGTAAGTCCTGCTTGGGTTTTTATGCCAAAAGCTACCTGATGCCAACCAGAGGCAGCTTCAAAGCTACTTTATGTCTTAACGAAACTTTAAGAACTTGTCACCTATAACAACTGCATTCTGGATAGTAAAGGTTTTCTAATGTGTATTTACTTTTTTGCTAATCTCCCTTCAGGGATTTAAAAGTGAACAGGCATAATGAAATGCTTCTTGCTGTTTCACTTCAAATTTAAGGATTGACTGCGCGGCATGCCTTCTCTAGACTTACTTGGTTATCTCTAAGTAAAGACTTTCCGCCGAAGTCCTCAATTCCAAGTGATGGTCGAAGAGCCTTCTGTTTGACACAGGCATTTATCCGTCAAATTGTGGCACCTTGTAACACCACCTAATGTCAGATGGACTTACCCAAGATTGGAAAAAAGGCAAAGAAGAAGGGTATAAGGATCTCTCTGGACTATTTTTTGAAGCAGGGAGTTATAGGTCTATTTGGGCTAGTAAATAATGACTCTATGTTGTATCGTTTGTCGTTCCTTTTAAAAACTTCACTATTTCCTGGCATTTTCTCATTATTTGTTTGCATTTCTAAGTTAAGAGAAAGGTATGTTTAGGCTTTATCTGGAAGGCACACAATTTAAATATTAAAAATGTCTCCTATGCAAACCTAGTTAGGACAGGAGGAAGACAAATCAGGCCACTGAGAAAGACGGAAAGCCTTCATAGTTTCAGTGTAGTTCTTAGGGTGCACAGGAAGCTAATTAAGAGCATCTCATTGCCTCTGTGGGCAGTCAGTTGAATGACAATGCCCAGCAAAACAGGAAGTATAGGGAAGAATTCTGGCCAAAGGTCTGAGTTCTGTGTCCCATAAAACACCTTAGTTACCATTCAAGTGCCAGAATGTATAAGTTCCCAAGCTGTGAGTGAGGTTAGGAATCCTTAGCATGGAAATTTATAGTGTACAGGACAGTAGAATCATTCAGGTCAGCTTCCTGGCTTTATATTGGCATTAGTTTGTTAGAAGAATGAAGCTTGCTAGCTAGTGCTTTTCACTAAGAAGCCTGAAATAGATTATAGGTTGTTTTTTCTATCCCTGAAGGTTTTTTCATTTTTTTCCAGCTGCTCTCCTGAGAGAAAATTGAGTGTATGACAGGGAAGACAAGTATGAAACCTCTCATAATCCAGGCTTGTGTTCTCAAAAGATTGCCCTTGGTATACGAGGCTACTCCTAGAATCTTCCCTGGAGTTTATTTATTTGACCACGTCCCCCAGACTTAAATGCCTCCACTAATCAATACTGAGCTTTTCCACACCGAGTCCGCAGAGTGCAGCAAGATGAGAACTTTTTAATTTAAAAATTAAAAAAAATCCCAGGTATATACCTAATCCTTGGAGAAATAGCAGATCTATTACTGGTCAGCAACATATCCACAGACAATTGAGTTTTATTTTTGTCCCCTATTTTAGGATTACTGATGGGACTGAGGTGAGAAGGAAAGGGTTTACTCAGAAACTTATTAAACCAAGGTTCTTTAGGAGCTTAAGGCAAGGTCACAATTCATTCTTTATTCATTGTATCACTCATTCATTGAGCTCCTAGTGTGTTCCAGGAACTTGGCTCTTGGGCTATCATGTGAACACAATTGCCCCTGTTGACAAGGAGTTAACAATAGTGGAGGATGAGATACACAAGTAAATAGACGATTACAATGGAGCTTGATCGAAGTTACAGTAAGGATGAGTCTAGTGGTATCTGTGTGTGTAAGGAAAGACTTCCCGTTATGAAAAGGAATGAAGACAAAGCAAAGGAAGCCAACTAATGATTCATCTAACTGTGAAACTTGAACTAGCACTCTATAGCCCACACAGAGTACACAGCCTGTGTCAGCTCTGCCGGAGGAAGTGCATGTAGGCTGAGGGGGTAAACAGAAGTGAATGGGGTGAGGAAGAAAAGCCCGAAGCAATCTTCTTGGTTGTCAGAATGTTATTATTTATGCCACTATTTCTTTTCATGTCTTCATTGTTTAATTTTTACTTTGTTTTCAAAATAAAATAACTTTTAAACTAATGGACATAACATGCATTTTGATGTTGCAGCACTTGTAGAAAAATTCATTCATTCATTCATTCAGTATTTATTGGGCATCTACCATGCACCGCTGGGACTTAACAATGAGGAGGAAGACAGAAACTGTCTGGTAGTAAGGAGATATTTTGAGTCTTAAAGCAATGATAAATGATAATATGTATGTTTATATGTATTCCTAAATATATGGTTCTGAGTGTGATAGTTTTTTGACATGTCATCTTAGCCAGGCTACACTGTGGGCACCAAAGAGGGGGCAGCAGCCACTGTGTGGCATATACACACCTTCCAGTTGTTCAGTCAGACACTAATCTAGCTGCTTCTGTGAAGGGATATTGCAGATGTAATGAAAGTCCCTAATGAGTTGGCCTTAAATTATAGAGATTATCCTTGGTAGGCCAGACCTAATCAGATGAGCCCTTAAAAGGGACTGGGTCTACGCTTGCTCTCCCTTTGCTGGATCTGCCCTTCCTGCCTGCGTGTGACAGCGGCTCGGGCCTGTGCCTGTGGGGTTCCAGCTTGTGCTCTTCCCTTCCTGACTGCCTGCCTCCAGGTCAGCCTCTACAGTTGCACAGACCAATTCCTTATAATAAATCTCTCTCTTTTTCTCTCTCCCTCCCTCCCACCCCCATATATACATATTTGTGTGTGTGTGTGTGGGTATCTTCTATTGATTCTATTTTTGTGGTTGAACTTCACTAAGATTTTAAAATAATGCTGTTACCTCATTTGATATGTATTATGTTCAGAACAATTATCATTGCTTGTGAAATTGGGAAGATATTATTCCTATATCTATGCAAAAATCACCCAAATATATTTTAAGAGGTCTGATTGGCTCCCAGTTCATTGTCTGCCTAGCATCTTTGTTTAAAATGTGGAAGGTGTCTGGCCGCAGGGTGAATTGCCCATGTGATTGATTCCATTACTCACGCTTGCAGCTTTTTCTGGCTCTGTTCTGGAATGGTGGTCTTTCCAGCTGGCTGTTCGGGGACGCAGCACCATGCCAAGCTCTGCTGGAACATTTTAAAACAACATTGCATATAATGTAATTAAGTAGGGATGACTGAAGACTTAATGCGTTCACTGGCTAGAGTCAAGTCTAAGTTGAACCCAGAAGCGTCTTCTTCTTTGTATTTTTAAAGAGGAGAAAATAAAATTTATGGCAAACTTTGGACTCTTTATTTCAATCCTTTTGATTCCAACAAAATATAGAGAATTCTTCAAACTTACTTGATTTAATTTTTGTAACTTTATTCATTGTGAAAGAAGCGTGTATTTTAAAAAAAAGATAAAGTGAAAGAGAGGAATTAAGAACTGCCTTTAATTCTACCAGAGGTAACTGTGGTTGTGACTGTTTTTGCAGAATCTTTTCTGTGCATGTCTAAACCATCCTTTCCCTGGTCTGCTGTGTATCACAGGTGGCTTACCCCTGAAGACTCTTCGATTCCTTTGCTGAATGGCGTCTGGTGGGCAGGTGGGACGAAGAAGGGACTTAGGCTATTTCTTGCCATTCTTCCCTGTCAAGGGGTCAGAGTCCCTGGCAGTAGTCTTAGGTCCCTATAGAGAGACCCATTCTCTCTGCTGTTCTCACAGGGCAAACCCTGCTTTTATTCTAGCTTCTCCTGGATGGCCCTGCAGATCTGATAACACCATCTTTTTTTTTTCTTTTTAAATCTCTCCCAGCCTTAGGTGTGGCAGTGACTTCCAAATGTTGCCATTATCTGGTTTTATCTTTTCCTAGTTGTCCTTTCAGTACTTCCAATACCTCAATAAGTTAGTTCCCACAAGTGAAATTCTTCTATTAAACAGCCTGACAAAGACATCCATTTCTTAATGGTCCATCGATAAATCTACTGACTTTACTACTATATTGTGAATGCTTTTCCATGGCCATAATTGTAAGACCTACATAGCACTTTTTATCATCTTTATTGAGGAATAATGTACACACAATAACGTTCACCAATTTTAAGTGCACACTTCGATGAGTTTTGACCAATAGATAACAGACGTGTAACCACCCCTGCCCTCATGGTATAAAGCATTTCCATTACTCCTCTAAATTCTCTTGTGTTCTTATGCAATCCACTCTTTCTCCCTACCCTAGCCTCTTGCAACCACTGATCTACTTTCTGTCATTATAGCTTTGCGTTTTAAAAAAGATATTGTGTTAAAGAAATCATACAAGATATTATCTTTTGTGTCTGACTCCTTTTATTTTGCATAATTATTTTCAGATTAATCCTTGGTGTTGCATGTATCAGTAGTATTCTTTTTAATTGATGAGTAGTATTCCAGTATATAAATAGATTACCGTTTGCTTTTCATTCACCAGTTGTAAGACATTTGGGTTGTTTCCAGTTTTTTTCTATTATGAATGCAGCTTCTACGAACACTGGAGTACAAGTCCTTTTGTAGACGTGTATTTTCATTTATTTTGGGTAAATAGCAGGATCATTGTCTTATAATAATTATATGTTTAACATTATAAGAAGCTGCCAAACTATTGTCCAAATTGTCTATACCATTTCGCATTCCCACAAGCAGTTTATAAGAGTTCTAGTTGCTTCACATTCCTTGTCACTGGTGTCAGCCTTTGTAATTTGTCCATTTTAATAGGTATGTAGTGGTATATTTTTAAGGATTTAATTTGCATTTCTCTAGTAATTACTGATGTTGGACATCTCTACTTGTGCTTATTTGTCATTCCTATATCTTCTTTGGTGAAGTATCTCAAAATATTTTGCTCACCTTTAATATAGCTGCTTATTTTCTGATTGAATTGTAATAGCTACTGTTATATTTTGTGTACAAGCCTTTTATCATATGTACCTTTTGCAAATATTTTCTCTCACTCTGTAGCTCCCATTTTTATTTTCTTAACATTGTCACTGAAGAGGAACATTTAAAAAATTTGACTCAATCATATTTTAATGGCTATATGATACTGTATTTTATGAACACATCATAATGCGTTATCAGGCTTTTTGTTTCCACAACTTTACTGCTATAACTACACTGTTTTGATCATCCTTGTATTTGTATCTTGTGTGAATTAATTATGTCATCTTACTTGGGAAAATGCTATAATGATTCAGGATTGTTGTACTTTTATCTGATACAGGATTAGATATTTTGGACTCAGTGGATTTTCTTTATATTTTAATTTTTCACTGGGAGCACAGAAGAAAAAACAGTCCCTAAATCACACTAGTTAAATTTTTTTCTAAGGTAAAATGCATTCTCTTTCTCCTCTCTCCCTTTTAACTGGAGATCTTGGGATTTCTGTTAAAGTTAAAATACTGTGAATACCTTAAAAATGTTTTTAACACATTAAAATCATACTAATGCTTCTGGATAAGTGTTTCTGGTCAATTGATCATACACATTTATTTAATTAACAGTAAAGAGATAAAAAGTTACAAGTGCAATAGGATCAATAGAATGAGAGGGAGGTTAGCAGCAGACAAGGGATCTCAATCTTTTCTTTTTATTTTTTTAAACATGGAAATAGTAGTAGCTGATTAATAGAGTGGTGGAAGCAATCCTATGGATTTTAGAGGGAGATACTAATGAGAAGCCAGCTGATTTCCTTTGCAGAAATAACTTGGAACCTAAGAATTAGCAAATGGTGTATGCTTGCTCACAAGGTTCTTACAGCTAAACATATATCCTCATCAGGCAGAAAAATGGAGATTTTATTCTCGGAGAATTGATGGACCCCTGGGGATAAACCCCCAGATACTGTACTTTGGATGTCCTGTTAGAGGAAAAAACAGCTTTACAATCACTGCAGTGAAGTCCTTCCCTCCAACTCCTTTAATGTCTACTTAACTTATTAGTGCTCCAGGTTAAAAATTAATGAATGACAAATGATCATAAGACTTTTGAGGAAAGGTTTTTACCTAAAAAAGAAAAATCTTAAATCTGTAAGAAGCAGAGAATGCACGGAGTGAGAAAAACATCTAAAAAGGTCTTTAAGGAATATTCTAAGTTGGATAAATGAAACATACTAATATAGCTAATAAAATGAAGATGGTATAAAATAGATACATTTACATGACAAAAGAGCCCTTGAAATTAAAAAATTAGAACAGTTAATATTAAAAATTAATTGAACAGTTGGATGATAAATTCAAAGAATTATTTCAAAGAGTAATCTGAAAAGACAAAAGGGACTGAAACCAGAATAGAATTTTAGTATGTTCAAAGTCTTGCTAATTGGATTATAGAAACAAAGAACAATAAAAGCAAAGTGAAGGAAGTTATGATTGAAGTAATACAAGAAAAATTTTCCAAACTGAAGGAAATAAGTCTCCAAAAGACAAGTCTGGCACAATGAAAGAAAAAAGTCAACATTATCATGAAGTTTTAGTACCTTAGAGATAAAGAGAAGATCTTTAAGCTTCTAGAACAGGGAAAGATAGTCCACATGCAAACGATCAGAATGAAACAAGATCTCTTAACACTGAAATTGGAAGCAAGAAACAATGGAAGCATTGTTGCAGTATTCATAGTGAAAATGATTTTCAATTATACATCAAGGATAAATGAAGGATATTTTCAAGCATGAAAAAACTCAAAACCCATAACTTTAGCACTTATTTTCTTAAAAAGTTCCTCAGGATTACTCTTAAGCAGAATAAGGAATAACCTAAGAAAGTGAAAGACACAGGATTAATGAAAAGGGTACCCAACAGAGGAGAGCCATGGAGGGGACATCCAAGGATATCAGTAAAGGGAAATCTTAGGAAAACTACTGTGTAGCAGGGCCAAAGAGCAAGCAATGCAAATTGAAGCAGGCATTTGAGGGGCTCTGGAATGAAAACTACAGCAGAATAAAAAGCAAACTGATGCATGAGATTATATATATCAATACATATAGAGAAAGAGATAGATACAGATATCACTCATGGCTTTGTATAGTAGTTATCCAGACATGATCATGTAAACACTAAATCATGTAAACCTTTATTTAATATATGTTACCTATATGTGTCAAAATATTAAATCATATATTAAATGTTAATATATCATGTGACTTTATTTACTATATTAACACACATACGTATTAATTGAGAGTGTAGGGGTAGGTGGGTGTGTGGGATGTGGGATGATGGTAGCGTATGAGAGACAAGAGGAAGCTGACAGAGAATACCTGAAATTAAGAAGTTAAAAAATTTCAATATTTGCACATTTAAAAAAATATGGAGGTAAATAATGGAAGAAACAGCTAAGCGTTAAAAGTCATTGGCCTGGGGCATGGGAATTGGTAGTGGGGCAGGATGGGATGGGGTTTGCTACTTTTCATTACAAAGCTTTTACTACAGCATAAATTAAATACATGGATTATTTTGAAAAATTTATTTTTCAAGTTATATTGTATACCTTAAATATATGCCATTTTTATTTAAAAATTTTAAAAATATATAGCATATATATCTCCTTTTATTACCATTAATTTCTGCCTCACCCAGGGCAATCAATGAAATAAAATGAAAATCTTTTGATGAATCTTAAATGTGTTTACTTAAGTAAACACTGCTTATACTACAACACTAAAATTCTTTGAATATATTCCTGATTTACAATATCATTTTTATGATTTTCAGTCAGTAAATCACAAATCCTAACACAAGATTTATTCAAGTCATTTGAGTTAGTAGTTTTAGACTCTATTTCTGTAATGTCTCATGGTATAGACTTTTAGATTCTTACTGTCCCTTGACTGTGATATACAGTAACATTTAGTTTCATGTAGTGTATATGACTAAATCTTAGCAATTGCCCGAAATTGTCTCTTGGCAGGAAGAAAGAGTAGCCTATGTATTTGAAGTTATTGAATTACAGAAATAAATAGTGTGATTCCTTTCTTAGATATGGAGTGAAACAGGTATAAAAACCCCATGTGTGGACATGATGAGCAGGTTATATTAACCTTTTCAACAAGACATTTAGGATAGGCAGTTAATCTATGAAGCCATCAACTGGAGAAAGGCATCAAATCCTTACTGTTCTATTGAAGAACTGTCTAAAATGATATATATGTATATATATTTGCGTGGTAAGAAAGAGAAATAAGATTCCTTTTGAAAATTAAAACAGTAGTTGTCTTAACCTTACTGGTGAAAAGTGGCTTTAAAATGTTTTTTCTATTTGATGGGAGTGTTTTATCCACTTTGCCTGGTGTGGTTGGATAAAATTCCTAAATTAGGTGCTCAACCATGAGAGAATGTGACAACTCTGGGAATCTGCAGAAGTGGATGCTTATATAATTTGTGAGAGTTGGTATTTGAAGCCAATTATTGGAAAACTTAAATGGGTAGGGAGCTTTGCATCTGATCAAATCAAAGTCCTGATTTTCATGCTGCTTATTTTTTATTTCAAGGTCTCTAGATCATATTGACCTGAAAGAAAGTTTCACATCAAAAGAGATGGGCCTGTTCCGAACTGTTTTTATTCTAAAGGATAGTGCAGCTATTGTATCATGATAAGAAGATGGAGCAATAGAATTAAAGTAAGCGCTGGAGGACGTGTTCTCATTGTGATTATAAAGACTGAGAAAAAGCTTTTCAATGGAAAAGGAAAAATGGCTTTATTGCTTGAGAGGGAAAGAAAATACATTGTTGGAGTTAAAAAAAAAAAAAAGAAGAAGCAGTCAAGAAAGCTCTAGAGGTACTCTGAAAGGAGGTTGAGGGCAATGCTGAAAATCCCAAAATGATGAAAAGTGCTCTGCGGTTCAAAGGACTAAATTAAAAGTTGACTAAAAAGTTTGTTGGGACTGTGGCTTCTGATCTTTATTTCTCCGTGTCCTCAGTACATACAGTATTGTATACTATATTACGCCTCTAATTTGATGGATGGTGGTACAAATCAGAGTGATTCAATAGAGGGGAAAGATAGAGGATCTAGATTGTTGTAATTTAAAGATGTTCATGTTGAGCCATGGAATACTCTCTGTGGATGCTTTCCTGCATGCAGATTTTTTTTCCCAGGTGAAGGGAAGTTTCAGGACCATTTCCCTGTATCTGAAACCTGACTGTTTTTTTCTACCAATGAAACGTTACTGTCTGCTCATGTACTGAGCTTAAGAGGTGGCTTGCTTAAGCTTCAGGGCATATGGAGCCAGCAGGACTCCCAAAAGAACCCTTATAGGTTCATACTGGCAAACCTCAAAGCAAAAGCAGAATGTGGGCTTACTGTTAATTGAGAAATGCAACATCTGGGGATATAAATGGACAGTTTTTAATAGGCAAGCTCAACATTCAAATAAAATTATAATACTGTTTGCCAGATTTGGTTCGTGAATGGAGATAGTTCTACTAAAATATTGGGACCTAAGTGATTTTGTACAGTAACTGTTTTCCAAATTATTTTAAGTTATGATAATGTAGTTACTTTTCAAATGTGGTGATTTTCCTGTTCTAAAACATTTGGACAATCTCTAGGACAGAGTTGCATGACTCCAAATCTATGCTTTATTCATCTTAGGAAATCATTAAATGAGAGTCATGACTCTAATACAGTGGGATACATGCTAGGCTTTTTTTTTAACCATTTCTTCAGAGTGTATAGCCAGTTTTGAGGTTATCAGTGGAATAGCTGGGCATCTGGATATACCAATTGTCTCTTATAATCTCCTTTGTTTGGTCTAAAGCCCTTTGAAAGAAGTGATAGCATTTAGTACTGTGGAGATATGCCATTGATACAACACTTCCCATTTTTCTCCCTCTTCATCTCCTCCTTTTCCCTCCTTGCATGGCCTAGATTCACACCAAATATGAAGGAAGATTAATAAAGTGGTATAGGCCTAATAATACAAGAGGCCAAAAGGAGATTTACTATTTAAAATGAATTGGTCCGAACACAGAAAGGGCAAAAACATATGAACCCTTAGCATCTGTACTCACTTTGCTAATCATTTGATATTTTCTGTTTAAGGTAAAATAGCCTAGAGTGCCTATGCTACTGCAGAATATTCTTCTAGCTGGTTTTTTCACTTATGGCCTCAACAATTTATTTTTTAAAAGTAACTTCTATTTTTTCTACCTCTTTTCCATGTGAATGTAGCTTCACTAATATATAAGCTTAGAAAATATGGGCCCTTTAAAGCATAATATTAATATTTTGACAATATTGGAAGACTTGAACTTTCAAAGCATACATGGACATGGAGACATGAGAAACTTCATTCTGTGATCCTTTTGTATTCTGAGATTCTAGAACATGGAAGGAACTAATTGAAAAAGAGAATAAAGGTAAAAATCTAGTTCCTGAATTTTTAATGAAGGTTTAATTTTCTTGCTCTGGGTTGTACCCAGACCTTGCTTCAGTGGTATAGTGGAGTGGTATAGACGCAGTGGTTTCTAAGCTCCTGAGAGGCAAGTACTACTGTATGAGTTTTATGTTATCTGGTACCGTGAGGGACCATGGCTACTGGAGATGACTGGTTGTAGTACACTAGTACCTTCCAAGTAGAGTCCGCTTCTGAGAGGGGTATGGGTTTGCACTGCTTTTCAAATGCTCTTTTGGCCACAGAATTAACCTAGACAAGGAGCCTCCCTTTAGAGTGAGTGAATTCTCTGAGTACTGATTCTACCTGAGATTGCTGTTTATTGATATTTATTCACGCTTTCAGTTGAATAAGAATCAAAGTTATGTTCTTGCCCATTTTCAGAGTCACCATTTAAATCAACAAGAACAGTTATTAGTGGATATAGAACATCCCTCAATATAACCCAACAAATACAAAACACGTTTTGTTATTTGGTCCTGTAAAACATATTTCCTCCCGTTCTTCTCTCACCTAACTTGCCATTCCCCTGAAATTTTACTACAGTTTTAAAAAAATTTTTTTAAAGAAAAATCTTTTTGTGTTGTAGCAGAGGCATATGTGCTGCAAAATGGCTTTAATTTTTCTGGGAGAAAAGGTTTATGAACCAAAATCCATGTGTTATAATTTCACGTTAAAACACCAAATGAACCTTTAAATATTTGCTAATAACTGTCATCATGAGAAAAACATATGATGTTGCAGGTTGAAGTGTCTCAGAATTACACAAGAGCCTATTACAGTTCAAAGACAAAGAAATATCATAGTATATTATGGTATTTATTATCATAATTATTATCATATATTATCATATATCACATCATATATTATTACAATACTAATACTTGTAATATTCAGTCAAAATACAATGTATCATGGTCTACTTTTTAATTTATTATGAGACCTCTTCTGTCACAGCCTTCAACAGGCTGCACCTTTTTCATGTCTGCATCACGTAAGAATGGTGCCTTTTTTTTCTTTAACAGACAGTAAAATGTCACTGGTAAATCATTACCCTCATCACCTCAAATAACTCAAAGCTTGCCTGTCAAAATGCAGGAAAAAATTCACATGATTACAAATAGGCTTATCATCACCAATCTCAGGAAATAGTGGATAGTGCCAAATAGACAGGCATCCCAAACTCATTTCAAACTAGGAGAGGAATCAGCTTTCAGCAGGTTGAATATGTTCTTTGGACATGACAGTAACCCTCCAAATTCCATATTGCGCAGGTAATGCCCTTTATTTTTCATAGTGATCATGGAGATAAACGAGACATCTACAGTTTCCAAACCAGCCTTTCTTATGCCCAAGTATGCATGTTTGTTAGAAGTCTTGGCAGTCCCTCTGTGTCCAGAAATGAACAGAGTTATTTGGAACCCCTGGGTTGTTTTCTAGCCAACCAGTGTCCCAGCCATAGTCATTCATTGCCTTCGTTCCTAAGCCATATGACAAAAGCAGACGGGAATGGTGCTGTATCTATTTCCCTGTACTATATGCCAATTCTCTTCAAGCCAGAGTGTTGCTGACTGTGCCAAGCACATATCTCTAGTTTGGTTTTCCTTTGCATAATTTCTTCAGTTAAAGATTCAAGTGACTCTTGCAGTGGGTTTATATACCTGTTTGGAATAGTCACTGACTTTTCCATTGGTAGATGTGCCCTTACATCTGCATGAGGAGCCAAAAGCAATTAGTATTCCAGTTGAGTTCAGATTATAGCAAATGATATAAGCATATGGCCGACTATTCCTTTTATGCCAGATTCTACTTACTAGTTTTCACTTCTAGAGTCGATAAAGAAATCAATTCTGTTAAAAAAGAAAATTAGATAAGAAAATCCTTTACTATGTAACTATAGATGAGAGATTTCTTTTGTAAAAGGGAAAAAATGCATAAATATGGTAACTGCCTTATAGATCATTCAACAGAAAACATGAAATTGCTATGCAGACAAAAATGACTATATTTTCATTATTTCTTAGGTAGAAATTCACAAGTGAAGGATTTGAACATTCTTTGTTCCTGACTAAATCATTGCGATATGTCATCATGGTAGTTTATATACAGAAAAGGAAAAGCATTGTAAAAAAGTTGAATAAAGCAATAATTTAAAAGCTGGATGCTCTGCTTCCAACACATTGATTCAACCATTAAAGCTCCCATCTGTGAGCTGACTTAGAAGATACTGAAGTGAACTGCCCCCCAATGTCTTTGGCACTATAGAAACTGCATTCTTACTGTCCAGGTTACCTGTTTAATGACCTGATTATCAATATCTGCTTCATGTGAATTCTGCTTGAACATACTCAGGTATTTGCTGACTTTGCATGGAAAACAGAATTATTTGCTATAGAGTTTGTCTACATTTCATTAATTTTATTATTCTCCCAGGGCTGTTTTGGTCTTGATATACAAACTTAAAATTATTAAAATGCTATGCTTTGGTTGGAATCAAAATCATGAATGTGGAAAGTAATTATTTTATTTATACAATAATTAATTGAAGGGATTTAATATGTTAACTAAGGTGTTGAATTTTTGTAGTTAAATCCTAGTGACTTTAACCTTAGCATTCTTATTCAAGTTAAGAGAATTAATTGGCCTGTTTGCTAGCACCTTCTTCTCTCCTGTGTCACCGTTCAATGCATGGACAATCCAGAGACTTCCAAAAATGCTTTCTTTAGGGAGGAAGGGAGCCTAGTGGTAATTAAGCATGAAAACGAAATCAGATGAACACTTCCAGATATATCTGGGCAAATCTCATTTAAGCAAAAATCTCTGAGTCAAAATCTCATTATAAAATAAGGTGTTAACAAAAATGAAGTAAATGAAAAAAATTAAGCATAGGATCAGATAATTTTAATGTTTAAAAATTATATTATTAGATGATAAAACTACTAAGCTGAATAGATTAATTTACTCACACTTCAGTCACTTGTGTCCTCTTCTTGGGAGGGGATCCAGCTTGGATTAATATTAACACGTCTATTTCCTGAACAGGGAACTTTGACATAAGATTCAAAATTCACCAGGGTATAGGGGGCTGGTGAACCGATTAAGTTATGTGCTTCATGATCCTTATTTTTGGTGACAAAGTCCATAGTTTTCATCAAGTTCTCTAAAGATGGTTTAGGACCTCTGTTCATCACGGGTAAAGGACTGTGGTATGACAATGATACGCCACCTATGTCCATAAATTCATTAGCTCATTTCCAGTGCCCAAATCTGAAAGTTAACCTTTCCTGAAAGGTTTCATTATGTTCTCTCACGTTACACATCTTTTTAAATTCCCACTCATTGAGGGGCCCAGCTGGTCCCAGTGTCCTGAGCTAGAAACCAGGAAGTCATCATTGCTGGTTTTTACTTAGTCGCAACCTCTAGTCAACCAATCACATTGTGTGGATTTAGCATCATACACAGCTCTCAAAATTTGCAGTTTCTTTCTGTCTTCAAACGCCCACACTTTTTCACTGAGATTATATTTTTTGCTAGTAAATGGATCTCTGCATACAATCCAGGACAAGTGATTTTTCTAATTTACAAATCTGATTAAATAACAACCCCTGCTGTTTAAAACCTCTATGCCTTCCATCTGTTCCCTAACAGACATATTAACAAATGGCACAAATGCAAAGATTCTCATGATGTAATGTATGATGTAAAAAATGAAGAAGAAATTTATGCTTTCATTTTCTTTCTATCACTTAAAAAAAATTAATTCCTGACAATAGAATGACCTATCTTTCAATATACCATGCCCTCTAAGTGACAATTCAATATGGACACTGATGAAAAATGTTTGTCACGTGGGAAATAGTCACATAGCCAACTTGGACTGCTAGGACAAGATTGTTCCCTGTCATAGATCTTCAGAGGAAGTGATGTTTATTTGAGAACTTAAAGGAGTCTTAGGAGAATAGAAGGAAAAGGAGTGTTCTAAGCAGAGAAATAGCATATACCACTTATCTCATTATTACCTGGTAATTGTTTATCTCTCACACTAGGCTATAGTTTCTTTATGTTAGGGACAATCTCATATTAAATGTTCAATATATATTCATGGAGTTTTGACTATCTGTGGTAGATTGAATAAAAATGACCATAAGCCTTTACCCTTCCCTCTATTCACACATTTGCAGTACCTCCTATTAGAGGTAGAGTCTGCTCCTACTCTGCTTGACCCTGAGCTGGTTCTGTGACTTTGATCAATAGAATGTAGCAGAGGTGATGTGTCAGCTCTGCCCCTAGGCCTCAGGAGACATTGCAAAATTCACTTTCACTCTTCAGTCCTTACCCAGTTCCCTGTGAATAAACCTAGGCTAGCTTGCTGGTGTCTTTACAGGATCAAAAAGGAGTCTTCCCAGTTGAGGTGATCCTAGACCAATCAGCCTTCAGTTGAGCCGGTTGCTAGTTGTAGGCATGTAAGTAAGCCCAGGCTAAACCAGAGCCGCCCAGCTGAGCCCAGCTCAAATTGCCAACCCACAGAACTATAAGCTAAATAAATTATTGACTTTTTAAAGCCAGTAGGCCTTGGGGTGGTTTGTTAGGCATTCAAAACTAAGTTATGCACCTTTTAAACTTATAAAGCAAAATCAATCTTGATAAATAACTATTATGTTTAAATGTACCAGTCCTGAATTGACTAAATTAATTATTACATTAGTGTCTTGCTGGGTTTAAAACTGCAAACATACAACTTGGAGATGGGAAATTTGTTGATTATTTGGAAGTCAATCTGTCTTTCTCTCTTTTTCCCTATAGAAGAAAATTTCATAGCAGGATTAGCCAACAGTACCTAGGATAATAAGGGCCTGATAAATTTTGATTAAGTGTTTTGACAGTATTGAATATCTAGGGTCATTTTGTTTGATTTTTTTTTTTTTTTTTTTTTTCGGTACGCGGCCCTCTCACTGTTGTGGCCTCTTCCGTTGCGGAGCACAGGCTCCAGACGCGCAGGCTCAGCGGCCATGGCTCACGGGCCTAGCCTCTCCGCGGCATGTGGAATCTTCCCGGACTGGGGCATGAACCCGTGTCCCCTGCATTGGCAGGCGGACTCTCAACCACTGCGCCACCAGGGAAGCCCTCTAGGGTCATTTTGAAGAAAACAATTTTAATATAGAAAATCTAATGTTATTAAATCCAAGCGTCTGAGCAAAAACATTTTTTTACGTAATTTATTTATTTTTATCCTTCTGTTGATTCACTCTTAATTAATTAACCAACCTCTTAAGTAAACAGGCGTTTGTTATAAGCTGAGCATAATGCTAGATTCTACTGTGGGGAAAATGAAGTGTCTTCCTTTTGCAAAGCTTATAATTTACTTTGGGTGTCAGACATATGACCTTGAATTATAAATTATGAAATATGACCTTGAACCTTGAATTGTAAACTGTAATTTCAGGCAGAATAGATAAGGGCATAATAACAGAAGTAAAGGCAGGAAGTGAAAAGAAAAATTATTACTCTGCCTGAAGAGACTGAGAAAGACTTTATGGAATAGTTGGTTTCTAAAGTACACTTTGAGTGATTAATGACATTTTCTTAGGAAGAGAAAGTTGGAAAAGATGTTCTATGCTGGCATAACAACACAAACAGAAACATGGAGGCTTTAGAGTGTATGATGCACCTAAGCAAGTAGGAGGGGTGAGATCCAAGGGTTGAAGAGCTGAGGGGTGATGGTAAAAGATCTTTTCTTATATATTGACTGATTTCATAATTTTATGAAGTACACGTGAGATGAATTAGCAACAACAAAGAAGGCTTTGGGGGAAGAAAAGTAGAGCATTGACATACCCGGAGGAGAATTTAGGAAAAATTATAAAATTTTTTTAAAGAAAGGAAATTTTACAGCATGTTTGTAGGCTGAAAACAACGATCCAGTAGATGGGAGAAGACTGAGGATGCACATGAGAAAGACGTACCCATAGAAGAGGAGTTCATGGATTGGTGAGAGATGGTAGCACCTAGAATACAGGTTGTAGGATTTTTCTCTTTTGAGGAGTTGGGGGCAGTTCTTTCATTAATATGGGAAAGAAATCACAGTTGAAGTCGCAGAGTAAGGAAGGTTGGTAGACTTGTGGTGGGAAGGCCTGGGGTGGAGTTTTAGAGCAGTATGGGTCATCAGATCAATTCGTATTTGGAGTCTTTGCTCAATGGTAGCGTGACTGTTCTTTCTTGTAGTGAAGAATCTAGGGGGAGAATTAATCACACATGAACTCTGACAATCCTCCTAATAATGTCCTTCCTGCAATTCAGAATGGCTTCCCATTCCCACTGCCGTAATTCAGGCCCTGCCTCCAGTCTCTACTACCTTACTTCTACCTTCCATACTAAAATCACCAGAATGATTTTTATAAAGCACACCTTTTCAATCGTTTTGCTGTTAAAATATTTCATTTAATGTATTAAATCACTATAAGATCAAATTCAAATTCCCTACCGTGGTACCCAAGGCTGAGCTTTTTTTTTTTTTTTTTTTTTTTTGGCAGTACGCGGGCCTCTCACTATTGTGGCCTCTCCCGTTGCGGAGCACAGGCTCCGGACATCCAGGCTTAGCGGCCATGGCTTACGGGCCTAGCCGCTCCACAGCATGTGGGATCTTCCCGGACCGGGGCACGAACCCGTGTCCCCTGCATCGGTAGTGGACTCTCAACCACTGCGCCACCAGGGAAGCCCCCAAGGCTGATCTTTGACACCTACCTTTTCCACCTCATCTACCACGCTTTCACCACTATGACTTATTGGAAAATCAAGCTGATGTACTTACAGTTCCCCCAACATCTCATGCTGTTTTATGCTTCTATGCACTTGCCATATGCTTGCCTCTGTCAATAATGGCGGGTATCCCTTTATCTGCGGGTTGAAATCCTCATTCAGGATTCACCTCAAGTGTTGTCTCTCTTGGGAAGTCTCTCTTGTCCTTCTTGGCAGAATTAAGCAATTTTCCCTTTGTGCTTCCATAGTACCTTGTGTCAGCTTGTTGTAATAATTGACTGTAGCTCTGGAAGGCAGATATTTGGTTCTCTTTCATCTGTATATCTCCGCATCTGACGTAGCACTCAGAAAGTAACTGATCAATGCACAGGCCGTTGAGTGAGAGAAATTGAGATTTTGGTGTCTCTAGTGTGGGCAATGGAATATATACACAGAGATGCCATTAAGCGTGTTAATAAATACACAAGGTTTTGGGAGTAGGGAGAGCACTGATAAATATGACTAAACAAACAAGTTAGGGGTTTGAGTGGCCAAGACCCATGTAGGGAATGGGAAGACATTCCAGGTTGGTAGCTGAAGGGCATATACATGATGCTTGAGGAAGTCACAAAAATACTATGTTTACGGTAATATATTCATGTCTCTTTCTCATTACCAGAATAATGTGATCCAGAAGGCTAGGAACACCTACCGAGATCTTGGTGGGAGGGATCAAAGTGACTACCAGGCTTGTTTCTTATCTAGGCTTTAAACTAGATGGCTCAAGAAGTTCTTGTGGTTCACTCACTGTCTAATTCAACTTGCTAAACATATTGTTTCTAGTTGTCAAAAACATGAGTGGCAATAAACAAGTCAATATGCCTGTGTGCCCTCTGCACAGCCCCCATAAGAATTTGTAGCAGGGGTAATTGATAGGAGAGTCCGGAATTCTCATGACCGCCATAATTTGGCAGCGTAAGGCAAACACATGCACAGAAGACTGGCATTTGGGAAACAGAGTCTCTTGGGAACCTCAAACTGTGGGAACAGCTGTAAATTTCATAGACAGTGTTCCACATGGAGGGGACATGGCTCCTGTGCTGGAAAAAGGATAGGCAAAAACATGTTGGCAGGATGGGAATTCAGTTTCTGTGCCAGGATGGACTCTGCATGAGTAGCTGCATGTCTGCTGGGTAACATCTCACATGGAGCGAGGGAGAATCTAATTTTGGAAGGGATGAAAATTTGTTTTAAAGGCCAGAGAGGGTTCACACCAAAACCCTCAAACTTCCATGGGGCGTGTATTTGGACTTGCTGACTGGTGTGACCTCAGTACCCTGGATTATCTTTTCTGTTTTCCTGACTTTCAGCCAGAGATAAGAGGTGGGCGTGTTTTTCAGCTTTTATTATGGGAATCCAAATTTGGGAATCCAGAATGTCAACCACAGGGGGCTTTTGTTATAAAGGGGATTTTCTTGACTTATGTATCACCAAATTATTTATTTAAATGCACGGTCCAATGTAGACTTTAACAGAACCAAAGTTTGTGACTCCTTACTGCTGAGCAAACCTAGTTCCTAGAACCAGACGAAACTGTGAAAGTTTTCTTTTTTCAAATTAATTAATTAATTAATTAATTAATTAATTTTTGGCTGTGTTGGGTCTTCGTTTCTGTGCGAGGGCTTTCTCCAGTTGCGGGGAGCGGGGGCCACTCTTCATCGCAGTGCGCGGGCCTCTCACTGTCGCAGCCTCTCCCGTTGCGGAGCACAGGCTCCAGATGTGCAGGCTCAGTAGTTGTGGCTCACGGGCTTAGTTGCTCCACGGTATGTGGGATCTTCCCAGACCAGGGCTCGAACCCGTGCCCCCTGCATTGGCAGGCAGATTCTTAACCACTGCGCCACCACGGAAGCCCCCTGTGAAAGCTTTCTTGACCAATGAGTGTGGTTATTTGCATGTGAACAGAAGATTGTTGCTTGGATTTTGAGATGAGATCTCTGGGAATTCAGGGATAAACAAGGTCAATGAAGAAAGTGATTATTGAAATCAACACATAAACTGTGGGAAAGTGAAAGCAGCATCAGGAGACATTCAAGATTGGGAAAGTGGGGCCCATCCTACTCTAACTTGAATGGTTTAAAGTTTACAAAGCCCAGCTGAAGGGGTAGAGTAATATCTGAGTGACCTAGGACCCCAGAGGAAGTAGGGTCAGATCTGATGTATCTGGAAAAGAGAAACTAGAAATGTTTATGTTACCATCAAAACAGGAGAAGTTGCTCACATCCTAGTGAATTTTGAAGCTGAGGAATGCAGAGTTTGGGAGAAAAGCAGTTGGATTATAACACAATTTCTTATGGTTCCTTTGGGGCCAGACTTAGAAACAAGAGGGGAATGTTAAGTTGTGAAACGTGTGGAGAAGGATTCCACTCAAATGTGGACATAAAGGGGAGACTTTCCGTTGGTAACTGGAAATTGCAAGTTGAAAACATTTCTGAACAAGAGTTACGGTTATGAGAATGGCAAAATCGGTCTGATTTTGTATTCTGGTGGAGACATATTGAAAGAAGAGCCAAAGGTTGGAAATTAGAGGGATTACATATTATAAAGTGTGTTACCCTGTTCATAGGAGAGAGAAGAGTCCAAAACAGAGACTCCTCTCAATTCCATGTTGGATTCCAGGAAAGCCTTACTGGAGTAGCACCATTAGGCGAGGAATTGTGCATAATCCCATGCACACAAATGGAAATGTTCTGTATGTGTATGACCATCCTCTCTCATGGGCATTGTCACCAAACATAAATGTGAGATTTCTTAATCTAGACTTTAAGATGATAGAATTATACTCACAGCAAAGGTAAGACACCAGGGAAAGTGGGGTTTGGCTCCTTGTGGTTTAGGGGTAATTTCTCTCTATGCTTCTCTTACTGCTAGATACCAGGGTAAGGAACCAGACCCATATACAATCCTGTGTTGATCACTAGGTGTGGCAGTTAGATCCCAACCCTAACTCTACTCCCAAGGACACCCTAATGAACAATTATTACACCTCTAATATTAGTCAGAAGTTCTAGTACTGTAATAGAATGAAGGATTAAAAATCTAATGCATGAACATATTCTGTATAAGAAAATTTAATTTTATTTAATTGCAGATTGCAGAATGCATAAATACATTAACTATCATATTTTTAAGATAATGAATGTACCCTTGGACTAGAAACGCCCAAGGTCCTCAATTAACTATATTAGAACAAAAGTATCTTCAATTTTAAAACGAATGTAATCTCTTATTAAACACATAGTGGCCAAATATGAGGTTTCTTCTTAAACCTTCTTATCTGATTTTTCTCTCTCTTCAGCATTTTAAAGGTATTAATACACATAACTCTAGCCACATGACTATTGCTATAAAGATTTAAAGGGGCACAGTTAAAAGACTCCCACATGGCTTTAAACGGTAGTATTAAATACATTTGAGTGCTACACAAGTAATTAGCCATAGGCAATTAATTATAGTTCACTTGGTGACTATAGCCATATTTCAGACTCTTTGAAAGACTCAAAACTCCCTGTAAATAAAAGTAGGATTATTTTCATTTCAAAGAACAAAACTGGAAGAGGATCCCACGGGTGGTCTGTCACCCACTAGATTGCACATGTGACTGTATAAAAATAACTTTCTGAGGGCAAAGGTCGATGGCTTTCCTTAAAGAAGAACATCAGGACTCAATAACTAATTAGCTTGTGTCTTTCTGTTCCTGTAATTGCAAACCACGCTGGAATCAACTTTCTGAAAGTGTGAAATAGCTATTACTATACACGGCTTGCTTCTACCACCTTCTATTTTTACACTTGGGATATTTCTTTTCTATGGACCTAATTCAGCCAAAAATTTATATAAGAATTCTCTCATGTCCAAAATACAAATATAACGTTTTTTCTAGGGTGAAACGAACACTTTTAAGAAGAACATGAGGAAAAGGTTCAGGTTAAGGAGCTGAATGTTAGAAGTCAAGAGCTATAGACTCTTCTTTATCTTCAAAACAAACCCATGTCAATTCTCATTCTGGAATAGGCATCTCGTAATTTACTTCATTTTTGTACAGTATAATAGACATCTATATATATTATCAACTCAAACTCATTAAAAGGATCCCTGCAGGCAAGTTGGTTGAGAGATTGAGTGGTTTTATCATAAGCAATATTTTAAAATGGACAGCTGAATAGAAGTAAATAGCAACATAAAGATAGATTGCATTTTCATAAAACGTCATTACAACTAGCTGAAAAATGAAAGAAAAGGAACCCAACCAGTGAGATCTACGTATACCAAATATTTTCCAGTAAATGCCCAGTTGATTGATTATAGCACTAGAGTATTGTGTCCCCTGCCATGTTCACTGTTGGCTGACAGTGTGTAAAAGTGAGGCCACAATTGATGTAGTCATTATTGCAGAAACTTTTAGACCTACAGGGTACTGTGATAACTGCATGACTCCTTCTCATTCTTTAGGTCTTAAATATTCTGTCCTCAGATAATTCTTTGTTGATACTACTCTATCTGAAGAGACCCTCTCTCTGTCTAAGCACTTTCTCTCTTAAAATCACTTTCGTTCCTTCAGAACAATTATCACAATTTTTAATTATCTCATTTTTTAAAATGTTCTTTGGGGTAATTGTCTTTTTCTCTCATCCAGAATGGAAGCTGCATGAGGACCTTGCTTATCTTCTCTATCAATACCTAGCTCAGTGCTGGGCACGTCAAAGACCCTCAGTAAATACTTGCTAAATATATGGATTAATGAAGAAAGAATATAGAGCTCTGTCAAGGTCAGTCAATAATGTCAATAATTGATCAACTATATGCTGGTGTGATGGGGGAATACAAAGAATTATATGTCCTCCAATTACTTTTTTTAGGTATAGAAATCAGGCATTTATAAGCACATGTAGCTGTACAGGTGTCATCCTATAAACTAAGGATGCAAGAAAAATAACTTTATCATTCCGTGCCTGATTTCTATTTTGAGAACTGATTCAGCTGGTAGAAATAATTAAAGTAATGTGGCATCACCCTCACTGAGTTAGATTTAATTTCAGGTAGTTGACATATTGCCAAAGTGTTCAGTGATTACATTAGTCTACTGGTCATTACTGAGCCACAGTGACCACAAGTGAGATGCCTGTCACCCACTATTTGATCTGTCCTGGTCAGATAAAATCCTCCTTCTTTCTGTCCTGAAAGTTTCCTCCAAGCCTTGTCTTCGTCCACACACTTGAGCCTTGCTCATCAGCCCCATATCCCTATTCTGGCTCACAGGAATATGGAAAGACATAGTGGGAGTCAAGTAATTTTTAATGGTTTGAAACAATAATCATTTATTTGCTCCCAATTCTGCAGGTCAGCAATTTGGGCAGGGCTCAGCTGGGATGGTTTCACTTCTGCTCCACATTGTTTTGGCTGAACTCCTGTATGCATTCCACAGGTAGGCTGGGGCTGGCTTGTTCTTAATGGCTTGAGACATGTGTCTGACAGTTGCTTGGGGCTGTCAGCCAAGGTACCTTAATCCTCCTCCATATGTTCTCTCCACATGGCAGCTGAATCCCCCCCAAAAGTAAGACCTAATGCACAAGCACTTATCCAGCTTCTGTTTGCATTGCATTTGCTAATGTACTGTTGGCCAAAAAAGTCACATAGCCAATTCTAGAATCATTGAGGGAGGGGATTACACAAGGAGAAGTGAGTCATTAAGGGAGCAAGCTAGATGATATTTGCAGTCAGCAAAAGACTAGGAGCTGTATCTTTTCTAAACACTGTTATGTCTTTGGATATGATTACCAGCCCAGAGATCACATAATTAGAAGGAGAGACAAAAGAAGTCCTGGTTTTGTGTCCATGCTTTCATGTCTCAGGCAGCGTACCCTGATAAGTCATTGTTAGAACCATCACTATGAAATCCAAGGCAGAGTAAAAAGGCTTGTTAAGTAAATCCTTGCTGTGAAAAAGTGATGCCACCAAATATTGGAAACAACATCTCACATTCATTCTGAGAAACAAAGAAGAACACATCAAGAATTAAAGAAGCATTTGGGGTTACTTAGAAAATTATTAGCTTAGCAAATCTTTCTTATGTAATTGGTATTTGAGGCAGCTTAGTGGAAAGGGATGTTATTGTGCTTTTATTAAGCATCAAATATTTAATGTATTCATATAACACATTTTGAGAAAAATCACCCTTTTGCAATAGGCAATCTTGACTGTACAGTGCTATCAAACTTTATTGCTCATTTTGCAGTCATGAGGGAGAGTTCAGTTTTAATGAAACAGGAAATATTTTGATTAGCCTAGCAATTTTTATTGAAACATTTATAGTATTCTAAAATGATTAAGTAACAATAATTAATGCAATATCATTTCTTAGTACAAAATAAAAATGGTTATTATCATTATGCAGTGTAAGATAAAATGGGTTGCTTTACATTTGATTAAAACAGGCCTTGTTGGCCAAAGCCCCTCCTGTGAGTCATGGCAAGTGGTGCCAGGGTGTGAGCTAGCCAGGTCCCAGCAGCTTTCGGATTTCCATAAACATCCATGTTTAAAACGGAAGCAAAATCCTTCAAAAGATCTTGAACTGTGTTGAAGTGAGGATGAAATACACTGCTGACCTGAGAGCTGGCACCGCAAACGGAGTTTCCGTGCTCTTTGATCAATACTGAGATGGGCTGAGGGTCTCACGAGGGAGAAGAACTGCGTAGGTTACGCAGTCAAGATCCCTCCTTCTGTAGATGAGGAAGCTGACGCGCGGGGAGGGTCAGTGAAGTGATGGACGAGCCCACAGCTGGTCGGTGGTTGAGACGGATCAGAACATCCATCCCCTGGCTCTGACTGAGGCTGGTGTGTGAGGGGTCGAGAGTGTCAGTGCAGGGACGCAGAGCTCATCCACACCTGGCTGCCGGGACAGCCGTTAGTGATCCTTGAGCACAAGGCGCTGTGATCCACGTTGTAGGAAGAATGGTCTGGGGGTCATGCTCAAGGCCAGGCGGTGGCAGAAAAGCAGGGGGCAGGGAGGCCACTAGGGACACCCTGGCCCAGGAGGAGGCCCATAGTTGGGGTGGGGGCAATGAGGTATGTTTTAGGGAACATCCTGGGTGGACCAGCTTGAGAACATTTTACAGAAATAATTTGTTGGATACATTACTTTCTAAATAAATTAAAGATTGCTAATCCTTAAAAAAAAAAAAAAAGGGTTGCTTTATTCAGAATCAAGTCACAAAGGAAAACACATAGATTGTACAAAGTTGCTTCCCTAACCTATTTCCTGCTCACCCTCAGTGTTCCAGTGTTCTCTAGTAGTGCAAACAGGACACAGACCCCAGGTATTTCCTGTATGTTACTGGAAGTCTATGGAGGAGACTAGTTTTGTGAAAAAACAAAGTGAGACAAAACCTCCAGAGGCGAAAAGCAAGCAGCTTGCTTGAGGGCATCTTTTCAGTGGCTGATGAAACTAGGTTAGATGACAAGATAACAATATCTAATCTAATCTAACCATGCAAGAATCATTATGTCAACCATATTTTAGCATAGGAAAGAGAAGAACAACTAATGTTTAGCATGTTTGCTGTGTGTCAGGCACTGCTCTGATTACTTCACACATAGTATTTCCTTTAGACATTGGAAAACTCTGTGTGTGACAACTAATGCATGATATCGTTGACTAAGTGACAAAAACGTTCTTAGAATTTCTCTGCTATCTTGTATGCAGAACAGATAATAAAAAGATGAAGAGAAATGGAAATGAAAGGGTGAAGGAAATGATTTTTATATCGCATTCCCCCTGAAGTCCTCCATTATTAATCATTTATTAATATGTTTCTGGATTTCCTTAAAGTGTATCTATCTGCTACATGACGATCTTTCCATAAACAGACCATAGGTGAAATAAACACTTAACCTTTTAGTTTTGCTTCTTTACGGTCATCATCAGTATTACTTACATGTAAAATCTACAGTTTGGCAACAGATTTCCTTTTGAACACTATTAGTTACACCCTTGGCAAATGGACATTTGGATAGTTTCCAGTTTGGGGCTATTGTGATAGTGCTACTAGGAATATTCTAGAGTATGTTTTTGGAAGAGTACACATTTTGATTGGGTATTTGCTGGATTAGAGGATATGGAAATGATCAGCTTTGGTAGACACAGTCAAACAATTTTCCGAAGTGGTTGAATCAACTTTCTTTCTACCATTGTTTATGAGAGTTCTGGTTACTTAACATCCTCACCAACATTTACAAATCTTTGCTTTTTGTTTTTTTTTTTTTGCGGTATGCGAGCCTCTCACTGTTGTGGCCTCTCCCGTTGTGGAGCACAGGCTCCGGACGCGCAGGCTCAGCGGCCATGGCTCACGGGCCCAGCCGCTCCGCGGCATGTGGGATCTTCCCGGACCGGGGCACGAACCCGTGTCCCCTGCATCGTCAGGCGGGCTCTCAACCACTGCGCCACCAGGGAAGCCCTGGGTTGGAGTTTTTAAAGAGCAGTTTTATTTGCATAAAGGGAAGATACTTGGAAGAGTGGTAGTTTTTCCTGATAGACCAGGCAGAAAAAAAACCCAGAGACTGTCTTTTCTTAATCTAGTCTAGATGGTTGTTTATATTTGGCAAGTTAACTTGGCTGGCAGGATTAGGTCCTGTGATTGGCCAGCTAACCGCTCTGCAGTATTCCATTTACATGGTATTTGTAATAGAGTTGTCTAGTTTTGTTTCTTTAAGATTGTACTATGTATATTTTACACTACATTTTTTCATACAATAGTACAGATCTGTTTAATTCTATTTAATGATTGAGTGGTGTTCAGTATGTTATTTCATAGAACTTATACAACCTGTCCCTTCTTGATGGACATTAAAGTTATGACACAAACATAACAAAGTAAAGAATTCTTTTTTCCTCATAACCAAGCCAATATTGGTTGATGTCAAATTGCTGAGTGAGAAATAATATATGTTCTCTTGAATTTATGTCTTTCATGTTTTCTTCTATAAATTGCCTGTTCATATTCTTTGACTGGGGTTGCATATTCCACTTGTTTCAGGGGCCAAGATGATGAAGTAAATAAAATAACAGGGCAGGTGTAAAACAATAGAGAGTGAAGGGATAATTGTGGTGAACTGAAGATGGCATACCAGGTCTGCAAACACTCACGTCAAAATCCCAGTTAAAAGCAATTAGGTTATCTGTTTTTTCCCAATGTTGTACTCATTTTCACACAAGATTGCTATTTATCTTTTGTCTTATCCATTGCAAATATTTTCATTTTATATGTTACTTTATCACTTCTTCCACTATTTGTCTATGTTTTTACTCTTTCAAAAGAGTCAGTTTTGTTATATTATGAATAAAACAGATTTAAACTTTTTCTCTTGCAGAATAGAAACATAAGGTGTGCATTCCAGACTAGAGCATTAATTCTTCTTTTTTTTGCTTTTTTTTTTTTTTTTAGTTGAGATATAGTTGATTTACAACATTATGTAAGTTTCAGGTGTACAATATAGTGACTCATGTTTTGGGGATTATATTCCATTTATAGTTATTAAAACATATTGACTATCTTCCCTGAGCTGTATGATATATACTTGTAGCTTATTTATTTTCTACATAATAGTTTGTACCTCTTAATACCTTACCCCTGATTTTGGTTTCAGAATTATAAGTCTTTTCTCCAATTTCAGTTGCTTTATGTTGTTGTTCTTTTTATATCCTATTAGGTTAAATGTTTTTAGTCTTTTTGGTTAATAATTAAAGGTCAGCTATCAAGAGTTTGACCACTTCTTCACCTAGGACATTAAAAAAAAATTAAAAATAGAATCAAATAATTAAAAATGTAGAATGTGGCTAAAGCCATATTAGAGGAAACTTCACAGCCTTAAATATTTTAAACAGGCTAGGATGAAGTCTTATCTTTCACCAGTATCCACAAATACAAGTGATATCATTTTAGTACATTTCCATTAATCTTGGCTCTAGTAATTTGAAACTTTTACTTATGATGATAGGATTTGAATAGAAACTTAGCTGTACTTCACAAATCCTTTACAAGCTGAGTCTAAATTATATAAACAAGTTGATAGAGAGTATATACATTTAAAAATCTTGTTAGAAAACTTGTTTTAAGCACCCTGTGACAATTTGACACTCCTTGTTACACATGAATAATTTATGTGCTAATTACTGATAACGTATGAATTGGCAAAATCAGTTAGCACTCGGTTGATGTAATTTAAATGTGTGTGTGTGTACATATATACATATTTACGAGAGTAATAAATGAATGCTGTAAAATAATAGAGCAATTTATTTTTAGATGGTAGTAAAATGAATGTTTCTTTTCTTTATTCAGTTCCTGTTTTCTTCCTCAGAAAGCAATTTCTGCTAATACTTCATTGTGTCTACTTCTATGACCTTTTCTATACACTTATACTCATAGACATACTACTTTTTAAATTGTAGACATGGCCATGTCTATAACTTAGGTGCACTTTTCAAAACTATGAGAATAGGATTATATTATGTAATTTTCTGTTTTTGTTTAACATGTCTTTTTTTTAATTTTTAAATTTTATTTTATTTATTTTTTTATACAGCAGGTCCTTATTAGTCATCAGTTTTATACACATCAGTGTATACATGTCAATCCCAATTGCCCAGTTCATCATACCACCATCCCCACCTCCCCACGGCTTTCCCCGCTTGGTGTCCATACGTTTGTTCTCTACATCTGTGTGTCTATTTTTGCCCTGCAAACTCATTCATCTGTATCATTTTTCTAGGTTGCACATATATGCGTTAATATACAATATTTGTTTTTCCCTTTCTGACTTACTTCACTCTGTATGATAGTCTCTAGATCCATCCACATCTCTACAAATGACCCAATTTCATTCCGTTTTATGGCTGAGTAATATTCCATTGTATATATGCACCACATCTTCTTTATCCATTCATCTGTCAATGGGCATTTAGGTTGCTTCCATGACCTGGCTATTGTAAATGGTGCTGCCATGAACATTGAGGTGCATGTGTCTTTTTGAATTATGGTTTTCTCTGGGTATGTGCCCAGTTGTAGGGTTGCTGGATCATACAGTAATTGATTTTTAGTTTTTATTTTTTTTGATATTTAGTTTTTTAAGGAACTTCCATACTGCTCTGCACAGTGGCTGTATCAATTTACATTCCACCAACAGTGCAGGAGGGTTCCCTTTTTTCCACACCCTCTCCAGCATTTGTTGTTTGTAGATTTTCTGATGATGCCCATTCTAACTGGTGTGAGGTGATACCTCATTGTAGTTTTGATTTGCATTTCTCTAATGATTAATGATGTTGAGCATCCTTTCATGTGTTTTTGGCAGTCTGTTTGTCTTCTTTGAAGAAATGTCTATTTAGGTCTTCTGGCCATTTTTGGATTGGGTTTGTTTTTTTTAATATTGAGCTGCATGAGCTGCTTATAAATTTTGGAGATTAATCCTTTGTCAGTTACTTCATTTGCAAATATTTTCTCCCATTCTGAGGGTTGTCTTTTGGTCTTGTTTATGGTTTCTTTTGCTGTGCAAAAGCTTTGAAGTTTCATTAGGTCCCATTTGTTTATTTTTGTTTTTATTTCCATTTCTCTAGGAGGTGGGTCAAAAAGGATCTTGCTGTGATTTATGTCATAGAGTGTTCTGCCTGTGTTTTCCTCTAAGAGTTTCATAGTTTCTGGCCTTACATTTAGGTCTTTAATCCATTTTGAGCTTATTTTTGTATATGGTGTTAGGGAGTGATCCGTATGCTAACACATATATATGGAATTTAAGAAAAAAAAAAAAGTGTCATGAAGGACCTAGGGGTAAGACAGGAAAAAAGACACAGACCTACTAGAGAGTGGACTTGAGGATATGGGGAGGGGGAAGGGTAAGCTGTAACAAAGCGAGAGAGAGGCATGGACATGTATACACTACCAAACGTAAGGTAGATAGCTAGTGGGAAGCAGCCGCATAGCACAGGGAGATCAGCTCAGTGCTTTGTGACTGCCTGGAGGGGTGGGATAGGGAGGGTGGGAGGGAGGGAGACGCAAGAGGGAAGAGATATGGGAACATATGTATATGTATAACTAATTTACTTTGTTATAAAGCAGAAACTAACACACCATTGTAAAGCAATTATACTCCAATAAAGATGTAAAAAATAAATTAAAATAAAATAAAATAAAAAAATAAAAAAAAAATACTCTGTTGAGGTCAGTGAAAGGATGCCCAATCATCCCCATGAAAAGACATATGGACAGTGGTCCAGAGGGAAATTTGAGGTATGCAAGCACCACCATTACCAACCACGCAATATTTTTTGACGCTTTGTTGAAAACAGTATTTTTACAGAGAATTGGAAGCTGCATAAAATACTTCAACAGGCAGTCAAATTCATAGGAAATTTAAAGCTTATTTCAGCAGTGAAATTTGTCAGTCAAAATGACTGACATTCTGACAGCTCCAAACCCACATCTTCATTTGTCACTTGTAGTCCAACCATTCCTTGTCATTTTAAAGCTGACATGATATAAACTTTTAAACCTCAACAAGTGTAAAAATGTAAATATGAAGAAAACATTAAAGTGTTGTCTTTGATATTGGTAATTCAGGTTTTAAAATGCATCTTAAATACTTTAGAAGAAAGAGTCATCCCATTGGCATTCCATTATTTATAATCTTGAGATCTCTAACTATTCTTGCTGCTACTTTCACGTCTCACTAGCGCACATAGAAATCAAAGCCCTGAGTGGAATTACCAAATCTATAGATGATTATCTTAGCCATTAAATCATAAAAGACTCAATTTTCAAGACTTGGAAAAATCTCTACTTGTGCATATAAGTTTACTTCTTTGAAATTGTTATGACTGAGGCTAATCCTACAGAGAGTTAACAAAGAGTGCCCCTAAGTGTCCAGTATAATGTGAGCCCAGCAGGCTAGATGCTATTGTTTTTAAAAAGCCCTATATTGGCAAAACATATATATTTTACACATATTTTACATATTACTCAGAAAAATGCCATTTCATGTATCTACTCAATATGTGTATATAATAACAGGAACCCTAAAATCTGATTATATCTCTTTAATAAGTTATGTTACAGGAGTCTTTTTAAGAAAGTAACAGCCTTAGAGAAAAGCAGAATTAATGCTGTAATAACAAGCTCACTGGTTATGAGTGAGTGAGAGGAGGCCATTGTGAATTCATAGATATAAAATCCACGTATAAGATCTCTGAAAGGAAATATACTTTACTTTGTTTTCAAGAGAGACAGCCTAATAGAGAGTCAGGAATACCTGAGAGATTGTTGGGAGATGTAACAATCTGGTCCCGGCACTGGCACGTACAATCTGTATCACCTTACAAAAGTAATCTTTGTGGGCCAAGGCTTTCTTATTCGCAAAATGAGTCATTGGATGGTTCTTGAAGTCTCTTCTGTCTCTACTGTTCCAATTCCAAGACTCACATTCATCACGACGAATTCTCCAGGCAAAACACTAGCTGGAAGCAGTCAAAGGACTTTTGGGAAGAACTATGATATTCCCTCTCATTCATTTATTCATCAAATATTATTATTTAGTGCATTCCAGGTATACTCTAAGCAATAGAAGATGAATAAAATACAGCCCCTGACCCCAAGAAACATGAGGTCTACTAGCAGTGAGCCTCGTAATAAAAGAGCGCTATACATACTCTGTTAAAACTGTACACGCAAGGGGCACACGTGAGGGAGAAGTTGTTGCTACTGTTTCGTTGGATACAGGGGGAGCTGACAGAAGAGACTTTGTAGAGGAGGAAATAATTGAATGATCTCTTAAAATACGAGTTCACTAGAGGAATGGTGGATGGTATGAAGTGGGCAAGAGTGGGGAGCCGAAGACTGCACTGAGACCGTTACTTACAATTAATTACAGTTTTAAACTCAGAGGGACTGTAAGCATTTGATGAATTAAATTCCACTTTGTATATCAACACCAGGGAATTATGATTATTAATTAATGTGCTGATCACCTCTGAGATGTAGGAAGTTGTTCACAATGGAGAAGAGAGCAGTTTGTTGGTCTTTTTGAGGGAATTTTTAAAAGGGAGCTTTGTAAATTTGAAGTTAGTTGCTTTTATTTTTTTCCTCTTCCCTTGTGCATGCAATGGAACAAAACATAAACAGGCATTCCTGTTTAGGAATTTAGTTTAAATTCCTTCATTATTTTAAACTAAAGAATGAAGAAAGTAGATTGCTTATTGCAGAACTGTACCTTTGTACCTAACTATATATACCGCAAAAAGTATGCTTTACCAAATAATAATCCCAACAGAACAGATTATGACTATCAGGTTAATGTTTGTGATTTAAGAGCCCAAAGTAAAAAGTGGACACCAGTACTACAGCAAGCTGGTCATTAACCACTGTAATTTCTTCGAGTTACTCGTGTTGTATCATGAACATATACAATGGCCTAACAGTTTTATATGCCTTATACAATGTGTTTACCTTACCTTACTGAGAGTTCTTATGTCCCTGCAGAGACTGTGCTTCCACAAAAACGTTAGAAATGATAATGGACCCATTATTCTTTTTATGGGTGTCAATCGTTCTGATGAGGGGATACTTGAATGTGGCCTGTGCCCTAATAGCAGGACTCCCATGTGCCCCTTGAGCTCCTTCATGTGATGCAAACACATCTGTCTTCCCGACTAGGCTGTAAGCTCCTCTGAGGGTAATGACCTTGATGTTATGAATTTTTTTTTATCATGTATTGTGCCCTTTGCCCTCCTTCTCTTCTCAGAACCTGATGGAAGACTTCAGGTACCCATAGATGATGTAATCCAATGTTCGCTAAAGCAGTAGCATAAATATACAACATGTGATATACACCTATGTGAAACAAATCAGTGTTTTGCATTCTTAACATCAGGATGTGAGTTTTATTAATTAGTAGATTAGCTTGAAGCTAGCCAACCTTGAATTTGAATCTGGTTCTAACCTGTGAGGGATGGTAAAGTAGAAGCACATGTTTATTGAGGGCATGTTTACATTCCTTGCGTATTATCCAAACACGTTATCTCATTGAGCCCTTAAAACCACCACAAGAAGTATGCCAAATAATCCCCTTTACAGGTGGAAGAACTAAAGCACGGAAGTGTAAATTCCCCACGTTCCCACAGCAGTTGGGATGCACATGTAGACATTTTTCCAGAGCTTGTGCTGTGCTCCTTTCCAGTAAGCTGCAATTTCTGTGTGCCCCTGGATGAGTTATTAACATCTCTGATTTTATTTTCCCATTTCTAAAAATGAGAGTGTGATGGTTAATTTTACATGTAAATTTGTCTAGCCTGTGGTGCCCAGCGGTTTGGTCAAATCACAGTTTAGATGCTGCTGTGAAGGTATTTTAAAAATGTGATTATCATGTCAATCAGTATACTCTAAGTAAAGTAGATCACCCTCCATAATGTGGGTGGGCCTTATCCAATCTGTTGAAGACCTTAAGAGAGAAGGCTGACGTCCTCAGAAGAACAGTTTTTCTCTCCTGACTGCAGCATAGAAATTTTACCTGAGTTTCCCGCCTTCAGACTCAAGACTGCAGACAATATCAGCTTCCTGGACTTTCCAGCTTGCTGGCCTACCCTTCAGATTTCAGACTTGACAATCCCCACATGAGCCAGTCCCTTAAAATAAATCTCTCTTGTTCTGTGTCTGTATATCTCTGTCTCTGTCTCCCTCTCTCTCTGCTTCTTTCTCTCTCTCTATACAAACATACACACACACACGTACATACATACATACATATATTATTTTGGTTCTCTTTTGGTTTCTCTGGAGAAGACTGACTAACACAGAGAATAAAAATACTTATTTCAAGGGTATAAAAATAAATATTAAGTGAGGCAATTCACGTAAAAACACCTAGCATTACCCACCATTCAGTAGAGTTTTATGATCTGTTTCTCTCCTACTTTTTGTCTGTTTCCCTACTGTCCTCTTTCATGTTTTTCATATTTTTATTTCTCCCTTCTTTTTCTTTTCCCTTGTAATAAAACAGGTTCTTTAATGCATGGAAATAACATCTTTTTAAATTTACCAACTGTATCAGCACAAATATTCTATTAAAAGTAGGGTGATATTACATGACTATTAGTGCCTGCAGTGACATTTACATGTTCCCTTTCACTAGTGAGTAATGATAATTCATCTTCACCACGTGGCTGTGAGTAATCGCTCCCTTCTGAAGATAAAGGTTAGAATGGTCTGTAGCCATCATAATTTATTCACTGTGTGTGTAGTTTCAAAATATATTTCCTACGATATTGTTCTGTCTCTGTTTTCATTTAGGTATTCCTCATTTTTATGCAACACAAATTTTACATTGGGAAAGCATTTTATTATTGATTTATTCATCAGATAAGTAGTATGGTGAATTTGACACTCAGTTCAGTCTTCCTCCATAGCAAATTAGAAAACATTGGAATCGTAAAGTCTCAATATAAACACTGAGAATGTGTCTAGGGGTATACGACGGGAGACAGCGAGAGAGAGAGAAGGAGGGAGGGAGAGAGGGATTTGAGAGGGCAACAGGAAGGCTCTTTTATCACTTAAACTATTTCCAACATCTAATTACTGATACAGGAAGTTAAATTTATAAGAAATAAGGCTTAAGTTCAAATACTCTTGAGAACACTCATAGACCAAATTCACACTAAGATGTCAAGTGTAAGCCCCTTCAGGGCAGGGGCTGTGCCTTGACCACTTTTGTAGTTTCAACTGCTAGCACATAATAGGAGCAAAATAAATATTTTGATTGGATAAATGATGCTAGAATCCATTCTGGAGTCAGAATTTGATGAGTAAGGTAGGAGTGAGGATGTAACAGAAGTTTGACAGCAGAGGTGGGGAAATTGATGGCGTAGGAGGGGGCAAAGAAAACAGTGAGAGAAGCTTTGTAGTAGAATAAGCAAACTTTACACACTTTATCATTCTGCCAAGAGCAGATCAAGACCTTGTCAAGCTTCCTACATCCATTTAGCTCTTAGACATGTATTGTGCTGATGAATCACCTGGCTAGCTGGCTACACTGCCAGTCACAGCTGAACTGAGAGCAGCCCCTGTGTTTAGCCCAGGAGGCAGGCAACCTGTCGGGATGGCAGGTATCCAGTGACCATGCACTGAGGTCTTACTCTCTCCACTCTCTCCGGCAAATACAACCTCCCTGCCATTCCTAAGGCAGTATCTGTCCTCACTGCTGCAGTGGTATCCTGAAGGAGTTAATGCAGCTCCCATAGGGGGACTAATTTAGAACCTGGCAACAGCTTAGCCACTGAAAGAAATATGGCTCATTGCATGCTAGGTGATATAAATTAATGTTATATGTGATGAAATGTCCTTTTAGATCTTATGTGTAATTTTGAGTATTAGGAAGTCCCAGCAGGCTCTTTTTTTTTTAGAAACCAGTCTACAAGATTTCCCCTTACATTTCTTCTTTTAAACAAAGCCCCTGGAAAAGGTTATATGAATCATCATATTTTTAGCATAGCAGGTAGACTAAACGTATAAAAAGTTACTAATAGACTGTGAAAATATCTATCACAAAAATAACAGCCAAAAGGTTAGCATATGTTATATTAAAAGCTCAGTTTTTTTGGTTTAAAAAAAACAAACAGTGAACTCCCCCCCCCACCTCAAGACTGGCTTAAGGGTTAGCATGCACGTAGAAAAATATCCAACTAAGCTACAAAGAAATTAAATTTAAAATATCTATGAAATTACCTAATATTCTAGCTGTGTGAACCTGGAAAAATTACTTAATCTCCCTGCTTCAGGTTTTTCTCCTGTTAAATAAGATAAAAATATGTCACAGGGATACTGTAGGCATCTAATGTATTTTTAGGCACGTATTTGCTAGACATGTAAACTGCTGAAACACCATCTGGCTCAGAATAAGACTCAATATGCTTACTTATTATTATTATCCCAACATTTAAAAATGATAATAATGTATGCTGAAAATGTGATGTGAAATGTGCATGTGCCCGTATCAGCTATCGGTGTAAATGGGAATAACCTTTTTTGGAAATCAGTATGGCAGTAGGATTCAAGAACTGTAAACTTGTATACTCTTGATTCAGTAATTCCAGTTGAAGTTATTTATCCGAAGGAAAAAAATTCAAAGAGAAAATGGTAACTCTGCACAATTTACATAGCCCTCACACTACTACGGTACTTAAAAATGTCTCTTTGTGAGGAGGAATATTATGTAGTCATTACAAATAATAATTACAAATATTATTTAGTCAACCAAAAACCATTAGTATGATAAAGCAAATATTGCAAATAGAATATAGAATGATCCCTGTAACAAACACGTTTTATGATTTTTTTCATTATCAGTAGTTTTTTCTTTGCACCATTTTTACTCTAGGACGCAGGGCAGGACAAATGCCTTCTCAGTAAGGAAAAGGAAGTACGCAGGGGACAGGAGAAGGAGACCAGTCCCCTGCCCCTTCCAGTCTTGGGAGTGTGGTAAGTCGGAGGCAGAGAGGGAGTTAAGGGAAGTAAAGTAACGAGACCATCCTGTCCGTGCCTCCCCACCTCTTGCTCAAGTTGAAATCTTGGAAGGAGTGGGTGTTGATTAGATTCAGTGATGGGGAAGCGAAAAGCAAAGAGCCTTTTGTGTCCTGCTTTCCATGTGGAAGTTGGGGTAGTGGAAAAAGAGGAAGTCTGCCATGCCTAGTAACCTTGTGGCAACACAGTGCAGACCCAGCAGGATGAAAGTGATGGCGGAGAAGCATAGTTGTGAGTGAGAGCTACTAAGCCACCGTTGGCTTCCACTGGCGTGGAATGGGTCCAAAAGTGGGAGAATGTGCAGTATGCCCTGTGAGAAAATAAGAAAGTAGCTGAGACAAGAGGCTTTTGTGAGAGGTTTGCCTTGAGGTGGAGATGATCTTGACACATAATCCATGGGGGTTCAGTTCAACAGGAGCTACCTAAAAGCTGTGATTAAGCTCCAGAAGGGTGAAAGCTAAGGTGGTATCAGAAATAGGGGAAGGTTGCTGCTCTTCATTCTGAGGCAAAAGAACAAACCACAAGTGTACCACTACTTGCTTACTGCACAAATGTGAAGGACATCTGGCAGAAAAATTGACCTCCCAAAGATGTCCATGTCTCAATCCCTGGAACCTACTTAGATGGCATGAAAGGACTTTGTAGCTGTGACTAAGTTAAGTGTCTTGTGGAAGTTATCCTGATGAGTCCAGTGTAATCAAAAGGACCCTTATAAAGGCAAAAAAGGGAGGTAAGTCAGAGAAGGAGGTGTGACTCTGGAAGCAGAGGTCAGAGTGATGTCGCCGGGAGCCGTGGAGTGTGGGTAGCTTCTGGAAGCTGGAAAAGGCAAGGGAACAGAGCCTTTTCTTCCAGAAGGAATATAGCCTTGCCTAAACCTTGGTTTTAGGACTTCTTACCTCCAGAAGTGTAAAGTAATGTATTTACATGGTTTTAAGCCCCTAAGTTTGTGGTAATTTGTCACAGTAGCAATAGGAAACTAATACAGGTCCCAAGGAATAAACCAGGCCAGGTTTCCTTCAGCAGAGACTAACAGTGATCCATGTGGATGTCAAGTCCAGAGTCCCCCATGGACTCGTGAGCTCATTGGTGCCCCCGCACCCCAATTGCCGTATTGGGGAGCAGGGGTGGTGGAGGAGGTGTGCGTGAGAGGAATCTAAAAGTCAGAGTATTTGCCTGAAAGATGCTGACTCACTAGGTATAAACTTCTCATAATTTTGGAGTTTATATTTTTCTTCCTGCTACTTATTCAGAGTAGGCTCACAGGAAAATAGATTAGTCATAGGATTAAACTGAGTAAGAGTAGGTGGCTACACTGCTGTGAATCTCTGCCATGATCACAAGTGATAATAACATGACACTGACTGAATTTACATGACATGCTAGAGACCATCCCAAGCACTTTACATGCATTATCTAATTGAATGCTCACAACGGAGACTAAGAGGAAGGTACTTTTATTACTTTCATTTTCACAGATGTGGAAACTCGGGTATCAAGGAATTAAATAATTTGCCCAAGGTCTTGTGGTTTTCAAGCTGCTGGGTCAAAATCTGAACACAAACAAGCCTGAAAGGAAATACAGAAAAATGAAAACAGTTTGATTAATTTTGTTGGCAGGATTGTGAGTGTGTTCTTTTTGTTTTAGTCTTTGTTGGTGTCAAAATAAAGCCACGATAACACTTTTTTTTTAATATTGACAATTTCCAATCTGTGAACAAATTGTATCCCGAGATTACCAGCCAGGGGAGTTTGAAAAGCATGTGGTTTGTAGACAGACACTGCTGTATTAGAATCTCTAATCCAGGCCTTATTAGAGATGGTAAATTGAGCAATTTACTTGACCTCTCTGAGTTTCGATTTTCTTATTTGTGAAATGAGGGTAATCATACCTGTATTGAAGACCTTTTCAAAGTACAGTGCCTGAAAGGTAGTCACTCAACAAGTGATCTTTCCTTTCCCCAACAAAAGCTTTATTTTGGTAGTTTTCAGAACCAGCAACCTAGTTTCCTATTTAAAACAATAAGATTCTTGGATGTTAAAATTGCAGATCAGCCAATAAATGTGTCACTTGCAACTTACTGGAGCTATAATACTAGGGTTAATATCTCAACTATAGGTACCTATCAGTCCTAATATTGCTTCCAAGGGGAAATGAAATCCGAGTTACAATTGGTGTGACAAAGATGTGTGCTGTTGGGCCCCGAAGTGAGAATTGCCTTCTGCTTTCCTTCTTTACTACCCCCAGCCTTGGCAATGACTCTTCATTAATAATGTTGAAAGTGTACAGCCAGTGGTGAGTAGGGGGAGTGCGAATGAGGATTATTCTCTCTCTCAAAAAAGAGATCGGTAGATATTCCTGGGCAGTTTTACTCAATTCTCTATAGCTGGTCTAGAGAAGATAAACACTCGCCTGTTTGGTCTTCTGATGACCAAAGGATCACTGCTTCTATCAGTGGGTTCTCAGGCCCTAGAATTGACTCTGTATCTCTCATTGGCAAAACAGTCATAAAAGGTAATATTTACAGTAGATTCCTGGAAACAGTGTAATGTGCAAAGGCTTTCACCAAGCTTACAGTCAGGCACTATCTATGCACGTATCTGTGGGAAGGCACACGGTGGCTGAGCAGATGTCACTGTTTAGCAGTGATATAATCAGTTAATCAGGACATTATTTACCACTGAGTGTTCTAGGCATGTTACACCCCCAAGCTTCTCTGTTTGAAATGTTGTTAGAAAAAAAGAAGAAATTGTCTAGTGAATAAGTGAATGCATTCAACCATAAGACCAGTAATGAAACTGAGCAAAATTAAAAGTCATGAGAAAGGGAAGAAGCTCACTGTTAGATGTGATCTGAAAAGAGATTGTGGGTTGAAGGAGTGCTCATCAATCATGCTGTATCTCAAGCAGTCCTCCAGCAATGAATTCCGATATTTCTACCCAAAGGTCATTGACATGAATTCATAAAAGGAAGAAGGTAAATAGAGCATTTCTGTTGCATTAAAAACAAACAAACAAAAAATAAGAACCAACACACAAGAATGTTTTCACTCCCCTGCCACCAACTGATCCATGAAGATCCGTTACTTCTCAAAAATCTTAGGTCGACATCATCAAATGAGTTTTTCTTTTTCTTTTTTTTTTCCTTACTGAGAACCAAGTCCCTCTATTCGTACTGTTGCCTTTATCATTGTGATTACATTCCTTCAACTGAAAAACTTATTTGTGTGGAACCATAAGGCATGGAATGAAGAATATCCTGCTTTTCATGCCTCTCATCTTCAGTGAAAACATGACAAAAATAATGAAGACAAGACTAATACAAAATAACACGAGGAAGCTAGTTTTAATCATTTGAGAGATCAATGCTGTCTACCATTTTTGCTCAAAGCATCATTTCAGACAACTGCTTTGGTAAATCCTGGGCAGCTGGCATTTGGCTTGATTACCTAATAGTTTGGGGGACACAGCTATGGAATTATAGCATTAGAATTTAGCAGGATTAACACACAAAAGTAATCATCCATGAGTTGTGGATGAAACTTGTTCTGTGCATACATCCAGGTCCTGAACGTTGGCGGGGAGCAATCCCATATCAAGAAGATTAGCGCCTAGAGGTGATATGAAAAATTTCAGTGAGTCCTAGATTAACACTAAGCCTCAGAGTTAACTGCTTGGTATAATGCAGCAATTTTCCACCTATATCACACAGTCCATCCCAAACTACATAGCTGCCAGGTAAGCCCAAGGTATCTGCAGTGCACAACCAGATCCTCTCAGGCATCTTTACCTTCACAGATCTGCTTTGTTTGGGGTAAACGTGAGGACAAACACAAGAAAGTAGAACTGGAAATATTGAGGGGAAAATTCCAAAGAATAACGATTTATTTAATCCTCTTTTATAGCTCTTCAGTCAAAATACCATTTTTATACTGTAAATATTTTGGAAATGATATAATAATTTGGGGAGAAATTACTTTCAGAACGTTGTACGTGTGTTTTAGTCAACCAAGAAATAATGACTAAAGGGAAGAAAGTATGTCAGAACTACAACATTGAATTTCTTTATCTCAAAGAATTATGTTTCCTGAGCACCTGCAGACAAGGGTTTTGGGTGAGCATGCATAGTTTGAAAGCACCTGGGAGGAACTCAGCACTATCCTGGCTGCTCTGTCTGCATGGCATCAAACATCTGGATATTTGGAAGTGCTGGTTATTGTTCTGGTTCTTTTTTTTTTTTCCAGATATTTTGTGGTGTCTGAATACAGTCATGGAGTCAAATTAATAGAAAGTATAGGATGACATAGATAAATATTGATAATGCCTCCAGGACTGTTTAACTTAAGGGGAAGAGATTAATGATACTAAATTTAGGCTCTGGGGTAGAAAGACGATGAAGGCATCTCATACCTTTTTTTCCGTAGTCACTTTTGGGATCCTTATGAGCTCACAGAGCTCTCTTACTACGTGAGAGGTAATATTTGTTGAGTGGACAAATTAGAAATGGAAGGACTGAAAATAGCCACACAGCTGTTCTAAAAGGACTTCTAATTTAACAAAGCCACATAGGCTTTGAAAACAGAATATTTTTCTTGATCAAAACTTTTACTGTCCTTGCCTTCCATCTTGTTTTCCTTTATGATAGAAACACAAAGATGCGAGAAGTGACAAAATGACCATCAGAGACATGTCTAAGGAAATGAAGATCAAGATGTAACAGCAGCAAAGCTTTTAAATTTGAGGATCTTTGCAAAATAAGTAGGATGCCCAGATTGTTCCTGGATTACTTGTTAAGCACTTTGTGCCAGGCTCCATGCTAGGCCATGCAGATTCCACCTGGAATTCTCCACAGCTCCAGGCAGACTGATAGAGACAAGAGTTGCCTAGAAAAGCCTGCAGTGTGGACTTGATATCAGGGGGAATCCCTGAGACTATGGCGTAGGGCACTGAGTGTTCTGCCACTGCTTCTTCTAATGAGAAGAGTTGTGGAGAAGATTAGTTTGGGGGATAAGGCAGAGTGAAGGGATCGAGTCGAAGGAACTCAAGTAAAACTCAGGCTGCGTTTCTTACTCTTACCTCTATCACTTTTTCTCCTTGAGTATTCCGTTGTCCCACAAGACTGAATATTTTCTCTTTAATAATGATTATAATAAAAGATAAGCAGTGAATGATACAGACCCTGAAAACTTCACATAAGAAACTTCTCAAAAGCTCCCCTGTGACCAAGAAAGGGATTCATATCACACCAAAGCACTTCATTAGGAAAACAGGTTAGACGAAAATGTGAGAGTTCCCTATATTCCTTCTTATAGTTTGAGGGCCACTTCTTAACAGGCTTGACTGCAGGCCTAATGGTGTGGGAAGCAAGTATAAGGAGAATGTAGGTCTAGAAGACACGGAAGTGGCATTAATAAATACGTAAGTAGGACTGTTAGAAATGGGCAGGGAGGTGAAAACTTCTATTTGTACTGTACATATTTTAGCATCTGTTATTTGAAGATGCATTTAGGAATAAGATTTAAAGCACTCAAAAAAAGCACCTCCAGAAGATCCATATGGCTGGATTAAATTCCAGAGTTTTGCAACAGAATACTCTGATTGTTAATGTTATCAGCGGAGGAAAAATTTAATTCCTTAAACTGAAAGAGGAGCGCAAGCTGCTTCTCCAGTTTCCCCAACAGCACGAAACGTGCAGTATATTGAGCACGGCCTGCTGTCATTTATTACATCAGTTCTCCAGGCAATTAGTCTCATGGACCATCACCAAACTGGCATGTTTTCCTCTCTCTGCACCTCTAGGAATATCTTAAATGCTTCAGGACACATTTCCCTTTTACAGACTCACAATAAGTGTGATTAATGGACAAATGAATTTATTGGGGTTTTAGGAAAACATCATCTCCTTCCTTTGTGCATTCAAACTTTTGATCTTGATGTTATCAAACCTAGGTGATGAGCTGAATTGATTGGCGTTTCTTGTGACATGGTAAAATAAGATGTTAAAGTGGAACTATTTCTGCCTTAGTTTTTTACTGTGGTGCCAATACAATACTGAAGTGTGCTTCAGACACACCTTCCAGATGGAGAATTTACAAATGAAATTATAGAGAACTTGTTCCATGATTCTTAGATTCCTCAACCAGATTCAGGATATAAAAATTGGCCAGAGTGGAAAGAAGGAAGGATTTGCAAAGAGATTTCTTTGTACAGAGTCAGTGCTCTGATGTGACGCTCACTCCTCGTCTAAGGAGGGGCTCCTGGGGGACCTCTGGGCTCCCTGTGGTTTGGTGGCATGCAGGGTTGGATTGTCAGTCTATGCCTGCAGGAAAGGGGTGGCCTGGGTTCCTCTGCTCTCCTCATGTCTGTCAAGGCAAGAGGTGAGGAGGTGTTTGTTGTGGACCAGATGTGGGTGAAGAGAAAAGAAAGATGGGTGGATTTGCCTTGGGTCCAGTAAAATAGGACCAGTTGGAGGGACAGAGGACCCCCAACAAGAATATGGAAATAAATGCTGGACCCTTGGGAGCTGAAGAAGGAGTCACATCTCGGCTCTCAGCTTCGGCCTGGGTGAAGTGAGCTGAAGTTGGAGAGGCCGAGCATGGGGTATCCAAAGAGCCTGCACTGGGGCTGCAGCATCGCCCTGTAACCGGCAGGGCCAGTGTTGCACAGAGCCTGTGTTCCATGGTATGAATAAGGTCTTTCCAGCTCTTCTTATGCCTTCTTCCACCTGCGCTTAGTTATAAGAAACAACTAGCAAACTGGGAAGGGTTGAGGGGAGGGGGTGATTACAGAATCACAAGGCAGAGGAATTAAGAAAAAGGGAACCCCTTTATAGCTCAGGCTTTTAACCTGAGGCAGGGCTAAATTGCCAGGGAAGGTTGTCGTCCTCAAATTATTTATTTATTGATTGATTGATTTTTTTAGAAATTAGCTTGTTTTAATGAGACTAGTCATTCTAATTTCTGAATGAGATTGTGTTTGCAATGGATCCTAGGGTTGTCTAAGGCAGACTGAGAAGAAGGTCAAAGCCTGCTGGGATTTACATCCTCGGGCGGCTGACTACTACCCACATTGGATAAAAGTTTGTAAGGATGGTGGGAGACAAACATAAATTTGCGTTTTGACTGTGTCAGGAGTTGTGTTTCCTCCAATATCTAAAGACCTGTGTCGAAATTGCTCTTGTTGTCTTACTGCTCCTCCTCTGGGAACCCTGCTTCAGGAGACATTGAGCGGCTTGGTTACACGTGGACCAAGCTGGGCCAGTGCCACGTGGCACCATGTTAGAGGCTGAGGCGAAAGAAAAAAATCAGTAATACTGATACCGTTTTTGTTAAAATTCTGTTACGTTGTTCATCATGGATTTATTTGCATTAATTTTGATTGTTAAAAATATAGAAAATATCATTGACCTCGGCTCAGGATTTTGGTCTCCCCTTACATGTTGAGCCTGAGTATCCTACTCTCAGCCTTATCCTGGCCCTGTTTGGAGCAGTTAATTTTTCCAAAGGAAGAAAACTTGGTTTCTGTCATTTGTGATGACCATCCTTTCTCTCCTTTCCTCCCATGTCATCATTTTGCTGCCAGATATTTTGTCTTTCCCAGTCTCCTCTGGAGACCTTCACTTTCCAATCCATCCAGAGATGTCTTCTCGGGGCATCAACCCCAGTAAGTGACTTCAGTGCTGCTGCTTGGTGTACTGTTGCACTTATAAATGTGGCCAAAAGTAATAGAAGTTTCATCTCTAATAATAGAAATGTTTTAATCTAATGTTCTAAACCAGGGGTTGGCAAACCTTTTCTGTTAAAGGGCCAGAGAGGAAATATTTTAGGCTTTGCAGACCATGTGTTTCTGTTGCAACTACTCAGCTCTGCCATCGTAGTGCCAAAGCAGACACAGACAGTTCATGAATGACCTGGTGTGACCTTTCCAGTAAACCATTATTTAGAAAAACCAGTGCAGGGAAGACTTGGCCCATAGGTCATAGTTTTCAAAACTGTCTTCTAAGCTGTGATGCTTAGTCACCCCACTGCTTTTTTTTCCCTTAGTGGTGATTTAAAAAGGAATAAGAATGTTTAGGATAATTGCTTCTAGAGATCTTTTTACATTAAGATATTTTTTACTGTGGGACCATTGACTCAGCCTGGTTTTTAAAATTAATCTATTTGTGATGCGTAAACACTCATCAGGTAATAAATGGGTGACCTATTTTTATAATAATAGCTGCCATTTACTGAGTGTTACCCGGGCAAGACCATATGTGTAGATTGTACAGATTAATCCTTAAAACAACTATGCAGTTGTTATTATTCCCATTTTAAAGCTGAGTCAGAAGTCAAGCTACTTGTCTAAGGCCGCAGAGTCAGTGTTGGGAGGACTGAGGTATGAGGCAAGGCTTTCACGTGCCTGAGCCTCGCCACTGGAGTTCCTGCTGGAACAAGCACACAGGGTGGCTTAATTAGAGTCAGTTTTGGACTAACCTGGAAGAAGAAAACAAGGAAGTCATGGTCTTGAATACTGAAAAACCACCCAGAAATGGGATTATCCGTCAGAGGGCAATTATTTTGATGACCTTGCATTGAAGGTTGACCTAGGATGGGTTTCAGTATTATGTGGCTTAGGGAGCTCAAATTGGGGCTCAGACGTCTTTTTCCTGTGGAAGTTCGTATTTCATTTCATACTTAACTGTGAAGGTGAGTGACCCTGACAGCTTACCGTAGCATTCCCTGAGGTGACTCCTTCCTCCCTTTTCTGATTACGTTAACTCTTTTGGTGGAGAATGACCTGAATACGCTTCTTGGGCTTAGGTCTGCACTGACACCCTTAAGCATTATTGGAGTGGAGAGAACTCAGGAAAACTAAAGAATATGTATTTGTTCTCTGTATTTGGAAAAGCAACACACATACACACACGCACGCATATATATACACACACACACGTGTGTGTGTATGTGCATGTGTGTGTATGAGTGCAGTCACCTGCTTTTTGGTAAATATTCTGCTTTTCTTGAATATTTAGACCTGCCCTTTTTTTTTTTTTTTTTTTTTTTTTTGCGGTACGCCGGCCTTTCACTGCTGTGGCCTCTCCCGTTGCGGAGCACAGGCTCCCGACGCGCAGCCTCAGCGTCTATGGCTCACGGGCCCAGCCTCTCCGCGGCACGTGGGATCTTCCCGGACCGGGGCACGAACACGTGTACCCTGTACCGGCAGGCGGACTCTCAACCACTGCGCCACCCCGGAAGCCCTAGACCTGCCCTTTTTAAATTAGTTATTACTAGCCTTTCACTTTTCAAAATATTAGATATTTTTACCTCCAAACTCGTTTTTATTTTAGTGAACTATTAATTAGTAGGATAATAGATAAAGATAAATTTAAGTTTCAATTGAAATAAAACGACCACACTGACCAACTTTGCTCTGTCTGTGCCTAGCCTGAGGAATACAGCAGGGAGCAAGGTGTGTGCACCCCAAACCTTGGGGCATATACCTGAATGCAGGCATTGCTCCTAGTTTTCTTAGAGTAAAACTGTTTGTTTTGTGTCATTTAGAAAAAGGAAGAAAAGTTTTCACTTTTTAACAGATTGCCATGGTATTAAGATTGCCATGGTATTAAAGTTCTATATGTCTATTTGCAGAAGGACTGAAGGTTCAGGAAAATGAGTTTGTGAGAGTTATTGGGGTAAAGTTTCTGAAGAATAAAAACTTTGGCCAAATACAAGTTTCTAAATAAAATGAAAGCCACAGCCATGAATACTAAAGAGAGCTGGAGAAGGCAGGAGGGTGACCTTTCTATCTAATTGGCTCCATGGAGTGCCATCTAAAGTTTTAAAGCTCCCCAGCGACGGGGAAGGCCCTACACTAATGGACCATTGATTGTATGGAACTGAATATCTTAAAATGTTCATTTTTATGTTTTAACATTATAGGGCTACTTCATTAAACACAATGCAAAACACCATTTCATAATCAGTTTAGCAATGGCTAGGATATTTTGTGGATGTGTTTGATCCAGCTTGTGTGAACATTTCAATCTTTCATTTTTCCCTTTTATTTAAACACTTTGTTTTGATGATACCTTTTCATTGCTGGTGCCTACCTAATTCTGCATACATTTTCCCTTAAGCATATTTAAACAAATGGCAAAAAAGTTTCCAAAGAAGCCTGAGAAAATTAAAGATGCCGAAGAAATGTCTCAGTATTTTGCAAATTTATATTCAGCATTCTCTGGTTTCAAATCTGTGCCTCTTCTTTTCTCTCTCACCAGAGATTGATACAAACAAATAGGAAACATGAGGGAGTTGATAAAACCCCATTACAGTAATCCTTTATTTTCTCTCAGGAAAAAGATTTGCAGATTACTAAGAATGGATCATTTTGTTTTATCTTATATTTCTTAAATTCACGGCAAAATGCATCTAATGGTCTAACAAAGTGTTCTTCATATTTACCTACTCGTCTCTAAAGAGTAACAGATTCCATCAGCCTCTGCCTTTGTCATGTGCCAAGTCTTCCTGCTATAAGCATCTTCTTACCTCTAACAGTGACTGCAATTCCTATGATGGGATTCTCCCAAGTCTCTCTGTGACCAGTAACCACATTTACATTAAATGTGTTCTCTGGAAGAACCAATTACTTCACTTGATAGCAATCATTATCACATCTAAATTGATTCATTTATCAAATGTATTAGGTATATTGAGACCCCAAACCAATGGGAAATAGAAAAGGCAAATCATAGTGGAGCAGATGTTCCAGACAAGGTGAGCATCTGATAGGGCAGGTGCAGGTGAAGCTCAGTGGAGGAGCCTTCAGTTGCAGCAAAGAAATTGATGGTTTGAAGAGTGTGGGGCGTTCGCGTGTGTGCCTGTGAGTGTGTGTGTGAATTCTAATTTCTGTATATCTTGTTTACCTTATAAGGGTGGCTTAGGAGGCATCTCTCATCCATCTGTCTATAGGTTTAAAGGCTTTGTGTGTCACCTGGGGAACGGTTAAGTCTTCAGTTTAGGAATTGCTACAGGAGACTAGCTAGACTCTCTCCCTTTGCTGGCATCATCCACAGTCTTGATGGCTTTATTTCTGAGGTGACAGCACTGGGAATATGGCATTTCTCCTTTTGGTCTTGATTACTTGTTAACTTCTGTGTTAAGAACTGTGAATACAAGAAAGGCTGCAAGCTTACAACCTTCCCTCTGGGGCTGTAGGTCCAAATCTGGGAATTAATCCATCAAGGAACGTGCAGGAGGTAACAAGAGGAAGAGAGTGTGAAGATCAACAAACAGGTCCTGAAACGAGGCAATATAAAGGTTTTTATTTTTTACCTTGGTCCATAAAGAGGGACCCGTATCATGGGATTGTGGCTTTACTCTGTGGCCAAAGTCTCGTGTAAACTCGTCACAAGCCAAAATGAACCCAGTATAGTCGTAAGAGATGAAACTAGAACTACTTCCAGCCCTCCTCTTTCCTCCAAGGCTCTTGGGCTATCCTCTGCCGCTAAGCTTCTTCTTAACCCTAATTCATTTCTGTCATTCTGCCTCTCACCTAAATATCTTTCTCATTCACCTGTACAAGAACTATAGTTACCAGAACTAACGTGGCAGGTAGTGTTCTTAGTATTGGGGAGGGAATAGATAACTAGCCTTAAAAATGCCCAGCAATACTTTTTGTCCCCAAGACCAAGCAGTGTGTCCTCAGCTCTGATCCCCCCTTAACTATTACTCTCAATATTTTTCTTGAACATTAAATTTGTTGAAAGAGAGGGGCACATGCAGTATCTGTACTTCTTCCATAGTATGTATTTCTCAATCCAGTTTATTAATTCCAGTGTAACTGTAGTTACTAAAGTCACCAATGACAAACTAGATGCCAAATCCAATGGGCATTTTTCAACTGATGCCCACTTGGCTTCTCCACTGAACTTGGCACTGTTGGTTACTCTTTCCATCCTTAAAGTGCTTGTCTGGGTTCTTCTCTCCTTTCACCACTTCTTATTATTTTTATTTGTTTTCTTATTTGCCCTTTTATTGTTCATGTACTTCAGGGTTATGTTACTGTCCTTCTTCTTTGACTAATGAATCTTTCCTAGAAGATCTCACTCACTTCAGAGTCCATGTAAAGAAAATGGTTAGTGACTATATCAATAATTACCATTTATTGAGTTGAGACTCAATCCTAGGTGATTTAAATGTTAATTACAATATGTAGTAATACATATATTCATGTATATAAAGTTACTTCTTTCAAAAGTATTGAAAATGCAACATTATTCTCTCCACTTCATAGTTGAGGAAACTGAATCTCAGAGAGGCTGAGTAACTTGTTCAAAGCCCCACAGCCAGTGAGTGGCAGAGCTGGAATTTGGGACCATCTCCTTCTGTTTGCAAAGCCTGTTTTCTTTCCATTGTGACACGGTGTGTCTCAGTGTATCCTCTACTTAAAATTCTACTCCCATGTTTTTGATTGTCCACTGATATTTTCCTTCAATTAAATAAACACTTATGAAATGCCCCTGTGTAGCAGGCACGGGGCTAGGCACATGACATAGAGGAGATCCAGCTCCCCTTAGGGTCTTTCATTTCCGAAAGTACCTACATTACATTCTGTTCAAAAGGAAAGTTATCTTTCCCCTTCACGCCCAGTCTGCAGGTTTCCTGTATGCCCTGTCCTAGTGTTTCTCCGTCCTGGCTGCACATCAACCTCACCTGTGAGAGCTGTGAAAAATGCAAGTGCCTGGCTTTATTCCAGTCCTACTCTTTCGTAATATGGGGCATCTGTATTTTTATAAAAGTCCACAGGTGATTTTGACATATAGATAGGTTAGAATTAATGGCTCAAATCATGGCATTATCGTATCCTTTGGAATTACTGTAATAATTTCTTTTTAACCTTCTCCCCGTACTCAATTAGTCCCAATATTCTGAAGATGCCATTTCTTAAGTGACTTGAAGACATCATCTTCTGTTTGTTCTTTCTTTGACAGTATTCTATTTCAGATACTTATTTTCCCTAGATACTGAAAGAGCTTTGTAAGAAAACTTTCTGCCTCCCTTCTTGAATAGAGCTATACTCCCACCAGAGTGATATTTTGAGAACTCAAATGTAATGATGGCATTACCCAGCTCAACATCTTCAGTGGTACCTGTTACCTGTAGGATAAATTCCAAACTCTATGGCTGGGCATATAAAGCCTTTAACAATGTAATTAGGAGTTCCCTGGTGGTCCAGTGGCTGGGACTCTGTGCTCCCAATGCAGGGGGCCCAGGTTCGATCCTGGTCAGGGAACTAGGTCCCACATGCCTCAACTAAGAGTTCGCATGCTGCAACCAAAGATCCCACGTGCCGCAACTAAAAAAGATCCTGCATGCTGCAACAAAGACCAGGCAGTTCAGCCAGATAAATAAATTAATAAATATATATTTTTTAAAAAACAATGTATTCATTCCTGTTACTGTTTTGCAACTTGGCTCCATTTCTCGCTTTATCTCCTGCCCTGGTCCTTACTCTACTTCATTATAAGTATTTGTTTATTTAATGAGTAAACAAAATAATGGACTTAGGATCTAGCCCCATAAATTATTCTACTGTTTTCTGCATATGTGGTGTGACAAGATAGTATATAATTGTCAATACATGTAACAAGTTTGCTACTTTTGGGAGCATTTTGAAGTACCTGGCTTGCTAGGTGAAAGGATTTCCTGTATAGCCATAAAATAATGCTGTTCTCAGTGTTATAATTCATTGATGTTTAATGTGATGAACTCAGTTTCCAAAAGAGACAGGGTGATAAGAACAATGATCCCGCCCAGTTGTTACGGAGAGGACTGAGCTGGCAATATCTGAATTAGTCATTCCCTTCTCTAAGACTAGAATAAAGGAAGCACTGCATTTGGGGCATCTGAAAAGTCAGTATCTGCCTTCTGCCTTGTGCTGTGTGCTCCCTGAAGACGGCTTGTTCTGCCTCTGTTGCACTGTAACTCTTCCATCCATGAACAGTGCCCAGCACATAGGCACTGCCGGTCTGATTTGCATTTATATACAATTTTCAGAAGAAGCAACGGTTGTCTCCTGTTTCTTCATAGTAATGCTGATGCACATAAAGGAGATTTATCTTTGAGGTTTTACCTGAGTGCCTTGTGCAGAATTTCCAGCTATGACTCCATTGCTGTGTTCACAACTGTGGCAGGCAGATGATGAATGAAAAGAAGACTCTCATTGACAGTAGACAGTTTAATAAATGCATATTTTACATCATTTCAGAATTAGTCCTAAGTTTGTGGACTACTATAATATGCTCTAAGCATTTGAACATGATTCAGTGGGCCTAAAATCTTCTCTCCAGGAATGACTTAAAATCCTGTGGTTCAGAGGAAGATATATAGAAACATGACACACTCATTTAATTGTATGGTGTCTTATAAAAGAGGGAAGCAGTTCCTTCTAAAGCCTACTGAAGCAACTGTTTTGTACCCTGTTACAAGTGACCAGATTACCTTTCTCATTACCTTTGCTTGCCAAACTCAGGAAGTTATTAATGAACATAAGATGATCCAGTCCTTTTAAAAATCCAGCCACTGTACTCATCTCCTGACCTCTTGCTGCAGAGAATTCCATATACCCGACTAATGAAGTTGTTATTAGATCTAAATTTACTGCCTGCTAACTTTATTGGGTGGCTCTCTGCTCTTGTATCAGAGAAGAGAGTGAAAGGGGAAAACTCATTCTGTCTCTATTTTGGGGGGGGCTGCGTTGGGTCTTCGTTGCTGCGTGCGGGCTTTCTCTAGTTGCGACGAGCGGGGGCTGCTCTGCGTTGCGACGCATGGGTTTCTCATTGTGGTGGCTTCTCATTGCAGAGCACGGGCTCTAGGCACACGGGCTTCAGTAGTTGTGGCACACGGGCACTAGAGTGCAGGCTCAGTAGTTGGGGCACACGGGCCCAGCTGCTCTGCGACATGTGGGATCTTCCTGGACCAGGGCTCGAACCCGTGTCCCCTGCATTGGCAGGCAGATTCTTAACCACTGTGCTACCAGGGAAGTCCCGGAAAACTCATTCTTTTTCACTGTGCCCTTCATTGGAATCCCTTATATAGTTTCCTTCCTTTTCTTATTTTCATGCTTAAAAATGTGTTGGTTTGCATTTTGAGGGGGGCTAATTATTAGTGTGCTTTTTAAAAGTAGAAATATTGTAACAACAGCCTTTTCCATATTTACTGTTGGAAAAAACTAACCCCAGACCCAACAATTGTGTGTTAATTCAGGTTTATTTCTGGGAGGCTTCAATAATTATTGTGGTGGATCAGCATGCCTGTTTGCTGGTTTTTAATTCTGTCTCCGACAATGTCTCTTCTGTCTTCTGGCAGGGTGTCAAATACCATTAGGGGTCTTCGGTCATGTTTCACTGTTCATTCCATGTCTTTTATTTCCCTAGTAAAATTCTGGCTGCTTGTAGAATGAATATGATGCTCCGTTTTTTGTTTGTTTGCAAACAAGTAGAAAGGTCTATTGCTCTGTACAGAGAAAGGTGGCCAACAAAGACTTGTCACTGAAACACACTTGAATTTCAACCACAGCATCTAAAGCCTCCATTACGGTAGAACAAAAGACTGGGTGTTTTGTTACTTTCCCAGGATAAGGGGAAGGAAACTGTACGAGGTCCCTTGGTGGTACACTATTGTAGCCTTAAAAAATAATTTCTCTAAGAAGACCCTTATTATAGTTTACTCTCGCTCAGTTCTCTGTAAAACGCAGAAGGGGACTGAGTAGAAGAAAGACTGGATCACCAGCTCTCCATATATTCTATTAATAAGTCCCTCATCCCTAGAAAGTGCTAGACTTTCCAGAGATTGTATTGCTGCTGCAGAAGTCATTTTGAATTTGAAGAAAATAGTTCAGTTTGCTGAACTCACAATTTTTTATTTAAGTATCATCAACAAAGGGACTTTTCTCCTCTACCCATTTCTGAAATTATAACCCATAGAATATTGACCATTAGTCATGTGCCCTATTACTATAGCCTAAAAGGCATTCCATTGCTCAAATGGGCGTCACTTCTCAGGAGCAGGGGAAACCACCAGTTCAGAGGAACGCTGAATGTGGAGTAAATGTAGCTGGGAAATCTGGTTAAAGAGACAGAGCTGCAGCATTAAGCAGTCCTGTCCCAAACTAATGAGAAATGACTAAAATTCGTCTGTAATCATCAATATGGGCATCAAAACAAGGGATGGATGTCCTGTCATAGAGCAGATTGCGTGGGATAAGGGCAAAGTGGATCCTGGGATTAGGTTCTAGCTGAGGCCTGGCAAGACAGTATTCACAGGTGGTAGCCCCTTCCCAGGTGTCTTAAGGATTTGCTAGAGGTGGGCTCCTGACCTTCATTTCCCCAGCTTTCCAGTGCTTTAATAAAACTCCTCCCACCTGAAATTACTACAGTGGTTTCTGTGAAGTTGATCAAATCCTGACTGATAAAGTATTTGATGCTACAGGTGAGGTGCTGTTGTAATGATGACCTGAAATATTTAGCAATTGCTTAGCAGTTGGGCAACGAGCAGTAAAAGAACTGATATGGAAGGCTGAAAAGACAGTGGCACCTGTTGTGCAAAATATTTGAATAATACTTTATCATCTACTGTATATCAAAAGGTAGACTTTGTACCTTCTTGGCTTATAGCTCTAGGGGAAAAGTCTGCAAAACAGAACTGTAGTAAGTGTGTACTTGCAACAGTGTACAGATTGTACAGTTGTGTGTTAGCTGAACTGGGAGTGTAGTCAGGAAATAATTATACTGTCTGCAAGCTGACACAAAAAGATAGAAAACATCCAGAGATTCAGGGCCTTGAATTTTGGAAAAACTTACTGCTTCTAGAGATTTTTTAAAAGGCTTTGAGTGACAAATGTCTAGCAAAACTTCTCACCCGAATCAAGTGACTCAGGGAGAAGGTCAAAGTAAAAATGTGGCTCTTTCTCTCATGTTTCCTACAACCTTAGGGTAGTCACCATTCCATTAAGAACTGTGTTTAGAAAGAATTTTGGTTGTAGTTGCTAGCACATAGAATTAGCTGAAGGCAAAATGGTTAGAAACCTACTAAGTTATTGAGCGAATTATGTTGACAGAGAATCCATGAGCCTTTACTGATAAGACCTTTGTTCAACATGTAAAACAAGTTGGGCCTCCAGCCTTCCATGACCAGGAGACAGACTTCAAAGACTGTGAATAGCCCTCAAGTAGAGCGTGTTTCCTCCCCTCATCTCCCCTTCTTCAGATGCTGCCAAGGAGGATGATGAATAAGGAGGAGCCTCCCGGAACATGAGCCAGAAGCCACTAAGAACAATGGCCCAGGATGTTCCTCCTAGAAAGCAGAAACAGGGCCTGTATTAGAAAGCTCTCCTGTCCCCTGGTTGGGGAGCAGAGCTTTCACAGCTTCTGCCGGAGTGATCTAAAAACTGCTGTGAAGCAATGACTGCTTGGCTCCTCATTCTTCTCCTTTGGATGAATTTTGCCCTTGTCTCAAGATTTTATACATAGAATATGCAGGGAGCTTAAACCTTCCATTTCTAACCGGAAGATTACCAGGTCCATCAGAGCCACATCTAGACCTTATGGAGGCTAATACACATTGTTCTGAGATCCTGGATCCTAAGTGACTAGATGGGTTTCCTCCCTTGGGGAAGGGGTGAGTTCTGTAAGTAAGAAATCAAATGAAAATGTCTGGGGGTTTTACCTATGGGCAGACTGTGTCAGAAACAATGTGAAATGTCGTCACACACATTTCTTCTTCATAGGCAAGGAGAAAAACTAGATTCCCAAGTGTCCTTGCACATAGTTTGGGACCATGGGACTGAGTTCTGGATAATGGAATGTGCTTCAAAGGGATGTGAGCCAAGACACCCTCTAGCTTTTCTTGTGCGGCCACAGTGCTTAGTGGTGTTGCGAGATGGAAGGAGCTGAGTCAGGCAGTTACAGCCAGGACACCAGGTTAGCCTTTACTGCGTTATGCCACTGAGCTTGTCCTATCTGGGCTCATATACCATCCAACTGAAGCTAAATAGTCGCTACTTTGAGCATACGTAATTACATCATTCTATCCTGAATAAAATATACAATTAAATCTAAGGGTTTATCACTTTAGGTACATCTAACTTCCTTGTTGTCCTACTTGTATTACAACTATGAAACATGCACATCTATAGATGACTATCACCACTTTCATTTTCCCATTATTTTAAATAAAATATTGGAGTAAAAACTGGTAGAATTTTAAAATTATTGTTCAAACCACTGTCGAGACAGAGGGTAACCTAAATTGTTGACTGGTAGGAAGGCTAAGTGAATACTCACTAGACAGCAGACATAAAAATTCAACCCATGAAAGGCAATTAAAGGATATCATTGTATAAGGTATCAACTGTGGTTTTTCTCAAAAAACAAGAACTACCTCTAAAATAAATCATATATTAATCATATTGCAGAGAGTAGAATCGGTAATTTTCTTCAAAATATTTTATAACTTTCTGGAAGTCTTGGTTAAAAACCTCTCTAGGGGACTTCCCTGGTGGCGCAGTGGTAAAGAATCCACCTGCCAATGCAGGGGACAGGGGTTCGAGCCCTGGTCCGGGAAGATCCCACGTACCGCGGAGCAGCTAAGCCTGTGTGCCACAACTACTGAGCCTGCGCTCTAGAGCCCGCGAGCCACAACTACTGAGCCCACGTACCACAACTACTGAAGCCCCTGAGCCTAGAGCCTGTGCTCTGCAACAAGAGAAGCCACCGCGATGAGAAGCCCCGTGCACCGCAATGAAGAGTAGCCCCTGCTCACTGCAACTAGAGGAAGCCCGCGCAACAACAAAGACCTAAGGCAACCAAAAATAAATAAATAGATAAACAAACAAACAAATTAATTAATTAAAAAAAATCTCTCTAGGCATTTCTATACATAGGAACTGAAATTGTGCAGACCAGCACTGTTCAATAGAACTTTCTACAGTGATGGAAACTTTCTATATCTGTGCTGTGCAGTATGATAGCCAGTAACCACATGTGGCTCCTGAATAATTAAAATGTAACTAGAGCAACTGTAGAACTAAATTTTTTATTTGATTTGATTTTTATTAATTTAAATCAAAATAGTCTCATTTGGCTAGTGGCTACTGAATTGGACAGCATAGGTATAGAGTTTACCTGCCCCTTAGAGTCAACAGTCTGCTGCTCAAAATGGGGAAAAAACAGGTAACGTACATATACAACATCTTATCGAGGCTTATTTATTTCTGGGTATGTACACATTATACAAGGTCAACTTGAACAGCCATTTTACAAAGTGTGTTAAGACTTAAGGCAAGAAAACACAAATGAAGTGTTTTTTTTTTAATAAAATAAAAGTTGGTAGATTAACTTATGCACACACCCCACACATAGTTTATAGGCTAACAAAAAAATTACCATTTTAAAAAAATTAATAATTAAAGAATAATCATTTAGAATCCTAAGAATAACTCGTAATTGGGGAAGAAATATAACATGGCCAAGGTAAACACAGACAAATCATCTTTTTATTGACTGGAGAGTATTGTAGCTTTTCCTTTTAACAAGAGTCTGAATAGCTGCTCTCCCATGAGGATGGGAGCATTAAGTGTTGCAGAAGCTCTGACTATTAAAGAGTTGCTGGTCGTATTGATTTACACCCTCCTTCAGCTTCTTTTCCCCCACGAGGGGCCATTTGAAATATATTACGTTAGCACCAACTAGTAAGAAGGGAATAGTGAATGGTCATCGCTGCCACTCAGCTATTTTATAGGCACCTGAGACTTGGCCTCGTGAGAGGCAAACTAGCAGCGCAGTTCTAATTCTAAGTTCCCTGGAGTTTTTTTTTTTTTTTATAAGCTATAAAAAGAGGCAAGAATACACATATTCTTAAACAGTACAGGAAAATTACACATAGGGAAAGGGCAAGAGCAGAGTCAATGCTACTTCTATTTAGAGCCTAGCGTTCTCCTCCCAATAATGATTTTTCTTCCCTGTGAACAGGAGTCCGGCAAATGGAAAACCAGGAAAAACAATTTCCTTTCCTTCCGATTCTTTTCCCTCCTGCCTGAAAAATCTCTAACAGGTTTTTCAGCTAATGGAGAAAGCAAATTTGCCTTCTGCTGTGAGTGGGCCTTTCTGTATTCAACTTGGCTGTCAAGTTCTTTCCGCTTCTTCTGATTACTCAGGTGTGTCTGTCTCTTTTCTTCCCCACCGGAACTCTTTGCATAAAGATGACCTCTTCCTGAACTATGAAAGACCCACTGAAATAGCATTGTTTTGGTAAAATATACTTTTCGTAGGCCTTTGATATTCGATTGAGACACATGTACATTTACTTTGGGAAAATAAAACAGTTGGTGGATCGGCTCTCATGTTTACATTTTAATTTAGGGTTTTTAAGAGAACACCTCACAAGGGGTTAAAATAAAAATTAAATATTAGAGACAAGCTCTGAACATAAAATTAGAACATCAAGTTCATTTGTTTCTAACCTTTTCCTACAGATGGTGAAACTGAGACCCAGAGCAGTTAAGGACCTAAGGCCAAATACAAAAAAGGAACGCTTGTGAAATCAGTTTCAGAAAATAGGCACCATAATTCCTTATTTTCAGTCTTTATTGTGTAAATTGAGGACTGTTCTTACTGGGTCTTTATCATCACATCTCTACGGAGACTCACCATGATTGATGTTATGCCCTATCTGAGTCTTCTGGGATAGTCGATGCTCAAGGAATCATAATATTGTGGATTGCATGGAAAATTTTGCAAAAGAGAATTTTACACCTTCATAGTGGGAGACTTTCTGGGACATCTCATTTTCTACCAGATTTCTCTATCCAGATTGATGAATATGCATTTGTTAATATCACCACGGTTCCCTTTGGTTGAATTTTGTTTCTACATTAAGCACTAAGGATACAATTAAAAACAAACAAAACAAGGCAAATTACTGCCATTAAGCCTTATATTCATTTTTTTAAACTGATAGATCGAGGTCCTACCTAGCCATTTGCTTGCCTGGGAGAAGCCTATCTGCTGACACTGTTTGATTGTATCCAGAACAATAGGATATGAGAGTGAAGTATTTTCTGAATCTCTCTAATTTGAAGAATTTCCAGAATTAGCCAGCTCTAAGTGGGTCGTTGTGTATTGCTGAACTTCTAGGGGTTTTATTTTCATGTGATAGAACCCTCAGAAAATTTAAAGCAAAGAATGGAAATAGTGAAAATGTTATATTCACAAGCAAAAAAAAAAAAAGAAAAGCAGCTGTGTGGTCTCATCTACGAGTTTACTAGAATCCACTTAAATACTCCGTAGTAGAGCTGGAAGCTAGATGGCCAAGCTGTGTTCTGAGCTGCAGAACTGTCACGTATATTTTTCTCACAGCATTATAGGAATGGGTCTGGCAGACAAGCCACGGACTTCAACCAGTGCCAATAGCCCAGATACCCGCAGAGCTACACCTCAAAGTGCCAAGAGAAAACCCATTCATCCAGCAATAGCTGTGTCTGTTTGCAAATTAATTTACTTGAATAAATTCCTATTCCCCAGAAAACAAATTCAGAGAGGACGCATACCCTGCTGAGAATCCAAGTAAAGTGTGTTTTACAGATGGGAGATTAATATGGCCAAATGTTTGACAGCACTTTCTTAAAAAAAGAAAAAGTGTTCTTCCCACTAATAAAAAGCAGCTGTGAAAAAGAAAAACGAACAGTGGATGGTTGTTTTAGTACAGGAAACAGTATTTTAGAAGTGGAATGGCCTATCATAATTCCTGATCTGGGGTGTTTGTTGGCGTGTCATGACTCCTGTCTGTGTGGTATGTGTGTGTGCTGTGATGGACACGTGACGGTGGGTTATGCAAACAGAAACGGTTCTAGTTAAGAGCAGATGAAGGCCACTAGTAAACAGCCCTTCCTCGCAGCCTCCTCATTAAAGGCGCATATTTTTATCTAGTAAAAGTGTATTTGAGTTAACAAGCTATCCTTCTCTCTTTTTATAAAAGTACCCATTTTTACCTTCAAATCAGTCATTGCTGATGTAGTCACATTACTCTAATGTGAATAATTCCTCCTGACACCTAACTGAGATTATTCTATTGAGGAGCAAGAGAGTTTGGGGGACTGAACAGACAGAAGGGAGGGAACTGCAGGAATAGACAGCAAAGGGGAAGCATGGGACACCAGGGGGCGAGGAAGTGAGTGAGAAAGAGCATCAAAAATGAGATGTGAGGAAACCAAAGGAAACTTCATCCTTTTGGCCAACGTGGCACAAACCTCTTCCTGAATACACTTACGTCTCCCTTTAATAAACTGCTAATAGTCAATCAAGCAGATAATTTTGACCATGCTATGAAAAGAATAAATTCATAAAATGCAAGATATAGGGGTAAAGGATTATGTAATAAATGGAATATTCTTTTTGTGAAAGAGGTATATCTAAACTAATTGGAGCCAAAAGTAGTTTAAACTAATGATAGTTCACATAGTACAGGCAAATTTGATTTTTAGGATAGTTTTAATACATGGTGTTTTATTACATGCAAGTGCAGACAGTAACTAAGAACTAAGTTTGTAATTAGCATGTCAAATCCCCATTAGGGGTAAACTCACCTCTCTAGAATCAGGCAGGCCCCATAACTTGTTCTGCTCTTGGCAATATTCCTCTCCCTCCCATGTTTCCCGAGACTTACATCCTCCGCAGGCAGAGGGAAGGGCTGGGGGCCAGGTGGACAGACCTCATTATGCCTCGTTCACATTCACTGAAGCCCAGGCACCTGAGGTCATTTCTCATCCCATTATCTAATATCCACATGACTCTGAGCACCAGCTTCCTAGACCCTGTGTCCCATCTATCTTTACCTTCTGAAGCCCTTTCATAATTGCTTTCTGAAAATCTCCAGTATCTCAGCGTCTGCTCTGATTCTTTCCTTCACCTTCCTGTTTTAATGGAAACTTGGCTCTTCCCTGTGCTTTACCATGAAGTCCTCTCAAGGGGTAGCTGTTTTCTTTCCCAAATACTACACCCCAGTAGATATGAAGGTGAGGTAGGTGTTGTCCTTGATTCCCGTTGACATTCCCAGACCACGTGTTTGTCCTCCCTAAAAACATGCAGAATTGAATTTCTTATCTATACATTATCCCTCCTTAATGCATCTACTCCTGTCTTCAATCCATCGATCCTGCCCCCTTTTTCACAATCCTTCACCTACCTCATGTCTTCCTGTCCTTCTTTACCTAGCTTAAATCCTATCCTCAATCATTGTAATCACTCTCTTGCATACACTCTTATCTCCCTTGCCCTACACTCACCTTGTTGCACCTGTTTGGTCAACTCCCTTGGCTAACCCTAACTCTTCCCCTGTTATGTTCTAGCACACAAGGAGTCAAGCATTGCTGGAGAAAATCACACACCATGTTCATAACCAGCTACCTTGGTGGGCCCTGAATGCTGTCTGGCAGTATTATGCTGTATTTCCCTACTTCATTCATTCTTAACTCTGCTGGATGACTATATTCATATCTTGTCCTGTTTCCTCTCATTTTCACTCTGTAACAATGTATATACACTCTACTTTTTTTGCCAGTGCTATGAGATAACTGATCGTGGTCCCAGCTAAGCCTTGCCCTTCTTCTTGTGTACTAAGTATCATCCTCCCTTATCTACTCAAAGATATCCCTCCAGCAATTCTCATTTCTTTCTCCTGCAGCAGTAATTCTTCCCCTCTCTGTTGAATAACTTCCACCAGCCTGTAACATACAGTTATCTCTCCAATCTTAAAAAAATTTTAAATCTTCCCTCAACTCCACTTTCGTCTTTTGCTCCTTACCCCATTTCATTCTTTACTTTCATGGAAGAACTCCTTGAATGGGATTTCTACACTTGCTGACTCCAGTGTCTCTCTTTTCCTTCTTTCTTGAAACCATTCCAATCAGGCCATCCTTCTACCACCTCATTGAAATCACTCTTATCAAAAGTTGATCCTTGAAGATCACTGTTGGATGGTCTTCACATTGCTAAATCCAGCGATGGAATCTCAGTCTCTATCTGACTTGATCTCAGAAGCATTTAGCACAGTGCATTACTCTCTTCTTGAAACTTATTTTTCACTTGATTTCCCCAAAATTACACTCTCCTAATTTTTCTCATATCCTTCAGTTGTTCCTTCCCTGTCTTTTTTTTTTTTTTTCTATTTTCTCCTTATCCTGCTCTCTAATGATGGAATTGCTCTAGACTTAGTCCTTTGGCATCTCTTTCCTGTGTCTTTAGGTACCATATCCACTTGGACATCTAACAGACATTTTAAATTTAATCTGTCAAAGCTGGACTTTTGCTATTTCACCTTTTTTTTCTGACCCTAACCTGTTCCTTCCACAGTATCTGTTAATGACTACCTTATTTTTCTACTTACTCAGGCCAAAAATCTTGGAGTTATCTTTGCCTTCTCTTTTTCTCTCATACTCATTATTGAATCCATCAGCAAATTATACTGGCTCTATCTTCAAAGTATATCCAGTGACCCCTTGCCCTTGTTCATGACAACATTATCACTCACCAGGTGATGGCAACAGCCTCCTAACTGGTTTTCCTGACCCTCTGCAGAGCAGTCCTGGAGAAACATATAGCAGAGCATCATCTCTCTGCTTTGATGGAATCTCTCCAAGGGCTCTTCTCTTAGGAAGGATAAAAGCTGAAGACTGTGATGGCTTCAGGCTACTACATGGCCTGGCCCTGCCTTAGCTCTCTGATCGTTTCTCCCCTCACTCATTCACATACAATATACTGGCCTCCTTGCTGCTTTTTTCTGTTGGCTAAGAAACCTAGAAATGGCACATAGTAAGCACCAAATAAATAAATGTCAGTTGAATCAGTCAGATAGAGCTTGAAATATATTGTTGCTTACCCAAACACGGACAACAAAGCGGTTATGAGTTTGGATTTCAATTCTGAACTACCTGTGCCCCAAACCTATGCTTTTTCCTGTGAGTCATGCGTGAATGATGCTGCTCTTACTTTTGGAGGAGGGCTCTGAGTTGATCACCTTAAAATAATTACCAAAAACAGATTTTCAGCTTTTAGGGTTCTTAGAAAACATTCTTTCCTGACTTTACATTTAAACCATAAAAAGGCAGAGTTATCAGATTATTTTTGAAAGTTTGTGTTAAATATTTTGACTCTTTAAGAGTCAAAGCATCCGCATAAGGCAAGGCCATGGTTGGCTTTTTTGTTTTTGTTTCTCGTATGGCAGACTTGAACTGTATCTTACCCCCTACAAACACAGCCAGCAATTATCTTGTGTATTACAACTTTTTCCTTAGAAAAGAATATAGGTTTCCTACCATTATTGAACCTGTTATAGATTTCGGTTCAAAGAAAACCTTTTGAACTTATAATAGGTTTTGAATTCATGAATCCTGAAATGAATTTATGGTTCTTGAATAACCTGTCCTAGAGCTGGAAAAAGGAGAGAGTGATCCGAGCACAGATAAGCACATTAACCACCGTTTCAACAAATAAGCACTGAGTCTTCCAACTGCTGCCATCTCAGAAAAGATTAGTCAGAGGGCTGCTTTTCAGTATTCATATTCATAAATCCCCCTTGGAATTCGAGGACATGGGGCTTTTTATAGTTAAACAGATCACACCCAGCAAAGGGACGCATATCACACAAGATGAGCACGTCTCTCAAAGACAGGGTGCATTTTCCTTCGGATCTAATTTTCTTTTCTTCTCTTCAATTTCCTCCCCCTTCTGCAGTGACTTCCCAAGAAAAGCAGCTTCCTTGGAGAGGCTGATTCGGAGTCCTAGCTGTGTTTTTAAGAGGGATAACTGGTCTTTTTCTGATCTTTCTTGAGGAAACTGCATTTCCATTTCTCCCACAGACTAATTCAAGATAAATGAATTTGCAACTTGAACGCAACTCATGCCCTTTGGAAGCTTCCTGGCTTCAATGCTGCCTGTTCTGCAAGAACTACAGACTTCGGGGCTCTAGAGGGCATGAGCAGTAACAATGATGGCAGTGTGGTGGCTAGAGTATGAGACTCAGATGCAGATTCCAAAGCCACACAGTGGCTTCTAGGACTCTTAGACCTCATTTTAGAGATGGCTTTGCAGATTGGAACTACCTGATATGGAATTATGTGTCAGGCTTACCCTCGCCTCACGCTGCAGGCAGAGGCAAACAGGGGTAATGAATGGCTTCACTTTTCACTTTCATGTTTAATTGAATTAGATGATCAAGTTAATTGCTTGATTTGGGATCTTGTAAACACAGCCTGTTTATCCAAAAGGTATTTTAACTGCTTGACTGGCATTGACATTTGTAGCGTAAAGAAAAGAAGAAGAAAAAAAACGAAAGAAAGAAAGACAGCTAGAAAGACATGATGCACATCAAAGGGAAACACATTTTTTTTTTTTAATTAAAGTAAAAAACCCACTGTAAAGGCAACTATTTCTGTATTATTTGGCTAAATTCTTAGTATTCTCTGAGTCATTGTCCCCTCCAGTGACTTCAAAGTTAGGGGTCATAGTATCAACTGGGGTTGGGAGAGGGTTGTTAGGACACAGCTAGCTGGTTCTCACTCTTAGATTTCGGGGTGTGGTGGGGCTGGGATGGAGCCGAAGAATGTGCATTTCTGGTAAGTTCCGGGGAGTTGCTGATGCTAGTCTTGTGACCACCCTTTGAGAACCACTGATTTAATCCATTGTGCAAACTTTCTGCTTCCTGGGGTGTTTATTACAAATTACTTGTAGGCTGATATGCTTAAGTCTTTGAGAGACACAATAGTCCTCAATAATTTATAGGATGTATTTTAATCACAATTCATATTTGATATTTCACTAAAATCTGATCGACTTCAAAGGATATTTTAGAGGTGTGAAGTAGGAGACAGCATAGAATAAAGTAGTGTTTCCCAGACTTAAGAAATGTATGAATCCATTTAAGTTATTCGTATAATAATGCTAGTTTGTATTGAAAGAAACTGGGTGGAAGCTCATTATGCTATAAATCTATATATTTATATATAATATTAAAAATATAAATATATATACAATTGAATAATAAATTCTATAAATAAGCATAAATGTACATAATAATATAAAATTATATTTTAATATAATTTGAATTGAGTTGAATTCAAACAAAAGTATAAAAAAGTTCAGGGCTTTCCTGGTGGCGCAGTGGTTGAGAGTCCACCTGCCGATGCAGGGGACACGGGTTCGTGCCCCGGTCCGGGAAGATCCCACATGCCGCTGAGCGGCTGGGCCCGTGAGCCATGGCCGCTGAGCCTGCGCGTCCGGATACTCCACAATGGGAGAGGCCACAACAGTGAGAGGCCCGCGTACCGCAAAAAAAAAAAAAAAAAAAAGTTCAAATTAGCAACCCTAACGCGGCTAGTGATGCTATTTTGAGGAAATTAAAGCAATATTTGCATTGTAACTATGGCAGGATCTTTCTTCAGCATATCTCATACCACTGTGAGTGTGTGGGGAGACCCACATTTTCCACCTTTTTAATTTTAACTTCTGAGAAATACTCATTCAGCCAGTGTAACATGCCATGATTTGGCCTTCCCTTCATTTATTACATCGTTTACTTATTAGGTCTGCCTGTTTTTTTTTCTTTCCCTAATCTCTCAACAATTAGAATAGTATTATCTAGTGCCAAAGTAAGCATCCATTTATACAAAAGTATTTGTATTTGTTTTGTGAGTGACTCCTCTTTCTTTTTCTTCTTTGAGGCACTGTTATAAATATGGGAGAAAAAAATCCCTGTGAGGAACCTGCCCTCCGGGAGTGGGGGCCCAGTGGGGGGTGGAAGAAGTAAAAGACCAGACTGGAGAAGTAGACCATGTGTTCTCATAAAGTGAGTAAAGAGTGTAGATTTTCTTTGAAAAAATTCATTGGAAGATTTTGTTTAGGGGACTTAACATTATTTGACAAAGAATCTGTCTACTCCATGGAGAATGAGCTGTAAAGGGGGAAGATTGGAATGTAGACATGGACCTTAAAACCGTGACAACACTTCATTTTAGCTTTTTCATCCAAGTGATGCACAACATACCAATGTGCTCATATTAACTTTTAAGATAATCATCAAAATTCAAACATACATACATTTATCAGGTGTGTAGGGAGAATACAAGTTTTCTACCACATATGTATTATAAAACATTTTAAAATATCATGGAGAACTTGGAAGTCTCTCAGTATAGGCTCAGGGTTTGCGTAACATTCTGTTTTAGGAGAACCTGTAGTACAGGCTTTGAAGTCAGACCTGGTTTCGACACCGGTCAGGCCACTTAAGAAGTTGTTTAACCTTGCAGGGCCTCTTTCCTCCAAAATGGGACTAATAATGTTTCTAACTCGGAACTGTTGTGCTGTGTACATAGGGGTGTCAGGAGCATCAAGTTACTGCACTGAGCCTTGGGATAGTCACTTTGCATATATTTACATACATTTAAATAAAGGAGTCAAGAGAAAAATGTAACACAAAATAAGAGCAGGTTAAACACTTCAGAATCAAGAGGACCAGGGCAGTTATAATTATCGTAGGTAAGAAGGTAAGAAAAGAAAACCAGGAAATTAAGACTGGGTCAGGATGAAGGTGTGTTTTGTCAGTCTTGGCTTCCTCCTACTTATGCTTTTCAAGCATGCTATTGGGAAGAAACTCTCAGTAAGGGGCAAAAAAAGGCTTTCCAACTCTGAAAAGAATCAGTTTATTTCTCTGTAGCTATTTTGCTTTGTAGGTAAGGATAATTTTCATTCAAGGGGCTAATCCATTGTTCTGATTTCCATATTGAACTCCAGGTCAACCCCACAGTTGCGTCATCAGTGGACCACTGAACTCTTCCACTTGGTGGAATTATGATGGTAGTAGTTTCATAAGCATTTGTTAATATCTGTGCTGCTGACTTCCATTGCTTTTAAATTATGCCACAGTCCTAATGATTGTAATGTCATTCTCCTAAGAATGCTTAAAAGAGACATCCCCAGATAGCCCTGTGAGGTGGGAGCATCATAGTCGATTTTCAGAGGTAAGAGATGGGAAATGGGGTAAGAGAGGAGGTGAAATTGAATGTATATTCTAAATTCTTTTAATACTCTATATCTCTGATAAAACTTTTTAATAAAAAAGCTTTATTTTAAATACTACTGCAGAATATATATTTACAAAGAGTGAAACCAAGAATTCTTATTTTGTCCAAATGACACCAGGTCTGTTCAGTTGCTACACTGTCCTTGCAATTACTTTTGTGATGACAATGAATAAACTTAGCTCCTCCACCAAATATGCTTAAGGATAATTTCACACCCCAGTGCAAGGCAGCTGCTTCTGTCATGGCCAGTGTTTAACAGCTCAGAGCAAGAGCACATGGGAGCATCAGAAAGGAAGCATAGTAGACTATTTCAATTTGAAACCATGGCATCAAGAATATTGTGTGTTATCTCCACATTCACACCTTTTTTCCCCCACTGAACAATTCCAAAGGGGTAATTCTAAAGAAATCCTAGTTATGGTGTGTTTAGCGAAATATTTCTAATAACTTTTTAAATAAGTTGGGCTTATCAAGATCATGATACATTTTGCCTGGAGTCTTTTTCTCTTTTAATTTTTAAATTCAAGTATGTTTTGAGTGTGTTTTCATTTCATTTACACTTAGCCTACCAGACTGTAGTATTCCAAGAGTTATTTCATGTTGGAGAAGTTCTATACATTTTTTATAAGCCATGTTAAGCGTTTCTCTTTGAACCATAAAGTTGTATTTTTGCCATCTCTAAGTGGAAATCAGTCTGTAAAAATAACATAGAGTTCCCAAATACAAAATCACTAAGAGGGAAAAAAAATGTATTGCAAAATTTTTTGTCATCCAAGAAGATGATACCCATCTACAAAGAACCAAAGGGCGCTCCATTCTTTAATAATCTCCGGAGACAGATGGAATTTGTGGAAGGCTATCATCATAGCATTGAAGCAAACAACCAGTCACCTGATGGTTCTGTCAGAAGATCAATATAAAGTTACAAAAAAGGGGGGAGGGTGAAATTGCTATTCAGTATCATGCATACATTTCTCTTCCCCATCTAATTTTGTTGATGAAATCTTTCAGTTTTGAGGTGGCATATATATTTTACATAAAAGGATTGAAATTCAGCAGCTAATTCAGTTTTTTAGTCCTCTCTTCTTTTCTTTCCTTTTATCCAAGAAACTAGCCACTGTTTCTTACTGATGCATTTAGATATTTTAAAGCCAAGGGTAACCTGGACAAGGGCTTATTTTCAGTATTTTCAAGGAAAAAGCTTCTATCATTAGTGTATAGACCCAGAGCTTTGAATGATAGGGCGTAAAATTTTTCACTGATGAACATGTAGATTTTACAGTGGAGAAAGTGAACCTGCCTACTCTGATCTAGGACAGGCCTTGACAAATAAAAATCCAGAGAGTGCATCTACCATGGGAATGGGGGCAAGATAGGAAAGTGGGAAGGCAGAACGAGGCCTACTCACAGTCATAGAGGCCCTTTCAGTGGTGGTCAGATATGGTTTTTATTTTGGAAACTGCAGTCCATTCTTCAGAAATGTTCTTTAGACAAATCATATGCAAGAGTCATGGTTCTGGTTGTAGAAGGGGGATTGCAGGAAGGACAAAGGTCTTCCCTGTTGGCTTCTTTCATTTGCCCTTCAGTGACCCCTCCTAGCCAACTGCAGCATTTCTAAGGGTTAGTGTGACAACCACTGTGACCGATGCCAACTCTCTCATTTTACAGGTGAGGAAACCGAAGGCAACAGAAATGCAGCAATTTTTATCCATGTGACACTAATTAATATTTTTTGGCAGAAACTAAGTTATTTCCATTGCACTATGCCAGAGGTTGACAAACTTTTTCTGTAAAGGGCCAGATAGGAAACATTTAGATTTTGGGGGCCATCTGGTCTCTGGGGATTATTCGACTCTGCCGTTGTAGTGAGAAAACAGACATGACAACACATCACCAAATGGGTTGGTTGTGTTCTGATACAATATTATTTATGGAAACTGAAATTTGCATTTTATATATTTTTCATGTGTTCCAAAATATAATCTTACAGTCTTTTTAAAAAAATTCAAAAAAGTAAAGATCATTCTTGGCTCCTGGGACTATACAAAAATAGGTGTCATACTATATTTGGCTTACGGACCATAGTTTGTCAACCCCTGTACTATACCACCTCTTTATCCAACTTAAGTGGTACTTTTCATACACTACCTTAAAATAGTGTAGATTTTGGGGGGAGGGGTCCATGAAAGTGCCATTTTTTTCCCCATTGATGTTTCCCATTCAACCACTCTGCTGCCCTGGTCTGCTTATCCTTTGTATTTTCTCCTCCACCCACATCTTATTTCTCTGTAGTTTTACCTGAGGGTTCAGAGCAGTTTATTGAAAAGTTTGGATTCTCATGACTATTTTGCCACTGAGCATGTGAATATGCATTCAATAAAAATCAGAGCCAAACTTAGTTCGACTTCCTGTCCATATCCAATCCTTCCAATTTTCAGTGATGTTATTGAGTGAGAAGACCTGGTTTCCTGCCTTCTCAATTCTTATGATGCTGTTGAAAGATACATTCTACTTCATTTTCTCAGCTGTTGTTCTCCTCAGCTGGATTTTTCTAAAAGGATGAGGGTCAATAACAACAGAAGCAGCAACATTTATAATAAGACTAATTAAATAATAACTAACATCTTCCAGCAACCATTATGAGATACAATATAACATAATAGTTAAGGGTGTATAATCTATCTGCAGACCTTCTAGGATAATCCCAGCTCTGCCACTTCTATCTGTGTGATGTTGGGCAATTTATTTAAGTTGCCTCAACTTCAGTTTCTTCATATATAAAAAGGTGATGACAATAGCAGTATATTCCTTATAGAGTTTCAGAACCAAATGATTTAATATATGTAAAATTCTTTAATCAGTGAGTGGTAAATGGTATGTGCTATAAATATAGCATTGTTCAGTGTGTTAAAATCTAGACATTGTCTGTGTATATGATGAAAATAATATTTAAGAATTATTGAATGCTTACCATAGAAATCAGGCAGTACTCTAAAGTCTTTCTACACATTGAATGCTTTAATTTTTAAAATAATCCTCTGAGATAGATACTATTGAAATGTATTTAAAGATGAAGGAACTGAGATAAAGAGAAATTATTGCAGCTAGCCTAAGGTCACATACCTGGTAAATGGTCGAGTCATTCCTGAAAGCAAAATAATTAAGAGTGAATCCTGAACAGATGTAGGTTGAAAAGTTCATATGGTCCTATAACTGAAGTCCAAGTGTCAGGTGAATTCAGGTTTTGATAGTTCCTGGAATATTAATCTAAGAGGCATCTCTTGAAACCTAGAAGAGTGAATTTTAAAGAAAGACAAGAAAGTACTGCTTTACATAGTGGGCAGGAAACCCACGGAATTTATTGCCTCAAGAAGCTGTAGAGGCTTCTAGAAGCCCAACCTAACCATATAAGATTATTTTTGGGGGGAGGAGGAAATCAGTGTATTTCCCCTGTCCTACATACTACTTGTTAGGTTAAAGAATGACAGTTTGAATAAAATATTAGACTGGTTTAGAATAGTAATTTTATATTATTTTTGCCTTAGTAAGTTTTATTTTCCATTTTTAAAAAAGTTTCTCTCCCTTGCTTACACTCTAATCAAACGGTGGCTCTCAGAACAGCAGGAGGTGGGAGGACACCTCTAAACACATTGGATCCCAGCGTAACAGACTCTGGTGTATAACCCCAGATGGAAGCCTCTTTTCCCATCCTTGTCAAGAGCCAGCCTCGGAAGATTGACAGTTAACTCAGGGTCAGGAGGGATTGTTTTGAGAGCATCTACAAAAATTTAAACACCCCAGTGGGACAACTACAGGCATTTTAGACAATCATGAGTTTGAAATCTAGGGGCACATTAATATGTTATTTGGTTCAAAATGTTTCCTACTATGTTTTCTTGCAGTTTGTAAAGACTGAAACTTCAAAACATATTAATTAATAGCTGACAGTTTTACCAGCATGCAGTGGGAAGAAATGAACAAACAAAAACCAAAACAATTTTGGCTAAACAATTGTGTTGTTGAAAAATACTTTTTTCACCTTTAGGTATAAAGCATTTCATTATAGAGTTTTCAAATATTCCCAAGGGTTTACACATATTTCAGCCTACAAAAGCATAATTTCCTTCTTTTCCTCTTGTGCCTAGTTATCTTCTCCTTTACCATTAAAGTCGCGTAAAAATAATGTCTTGATATAATAATTGGTTGTGAATCAGTCATTTCAGTGAGTTATCTAGCTCCACAAACCTGCTTTCATTTTTTGGTTCCTACTTTAATAAATGATATCACTGGAGCTAGAAACCTCAGAATCAATTCAGAATTACCCATAGTCTACCAGATCCACACTGGCAAGTTGATCCTACCTTGGGAATACATATCTGATATCACCATAGCCGCTGAACTTACCAAGATCTTGATCATTACAGTAATTTTTTTTTAAAGTACTTTTTTCTCATAGAGAACATTATTCTTTTTAAATTTATTTATTTATTTTTGGCTGTGTTGGGTCTTCGTTTCTGTGCGAGGGCTTTCTCTAGTTGCGGCAAGCGGGGGCCACTCTTCATCACGGTGCGCGGGCCTCTCACTGTCGTGGCCTCTCTTGTTGTGGAGCACAGGCTCCAGACGTTCAGGCTCAGTAGTTGTGGCTCACAGGCCTAGTTGCTCCGTGGCATGTGGGATCTTCCCAGACCAGGGCTTGAACCCGTGTCCCCTGCATTGGCAGGCAGATTCTCAACCACTGTGCCACCAGGGAAACCCCATTACAGTAATTTTTAAAGACAGCCTCCATGCCACTTCTTTTCAAAAGCCTTCTTTAAGCCCTGAGTAGAATTAGTTACTCCATCATCTGTATTTTTATAGCATATTAAAAAGAAATTAAAACAAAGCTATAAACAGTCATTGGAAATAGATAGGAGTTTGAATCTTAGCTCTGCCACTTACCATAAGCAGATGATTTAGCTTCTCTGAGCCTCAAAGTATATCTGTAAAATATGGAACCAGGAGGTTTTTGTAAAGATGGAATGAGCTAGCATAGTGGTAAGCATATTTTCAGTGATCAATAAATATTAGTTTTCTTCCCAATATTCACTACAACCTCTGTCACCTATGTGTGATTGTGTGTATAAGTGTGTATCTTGTGTGAGCTCCTTGAAGACAGGAACCTTCCAGTACACAGTAAGTGTCAATAAACGTTTGTTGAATTAAGTCCTAAGTCTATGTCTTTCCTTCAGTTATATTAATACTGTAGTCTCAATAAAATTATTTTTTTATTTAAATAGATAAGTTGAATGACTTACTTTATTAATTTTTATTATTTTACTTTCTTATTTTTTTCTCCAAGAATTTGATGGGAAAATCAATATGTGATTATCTGAGCTATATCAATTAAAATAATAAAAATGAAAACAATGAATAAAAACATTGAAAACAATAGCAGTAATAGGTTTCTTTTTTTAAGTCAGATGTTTGACATCATAGGAACTATATATATGTGAGTGTAACTATAAAAGTAAGTTTTTATAAGGATAGGTATTCCATATTTAAAAATATGGGCCTTAATGTTAAAATTATAGCTAAAAGCGCTAAGAGCCCAGATCCATTAATATTAGAAACAAGTGGTAGAATCTCATGTCAGGAACTAATGGCTCCATAATATAAGGAACATATTTTAATTGAAAGTAAAATCCATAGCTTATTTGTGATCAGTGCTTTAATGGTTGCCACCCAGGAATGGGAGGAGGAACAAGTGAAGAGAGCCCTTTCTGCACAATAGAACTTCTCCAGTCTAAGCCAGTTGACTTCAATAGGGCAAAGCTAACTTTACGTGTACTGTAAAGAGAATCCCATTTCTGAGAATGCGGACCTTTTTCCTGTGACCGCGTCTCCCTTTCTCTAGTAGGTCCCCAACAAAAATATAGCTTCTTGAGGGCCAGTGTCATATTCTACCCTGTTGCTTACTGTGTCTTGGTCAGGCTGTGTATTTCCTAACCTCCAATAGCTACCTAAAAATATTGTTTCTCTTTTGTGTCTTTTGGTTACTTCATCTTTACTGCATGAATGGGCCTCTTTCTCCCAGTGCCTGGACTTTATTAAACCAGCATCTCTCTCTCCCTCTAGTTGTCCATAGAATACTACACAGATGGCTGCATCCCTATAGGATTTCAGATTTCTAGGGGAAAGATACCAATTTGTGTCTCTTGTAAGCAAGAGCAAGAGATAATTATCACAAATTATCTTGTGATAATTTGTTATTCATTATGTATTTTGGCAACTTTTTATTTTGATACCATTTTTCACTTGCACAGAAGTTGCAAGAATAGTAAGAGGAATTCCTATATACCTTTTCCCCAGATTCAGCAGCAGTTGTTTACTTTTTGTTCTGTTTGCTGTGTGTGTATTTACATATCTATATAGTCGATTAGGCATCTATTTCTATATGTATGTGTGTATGCACATATGTATCTATCATTTATCGACCTATAGTGGAGTCTTGTTGTTTGTAGTAGTTATGTTCTATAAATCTTCCTTGAACACTGAATTAGTGAATACTGAATCTTTGCTCTTAGAAGAAATACAGGATTATATTCCTCTGAATCTCTGGTCACAACCAGTTTTAATCAAGTGATCAATACATAACTTTGTTTTGTGTGTTTCTGTTTAAAGACACCTTATTTAATATATAACTATAATAAATATTATTACTTAAAATATTTATTGATTTATTAACAGTATAATCAATATAATCAATAATGTCGATTCATTAACATTGAACGTTTGATCAAGAGCACTATAACTCATGTCTGAGAGAAGATTACTTAATGCACATATTTTCTCTGTGAGGCACATTATCGCCTTCTTGAACTTAGGATCACTAGACCACCACTTCTGCACTGCAATTGGGGGTCATTTTAAACATCAAAATCACCACCAAAAAGCAGAAAAATGCAGAAAAAGTGGCACTAAATAGACCTCGAAAAGGACGTGTATTTACAACTTGAGGGCTGAAACAAGAAGGCCAAGTGTGTCCTTGTTCTGCCTCAACCGGGAACATGCAAGTCAGGAGACTCAAGTTTTTTGCTGTTCTGCCCGTGCCTATGAATGATTGGTAACGTACTGTGCGTATTGATTTTTGGGTTACAAATAAATATAAAGAGTAGGCAGATTCACAAAATCGGATTCTGTGAATAATGAGGATTACCCGCATATATATTTGACCCATATATTTATGTGTTCATATCTTTTTCTGAACCATATGAGAGTAAATTGGAGATGTATCTATTTACCCATTCAGAAAATTTAATAGTGATAAAATACAATCTATATTCCATATTCATATTGTATCAACTGCCCCAGTAATGTCCTTTATAGATATTTTCTGTTCCCCCCAGGTCTAGAATTCAATGCAGGATTATGCATTTCCTTTAATTTTCACGTCTCTCATCTCCTTTAGTTTAGAACAGTTTCTTTTTATTTGGCGTTGATATTTTAAACAGTTATTTTGTAGAATGTTCCTCTATTTGGGCTTCTCTAGTGTTTCTTCATAATGAGATTGGCGTAATACATTTTAGTAGAACTGTCACAGAAGTGTGCTGTAATCATCTCAATGCATCATATCAGAGGTACATGCTATCGTGGTTTGTCCCTAGGGTAAGGTGGTGTCTGCCAGGTTTTTCTACTATTTTCCCTTTTAAATTAATAAGCAATTAATGGAGAGGAAGTTACTTGGAGACTATACAAATATCCTGTTTCTCAAACTTTTACCCACTAGTTTAAGCATCCTTGTATATTTATTGGTTCTACACTAAGGAAGAACTTCCCCATCTATTTATGTACTCTAATTTATTTATATCTAAATGAAGGTATGAATTTTTATTTTATTCAAAGGGATGTAAGCCATTTCAATCAATATTTATTTTAACATTCAAGTTGTCCAAAATTTGTCCAGTGGGATCCCTTTCAAACTGGCCTGTATTCTTTCAATATACCTCCAGCATTCCTTCAGCGCTTCCTTACTTTATGGTGCAGCAAGATGTTTAGGCTTTTCTTAAAAATATCCCTGCTTTCTTTTAGTGGAGAATGGTCCCGAGAAACCAAGATTTGGGTGCTAGGTATGTTCAGTGCTACTGATGGATCACTGCTTCTAAATCCCTTCATCAGAGAGCTAGGAAATATATGTGTGTAGGGGTACACGTGCACACACACTCACACATATATAGACATATCAGATACATAGACATCCGTATCTATATAAACACACATGTACATGTGTGCACACATAATACATATTATAGATTTGTATTTATTTCTCTCTTTGTGTGTGTATATGTTTATAGTTTTATACTAATATCTCTAGTTCCAGTCCAGCACTGCAGAGTGCATTCTAGTCATCCCTTTTTCCATATTTGTAACTCCTTCTCCAACAATGAGAAACCTAGCTTTCATTATCCTCAATACAGTTACACTTTTGTTCAAACTAGAGTATATGGAATACAGTTTTTAAATTCCTAACTCATACCACTGTGAAAAAAAAAGCAAACCTACAAACTGGAATTCAATAGCTATTTACAATGTTTTAGGTTAAATGTACATAGAATGAAATGCACACCTCTCAAATGTACAATTCAATAAGTTTTGATGAATGTACCAATACCTCTTGTTCTTTCTGAAGTAAATCTGTCATTCATATCATTGTTCCCCTGTGTGTAGTGCATCCTTTTTTTTTCCTGGCTGCTTGCAGTTTGACTATGATAAGTTTGAGTGTGGTTTTCTTTGTATTCATAATGCTTGTGCTTTGCTGATCTTCTTCAAACTGTAAGTTTATGTTTCAGCAAATCTGAGAACTTTTCTGCCACTATTTCCTCAAATATTTTTCTGTCCCATTCTCTCTTTTCTCTTTTTCTGTGACTAATTACTCATATTTTAGACTGCTTGGTATTGTTCCTCATGTCATTGAGGATCTATCCTTTTTCTCTCCTTTTCAGATTAGATGGTTTCTACTGATCTGTCTTCAGGTTCACTGATCCTATGTCTTCCAGATCCAATATTCTGCTAATCTCATCTACTGATTTTATTTATTATTACTGAGGTAAAATTGACATATAACATAACATTAGTTTCAGGTGTACAACATGATCATTCAGTACTTGTATACACTGTGAAGGGATCCCCACAATAAGTCTGTCTAGTTACCATCAGTCAACATACAAAGATACAATTTTATTTTATTTTTTTTTGCTTGTGAGGAGAACTTTCAGGGTTTATTCTCTTGGCAACTTTTAAATAAGCAATACAATAGTATTGACTATAATTTCCATGCTTACATACATCCCCATGACTTATTTATTTTATAACTAGAAGGTTGTACCTCTTGACCTATGTATTTCTCCTACCCCCTATCCCCTTCCCTTCTGGCAACCACCAATCTGTTCTCTGTATCTATGAGTTTTGTTTTGTTTGTTCATTTTTTTTTTTTAGATTGTATGTATAAGTGAAATCACATGGTATTTGTCTTCCTCTGTTTGATTTATTTCACTTAGTGTAATACCCTCAAGGTCCATCCATATTTTCACAGATGGCAAGATTTCCTTTTTAATGGCTAATATTCTATTTTTTATATATGCCGCATCTTCATTATCTGTTCATCTACTGAGAGGTGCTTGGGTTGCTTCCATATGTTGGCTATTGTAAATAATGCTGTGATGAACACAGGTGTGCATATATCTTTTTAAATTAATGTTTGTGTTTTTTTCAGATAAATACCCAGATGTGTAATTGCTAGACCATATGGTAGTTCTATTTTTTAATTTTTTGAGGAACCTCCATACTGTTTTTCGTAGTGCCTACACCAATTTACATTCTCACCAACAGTGCACAAGTGTTCTTGCCAACACCTGTTATTTCTTGCCAACACTTGTTATTTCTTGTCTTTTTTGAGAATAGCCATTCTAACAAGTGTGAGGTGATATCTCATTGTGATTTTGATTTGCATTTCCCTGATAATTAGTGATGTTGAGCATCTTTTCATGTGCCTGTTGGCCATCTGTATGTTTTCTTTGGAAAAATGTCTATTCAGATGCTCTGTCCATTTTTTAATTGGATTGTTTGTTTTTGCTATTGAGTTGTATGAATTCTTTGTGTATTTTGGACATTAATCCCTTATCATAAATATGATTTGGAAATATTTTCTCCCATTCAGTAAGTTGCCTTTACATTTTGTTGATGGTTTCTTTTGCTATGCAGAAACTTCTAGTTTGTGGTAGTCCCATATGTTTATTTTTGTTTTTGTTGCCTTTGCTTTTGGTATCAAATTCAAAAAATCATTGCCAAGACCTATGTCAAGGAGCTAACTGCCTATGTTTTCTTCCAGGAGTGTTATGGTTTCAGGTCTTATATTCATGTATTCAATCCATTTTGAGTTAATTTTTACGTATGGTGTAAGATAGTGGTCTAGTTTCATTTCTTTTGCATGTGGCTGTCCTCATCCACTAATTTTTAAAATTTCACATACTGTACTACTGGGTCTCCATTTTTTGTGGTTTTTATTTCTCTGATGAAATTCTCTATTTTTTTGCTCTATATTTTCCTCTGAGTCCTTGAACATATTTATAACAAAATAGCTCCTTTATATTCTGACCTCCCTGTGTATTTCATTTGGTTCCTGATGGCTGATATCTCATTTCAGCATGAATCATAATTTTCTATGTTTTGTTTTATCTAGGAACTTTTGTTTTTAAACAGAAAATTGTGTATGAAACATTCTAGAGACTAAATTGTTATCTTCCCCTGGAGAATGTTTGTAATTGTTTTATCAGGAATTAATCTGCTTGGACTCAAACTCTAAAAGCTAGCTCCTTACAGATGGCGGCAGCTAAAAGCTGTAACAATCTGCCACTTTCTGTAAGACACTAAGGGGTCTCAGCTCTTCATAGATCAGGGGTCAACCAAGGCTTTGGGCAGATTTTAAATGCAGAACTTTGGACTTCCTCATGCTGTGGCTCTCTCTTTTCCAGGGTTTCCTTTAATAGATTCTAGGTACTATGACAGTCCTAAAACCAGGCCAGTAAGACCCATGCTTCTGCCTAAGGTCCAGACATCCCACACTGTGCAGAATGAGGACTTCCCTCACATGAAAAGTTGAATAAATGCAAAGTTACCAAGTTAATTTTTCTGTTTTAAAGGTAACTCTCTTCCAGTTTCTTGCTGTTTCTGGACTTGTTTTCTCTCATTTTTTCCAGTGTTTATGATTTTATCTGCAGGAGTTTTCATCCAATATCAGCTACTCTGCCATCACCAGAAGTAAAATTCCATTAACTTTTTCTTTTTCTTTTTTTTTTTTTTTGCGGTACACGGGCCTCTCACTGTCATGGCCTCTCCCGTTGCGGAGCACAGGCTCTGGATGCGCAGGCTCAGCGGCCATGGCTCGCGAGCCCAGCCGCTCCGCGGCATGTGGGATCTTCCCGGACCGGGGCACGAACCCGTGTGCCCTGTATCAGCAGGCGGATTCTCAACCACTGCGCCACCAGGGAAGCCCTCCATTAACTTTTAATGATGTACCATTTGTTGTTAAGAAAATTTTCGTGGTTTTATTGTATCATGAGGCAATGAAACACCTGAACAAATCAATATCTGGGCTGTGAGGCAGCTGCTTTCTCCTTCACTTCTTTGGGTTACTAGAGCAACTTGTCAGTAGATTAAAAAAAAAAGAAGACAACCTTTTGCATTACTTAAGTCTTTCCAAGGCGTGGGCTGGTACAACACAAACTTCTCCTGTCAGATGCAACCAGTCTAAGCGTTCAAACATCATGTGCAATGCCTCAGTAGCAGCAGCGCACCTGCCCACTCCCACCGTGGCCCTGCTCATTTGTGTATGATATTTGGAGCATCTGGAGGAGTGTGAATAGTATCAGGAAGAGGAGGGAGGAGGTCAGCCGAAATTGTGCAGGGCAAGCCTGAACATGTCATTGGTGCAAACCCAAGCATCATTGATGTTCTTTAATGGGAACATCTGGTGGAACCCCATGACAGGGTCTTCATCGGCCTTGAGCTGGTCCACAACCATGCTGATGATGCAGCTATCTGGCCTGGGCTGATGGTCCTGTGCTGTGATGCTGTCCTGGATTTTCTGGAACGGAAGGCTAGACAATTTCTCCACGGTGGCAGGTTTCTCCTGGAATTGCTGTCCTTCCCAAGTAAGACATGTCGCTTCAATATAACTTGTCGCGTCAATATGTGTGGTTGGGTTCTGTCGTTATCAAATAACTGGTAGTAATGTTGAATGAAGCTGGACCCAGTTTGCTCCCAAACTGGCTTGTCTCCCATTCTGGGGCGCCACCCCGCCTCGTTGAGACCCGAAGAGCTGGCACAATGGTGGCAGCAGTGGCGGCAACCCAGTGTGGTCTTCTCCCACCTTCCCTTGCCACCCCACTGCACTCTCTTGTTTTCATTTCTAAAAATAAGTCTTTCTTGTAGAAAATGTGGAAAATACAAAAAAAACTAATAAATTGTATCACTATTATCCAGAAATAACCATTACTAACATTTTGAAATACTAAAGTTTTCCCTCTGCAATTTTTTCACACCCATGCACTCACACACACAAAATTGGTGTATATATGCTACTTTGTATGCTGATTTCTTCATTTATCATATCACGAATATTTCCATTTGATTACATATATTTTGTAATGACATTTTAATTATTAAATAATATGCTCTCATGTGGATGTACATTTATTTAACCATTATTGTTGACTACTTGGATTGATGCTAATTTTCACTCTGTTAAATAGGACTGGGAAACATACCTTATACATTAATCTTTTATAGCACGTTGTGTTATTTCATTAGGATTGATTTCCAGAAATAAGGGTGCTATGTCAAACTATAAATATTTAAGAATTCTTTCTCTTCCTTGATTTTTAAAAAAAATCAATTTATACCTAAATTGGTTGCACATGAGAATTTTGATTCACAACTTCTATACATGCAGGCATTATTATAAAATATTTCCAATTTGACAAGGGAAAAGTGATAACTCACTGTAGGTTTAACTTGCGTTACTACTGAGATTGAACATTTAAGTATGTTTATTGGCCATGTGTAATTATTTTCTGAACTATATATTTATGTATTTTACCAATTTTTCTATTTGGATGATGTTCTTATCTTATTGATTTGGAAGAGCTCTTTATGTCTTATTTACTAAGATCTACTACATGTCAGACACTGGGTGATTGAAATTTTGTGGTGAACAAATCATATATAGTTTCTGCCTCTTGAATCTTTTACACCAAGTGTTATATGAATTTTTGCCTATTTCCATTAACTTTGGTCAAAAATATTTTTTATCAGAGCAATTCTTGAATTTGGTAACAAATCAAGCAATATAGAAATACTAGTTCTACTTCCCTTCTCATTCCCAGACCCATTCTTCAGAAGCAGCCTCTTCTGGTGCTTGATGCTGTGGTTCAAGAAAACATGCTTGGTTTTCTCTTTCCTTCATTTAGAAATACTAGACAATATCTAATAACCTCTAATATGACAGGTGAAGATGTAAATCATTTGTACCTTTGTCTTTTTTCCCTTTTCTTAGAGTTTCAGATTTATACCATTTTTAGTTTTCTATTATTTTTGTGACTTAAAATAAGAACTTAAATCTGTATTTTTTGTTGTATCAAGTTTTAGAAGTATCATCTTATGCAATATGAAAATATTACCTTTTCTCCCTTTCTTCCCCATTCATGTTACATCTCAACATGAAATTAATTCTATTTTTTCTACACTCAAATGTTTAAAATTTTACCACATTTAATTTGCGTCCTATTTTATATTATTTTTTAATTTTTTCACTCATATCTTTGTGAGCATCCTGATTCTTAATTACAACTGCATAGTATTCTTTCGAACAGTTATTTTATAATAAGTGCCCTATATATAAACATTTACATTACTTCCAATCTTTTGCTATTGTAAGGTTATAATATATGAAATTATTAGTTTTGGATAAAAATAATGGAATATTGGCATTTTCACAAATATAAATCCAATACAAGAAGTGCTGTCTTTAGAATATATTTCCAGAAATGTAATTTTGATAACATTGCCAATTTTTCTTTTAAGGCTTGTACCATTTTGTATGAAGGTTTCTATTTCTCCCAGCTTTGATAACACTTTTTGCTCTAATTTTAGAATTTTGCCAAATTAAAAGGTGAAAAATGGCATCCAATTTTAGTTATAATTTGCATTTCTGTTACTATATATATGAATGAAGTTGCATCCTTTCATATTTTAAGGGCCCTTTTATATTTTTGTTTGCTGAACCATATTCACATCTTTTGAACTCTTTTTCTTTCTTTTTTTTGAAATATATTTGACATATAACATTGTGTTAATTTAAGGTGTATAACCTGTTGGTCTATACATTTATATATTGTGATAAGATTGCCATTGTAGAGATAGTTAGCACTTCTATCACATCATGTAATTATTTTTTGTAGTTGGAATAAGTAAGACCTAGTCTCTTAGCAAGTTTGAATATTATGATACGATATTGCTATCTATATTCACTATACTTTGCATTAGATCTCTAGGACTTAATTACTACTAGTGGTAAGTTTGTACCCTTAAACAACATCTCTCTTGTTCCCGTACCTCCACACCCCCTGATAATCAACATTTTACTGTTTTTGCAAGTTTGGCTTTTCAGATTCCACATATAAGTGATAGCATGCAGTATTTATGTTTCTCTGTCTGGCTTATGTCACTTAGCATAATGTCCTAAAGGTCCATCATGTTGTCATAAATTGAAAGATTTCCTTCTTTCTCATGGCTGAATAATATTCAATTGTATATGTACACCATATATATCTATTCATTCATGTGTTGATGGACACTTAGGTTGTTTTCATATCTTCGCTATTGTCAGTAATGCTGCAATAAACATGGGAGTGCATATGTCTCTATACCCAGATTGCTGAATTATATGACAAATCTGTTTTTGATTTTTTGAGGAATCTGCATACTGTTTTCCGGGCATTGCTGCTCCAATGTTATCTTGTATCCAGTCAGCTGGTGAGACATTTGATGCCAGATTACCTCATTTTCCTTTGAAGGCAATTAGTTTATTCTAGAAAGAAGCTTTGGGGACCTTCTTTTTATTTGTACCATTTTGCAATTTCATGTACCAGGCCAGGGTTTTTTGTGTTTGTTTGATGACTCTTGTTTCTGTGTGTCTTCACTCTGAAGATGTATCCTCCTCCAGCTCTGGGAATTTCTTTTCTACTATAATTTTGACGTTCACCCCTTTACATTTTCTTTTTTTTTCTTTTTCTTTTTCTTTTTTTTTTTTTTGCGGTATGCGGGCCTCTTACTGCCGCGGCCTCTCCCACTGTGGAGCACAGGCACCGGACGCGCAGGCTCAGCGGCCATGGCTCACGGGCCCAGCTGCTCCGCGGCATGTGGGATCTTCCCGGACCGGGGCACGAACCCGTGTCCCCTGCATTGGCAGGCGGACCCCCCAACCACTGCGCCACCAGGGAAGCCCACCCCTTTCCATTTTCTTGCCCTCTCTTTCCAGAGTTCCTTCTGTCAGGACAATGTACAGCCCTGATGGGCCTTCTTTTCCTCATTTCCTCATTCATATTTTCTGACTATCCTTTTGTGCTCTGTATTCCAGGAGGTATCGTCAACCTTATTTTCCAGTCACTCTTCAATTTTACCATAGTATGTTTAATCTCTGAGAACTTTTTTTATCTTCTCTGATTGTTCTTTGTTCAGAGCTTTATAGTTTTGTTTTATAAATACAGTACTTTCTCTGATCACTCTGAACACATTCAGCGTTCTCAAAGTCCTTTTCTATTTCCTCAACCTCCCATAAAACCATTAAAATTTTTTTTTTTTCTTTCTCTTATAACCTGCTTGTTTTCTTCACATACCTGGCATTCCCTGTTTCTCCATTCACATTTAAGAAGGCTGTAAGTTCCATATGCTGCCAGGAAGGTAAGATGCTTTTCTAGATATTTTCTCTAAGGAGCTCTGTGTAGGGCTGCTTTGGTAGGTAGAGCTACGTGATCCAGGGGACAGGCCATAGACGGCATTCCCCAAGCCAAGGTCAACATCAATAGCATTTTATTCAGTGGGAGAGGGAAGGGGGAAAGGATGCTTGCCATGAGAATCTGACTTTTGCCCAACACTGATTTTACTTCCTTCAGAGAATAGCCTTTGAGCATTTTACTGGGGAAATAATGCTGGCTGTTCGTCCTTTGCATTTGACTTTATGGGATGGGGAGTAAGATAAGAGTCCTGACTACTCTAATTGCTGTGTATGTCATTCATTAATTACTTTACTGTAAATATAACTATGTTCATGCTCAATTATCCTGTGTCATAGGGGTGCTTGTAATCTGGCTATGTATTTTAATATAATTGCTTTGAACCCTCTGAGCTCCATGGCTTATTTATGACTAGGTTCTGTTGACTTTATTATTTATGTACTTGTTTATTTACTTATTTATTTTGGTTCATTTTATATTAATCCTCCCTCAGCCTTCTAAGTAGTTAGATATTTTTTACTTTACCTCTGTTAGTTATCTCTTTTTCCTCTTAGGGAACGTGTACTCTCTTTTTTCCCAAAACACCTAGCATCAATTCCCTCCTTTTTATTTTTATCTTAGATTTTTTTTAAACAATTCTGGCAGACTGCCTCTACTTAGAAGTTACCTTAATGACCCAATTTCAGCAATCCTTACAATTTAAATACTTTGGGCTTCATGGAAGACTTAATTAAGTAAAAGAAAATTATGATGAAAATATAACCCAGAGGACACCAGAAGAAATGAGGAAATGGGTTTTAGACTCATCTACAGATCGTTCATCAACAAGTGATCCTTACTAGGATCCTCAAGATACAGAGACTCAAAATACCTTGAATTACAAAATAAAGCACGTCTACTAAATAATAATAGCAACAAAGGAAAACTGCTGACTCTATTTTTGCTAAACGTCCTGCTCTTCTTTATTTCACATACGCACAGTGTGACACTTTTTGAAGCCTAACACCTTCTGACTGAGCCCCTTAGTTATTTTTCTCGTACTCTCCTTTTCTGGTTCCTTTGTCACATGTCCTTTGGTCCCTGGATGTTCCAGTGCTAATTCTCTTTATTACTTTTCTTTATTTTAGTCCAATTCTGAAATTTCTCTCAGCATCTGCTTCCCTCCTCCAGTAAAAGTGCCCCATTGGAACTCCTGATGGCTGTTCCCTTGTATTCCTGTCTTAAGAATCTTCCTCTCCTTCATCTGGGTACTGTCTGCTCACTCAGAGGTCAGAAACTCCATGACTGAGCAAGAGTGTAAAGATCCAGATTCAAGGCACAATATCTGTTAATTCTCAACAATTAGTTCTAACCGTTAGCTGATGGAACAAAATGAACAACAGCATTAGGATTCTGAATAGGATCATGTACTTGGCCCATGCAAAAGGATGTAATTTGGTGTACAAAATGTCGAGCACAAAAGTGGATGTAGAACAGAAGACGCTGAACAAGTTGTGCGATTTAATTAGCAATATAAATAGACAGAGGAGTGGCAGCAGTACAGCATCACTTATATGTGGCGATGAGAATTTCAGGCTACGCTGTCTGTGGCTGCCTCGCCAAGAACTATTTGTTAACATGGCTGTACTGGTGTCGGACAACCAAAGGGCTCCTCTCAGCTGTCCATTTCTCTAATGAAGGAAGAGAAGAAGAACACGCTCTAGATTTCTGTATTGACTTTTCACGAACTACTGCAACCCTCCAGGTGCCAACCTATAAATACTTTTGAAAACAGGATTGAGAGTCTCTTTCATATTTGTTCTTTTAATCTGTTCATACCAATATCATCCAAATAAATAGAGCAAAACTTCGGTAACAAAGCATGCTTTTGACTGTAACAGTCTAAAATTTAACTTTATTATGTACCTTTATATAGTTTTGTATGGAAAGTTGGAGAGGATTGCCATGACTGATCAATATCTTGTCTCTCTGAAATGTTTGATTTATACAGATACTTTCCATAACAATTATATGATTTTTTAAAATTAAACTGCCTTTCTTTGCCAAATGATAGCCACCTTTTTTAGCCCATCTTATAATTTGTCTCTAAAATGCCTGTCTTCATAATATGCCGATCGTTAGAGTAATGCATATTTGATGAAAACAGGTAATAAATAGCATTTCAAAGTCTGTTTCTAGGCACTGATTGATGTACGTATTGTTTTGTCTGCTGTGTTTAATGGCCACATCTTACTTTTTCTAGTTTTTAGCAGCACCCGCTGAGGAGTAAATGAGAGCTGACCTGTTTTGAAATCCTCTTCCAGAAATAAAATTCTCATCCTGTTACTTTTGTGGCTGGGGAGGGAATTTGGCACACATATTGTCATTCATTTGCAAATGCAGAGTCACCACTTGACAGCCTGTTCACTCTGAGGAGGACACAGTCTATCAAATAAGATCAAGGGTACTTTTTACAGACTCACAAACATCCTCTTTATGTACATACATAAAAGGAAGTGGTAAGAATAGAATTTCTCTCACTGGGAAAAGTCCCCTAAGTAAAAATACCCAGTTCTTTGAGATTATTGATCATAAAGGAGAAGTGCTCTAGCAAAAGAGCCACTAAGCGACTTGGGTTGGATTGATACGTAACACGTATAGGGCTTGGTACTATTGAGAAACTCTCTTGTGCACCCTTTTGGGAAAAACCAGTTCAGACAAATCCTTAATGAGAACTTTACCCATTCTTACATCACTTTCAGAGAGCCACTTGGCTGTTTGCCCAGGGATATTAAACCCCTGGGAAAGGATAAAGCTTTGCTTGGGTCTCAGTCTGCCCGTGCTATTGTAGCACATGGAGCCCTACGTGAAGCCCCGGCAGCACGACCCCGCTCATGCTTGGGCTCAGACCCCACCGGGTCCCAGCAGCAGGTCAGTGTGACCACCAGTACGATTATATGTCAGCAAAGTGGAAAACATATCAGTCCTATCAATCGTCTGACCCAATTTTCAACTTTTTCTTTCTAGCACCAACTATTCACTTTTTCCGTATAGGAATAGTCTGTGAGTTCAAGTGTTGTACAGTTGTCGGGTTCACTTGTTTCTTCCTTTCCTGCTGATTTACTTTTTCCTTTTTTTTTTTTTGGAAATTTGGTATATGTCAAATAGGGGAGCATCAAGATTTATGTTCAGGAAAGAAGAATAAAAAGGATAGAAGAGAGAGAAAGAGAGTCAAAGCTCGTGGAAATAGATAACAAGAACGATATATAAATTAAATCTGAGAAATGGTCACCTATATACTGGATTTAAATAGATCATCTCAACATTGCTTCAAATTCTAAAGTATCTGAAAGCTGCCAAAACTCTTCTACTGTAGTTGGCTGCCAACAATGAGATAGGCAGGTAAACTTTTTTATTTTATTTTTTCTTTTTGGAAACATGTCCAGTTTCTTAATTCTTATTTAATCCCTGTATTAGATAAAGAATGTATTATACTTTGGTGAGCAAGATATTGGATATTATTATTCTGGAATCCCAACACGAAATTTTTTCAAAACATGAGTTAATAATGTCCTTTGGTCACTCTTTAGCCATGTACTATTCTCTTCTTTAGCTACTTTTGCTTCTTTGGCCTACAAGCCACTAGAGATATTATAGATTCCAAGGACACTTGTCTTTTCAGCCATCCTAATGTAATGGTTTGAAACAGTCAAATTCACTCTTCGTTTGTTGGTTTTCATTTATTTGCTAACCTTTCTCAACCACAGTCAATTTCCATTATTCAACTAATCCCTCAACCAATCAGATAAAAAATTACATGTTTACTATTAATACATGTCCAATACTAGGTGATGTAATGAATTTCAGAAAAGTCTAACATTGTTCTGGTTTTTAATGGGCACATTACCATATTTGACTCTAATCTGGCCACAGAGTTGATTCTCTGCAAATCCTGAGTGTTAAACTGGAAATTCACAACCATAAGACCTATTCACATTCCTAAAGTATGCACTATGAGGATTAAGAAATATGCCCATTAGCATATAATTTACATTTACTGGTCATCAATGTGTACTTATAAATGACAGTAAAGATGCAGATGGGGCATTTGTTAAAATGGATAATTGTTTTAGCTTAAATAATGTGAAGTTTAAGAAATTGTTAATTCAGTTACCCCAGAAGAGAAGATAGAGATTTTGGAAAAGTTGGACATCTTTTTTTGTTGTTATAAATTAAAAAAAAAATGTTTTTAATACCTTAAAGCCCGAATCACTGAGGTTTAAGGTTTAACATTAGTTATCTCCAGGGCATTGGATGCACCATTTTGACTGAAATGAATTTGGTGAAACAACCTAATTCAGTGTGCTAAATAATTCTTTCAATTGTATAAGATTCCTTATAATTTATTACTCCTCTATTATTGTTAAGTTAGAACTACCACGTAGAAAACAATAATTATACCTGCTTACATGTATAACATATATATATACATATATCTATACATACATATATATATAACATATATACATACATATATAAAATATAATTTTATATGACAGATCTCATGGGGTCGTCCATAGAAGTTGTCCCATAGAATTATACAATAAAATTAAAGCACAAAATAAATAGTTGGTCATGCTGTCAATCTCAAACACTAATTTGAGCAGATGCTTCCTTTCTATCCTAAGAAGGCTATTTTTTTTAATTGTTACACTTTAAGCTTTATTGTTATTTCCACTGAGATCTTGAGAGAAGTATTGCTTTTCATTACCTTTCGTCTTTAGATCTTGGCACTTGACCTACCTTGAGTGAATTATGAAATTTGAGTATGAAATGTGAACATTTAGGTATATACACTTATATGAAAATTGTCATCTTTCTGGTCAGAAAGTACATCTCTCAGGACTGTGATACTACATACAATTATTAAACAAGCTGGGGTAAGCCATGTAGAGGAAGAACTGAATACCATCCAACTCGTAATCATCGTCTGGGATAGTACTGTCTTAAGTGGTAAAAAAATTACTGGCAATGTTTTCTAGAGCCATTAGGAGCTTGTTGCACCCTGGAGTGCTGTGAGCCATAAAAGCAGAGTGGAGATAAACATACCCTGGGGTGTCATAAGCTGTGAAGCACAGATGCGTTCACCCATATTATGATAACCATTGCTTAGAGAAATCCTGTTTTTAGTAAGAGAAGACAAAGAAGGAAAAATGCATTTTCCTATTCAATAAAGATCTAGTAATTTAATCTCTCATTTTTAAAGTATGTGGGGCAACTGGACTGGGAGTTTTTACATAGATATATCTTTCCCTTTAGAAGCTCCTTTCAAAATTGCAAACGTTCCTCTTAAAGTGAAGTTTTAAGACCCGACTGTACATTACATTCAATGCCTGATTAAAGGAAACCAAACTTCAGCATTAGAGCTTTAAATAGTTATCTGGTTGATAACTATAACCAGACTTCAGTTACTTTCCACGTATAAAAGAAAAATAACAGAGTTCCAGTATATTTTTCTCAATATGGACTTGTTGCAACCTAAGATTTTAAAAACAAAAATGAAACACAGAGATCCTGTGGGCGTTTGCCTTTCAATGCAGTGTGTTATTCATATGAACAGTATGAATCTATTTGATTCTTGTTATTTTAAATAAACAGACCTGCTACTATTACAAGCAAAAAATAAGGTGGGTCAAAATAAGGGAGGCTTGGATGATAGTGGTTCTTAATTCTTATCATTTCTTGAATGTTCTGGCATTGGAGTAGGTTTCTTCGGATAGCACCTGTTGGGATTTTTTTCCCCTTCCTTTCTCCTCTTTTCCCTTTGGGTTCTACTTCCTGAGCAATGTGATATTTGTACAGATGACAGTAACCTTAGCAGATCTGGCCTTGGATTTTTGTTGAGGGAAATAGATGTTACTAGATTCAACTTAAAAGGATGTATAGAAGACCTGGGAAGAAGGGGAGAGCAATGTAATAACTACAGTGTAAGGGGGGAGAAGGTCTCTAAATACCTAGAAAGTCCATATTTTTCTCCCTAATGTACTTAGGCACAAGTATGTCATCTGAGACTAACATAGCAATGTTCAATGGCCAGAAAATTCTAGAGCAGGATGTTTAAACCATGACCCATGAATCCCCCTGAAACTATATTAAATTTTGTTGTTTTTTCTATCGTGTTGCTGTTTACTCATTATTCTAGAATTTGTTCTGTGGGTTTGTCGTAAAGAGTCTGTGACCCCAAAGTGGTTAAGAACCAGAACAACTCTAGGACAGGAGGTTTGTGTTGTTTTCTAGGAAAGCACTGTAGAAATTGAAGATAAGCATTCAGGGTAGATCAGAGAAGAGGATTTGATTGATATTTGAATGATTCATTCTATGGGTCAAGGGTGTGTTGCAGTCCTGACCCTCATTTGGCCAAATTCAGAGTAGCCAGAGTACAGACAGGTATGTGATTATGTTGTGGAAGAACACTTTCAGTTTCTTTTGGATATTTCAAATGAAAACAAAGGTGATATTCACATAGCTCTCCCAAAAACACTTCTAAAAGTTGTTGGCATTGTCAGTATGCTGCTACTTTAATCAGAGAAAAAGTGAGCCAATTTCATGAGGTAGTCATGGTGAAAACATCAAGTTTTATGGTTTGTCACAGATTAATAAGCAAATAATATTAAGGCTGTGCAAACTCTTTTTCAATAACTTGAGCGATTATCAAAGATTACACGGGGCATGTTTAGCAAAAGAACAAAAACTAATAAATAGGAACATCAATCTGTGAGCTGTGCCTCATTAATTCTTTACACACCAGTAAAACTGAAGTAAAGCAAAAAATATTCATTGTATAACAACCGGGATTGTGGGTACAGAAGTGGGTAAAATACTATTTTTCATTAATAATTTAGGAGAATAAATGAAATTGCTATTTCAGTAAAGTGAATTGGCATTGCCTGGACTTGGCACTTAAAATACTGTCGTGCTGTGAACAATTGACCTTACCCAGAGAGAGTTCTGGCTGCTGAGAGGTGACCTCGAGGTTCCTGGAATGTCCTGCATGGTAGGAGTATCTTTGTTTGCCTGGAGGCTTTGGTCACTGGACAGACAAACAATGATTTATGATGGGGGCTTTGGGCCACACCATATCAGTTCCTTTGGAGTTCAGGTATTTAGTCAGGAGCCTAAAGGTATTAGCCTGAACTCTGGGAAGGCTGGAGACCAGTGGTCATCCACTCAGGCAGTATGTGATCAAGACCCTCTGGATACCGAAGGCTGGGGTGTGCTTCCTTGGTTGGCAGTATCCAAGTGTGTTGTCACACATCATAGCCGGGAGGAAGTAATGTTGTCCATGACCCCACAGGAAGAGGACAACTGGAAGTTCTGTATGTGTACCCCTCCAGGACTCTGCCTTGGCTGATTTTAACTAGTATCTTTTCCCTGTAATAAACTGTAACTAAGAGTATTACAGATTTCAGTGACTTTTATGAGTTATTCCAGTGAATTACTAAACTTGAAGATGGTTTTTAGCAATCTCCAAACTTGGAATTAGTGTCAGAGTGAAGGCAGTCTTGTGGGGAGTATTTCCTTTGACCTTGCAGTTTGGCTAACTCTGGGTAACTGCCTAAAACCAAATATATAACACTGAAACAACTAGAAAAACAAGATAAAATCAAATACATAACACACTCTCGTATGTGCATACACACACAAGATAAAAATAATAAAATGTGTGTACTAATGTGTATGTGCATGTTAACATGTAGATATTTTGTACACATGCCATTCTTTGCTTGCCCCAAATCATTTTCCCATTTTTCTGATAAAAAATTCCTTTCCCTAATGGTTATCCATTCTGTCCCCACCCATCTCCCACCTCAGAGTAGACACATGACCCAGTCTTGGTTAATCTAAATCTTCCTTGGGGTCCTCTCTCCCATAATACAATTATTGTTTTGCAAACTAGACCAATCAAATTCTTCCCTGAGATTTGTCTGTAGGAGGTATTACAGAAAAAAATCTCTTTTTATCTAGAGTTCATTTGGCTGTTTGTTTCTTCTCCCTCTTGCTGGCCCTGCCACAGCCCTGTGATGGGATAGCTGACTCCTTCACCCACGTCCCTCCATCAGGAAATGTTCTCTCGTCTTGAACACCATGGGGCACACCAGTGGGGCCTGGGCCTGGTGGATGGAGTGTGGGGTCTCGCAGCAAGGCAGTCAGGGTGCAGTTGGAGCCTGCAGGGTGGGCTGTGTGGGTATGTGGGGGGGAGTAAGTGTTGGTCCTGATGGAGGGGCAGGGAAAGGATGGGCTGGGATTTGCTGAGCATTAGGTTTAGAGATGGCTCAGAGAATTGGCAGAATCAGGCTCAAAGCTCTGTTGCTGCGACCAATCTTGTGGGATCTCAGGAATTCTGTGAGGCCTGGCAGAGGAGGCATGGGATGAGAAACACCTGGGAGCCTCAGGTGCCAGAGACCCCCTCATCCCAGACTTGTCAGTAAGGAGTCTTACTCATGTCACCTATCAAGCAAACCCCAGTCCTTGTGGGCATCTTGCCCCACCCCTTCACCTCAGAGTCAGAATGTGGTAGTACCTTGTCCCAGTGGCCCAGCCAGGTGTGGGGGTGTGGGCTCTGGCCCAAAGGCTATGCCAGGGTAGGACTTCCCAAGGCCAGAATAGGGAGTGAACTGCAATTGCAGTTTGTAGAGAACAGGATATATATTTGGAATTGCCGGTAGCCATGTAGGCATCTCTGCTACAACGTAAAGAGGTGCTTCTTTTAAGAATGAAGTCCCCATAGAGGAAAGAAATGCCAAGAAATGAATGACATGATTTGATTTATTGGGTCCTGTACTCATTTTGTTTCCTAAATATATAAGCCTATATTTTCTTTCTGTTTTTTACCAGAGTAGGTTGAGTTTTTCTTTTTTCCTATCACAGACTCATACTGGACACTTACTCTGCCTTACAATTTAATGTTACAGTGTTAATATGTAATGTTAGTTTCTGCTGTATAACGATGTGAATCAGCTATATGTATACATATATCCCTATATTCCCCTCCCTCTTGCGTCTCCCTCCCACCCCTTTAGGTGGTCACAAAGCACCGAGCTGATCTCCCCATGCGAGGTAGCTGCTTCCCACTACCTGTCTATTTTACATTTGGTAGTGTATATATGTCAATGCTACTCTCTCGCTTCGTCCCAGCTTCCCTTTCCCCTCCTGAGTCCTTAAGTCCGTTCTATATGTCTGCGTCTTTATTCCTGTCCTGCCCCTACGTTTATGAGAACCATTTTTTTTTTTAAGATTCCATATACATGTGTTAGCATACGGTATTTGTTTTTCTCTTTCTGACTTATTTTGCTCTGTATGACAGGCTCTAGGTCCATCCACCTCACTACAAATAACTCAATTTCGTTTCTTTTTATAACGGAGTAATATTTCATTGTATATATATGCCACATCTTCTTTGTCCGTTCATCTGTTGATGGACACTTATGTTGCTTCTGTGTCCTGGCTATTGTAAATAGTGCTGCAGTGAATAATGTGGTACATTAATCTTTTTGAATTACGGTTTTCTCAGGGTATATGCCCAGTAGTGAGATTGCTGAGTCATATGGTAGCTCTATTTGTAGTTTATTAAGGAACCTCCATACTGTTCTCCATAGTGGCTGTATCAATTTATATTCCCACCAACAGTGCAAGAGGGTTTCCTTTTCTCCACATCCTCTCCAGCAGTTATTGTTTGTAGATTTTTTGATGATGGCCATTCTGACCAGTGTAAGGTGATACCTCATTGTAGTTTTGATTCACATTTCTCTAATGATTAGTGATGTTGAGCATCCTTTCATGTGTTTGTTGGCAATCTGTATATCTTCTTTGGAGAGATGTCTATTCAGGTCGTCTGCCCATTTTTGGATTGGGTTGTTTGTTTTTTTGCTATTGAGCTCCATGACCTGCTTGAATAGTTTGGAGATTAATCCTTTGTCATTTGCTTCGCTTGCAAATATTTACTCCCACTATGAGGGTTGTCTTTTCATCTTGTTTATGGTTTCCTTTTCTGTGCAAAAGCTTTTAAGTTTCATTAAGTCCCATTTGTTTATTTTTGTTTTTACTTCCATTTCTCTAGGAGGTGGGTCAAAAAGGATCTTGCTATGATTTATGTCATGGAGTGTTCTGCCTATGTTTTCCTCTAAGAGTTTGATGGTGTCTGGCCTTACATTTAGGTCTTTAATCCATTTTGAGTTTATTTCTGTGTATGGTGTTAGGAAGTGTTCTAACTTCATTCTTTTACATATAGCTGTCCTGTTTTCCCAGCACCACTTATTGAAGAGGCTGTCTTTTCTCCATTGTATATTCTTGCCCCCTTTATCAGAGGTAAGGTGACCATATTTGTGTGGCTTTATCTCTGAGCTTTCTATCCTGTTCCATTGATCTGCATTACTGTTTTTGTGCTAGTACCATACTGTCTTGATTACTGTGGCTTTGTAGTACAGTCTGAAGTGAGGGGGCCTGATTCCTCCAGCTCCGTTTTCCTTTCTCAAGATTGCTTTGGCTATTTGGGGTCTTTTGTGTTTCCATACAAATTGTGAAATTTTTTGTTCTAGTTATGTGAAAAATGTCATTGGTAGTTTGATAGGGGTTGCATTGAATCTGTAGATTGCTTTGGGTAGTATAGTCATCTTCACAATGTTGAGTCTTCCAATCCAAGAACATGATATATCTCTCCATCTGTTTGTATCATCTTTAATTTCTTTCATCAGTGTCTTATAGTTTTCTGCATTTAGGTCTTTTGTCTTCTTAGGTAGGTTTATTCCTAGGTATTTTATTCTTTTTGTTGCAGTGGTAAATGGGAGGGTTTCCTTAATTTCTCTTTCAGATTTTTCATCATTAGTGTATAGGAATGCCAGATATTTCTGTGCATTAATTTTGTATCCTGCTACTTTACCAGATTCATTGATTAGCTCCAGCAGTTTTCTGGTAGCATCTTTAGGACTTTCTATGTGTAGTATCATGTCATCTGCAAACAGTGACAGTTTTACTTATTTTCAATTTGGATTCCTTTTATTTCTTTTTCTTCTCTGATTGCTGTGGCTAAAACTTCCAAAACTGTGTTGAATAATAGTGGTGAGATTGGGCAACCTTGTCTTGTTCTTGGTCTTAGTGGAAATGGTTTCAGTTTTTCACCATTGAGGATGATGTTGGCTGTGGTTTTGTCATATATGGCCTTTATTATGTTGAGTTAACTTCTCTCTATGCCTACTTCCTGGAGAGTTGTTATCATAATTGGGTGTTGAATTTTGTTGAAAGCTTTTTCTGAATCTTTTCAGATTATCATATGGTTTTTATCCTTCAATTTATTAATATGGTGTATCACATTGATTTGCATATATTGAAGATCCTTGCATTCCTGGGATAAACCCCACTTGATCATGGTGTATGATCCTTTTAATGTGCTGTTGGATTCTGTTCGCTAGTATTTTGTTGAGGATTTTTGCATCTATGTTCATCAGTGATATTGGCCTGCAGTTTTCTTTTTTTGTGACATCTTTGTCTGGTTTTGGTATCAGGGTAATGCTGGCCTTGTAGAATGAGTTTTGGGAGTGTTCCTCCCTCTGCTATATTTTGTAAGAGTTTGAGAAGGATCTGTGTTAGCTCTTCTCTAAATGTTTGATAGAATTCACCTGTGAAGCCATCTGGTCCTGGGCTTCTGTTTGTTGGGAGATTTTTAATCACAGTTTTCAATTTCAGTGCTTGTGATTGGTCTGTTTATATTTTCTATTTCTTCCTGGTTCAGTTTTGGAAGGTTGTGCTTTTCTAAGAATTTGTCCATTTCTTCCATTTTGTCCATTTTATTGGCATAGAGTTGCTTGTAGTAATCTCTCATGATCCTTTATAATTCTACAGTGTCAGTTGTTACTTCTCTTTTTTCATATCTAATTCTGTTGATTTGAGTCTTCTCCCTTTTTTTCTTGATGAGTCTGGCTAATGGTTTATCAGTTTTGTTTATCTTCTTACAGAACCAGCTTTTAGTTTTATTGATCTTTGCTATTGTTTCCTTCATTTATTTTTCATTTATTTCTGATCCGATCTTTATGATTTCTTTCCTTCTGCTAACTTTTGGGTTTTTTGTTTTTCTCTAATTGCTTTAGGTGTAAGATTAGGTTGTTTATTTGAGATGTTTCTTGTTTCTTGAGGTAAGATTGTATTGCTATACACTTCCTCTTAGAACTGCTTTTGCTGCATCCCATAGGCTTTTGGTCATCATGTTTTCACTATCATTTGTTTCTAGGTATTTTCTGACTTCCTCTTTGATATCTTCAGAGATCTCTTGGTTATTTAGTAGTGTACTGTTTAGCCTCCATGTGTTTGTATTTTTTACAGTTTTTTTCCTGTAATTGATATCTAATATTATAGTGTTGTGGTCGGAAAAGATACTTGATGTGATTTCAATTTTCTTAAATTTACCAAGGCTTGATTTGTGACCTGAGATATGATGTAACCTGGAGAATGTTCCATGAGCGCTTGAGAAGAATGTGTATTTTGTTGTTTTTGGATGGAATGTCCTATAAATATCAATTAGGTCCATCTTGTATAATGTGTCATTTAAAGCTTGTGTTTCCTTATTTATTTTTATTTTGGATGATGTGTCCATTGGTGTAAGTGGGGTTTTAAAGTTCCCTACTATTATTGCATTATTGTCAATTTCCCCTGTTATGGCTGTTAGCATTTGCCTTATATATTGAGGTGCTCCTAATAAATATTTACAATTGTTATATTTTCTTCTTGGATCGATCCCTTGATCATTATGTGGTGTCCTTCTTTGTCTCTTGTAACAAACAGTCTTTATTTTAACGTCTATTTTGTCTGATATGAGAATTACTACTCTAGCTTTCTTTTGATTTCCAATTGCATGGAATATCTTTTTCCATCCCCTCACTTTCAGTCTGTATGTTTCCCTAGGTCTGAAGTGGGTTTCTTGTAGACAGCATATATGTGGGTCTTGTTTTTGTATCCATTCAGCCAGTCTGTGTCTTTTGGTTGGAGCATTTAATCCATTTACATTTAAGGTAATTGTTGATATATATGTTCCTATTACCATTTTCTTAATTGTTTTGGGTTTGTTTTTGTAAATCTTTTCCTGCTCTTGTGTTTTGTGCCTAAAGAAGTTTCTTTAGCATTTGTTGTAAAGCTGGTTTGGTGGTGCTGAATTCTCTTAGCTTTTGCTTGTGTGTAACAGTTTTAATTTCCCCATCGAATCTGATTGAGATCCTTGCTGGGTAGAGTAATCTTGGCTGTATGTTTTTCCCTTTCATCACTTTAAATATGCCCTGCCACTCCCTTCTGGTTTGCAGAGTTTCTGCTGAAAGATTAGCTCTTAACCTTATGGGGATTCCCTTGCATGTTATTTTTCCCTTGCTGCTTTTAATAATTTTTCTTTGTATTTAATTTTTGATCATTTGATTAATATGTGTCTTGACATGTTTCTCCTTGGATTTATCCTGTATGGGACTCTCTGTGCATTGTGGACTTGATTGACTATTTCCTTTCCCATATTAGGGAAGTTTTCAACTATAATCTCTTCAAATGTTTTCTCAGTCCCTTTCTTTTTCTCTTCTTCTTCTGGGACCCCTATAATTCAAATGTTGGTGCGTTTAATGTTTTGCCAGAGGTCTCTGAGACTGTCTTCAATTCTTTTCATTCCTTTTTCTTTATTCTGCTCTGTGGTACTTATTTCCACTATTTTATTTTCCAGGCATATCCGTTCTTCTGCCTCAGTTATTCTGCTACTTATTCCGTCTAGAGAATTTTTAATTTCATTTATTTTGTTGTTCATCACTGTTTGTTTGCTCTTTAGTTCTTCTAGGTCCTTGTTAAACATTTCTTGCATTTTCTCCATTCTATTTCCATGATTTTGGATCATCTTTACTATCATTGCTCTGAATTCTTTTTGTGGTAGACTGCCTATTTCCTCTTCATTTGTTTAATCTGGTGGGTTTTTTACCTTGCTCCTTCATCTGCAGTGGATTTCTCTGTCTTCTCATTTTGCTTAACTTAATGCGTTTGGGGTCTCCTTTTCACTGGCTGCACGTTCATAGTTCCCGTTGTTTTTGGTGTCTGCCCCCAGTGGCTATGGTTGGTTCAGTGTTTTGTGTAGGCTTCCTAGTGGAGGGGCCTGGTGCCTGTGTTCTGGTGAATGAGGCTGGATCTTGTCTTTCTGGTGGGCAGGACTGCATCTGGTGGTGTGTTTTGGGGTGTTTGTGAACTTATTATGATTTTAGGCAGCCTCTCTGCTAATGGGTGGGGTTGTGTTCCTGTCTTGCTAGTTGTTTGGCATGGGGTATGCAGCACTGGAGCCTGGTGATCGTTGAGTTGAGCTGGGTCTTAGCGTTGAGGTGGAGATCTCTGGGAGAGCTCTCATTGATTGATATTAAGAGGTGATGGGAGGTCTCTGGTGGACCAATGTCCTGAACTCGGCTGTCCCTCCTCAGAGGTTCAGGCCTGACACCCAGCTGGAGCACCAATACCCTGTCAGCCACATGGCTGTGGCAGGCACCCGACCCTTGAGAGAGCAGAAACGTTTAAATTCAGAAGAACTGGTTGAAGTGATGCCTCAGTCACTTGCTGGTTGTGGAACCCTGGCATAGCCCAAGTCTCCTTGTTGCTGTTTCTCACCTCCACTCAGCCCCAGGGCTGTTCCAATGTCGTCGGGGCTCCGCCTGTCATTCCGGGTTGGTGCACCTCCTCCCCAGCCCTCAGCTGACCTCTAAGGCTTATTCTTTATGTAGCTTAAGAATTTTGATTAGTTTAATTAGTTTTCAACCTTTTCTGGTTCACCTTCAGTCACATTGTGGGTTAGGCCTAGCTTTTTTACTTTACTTTAGCCTATATCATTGTAGGCAAATAAACTATATATATGTTAAAGAAAATGCTCATTCTACAGAACTGACTCTGTTAAGTATGATTTTTGCAATAAGAAACTTATAGGTTCGTGCACTAGGAACATAATAGTTAATGATACAGCTTTGAAAATGTAGCCTCAGTCTTGGCATCAACTTTAGAGACAAAGAAAAATAGAGACTATGTATTTAAATAGTTGAAAATCCACCATGATAGTCTGAAAATGATTATAAAATTAAAGTAAAATTGAAAAAAAAGTTAATGAATTTAAATTAAATAGAGAACATGAGACAAGAAAATTGTTTTAGTTATTAATACCACTCTAGAAGAGGCTTTGGATAATATAAAAGTTATTTAGATAAGGAGTTGATCAGATTCTGCTGCTTTATAAAGTATCTTTTTGTTTAAAACAAAACAAACTAAAACAAAATAAAAACACATTTGGAAGGTACATTAATTGTTTCAGTACACTAGAGTACCCCCTTGGAATATTAAGGCTGTGGGGTACTGAGTGCCATCCTCATGTTACCACACAGATAAGGCAGTTTATAAAGTCTTAATGGTCATTAGTGGATATCTTACACGCTGGGAGAATATGCCTCCAAATATTTTTTATGAGTGCTGAGCTTCTCTTAAGGATGGACCTATATAAGCTTGATATATTTCTCATTTGAATATTCCACATATCATGCATTTATAGTTCCCTAATGTACCACCTTACTTTTAGGGCAGGATTTATGGATTTCCCAGAGTATGTTAGACCTCAGATCTTTCATTGTAATACTTAAACCTAATATACTGTGATGTAGTAGCAATTCTAATATCTCTTCTTCTTAACTGTGCATAGGATAATGCTAAAGGAAAAAAATAATCTACTACTACTAATTACTAAATAATCTCTAGTATCTATGGATATTTTCCTAACAGCCTTCGAAATTCAATTTACTATGTTTTTTGGGGAACTGATTTTAATGGAACTATGTTAAGGCTAACCTAAATAATCTACAAAACATATATGCTTATTTGTTGTAATTTAAGTTTGAAAATAATTATAATGGGCTTGATGCATTTAGATATTTCATTAAGGCCCTTCTATAATGGGCTTTTAAGATGCTTAGGTATAAGGCAACATAATGCAGACTAATAGGGCACAAAAACATGCATAAGTGATACACTTGTGTAACATTTTTAGGATTATACTCTGGAAAAATATAGTCTATCTTTGAAAATATTGTTATCTTTGCTTCAATATGAGAGTAGATATACTTTGAATAGGCTTTTTATAGTTTGTTCCTTCTAGACATCTCTAAGAATAAATTAATTTATTGCTTAAAAAGGTTATTCATATGTAACAGAAAATATATTTGTCCTTGTTTGAAAGTAAAAAATACGGAAAATCCTACTAAATAAAATTACTTGAAAATTGGATTAAAACTGATTTTCTCAATGGAATACTGATTTTCTTAGGTTCTGTTGAATTTGAGTAGTCTTGGAGAATTTTTAATTCACCTCCAGGAAGATATATTGTCAAATATTTCCACTCTTGTTAATCACGTTTTAAAGGTCTATATATAGAAGCAGAATACAGAGGGGTTTCTTTTTCCTTGCTGCCTCTTCCAACTATTCTGAAATTAACCCCGTTTTCCTACATTTGTGAAGATTAATAGTTGTCCCAGTCCCATGCCAATGTGCTTCCTTTCATATTTGTGAGCTCTGACTCCCCAAACATGTACTGCATAATAAAAGAGGAAAAGTTTACTTGTATAAATGACCACTTTTGGTAAATCTACATCTAAGAAAGAATATTTCTGGCATAAATTTTTCTAAAATAATTCTTCACTGTGTCTTGACCCTAGTGACTTCTCATTGAGAAAGAGTGTTATGGCTGCCTGCAACCATGTAACTAGATGATAATAAATGTTCAGAGGTTCATTTCTTTTTTTATTTGTATAAAGAATCCAGATAGTATTCTTCTTTGAGAGTGAAAAAAATTCAGTTATCTTTGACACATCTCCGATTTTCCTAGAGGAAAGGCTGAAATTTGGTCCTTTCCAACTGCTTATTTTTTTCTTGTAGAGGAAAAATGAGAGATCTGTAATAATTGGCCATCCTGCCTCCTGATAACCTTCCATCTTGGCCGTGGAATATTGGCTTAAGGCACAGAAAGAAACACAAACTAGTGGAGAAGTCTTATTTTTAATTTAATGAATATAGAACAATACCTCAATCAGATGAAATGCACTAGGCTTATTAGAAACTGGTGCCCAGGGAACCAGTAAACTCAAGGATCAAGGCCAATACTTAAGGGTCCAGGTTGTATCTCGTTTCTGATTTTTTTCATGTTTGTCAATCAACCTATTATTTGTTTGTTATTTATTCACTTACTCATCCATCTATCAAATATTTGTAGACCATCACTATTGCTTTCAGTTTAGTGCTAGATGGAAATTAAGTCATGAACAAGAAAGAATAACAACATTAAATAATTCACTAAAGAGGTTATACATGTTTATAGGTGGCATACGCTAGATAAGCACATAGCAAGGGTACTAATACTAGTCTGGGATTACCAGGACTAGTCTGACAGAGACCAGACCTTAGAGAGCCCTGCAAGCCAAGAAGTTTAGCTTCTTCCTGGGGGCAAAATGCCATTTCTTTGCTATTGATCATGAAAAACCACTTAGTTTCTATTCTTCAAGATCTTTCCTTTCAAAAACCACAGCTTTCTACTCTTAGTTAAAATTCTCAAGAAAGAATATGATTGGCTACTGACAAGTCAATGGATTAAATCTCATTGATTCAATCAGATGTGACTGTATAAGTACAGGGGAAAGGATGAATTACAAATATTCATGTGGAATATAAACAGCTATGAAATTTACCTCTTCAGTGGTGGTGTGTGTGAAGGCCAGATCCAAGAGAATGAATTAGGGCTGGGTGGGCACAACTACCAGAACTTCCTTGAGAACTTGCTCAACCTTTTTCTCATCCATTGATGAAACTCTTGTGTTGAAACTTGGAGGCCTTTGTAAATATATTATCAACATATTTTAGTCCAGTGTTTGGTATCTGAGGGCAATTATTTTAATACATTTCATATGAAATTATTTCAAAGACTAAAAATGACATTTAAAGACCCATCCCAAATATCTCCAGTCATTCAGCTAGATACAGTGAAAACTCTACTAGCTTCAGACCCCAAATAGAGACAAATAGGAATTCTGGAGACTCCATCCTTGAAGTTCAATGAGCTGATTTATTATTAGGAGTGAGAGTGTAGGGGGAAGCTAAAGAATGGGACTTGAGAAATAGAATTAGAGATTGCTTGTAATGGTTAATTTTATGTATCAACTTGACTAGGCCAAGGAATGCCCAGACATTTGGTCATAGATTACTCTGAGTGTATCTGGTGGGTGTTTCTGGATGAGATTAACCTTTGGATTAGTAAACTGAGTAAAGCAAATTAACCTCCTTAACATGGGTGGCCTCATCCAATCAACTGAAGGCCTAAATAGAACAAAAAGGCTGACCCTCCTCCCATGAGTAACAGGGAACTCCTTCTGCCTCACTGCCTTCCAGCTGGGAAAACAGTTTTCTCCTGCCTTCAGACTTGGAACTGAAACATCAGCTCTTCTTGGTTCTTGACATCATTGGCTCTCCTGGGTATCCAGCTTGCTGACTAAACATCTTGGAACATCTTAGCTTCTGTAATGATGTGAGCCAATTCCTTATAATAAATCTCTCTCTCTTTCTCTCTCTTCCTCTCTCTCTCTCTGTCTGTCGTCTGTCTCCAAACACACACACACACACACACACACACACACACACACACATCCTGTTGGTTCTTTTTCTCCGTAGAACTCTAATACACTGCTGGAACTTTTAAGATTTGATGAATTCAAGGAGTGAACACCTTAAAGATGCATTTCTAAATTGAATAAAGTCTTTTGAGAGTTGTATGAAAAATCCTAAAGAACTAAGGATAATTTTCAATGCAATATTGACCAATAACTTTAAATAATTGTAATAAGTTACAAGCATTTTGTCAGGGCCACCTGCTATTGTACTATTTCCTTAGGTAGCTGTATTTTCCCCATTTTCTTCCTAATCACTCTTATTGATTAGTCAGACTGAGATTAACCTATATGTATATTATTTTAGTCCATTTTTAAAAAATCTGAATACTGATGGAGGTTGGATTCTAACTCTAATGTGATCCGTTAATACTTTGCCTCTTAGATTTATGGCATCATTGAATGGTATCCACACCCAAATTAAGGCAAGAAGCAAGGTTTATTAAAAGCAGACACCATTTTTCTTTCCTGTCTCTATCCCTAAAACTTTAGATTGTGCTTGATACTTGGTGATGACTGAACAGATATTTGTTCAGTACATTTTACGCGTTATGAACTGTATGAAGTACTAGAATGTACGGTCATACAAAGGGACATGATTTCTGCCCATATAGAGAAGAAGAATGAGGGAAACTGTAGTATCTGGAATATTCATTGTATTTCTAGGGCTATGCTAAGTGCTTTAAAACATTTCATTTAATTCAGACAACAATTTTATGAACTTTGACACTGAAAACGAATAGTTGTTTTCTATTTCTCTTATTTGTGATTTCAAAAGGGAAGATGATAAAATCTGTTTGTTTATACCAAACTACATATTACTGCTATATTTTCAACAAGATATGGTTACTGTATTTGAAAATCTTTTAGAGTTTTACAAAGATAAGAGAATATTAGAAAAGACCACTAGTATCATTCAATGATACTATGTTATTATAAAGATAAGGGCACTGAAATAACTACCAACTGAACAGGGTGTTACATACATAATGTGTTACAAAGAGAATATGTTAACTTCTGACAAATTTTCTAAAAAAAAACAAAAAATGGTATCTGTTCATGGAAAAATAGATTTTAGATAAGCTTAAATTTTCTCTTTTTTTTTTTTCTCCAAACAGTTTCGGCTTACTTGTTTACCTTGTAAAACTACTGAGATATGTGGATTGCACAGAATAGTTATTGTTAAAGGAAGAGAATAATTTATCTCAGTAAATAATGTTACTGTAAAATACTTTTCTTTTATTGCAAAATACCTTTGGTAAAGGGAATCTAAGCATTGGCAACGTGTTAGTTTTGTTTTTTAATGTACAGAGAAAATGACAATGAAGTTGAAATCCAAGTAATTTCACTGAGAAAATTTATTTAAAGCTTTTCTCTTTGATATAAATATAACAGTAGTTTTCCTGTTAGAGAGTAGCTAACTTCCACAGTAGCATCTGATGTTTATAAATGCGGGAGATTTTGGTTAATCACATTTAAAGTTATTAATTACATCCTCCCAGGTATTTAAAATGTTGCCTTATTTCAGCAAATCCTCCTGATGTTTGTTTAAAAACTGGAAACGTTCTCATTTCTGTGAATATATAGCTCTTTAATTTTAAATTTATCCTATACCTTTGGGTTTTTAAAATATGAAGCATAGTTTTATTTATTTATTTATTTATTTATTTTTAACATCTTTATTGGAGTATAATTGCTTTACAATGGTATGTTAGTTTCTGCTTTACAACAAAATGAATCAGTTATATATATATACATATGTTCCCATATCTCTTCCCTCTTGCATTCCCTCCCTCCCACCCCTCTAGGTGGTCACAAAGCACCCAGCTGATCTCCCTGTGCTATGCGGCTGCTTCCCACTAGCTACCAATTTTACGTTTGGTAGTGTATATATGTCCATGCCACTCTCTCACTTTCTCCCAGCTTACACTTCCCTCTCCCGATATCCTCAAGTCCATTCTCTAGTAGGTCTGTGTCTTTATTCCCGTCTTACCCCTAGGTTCTTCAGGACATTTTTTTTTTCTTAAATTCCATATATATGTGTTAGCATATGGTATTTGTCTCTCTCTTTCTGACTTACTTCACTCTGTATGACAGACTCTAGGTCTATCCACCTCATTACAAATAGCTGAATTCCATTTCTTTTTATGGCTGAATAATATTCTATTGTGTATATGTGCCACATCTTCTTTATCCATTCATCTGGTGATGGACATTTAGGTTGTTTACATCTCCGGGCTATTGTAAATAGAGCTGCAGTGAACATTGTGGTACATGACTCTATCTGAATTATGGTTTTCTCAGGGTATATGCCCAGTAGTGGGATTGCTGGGTCATATGGGTGTTCTATTTGTAGTTTATTAAGGAACCTCCATACTGTTCTGCACAGTGGCTGTATCAATTTACATTCCCACCAACAGTGCAAGAGGGTTCCGTTTTCTCCACACCCTCTCCAGCATTTATTGTTTCTAGATTTTTTGATGATGGCCATTCTGACTGGTATGAGATGATATCTCACTGTAGTTTTGATTTGCATTTCTCTAATGATTAATGATGTTGAGCATTCTTTCATGTGTTTGTTGGCAGTCTGTAAATCTTCTTTGGAGAAACGTCTGTTTAGGTCTTCTGCCCATTTTTGGATTGGGTTGTTTGTTTTTTTGCTATTGAGCTGCATGAGCTGCTTGTAAATTTTGGAGATTAATCCTTTGTTAGCTGCTTCATTTGCAAATATTTTCTCCCATCCTGAGGGTTGTCTTTTGGTCTTGTTTATGGTTTCCTTTGCTGTGCAAAAGCTTTGAAGTTTCATTAGGTCCCATTTGTTCATTTATGTTTTTATTTCCATTTCTCTAGGAGGTGAGTTAAAAAGGAGATGGCTGTGATTTATGTCATAGAGTGTCCTGCCTGTTTTCCACTAAGCGTTTGATAGTTTCTGGCCTTACATTTAGGTCTTTAATCCATTTTGAGCTTATTTTTGTGTATGGTGTTAGGGAGTGATCTAATCTCATACTTTTACATGCACCTGTCCAGTTTTCCCAGCACCACTTATTGAAGAGGCTGTCCTTTCTCCACTGTACATTCCTGCCTCCTTTATCAAAGATAAGGTGACCATATGTGCGTGGGTTTAACTCTGGGCTTTCTATCCTGTTCCATTGATCTATCTTTCTGCTTTTGTGCCAGTACCATACTTTCTTGATTACTGTAGCTTTGTAGTATAGTCTGAAGTCAGGGAGCCTGATTCCTCCAGCTCCGTTTTTCGTTCTCAAGATGGCTTTGGCTATTCGGGGTCTTTTGTGTTTCCATACAAATTGTGAATTTTTTTGTTCTAGTTATGTGAAAAATGCCAGAGGTAGTTTGATAGGGGTTGCATTGAATCTGTAGATTGCTTTGTGTAGTAGAGTCATTATCACAATGTTGATTCTTCCAATCCAAGAACATGGTATATCTATCTATTTGTATCATCTTTAATTTCTTTCATCAGTGTCTTATAATTTTCTGCATACAGGTCTTTTGTCTCCTTAGGTAGGTTTATTCCTAGATATTTTATTCTTTTTGTTGCAATGGTAAATGGGAGTGTTTTCTTGATTTCACTTTCAGATTTTTCATCATTAGTGTATAGGAATGCCAGATATTTCTGTGCATTAATTTTGTTTCCTGCTACTTTACCAAATTCATTGATTAGCTCTAGTAGTTTTCTGGTAGCATCTTTAGGATTCTTTATGTATAGTATCATGTCATCTGCAAAGAGTGACAGCTTTATTTCTTCTTTTCCGATTTGGATTCCTTTTATTTCCTTTTCTTCTCTGATTGCTGTGGCTAAAACTTCCAAAATTATGTTGAATAAGAGTGGTGAGAGTGGGCAACCTTGTCTTGTTTCTGATCTTAGTGGAAATGCTTTCAGTTTTTCACCATTGAGGACGATGTTGGCTGTGGGTTTGTCATACATGGCCTTTATTATGTTGAGGAAAGTTCCCTCTATGCCTACTTTCTGAAGGGTTTTTATCATAAATGGGTGTTGAATTTTGTCGAAAGCTTTCTCTGCATCTATTGAAATGATCATATGGTTTTTCTCTTTCAACTTGTTAATATGGTGTATCACGTTGATTGATTTGCATATATTGAAGAATCCTTGCATTCCTGGAATAAACTCCACTTGATCATGGTGTATGATCCGTTTAATGTGCTGTTGGATTCTGTTTGCTAGTATTTTGTTGAGGATTTTTGCATCTATGTTCATCAGAGATATTGGCCTGTAGTTTTCTTTCTTTGTGACATCCTTGTCTGGTTTTGGTATCAGGGTAATGGTGGCCTCGTAGAATGAGTTTGAGAGTGTTCCTCCCTCTGCTATATTTTGGAAGAGTTTGAGGATAGGTGTTAGCTCTTCTCTAAATGTTTGATAGAATTCACCTGTGAAGCCATCTGGTCCTGGGCTTTTGTTTTTTGGAAGATTTTTAATCACAGTTTCAATTTCAGTGCTTGTGATTCATCTGTTCAGATTTTCTATTTTTTCCTGATTCAGTCTTGGCAGGTTGTGCTTTTCTAAGAATTTGTCCATTTCTTCCAGGTTGTCCATTTTATTGGGATAGAGTTGCTTGTAGTAATCTCTCATGGTCTTTTGTATTTCTGCAGTGTCAGTTGTTACTTCTCCTTTTTCATGTCTAATTCTATTGATTTGAGTCTTTTCCCTTTTTTTCTTGATGAGTCTGGCTAATGGTTTATTAATTTTGTTTATCTTCTCAAAGAACCAGCTTTTAGTTTTATTGATCTTTGCTATCATGTCCTTCATTTCTTTTTCATTTATTTCTGATCTGACTTTTATGATTTCTTTCCTTCTGCTAACTTTGGGGTTTTTTTGTTCTTCTTTCTCTAATTGCTTTAGGTGCCTGGTTAGGTTGTTTATTCGAGATGTTTCCTGTTTCTTAAGGTAGGATTGTATTGCTGTAAACTTCCCTTTTAGAACTGCTTTTGCTGCATCCCGTAGATTTTGGGTCATCGTGTCTCCATTGTCATTTGTTTCTAGGTATTTTTTGATTTCCTCTTTGATTTCTTCAGTGATCACTTTGTTATTAAGTAGTGTATTGTTTAGCCTCCATGTGTTTTATTTTTTACAGACCTTTCCCTGTAATTGATATCTAGTCTTATAGCATTGTGGTTGGAAAAGATACTTGATACAATTTCAATTTTCTTAAATTTACCAAGGCTTGATTTGTGACCCAAGATATGATCTATCTTGGAGAATGTTCCATGAGCACTAGAGAAAAATGTGTATTCTGTTGTTTTTGGATGGAATGTCCTATAAATATCAATTAAGTCCATCTTGTTTAATGTATCATTTAAAGCTTGTGTTTCCTTATTTATTTTTATTTTGAATGTCCATTGGTGAAAGTGGGGTGTTAAAGTCCCCTACTATGAATGTGTTACTGTCGATTTCCCCTTTTATGGCTGTTAGTATTTGCCTTATGTATTGAGGTGTTCCTATGTTGGGTGCATAAATATTTACAATTGTTATGTCTTCTTCTTGGATCGATCCCTTGATCATTCTGTAGTGTCCTTCTTTGTCTCTTCTAATAGTCTTTATTTTAAAGTCTGTTTTGTCTGATATGAGAATTGCTACTCCAGCTTTCTTTTGGTTTCCATTTGCATGAAATATCTTTTTCCATCCCCTTACTTTCAGTCTGTATGTGTCTCTAGGTCTGAAGTGGGTCTCTTGTAGACAGCAAATATATGGGTCTTGTTTTTGTATCCATTCAGCCAATCTGTGTCTTTTGGTGGGAGCATTTAGTCCATTTACATTTAAGGTAATTATCAATATGTATGTTCCTATTCCCATATTCTTAATTGTTTTGGGTCGTTATTGTAGGTCTTTTCCTTCTCTTGTGTTTCTTGCCTAGAGAAGTTCATTTAGCAGTTGTTGTAGAGCTGGTTTGGTGGTGCTGAACTCTCTCAGCTTTTGCTTGTCTGTAAAGGTTTTAATTTCTCCATCAAATCTTAATGAGATCCTTGCTGGGTAAAGTAATCTTGGTTGCAGGTTTTTCTCCTTCGTCACTTTAAATATGTCCTGCCAGTCCCTTCTGGCTTGCAGAGTTTCTGCTGAAAGATCAGCTGTTAACCTTATGGGGGATTCCCTTGTGTGTTATTTGTTGTTTTTCCCTTGCTGCTTTTAATATGTTTTCTTTGTATTTAATTTTTGACAGTTTGATTAATATGTGTCTTGGCGTATTTCTCCTTGGATTTATCTTGTATGGGACTCTCTGTGCTTCCTGGACTTGATTAAGTATTTCCTTCCCCATCTTAGGGAAGTTTTCAACTATAATCTCTTCAAATATTTTCTCAGTCCCTTTCTTTTTCTCTTCTTCTTCTGGAACCCCTATAATTCGAATGTTGGTGCGTTTAATGTTGTCCCAGAGGTCTCTGAGACTGTCCTCAGTTCTTTTCATTCTTTTTTTTTTATTCTGCTCTGCAGTAGTTATTTCCACTATTTTATCTTCCAGGTCACTTATCCGTTCTTCTGCCTCAGTTATTCTGCTATTGATCCCATCTAGAGTATTTTTAACTTCATTTATTGTGTTGTTCATCATTGTTTGTTTCATCTTTAGTTCTTCTAGGTCCTTGTTAAATGTTTCTTGCATTTTGTCTATTCTATATCCAAGATTTTGGATCATCTTTACTATCATTATTCTGAATTCTTTTTCACATAGACTGCCTATTTCCTCTTCATTTGTTAGGTCTGGTGGGTTTTTATCTTGCTCCTTAATCTGCTGTGTGTTTTTCTGTCTTCTCATTTTGCTTATCTTACTGTGTTTGGGGTCTCCTTTTTGCAGGCTGCAGGTTCGTAGTTCCCGTTGTTTTTGGTGTCTGTCCCCAGTGGCTAAGGTTGGTTCAGTGGGTTGTGTAGGCTTCCTGGTGGAGGGGACTAGTGCCTGTGTTCTGGTGGATGGGGCTGGATCTTGTCTTTCTGGTGGGCAGGTCCACGTTTGGTGGTGTGTTTTGGGGTGTCTGTGGACTTATTATGATTTTAGACAGCCTCTCTGCTAATGGATGGGGTTGTGTTCCTGTCTTGCTACTTGTTTGGCATAGGATATTCAGCCCTGTAGCTTGCTGGTCGTTGAGTGAAGCTGGATGCTGGTGTTGAGATGGAGATCTCTGGGAGATTTTCGCCGTTTGATATTATGTGGAGCTGGGAGGTCTCTTGTGGACCAGTGTCCTGAAGTTGGCTCTCCCACCTCAGAGGCACAACACTGACTCCTGGCTGCAGCACCAAGAGCCTTTCATCCACTCGGCTCAGAATAAAAGGGAGAAAAAGTAGAAAGAAAGAATTAGTAGAAGAAGAAATAAAGAAAAAGAAAGAAAGAAAGGAGGGAGGGAGGGAGGAAGGAAGGAAGGAAAAAAAGAAAGAAAGAAGATAAAGTAAAATAAAGTAAGATAGGGCTTCCCTGGTGGCGCAGTGGTTGGGAGTCCGCTTGCCAATGCAGGAGACACGGGTTCGAGCCCTGGTCTGGGAAGATCCCACGTGCCACGGAGCAACTAAGCCCGTGCGCCACAACTACTGAGCCTGCGCTCTAGAGTCCGTGAGCCACAACTACTGAGCTCACACGCCTAGAGCCCGTGATCTGCAACAGGAGAAGCCACCGCAGTGAGAAGCCCGCGCACCGCAACAAAGAGTAGCCCTTGCTTACTGCAACTAGAGAAAGCCTGCGCACAGCAACGAAGACCCAACACAGCCAAAAATAATTAAATAAAATAAACAATTAAAAAAATAAAGTAAGATAAAATATAATAAATTTATTAAAATAAAACAATTATTAAGAGAAAAAAACAAACAAACAAAAAAAACGGATGGATAGAGCCCTAGGATAAATGGTGGAAGCAAAGCTATACAGCCAAAATCTCACACAGAAGCATCCACATACACACTCACAAAAAGAGGAAAAGGGGAAAAAATCATAAATCTTGCTCTCAAAGCCCACCTCCTTAATTTGGGATGATTCGTTGTCGATTCAGGTATTCCACAGATGCAGGGCATATCAAATTGATTGTGGAGCTTTAATCCGCTGCTTCTGAGGCTGCTGGGAGAGATTTCCCTTTCTCTTCTTTGTTCTCGCAGCTCACAGGTGCTCAGCTTGGATTTGGCCCCGCCTCTTCGTGTAGGTCGCCGGAGGACGTCTGTTCTTCGCTCAGACAGGACGGGGTTAAAGGAGCCGCTGATTCGGGGGCTGTGGCTCTCTCAGGCCCGGGAGGAGGGCGGGGCACGGAGTGCGGGGCGGGCCTGCGGCGGCAGAGGCCGGCGTGACGTTGCACCAGCGTGAGGCGGGCCGTGCGTTCTTCCGGGGGAGTCGTCCCTGCATCCCGGGACTCTGGCGGTGGCGGGCTGCACAGGCTCCCCGGACGCGGGGTGTGGATAGTGACCTGTGCTCGCACACAGGCTTCTTGGTGGCGGCAGTAGCAGCCTTAGCGTCTCATGCCCGTCTCTGGGGTGCGCGCTTTTAGCCGCGGCTCGTGCCCGTCTCTGGAGCTCCTTTAAGCAGCGTTCTTAATCCCCTCTCCTCGCGCACCAGGTACGTGTTGGGGTTTCTTGCCTTTTGGGAGGTCTGAGGTCTTCTGCCAGCGCTCAGTAGGTGTTCTGTAGGAGTTGTTCCACGTGTAGATGTATTTCTGGTGTATCTGTGGGAAGGAAGGTGATCTCTGCGTCTTACTCTTCCCCCATCTTCCCGGAAGCCCCCCTGAAGCATAGTTTTAAATGAAGAATTTATAGATCATATAATTGCAGCAGCAGAGGTGGGATCCACAGTTCAGTTGACACAGTGAATGGGTCCATCAGATTTCTTAGAATATGTCATAGAGCTTGTGAATATCTTAAGAACACTCCTTTGAAACTATCAGACAACTGTTTGATAGGGTTTTCTTATTTGTTAAGACTCACAAATTCTATTTTTCGCAGCATGCAGTGTTGAGCACAGTATACAATACTGACTGGCCTTTATGTAGATAAGCTGGAAAAGCATTAGTTTTCCTTGGGAAGCCATGCACATGTGAAATTAATTGAGGAAACCAACTGATTTCTTATGTCCCAGCCACAATTCAGTTGATTCAGGTGTAAAACAGTGCAGCTGAGAAAAGCCAAGCCATACAAAGCCCTGCGTTAAAAAGTTGCTATGCACAGAATAGAGTGTTGATCTTATAGCATTGTTAAGAAAATTAACAATTTTCAAATAGAGAAAACAAATTTCCTTTTACTGTGGACAATTTCTCAACTAACGTATCTGGGGTGGAACAACTGGTTTCAAAATTCTGCATCGTTTTCTTCTCAGTGTGAATCTGTTTTCAGGAAAGTTGTTTTCTCAGTAATAACAATGGTCATTTTAACAAGTTGAATGGCAATTTTCAACCACAAGTATTCTCCAAATAATAGTTTCTTTGCTTTAAAGTGATAAAAAGCAATAAATGTCTAAGAAACATATTTTAGATGAATTAGGTAAACTTTTTTCTCTTTCATGCATAGTTCATGCTCCACTAATCATCAAAAATGATGTTTTGTCAAAAATCATTGAACAATTCATTGAATCCTTTATTGTATTCAAAATAATATTCCCTTTTGTGGAATTACATTGTTCATTGAGCCTCAGAATTGTTTTTCATCATCTGAAACATGGAAGGCCTATCTGTCCGTAATAATTGAAACTCTGCACTTAACCAAGATCTAGATGATAAGATCTATTATCTCCTCTAACCTTGTTGTGTGTGGCTTATTCTAACAGCACGTACTTGAAAAATCTACTGACTGAATTAGCAGTCTAACTTATTCTTTCATTTCATTGAGTTTGCTCTTTAACTCTATTTATTATCATGTCACAATTTTTCAAGTCCCTGAAGATATAAGGGAATTTTTCATTCAAAATACTATTTACGTCATAATAAATTAGGTTATGCTTATTGATGGTTAATGTTTAATGCATTTCAAATGGACATATTCAATCCATTAGTACTTAGGTCAGCATCTTTGTAATTTCCTAACAATTCAGAAAAGAAAAATTTGCCTTTGGCCGACCTAAAGTTTGGCTAACTTGACCAATTCAGTCATTTGCTATAACTTTCCATAATACATGATTCAGTAGCAAAGAGTTAAAGACCAAATGCTACATCCTCAGAAATGACTCACCGACACATTTCAAGGACAGTGTGGGAACCATTGCCGGGGGATAATAATCCTTAGGGTAAGGAAATTAGGACACAAATTGGAATCTGGGTTTTTTTCATTTTTGGAAAGAATGGTCAAAGAAGTCATCTGCCAGAAAGCTGGTTTTTTCTCTCTAAAATAACTTGATTTCTGGAGGGAAAATTGTATTGTTTTGAGAGTTGGTTAAAAGGTGAACTCAGAACCACTGCACACTCCAAGGGAATGTTTTAGCGTTGCTCCTTCAAGTCAACTAATGGATTGAAAAAGGACTGGGAAAAGAGGTCACCAGAGGAAACGTGATGATCGGCAGCTGCAGCTGAACCAGTGCCAAACTCAAATAAGTTAAGATGGAGAGGAGTATGTGAAGCTACATTGGAGGCATCAAGAGCAGTGGAAGCAGCAGCAGAAGTGCCTCTTTCATTCTCCTAGAGAAAAAAGAATGGGAAAATGTGCATTAGAATAGAGGAAAATATGTGGGAGAAAAAATTAAAGCACAGTAAAAAGAGACTGATGGAAGGAATAATAGAACTCTGTAAGGTATTTCACAATGAAATCAAAGCTCAGATAAAAATTAAAATTATTGGGTGTTAAGCCATTGAAAAAAAGGATCACATAAATACATTCACACATATAAGCATGTGACACGAAGGGACAGGAGAGGAACTGAAGAAGACAAATATAGAAGTACTGAGACACTGATCAAATAATATCCTGCAAGATTAAGAATTGATGGGCAACATGAAACATCTGCTTATATTATTATATTGTTAAACTATTTGTTAATGCAGTAATAGTGTGTACAGTTTGCAATATTTCATTTTTAAAAGAAGAAACAGGTTTAATAAGATTAAAGGAGCAAATCTACTCAGTGTTTCTAAGTTAAGAAGGGTCTTACCCAGGTACAGCTTGGGACTTTGCATCTTTATTCAGAAATTAGCTAAGTAAAGTCAATGCAGCACCCTAAACGGAACATGGGTTTTGGAGTCAGACAGACCTATATTCTACTGTACATTAGCTGTGTAGCCTAAGTCAAGTTATTTAATCTTTTATGGCTTCATTCTCCTTTCCCATAACATGAGGATTCTAAACTCTTGTTTTAGGGGATTATGAGGATTGCTGTAGGCAAATTGTAAAATTCTGAGACATTTAAAAAAAAAAAGGAAGCTCTATTGTTAGTGCTGTTGTTTTAGTTATTGTCCTAGTCTGTTTGGGCTGCTATAACAAAATTCTACAGACTGGGTAGCTTATAAACAACAGAAATCTATTTCTCATAGTTCTAGAGGCTGGGAGTCTGAGATCAGAATGTCAGCATGGTCGGGTGAGGACTCTCTTCTGGGTTTCAGACTACTTGTATCCTCACCTGGCAGAAGGTATGAGGGTACTCTGTGAGGTCTTTTTAATAAGACCACTAATCCCATTCATGAAGGTTCTACCCTCAGGACCTAAGCACTTCCCAAAGGCCCCCACCTCTTAATACATTGGGCATTAGGATTTCAATGTATTAATTTTAAGGGATCAAAAACATTCAGACCATAACCGTTACTGTTATAATTGTTGAAGAGCTTGTTAAATAATGTGATCATTTGGTAAGACTCAGAGGGAGTGTGTGGACTATGAGGTCATCCTTAAATTATGAGTAGGATATGGACTCCTACAGAAGGGGATATAAAAAAATCTAGCCAGAGAAAGAAGCTTTGGAAAAGACATTGAAGTGAATGTGTATGGTAAATGTCAAGCAGTTTGGTTCATTTGCCCGTTTGGAAGCATGACCAAAGATCTTTCTCTGAGACGCATTTTGCATGTATTACTTCTGTATGGATTGCTGAACAGTCAGTTTGATTGCAGTGCTTATGATAAGTCTATGGTCTGCATGTTTTGTATTCTTGTGGTGATTTTTCATTCTCAAGAATTTTCTGGAAGCAGTATGTAAATGCAACCTCTTTTGTATTGCAAGGTCTGTTTCTTACAAGTCAGAGTGAAAATCTACATCAAAATATCACTTGACTTCAAAGAACAATCATTTTTCACTTGTTTGTATCAAGGGACAGTGATCATTTGTGAAGGCTTCTATATTTATTTCCAAAATACCTCTTATACCTAGGTGAAAGAGTTGCCCAAATCCTCTGCATATATTTGCAAAGCTGCAGATAAGCTTAGAACATTCCAAAATGATGGTCTTTAGACAAGCATGAATTCTGAATTTTAGGTGGAACAGATCCCCCAAAAGGGGACATGGTTTTTCACTAAGTGGGGCAAATTGGCTAAAAGCAGATCTTGGAATTGTGATGCTTTTGTAAATAAGCTGAACCAAAGCAAGGATTTTGAGATTAGGTTAATGCCAGCCTTAACTGGAATAATTTGTGCTCTTGAGCATCTGCAGCTGTGAAATCACTACAACATTCTCTGGTTGAGTGTGTTTCTCTTGCCCTGATCCCTGGGACATTTCAGCTCAGAGATCCATATGTAGAAATGGGTCACTGAGGGGCATCATGTACATTTCTGATACCCTCAGAGGACTTTAGATTTACACATCAGCAAATGATTTACAGTAAGGCACAGAGAAAATACAATATTTCCATCTGTGGCATGAAGATTTTTGACATTTAAGGGAAAATTGCACACATTTCCATTTTTAGCAACCCTTGAATATAGAGAAACGTAAATGACATCTCTAGTAAATGCCAGGATTTGGTCTATGATTTTTCTTGTCACCTGTTTGCTAGAAGAGCAAAAGATAAGGATATAGACCCCAATACATATTTTACCATTGTCTTAGCCAGTTTGGGCAGCTCTAACAGAATGCTAGAGACTGGGTGGCTAATAAACAACAGAAATTTATTTTTCACAGTTCTAGAGGCTGGAAGTTTGAGATGAGGGTTCCAGCATGGTCAGGTTCTGATGAGGGCTCACTTCCTGGTTTACAGAGGTCCACGTACATGATGCATTCTCACATGGTGGAAGGGGCAAGGGGCTCTAGAATTTCTTTTATGAGGGCACTAATCTCATTCATGAGGGCTCCACCCACATGATCTAATCACCTCCAAAAGGCCACCTCCTAATACCAACAAATTGGGGGTTAGGATTTCAAAATATGAATTTTGAAGGGACACAATGTCAAAAATACTAGCATACATTGAAAAAAATACTCAGGTTTTAGGTCAGCAAGGAGAAGTTACTAATCTATAATGGAAGGGGAAAATGGTATAGATTTTTCTTGACTAAAAATAACCAACTGAGTTTATGACAATGAAGTGAGTCATCTGTAGAATCCTCATTTTTCATTGTTAGAGTTTAAGCTTTTAAGAATCTATGATTCTGAACTGCAGCTATATGCAACAATTTGTGGATTAATCTCACACACACAATAGTGAGAGCTCAACACAAAAGAATATGTATTACACATGAAGTTCAAAAGCAAGGGGAAACTAATCCAAGATGTTAGAAAAGTGGTTACTCTTAAGGGTTAGAGAATTCTGTAGGGGTGCAGAAGGACAGCATCTGGGGGTGCAGATACAGTTCTGTTTCTAGATCTGGATGCTTATTTTACAGAGGTATGTTCACCTTATGAAATATCCATTAAGCAGTACATTTGTGATATGTGCATCTCCATGTGTTTGTTATACTGCAGTGAAACAGTTTTTAAAAATCTAGGTTCTGTAAAATTCTTATGTAATACTGTAATTGCATCAGGATCTACTTCAATGGTGAATCCAGTGGCTGTGAGAATATATCAGTGGTGACACAGCTCTGTAACTGAAATGTACCGCAAGTCCTTATTATGCCAAAGATACTTGCCTTCCAAAGGTTTAGGATCTTTTTATATTAGGAGGAAGCCAAATGTGCATGTTAATAGAGAAAGGAGAAGCAGAAAATCCAAAAGTATCCAGGACCAAGTAAAACAGCCACAAGGGAAGTTTAGGGGCCATTTGGGAAATCTTACCACCTTTCTTTGAAGCCAGAATTTTATGTTTTCTTAAGATTTACACTACAAAGTAGGTAAATACACATCTATATCAGGGGAAACATACAATTCCTTCCTAAAATAAAGTAATTATAGTAAGAACATTGTTGGGAGGCATTTTTCATTCAATACTATTTTTGTTGTCAAGGTGAAATGAAAACTTACTTTTAACCTAGAAACATTATATTTGGGGAACTGAAACTGTCCTTTGGAAGCATGGAGCATGATTTTATTTGTGGTCTGCCCATTTCTTTACCTAAAGGGACCACTTCCAGGCATCGTTATTCACAGATGCTGAGAGAACTTACATGTATAATTCACTACGTTGTATACATGTGCAGAGAGTCAAAACCCGGTCTCCATTTTATGTTAGGAGAGGATCAAAGACAGTTTTACAGCATAACACTGGTGCTTTTCTACACACAGAGAATTTCTCAGCATGGTTAAGAGGACTGTCTTTAATAGCAACCCGACCTGAGTCCAGGTGCTGTCACTTACCAAAGAAAGTCACCTACATTCTTTCCATAAAACACCTACCTCCTAGGATTTTTCTGTAAAACTTGCAATGAATGCCTTCTACATGTTAAGTATTTGGTAAATATTTACTTGTAGGAGTAGAAATACTACTAATGGTGGTGATGATGTAGTAATAGCTAACATTTATACATGCCAGAACTGTTATTAGTGCTCTTTCTACATAGTTGTAACAGTACTGGTGGCTGTAGTTGTATGATTTAGAATCTTATTCCAAATTCAAATTAGGAATCATTTAACTTAACAATGTTTTAATTTCAATCAGTTATATTTATTTTATATAGACATCTATATATAAAACACAGAAATATAACTTCATAATACTTAGCCCTCTTAATCTTTCCTCAGATCTTCCTTTTATAGGGAGTAAGTATTTTCCCATTAACACCAATATACGTGTTAAAATGTTAAAAAAAATTTCCCACTTCTCATTTGAGAACTCTTTCAACAAATAGTTACAACATGTCTGTTACATGTGGATCATAATCCTAGACCGTAGTGAATAATATGGGCAAGGTGCCTGCCCTCAGGAGACTTACTTTCCAGTGTGAGAGAAAGAAAATACATAAATATATACAACACTTGCTGATTTTGATAGTTTCTGTGACGGGAATACACGGGGAATTGATGGGAGCAGCAGGCGGCAAGCACTACTTTAGACACAATTATAACCATCATCTCTGAGGGGCTGACTCTTGCATTGAGATCAGGAAAGAGGATTTCAGGAAGAAGGAACAGTAAGAGAAAAGGCCTTTATGTTGAGGCTTGCTTAGCACATCGAAGAAAAGCAGGGTCACTGGGCACGATGCCAAGTGAAAAAGGAGGAGCACTGAAGGAAATGAGGTGAGACAAGGGATGATGATCTGGGGCTTCTAAGAGCTTTACTGGAGGATGGTGAGTGGAGCGAGGCACAGCTGTGTCGGTTTTGAAACCACCCCTCTGGATGCTGGCTGGGGAATGCCATGTCAAGCACAAGGATGAAGCTGTAGCCCAGATGAGAAATGGTAGATGGTTGGAAGAGGATGGACTCAGTTCAGAGAAGACTATTCTGATTGCAGAATAGCCAAAACCTGTACATCTGTTCATTAATTTCGGTGATGTGGTTATAGCAATGCAACTTTCCTGTTTTTTGTGGTTAGTAACTGTACTAATAACTCAGTATTTGTGACTAGTTACTAGTAACTCTGTCCACGTTAATGATTTCACAGCTATTTTTCTTTCATCACAAGAGGGGCATGGATGAATCAGCCCAAGTCCTCTTCTCTACCAAAGAAGGAATGATAAGATAAAAATCTTTTTTTATGAGAAAGACAGTGAAAATGAGCAGGGTTAAATAATAGAATAACACGTTATCCTTTAGTGCAGTGCCTAACTCTTTAAAACACTTTAATGAGTTAATTCATATAATCAACATAATAACCCTAGGAGGTAAATCCTATGGCAAAGATTACTAGGTATCGTTTTCCCACTTTATAGATGAGAAAACCAAGGCTCTGAGAGGATAAGTCCTTTTTCAAGTTTCCGTAGCTAGAAACACATCGCTGAAGTTAGATATAAACGTTATCTCCTGATTCCTGATACTAAGAGCATTTTCTCTTAATGATGTGTAAACTGCCTCTTGTAGGGATCTAAAGGGATTTTCAGACAGTAGGCTGTACTGTATGGCCTGCATTGGGGCTTTCACTTTCTTTCTATCCAGGGATAGTTCTGTTCCCCATGGCCAAATCCAGTTCTTTTCAGCCCATTGTCACTACCTTTGTTATAAAGGAAAAAGTTTGGAAATATAAATATGCACTCATTATAAAGTGAGTTCTGATGACCTTTTAGTATTTGTTGTGTACTAACTGTAAGCAGCAGTTAAAAGATGAAAAGGAATTGGCATTGAGCCTTCATAATTATTGTTCCTGTTCAGACCTTTACTATAGCTCTGGCTCTCGCTGACACATCTAAATGAGGTTTACAGAACCTGGAGCTGTGAATTCAGTGCTCATTAACAGAGGACTGACAGGACTGTGGAGTTTTCCTTTTTGCCCTTTTAGAAAAGAAATCATCTCAGATTTAGAAGTTTTATTTTACATGTGGATTTCCTGCCGAGTTGGAATTATTGTAAATGTGGTCTTCTAAAGAAAAGCCTCAAATGAGATCATGGAAGCATGGCAAGAAAGAAAATGAAGCCTGTGCTTGGTTAGGCTTTCTGAATTCTGTAAGTCATAACCATTATAACTACTATGAGAACTCAACACGCCATGGTAAATTGTTCTATCCAAGGAGTGTTAGAAGGCAGAGGTTCACAGGCCTGGCAAATTCCACCTCCCCAGATACCATAGCATCACCACCCTTTCTGGCTACAGACCTTTAAAACTGGTCTTCTGACCTCTAGGGTGTTCTCATTTTTCAATTTGCCTATACATCCCTGCCAGATATGATTTCTAAGAGGGGTAGCTCTGGTCATGTAGTGTCCCCAAAATTCTGTTGCTGGTGCCCTGTTTTATAGTGAATTATATATACATTCCTTTTACTGGTTAACAGCTTTCAAATTATGGTGTCAGACCAATTAAGTCAACCAGTTAATCTCAAAAGGCAAACATCACATTAGTAGATCTGCTTGGTCTGATGTAGTTTGCATATCTAATGGGCATGACATTCTCATTTAATAGACTTTTACAAGAACCATCGTGATGTCCATATTTCTGATAAATCTGGAATTTAAGTTTCCTGACAAAAGAAAGTGACTTCTTGTCTCTATTGCGTGGGTAAGAATGAAAAAGTTTATGACAAGAAGCACATAGATAAGAAGTTGAGTTCCAGGACAGAGCAAATGGAAAAAGACATCCTGACTGAGCTAAAAGTACATGGTGGCAGGTACTCAGCCAGCATAGTAGAGGAACTCTTTAAAATACAGTTAATGAAAATCATGCACCAAAAATCTTAACTTCAGGCAATTGCAAAGAGAATAAGGATTTTCTGTAATAAAGAGCTTGACATAAGGAAGCAATTATCCCTGCACAAAACCATGTGAAATAAGAAAGTATGTGAAGGACCAGAGAAGAATCAGTAAGACTAAAATAAGAGCAATTCAGAACACAGTAAACAGAAATGATAATTTCTTGAGCATGCCTACTTCCTGTCATTAACCTGCTCTTCAGTAAGAATTGTAGATAGATGTTGGAACTATATACTGTAGTCATTCTTCTATATAATTGATGCTTAGGTTTACTCCATGATTCTTATTTCAGGCATTCTCAACTCATTCTCTTATTCATATAAAATTCTGAGGATGAATACAAATATGGTTAAAAATAGATATTGTGCTCCAGGTGTACACAGAATGGACAAAGAAATAAAGCATGCTTCATGCCTGTTACCTTATTAGAGTTTATTTCTGTGTGAGTGAGCTAGATGTTACAGATGCATCCTCAATTTAATATTCTCTTTCTTTCCTGTGTGATTGATTTTATTAGGGCCTCCTCATATCTCAAGAGTTTGCCATGGTCTCCTGACACACAGGCAATGTTCTCACCTTCATACTTTATTCTAACATGATGACCAAGAGAATTAGAGAATGGGAAAATGCTAAAAGAGAATATTCAGTTAGAAGAAACAGTATTGAAGGTAAATTTCCTTGTCCTGAACCTCTCAAAGACCTTAAGAAGGAAAAGGTCATTTGCTAATTTGTTCACTGAATAAACAGTTTTTAGTGTCTCATATACCATTTATACTGTGCTTGGTCCTAGAGACATTTAGATGAATAAAGTAGAGTTACTGTCTCCAGAAAGTTCAGAGTCTAGCTGGAAGTAGTATGTAAGTAAATAATATAATACAAGGGATAAATGCCATAATGAAAACGTGTACAACATATTCTGATGGTAGATTCATCTAGGGCAGATTGAGAAGGAATTAGTATCATCTTTGGGAAGCAAATGACCTTTGAGTCTTAAGGTTAGACACAGGAAAGGCATTTAGGAATGCAGGAGAGCAACGTAATAAAGAGTATGGATGTGTTACACACACACACACACACACACACACACACACACACTCATATGCATCTAAAACATTGTTTTGGATAGTTGGTTCACAGACCATTTGTATCAGAGTCACCTGTGACATGTTAAACATGCAGAGTTTCAGACATCACGTCAGACTTCTGAGAACTAAATTACTAGGAGCCAACTTGGAAATCTGCCATTGTAACCAGATGCTAGGTAATTCCAATGCACACATTAAAAATGGAGAAATACTGTTACAAGAACTTAAAACAGTTCTTTATAACTGGAGCTTGTAGGGCACACTCTTATTTCATAATAAATAAGAGATTATCTTAGACATATCATCCTGGCAGCCAGGCAGAAGGTATATTGGAGGTATTTTAAGTTTGTGAAAGAATGGTTATTACCTAATATAAACTGTGGATATGGACCTGGAAAAGAAATAGTAGATTTCATAAACATCTAGAAAAGAAAAATGTATAAGAGTTACTGCTAGATTGGATTGGGTAGGAAGAGTTCAGGGAAAAGGTATATTCTACATTCTAGGATGACTCACAGGAACCTATGTGACACAAATTATAATAGGGAATTCAAGAGGAGATAATGAGTCTCAGATGCCGATCGTTTATCCATGGGAAGATTAGCAATATGCAGTTGGATAGATTTCTACACTTAGGAGAACGGCAGAGATATTTGGAACTTACAGACCTATTAATGTCAGTTGACTTGACATATGCCTAGAAGGCATATGTATAAGGTGAAAAAGAGAGGATTGGTGGAGCTATCCAGAAGACTAACATTCAAACTGTGCTCTGAAAATCAAGATGGAGTTAGTGGGTACAACTCAAGAGCCAAAGAGAAATGGGAGTGAGGGAGTGGAGGCTTCAGCCCTGCCCGTAACTCCACTATCTGCAAAAAGTAGCACGTTGACCTTGGTAGAACAAGTTGTTGGACAAATATGACTTAATCAAAATGCAACTTTATTTTTGTCTCTAATTACCTCTTTAATAGGTATTAAATGGGGGTCCTCTTCTCTGGTCCCTTATTGAAAGCTCCTACAGACTGTTGAATTTTCTTGTTAGTTACAGATAACAGAGAGATATTGGTCAGTATTAAGTCATAAACATAATCTCAATTATGTAATTAGAATGTGAATTCCTTAATCTCTTTCAAAATTCCAAAGTTGATATAGCATCAAAATCTTCTCTCAGCTGGGGTCTGTTTCAGGTTGGAAGCTTGTTGTGGGAAAGGTGACTGTTATTGGCTTCCGTATTTCTCATCATTGCCTCCCCAAGCTGGCTTCTTGAGGTTCCATTCCCTCTGGGACTGGGAAATGGGAAGGGAAGGATGGGAAAAAAGTGAGAAAGTCTTTGGTGAAGCAATTCCTTGGCAATCTGGCTTCTCACTCTTTGGTCCTAAGACATTAAGACTGGCCTCTTCCTCTGGTGGGGAACTTTCTTCAGCAGTTCCCTCCTGGGACCCTCCAACCGCATTGTTCTCAACCTCCATTGATGCAGCTTCATTTCAGGTGGTTCATTTGCACCTCCTTACCTCAGCCCTTAGTCCATCGCCAGCTTCTTGTTTCTAGGGTTCTTTGGTGACCAGGATGCTCACTCTTCCTCTCCTATGTGTCCCGCATGTGGGCAATGGAAAACACATACTCACCCCTTGCTTGCAACTTCTGCAATTGCAGCCAAACGCTCTAGCTCCACAACTCTACCTTATGCTAGATTCCTCGCTGCAACTTGGCGCCACTCCTCTATCCCCGTAACTGCAGGGGACAAATGGACAACTCTCCAAGTTGTTTCTTTGAAGGTTCCCAACTGTAGGTCTGAGATGAGGATGTAGAACCCTGTCAAAGCTTTCCCCAAAGGGGTTTTTGATAGGACCTCAAAAATCAAGCAACAGCTATCTCCCCCAAATAAAAAAGGACAAAAAAAGGCTTGCAAAAATTTCCTTAACTTCTGTTTTTGGTGATATGGCCTTGAACGTCCATATCTATTTCATGTTGGTGGCTCGGTTGTAGCTTCAATTTTTATATCCAGTTACGAAGGTTTAGTCTAGGGAGTGCTAATAATAAGATGAAGGGAAGATAAGATTCTTCAGACTTGTGCAGCTCCAGAACCTAAAAGATATGGCAGAATCAGCTTAGCTCAGGTGACCCTAGCTGAGGGAATACCCTAAACCTGGATTCCCATCCAGCCTCTTTGGACTCTGAAGTTCTTGAGAGGGATTTAACAAAGATCCAATTGGTCTTCACATTGAGCCCTCAGAAGCAAGACTGATAATGTCAGGACAAAAAGACCAAGTCACAGAGTTCTGTAGGAATCCTGGAACATGTAATACTCATATGACTTGTGACTTACTTTCAACATATCACCATGTTTTCTCTAAGTGGATTGGAAGGTGATGAAGGATGGTGTGCGACACTTGACAGAACGAGCATTGGTGGAAAAAGTAGAAAGTCATGTGGAATGTATACTCCTTCCTTTTTTTTTTTTAATACTCCTTCCTTTTAAGGAAAGGTAAACTTATTCCTACATGACTTTTATATACTTGTTTGTTTGTTTATATTGCTGCAGGCAGATCTAGAATATTGCATGATAATATTTTAAAATATATTTTAAGGCCTTAGTTATTGTTGTTTTTCATTTGCAAGGACTAAAACCTCAACCAAGAAATGAGGGCTCTCTCTATTTCCTCCTTTGCTATTGATGCCCTCTGAGGGAGTCAAATAGACCACAGACTGTTTAATTTTAAGAGACATTTAATTTTCATTTATTATTGGCATTTTGTAAGCCAAGGTATTTAAGTTTAGATTGAGTTATGGATTCCAAGGTGATTACTGTGAGGGAATCATGGACAGATATAATATTTGTTCTGCTCTTAGTCTTGAAACTCTTTCCCTAGGTGTAGCTCTATTAGGGGATATTTGCTTCATGTTTTAAACTTTTTGTTTTAAAAATTAGATTAATTAAGGAGCAATCAGTTGATGAAGTATTGTAGTGATGATGATGATGATATTGACAACTATGATTCATTGAGTACTTAAGTATTTCTAGAATTATTCAAATAAATTTACATGAATAGGTTTATTTAACCCGTAGAACAAACCTATTAATATTCCCATTTTACAGGTGACAAAACTAAAGTATAGAAGGGTGAATTGTTTGTCCTTAGCACGCTGTGATGGGATAAAGGCAGGATACTAACTCAGATAGTTGGATTCCCTGAGCCTAGGCTCTTAACTTCTATGTTATTCTGCCTGGTTTTGACAATACCAATTCTATTTACATTTTTATTTTGAAATATTCACTATATGGATTTAGAAATTCCTTCAACTTACATTGTTCTCATTTGAGATCTATGAAACAAAAATGACACTCATTTTTCTTCAGCTGCATCTCTGATGAGCAACAGAAGATCATCTTGAGCCTCCCCCTTTCACACCCAGGAGTACTCTGTCAATTAACAGGTTACCCTCCTCCCTGCCCTCAAAAGAAATTATTCTCTTGGCAGTTTGGCCAATGAAGCTTCTGCTTCAAATGTTTTTTCATCTTTAACAGTAACATGGGACACTGGTCTTTGGATACACAGAGGTAAATACTGCCAGTCTCTACTGCCATGCTCTTCTGAAGGGCACAATAATTCTAAACCCAAGAAAGGTCATATAGTTGCATAACCCATAAAATTAAAAAGGGATAAATAATTTTTGAGTGCTTTGTGAGATGATTCCTTCTTTCCTTTTGTCTTCTTTGAAGCTGTGTTTACATAATAATATGCTTATTAACACCACTGCAATTACCTTGCTCTCTCTCTTTATCATTTCATAGTATAGTGTATAAATGTCTTCCTTGTTATAATGGATAGTTTAATACCAGTTCATATTGCACAGTAATATCCTTGGGTAGATTACAAAACAATAATAGTATATGACTGCTTAAACACATTTATATCAACGACTGTATTAATTCAGCTGATACAAAAAGCTACGTGTCAGTGCACGGCTTTTCCCTTCTCATCCTCTTGCATGGTTTTGTGCTTCTGTGTTATAATAATGAAGGCTAGAAAGAAAATCATCTTTCACTATTTAATACATCATAAATTTGCTACAAAATTGATGCTGTGTCATTCATAGATGGCCTGCTTCTTGGTTAGAATTTGTTAGCAAAGCAAGCCTTTGTTGAAATTTCCTTAAATTTAGTTTGTGATGAAACTTGCTTTCTGCATGGACCAGTTTTTCAGTGAGTATCTTCCAATTTGGATATTTTTTTCTTCTTTCTTGGACAACTTGTTTCTCATGTCATTATTCTCACTCCCCCCGACCCCCTCCAAAAAAGAGCAAATATAATCATTTACTAGATGGCAAAAAAGACCTAAAATTAATTTTTTAAAAGCCACATTATTTTAAATCACAATAAAATAAAACTGAGTATTAATTGAAATATGAGAAATTAAAAGATAAAACAATAAAACTCCAATCATTTGGAAGTTAAAAAACAAAACAAAGCATACAGTTCTTTCTCATATAACTGTTTTGTCAGAGGAAAAACAAATTGCAATTATGGACTATAAACTCAGTGTATTTGCGGACTGCCAGAATGACTGTGTAAGGATCTCAGTGGACACAATTAACATGACAATAGTTAAACAACAACAACAAAAGCAACAAGAACAAAAACAATTTAAAGTCTCTGGAAAATGTCATAAGGACATGCAGCAAATGGAGGCAGATTTATTCAAGAAAACAAACTAAATCTCTATAAGAACAGTAAGAGTCCATTGCATTTGCGCAAGGCCCTGCTCTTATTCTTCCTCCGCTTCCCTCCACTCCATGTTACGGCAGCTTTGCTCTGGAACGTGTGGCCAAGAAGATGGAGACTCTCTCTCCCTACAACTCCCATCCAGGTCCACGTTTAATCCCAGGAGGGGTAGACCACTGATATCACTCATCCCCCCACCACTGCTTCACCTCTGTGTCGTGGAAATCTATTCCAATCGGTCATGGCCAAGAGGACTGGGCTTCCTTCTGCCCCACAGCCAGCCCTCAGTGCTAAGGAGGAAGCTCGTTAGGGGATAGCATGTTGGCAGGGGAAGAGAGGAACAACGGTTCATTTGTTTAGGGCTTCTTCTGAGATGATGAAAATGTTCTAATATTTGATTATGGGAAGAGTTACAAAACTCAGTGAATATACTAAAAACTACTGAATTGTACACTTTAAATGGGTGAATTATATGGTATGTAAATTATATTTTAATAAAGTTATTAAAATGCCAACTACAAAAGTAGTAAATACATCATGATTCTTATTTTGTCATTGAATATATTAATTAGAAACCTATCTAATCATATATAATAATAGTTATCATTGGATGTTCCTGACATAGAGTGATTTCCTTTTTTTTTGCATTTTTCTATGTTTTCCAACATTTTCACAATGGATAGAAATTACGTTAAAGTAACTTTTTAAAAACTTAAGAAAATAACAAAATGCTTACATTTTCAGTTTTCTTTGAGAACATAGACCTTGTTAAATCTTGTGGTTTCCCTTTAAATTGTAATAAATGTATGATTTTGTTGTGTTGAAAAAATTCCTTTTTATTTCTGCTTTAGGGATAGAGATAGTGGTGAAGCAGTGAGATTAGGCAGTCATTCCTTGGTCTCTGTTCCCCATGTCCAGGCTTAGGTAAAGGACCAGGTAATCAGGTTGTTATGGGCCCCAAATGAAGCAGCATTCAAGCCCCCTCCATCAGGAAAACCTCAAACAAGATTTTGTGTTTTGAGTATACGGGGCTCATAGAAAGCATTAAGCTCCAACTGAGAGAGCAGAGTAGATGGGGTCAGTACTTTTCTGTTTCGAGTGTTGATAAAGAAAGAAACCCCCCCCCCCACCAAGTCCTACTCCTGGGGTAGGGAAAGATGAATCAGTGGCAGAAAGAGACAGAAACTCTAGGTCCTAGGAGTCTGAATTCAGAATCATCCTAGGACAGCGCCTTTTCAGTGTCTGCTGCCTTGAGAAAATGGCCATGTGATGTTTAAATTGAAAGATCTAAGAATAAGGGAATGGTGACCTGGGAATCAGGAAGAAGCATGCTTGAACATTTGGAGCTCCGTGGCTGAGCTATTGTTTTCTGTTAAAGGTAATCAAGGCCTGGCTGGGCAGTAAGTCACCTCACAGTATGGCCTTGTAGCAGCTATCAGCCTCAGGCAGCCCACATTTATCAGCAATGTGGAAGGCAGTGTGAACTACAGCCAAAGAAGGTTGATTAGACATCACTGCTCTGTCTCTAGACTATGAAAATCCAACCAGTTCTTTTCTGCATTGGACTAGGTCTAAGCTGGGAGTGTGTTTTGGGGGAAAATGCAGGGGGTGGAGTTGCTCATTAAGGAGATAACAGGCCAAGCCAGCTAGTCCTGCAGGCAGGAACTTAGCAGTTTTGATTCAGAGAAATAAAAAAAAACAGTAATAAAATTGTCCCTGGTGTTCTAGGCAGTGCACATGGGCTACACACACAAGATCTATGTGTAATTGAATGTTATATTTTTAATTTTGCCATTGAAATTTTATAGTGTGGGTTTACTACAAGTTCAGTTGGAAAGAGGCAAAATGAAGCAGGAAAATTGGTGATGTGAGAATGTTACTTTAAAATTAAATAATTTTTATGCACCTTTTTTCTTACCAAAAGTAATTATACTAAATGCAAAGTGGTATGCTGCATCAGTTCCTGGAACAGAACAGCATTATTGGAAGAACTGGTGAAACCCAAACAAAGCCTGGAGTTTAGTTAATAGTGATGTACTGATGTTAGTTTCTCAGTTTTGATAAATGTATTACCGTAAGATGTTAACAATAGAAGAAATTGGGTCAAGGGTGTATGGGAGCCCTCTGTACTATCTTTGTGACTTTTCTGTAAATTTAAAATAATTCCAAAATACAAAGTTACTTCAAAAGGTAATTATGACTCGTGTTATCTTCACCATGCTGTTCCTTTCTAAAATTTCCAGATGAGAATTGTGAAAGTTTTAGTGAAGAGACAAAAAGATTTCATTGATGTGAAATCTTAACCACACTGCAGACTCAGAATGTTGGCACATGGTTTATGCTAGTGTTCAATCTTGTTGCTGCCTATGCTAAGGAAAACTCGGGAAGATTTAATATTTCCTATAATTGATTACGTAGGGACTACAAAGGGACACGATTAAACCTACAGAGGAAAGGAAACCCATCAGTTAACATTGTGAAATTTGACACACTGTCAATTACAATGAGCTATATATTTGCTGTTTACAATTTATGCGGGTTTCATTTTTCAACTGGAACTTTCTTCTTGTATTATTTTTTATGTGTGTTTTTAAGCAATATTAATTTTTCAGTAAGTTTTAATTTAGTGGCCAATCATGCAGAGAAGAGTATCTATGCAAAGCATTCTGTCATGTACTCTGGCACTTTTCCTAAGTCATAATCCAATTCTACCAACAAGATGAAATTTCTAACCTTCAGTCTTCCAGTTTACCTACTCTTGAGGTGAACAGATGCCTCATAAAACTGCCCAGTGGTGTAATTATCACTTCAGTATTAGAGGGACAACCACAACGTGCTAACATTTTACATTAGATACATCATTTTTTTGTAACTGTAAGTTCACAGTGGTCTTCAGTTTTTTTGCTACAGTATTAGTAACCATTCATACTTGGCATTGGCCAAGAAATGGAAGGATGTCTTACAGTCACATTTGATAAAGCAGGTATAAGGAGATTAAGAGATGAGTTTAGGGTAGATTGTGTAAAAGCTAATGATACATCAGATATCCAGTGCCACACTTCAAGAAAGGGTTGGCAATTTAACATGTTTCATAGTGAAAGATGCTGTTCCAGGTTCAGTAGTACTACCCATTATTTTCAAAGTGCATAGTGATGCCCTGAGCAGTCTTTTTAACAGGTGAGCATATGCAGAAGGCTATCTTCCCATTTTTCTATTTATACAAATAGCTCCCAAGACACTACTAGGTTATCTGATTCAACTGAGCCTAAAAGCAAATCATTAGTATTTGCTATACCTTTTGCTTATCTAAATTAGGAAATTCTTGTTTTGAATTAATTTATCCTTACTTTGGAATTTATACTCCAACTATTTCTCTTTGCTTTTTGATAATATAGAAAATTACTGAATTATAGGATTGTTTTGTGAATAAGTGAAGTCCTCATTACTCTTACTGCCATAATCAAATATACTGTTTATGTAGAATCCTCACAATTTTTCCAGATTAAAAAAAATTAACATCATTATAATCCTATTATGTATTTTGCATTTTTCAATTAATATTGATTATTAAAGTTTTCTGTTTTCACAGAGATTTTATAATTATAATATATAAATAATATTACATCAAGTGAGCTGCTATGCCAGAATTGATTGAACTGTTTATCTACTGTAGAACATTTCGATTTCTTTCATGATTGTAGATTAGCATTGCAATTGGCATCTTTATGTAGCTTTCTTTGTATAATTACCCTAATATAAATTTCCCAGAAGTGAGATCATTGTCTTAAAAGAGCAACTATGTTATAGTTCTTGAGCTACATTTCCCTGTTGTCTTCTAACGTGTTTTATCATTTTGCCATGCCACTTGGATGCACAGACATTCAGTGAAACATTCCATATATGTTGGCACTACTCATGTTTTCATTCTAGTCCCCCAGAATACCATTTGGACAGAGAATATGGGTATGTTTACTTATATGTTTGTTATAGAAAGTGTGTGCTTATTTTATTTTTTTTGAAAGATAGGACATATCTGCCTAGGATATGAGCAACCTTTTCCTTTTGCCTTTCCAGATTTTAAGAATTGTACTGCTACCAGGTTGCACATTTAATATTTGATAATAGTAAATTTTGCTACTTAACTGTATACTGACATATATAACTTCTCTTTTTTTCCCTAGAGGACATAAAGTCTAGTTCCAATGTTTGCAGTACTCTTAAGTTATCAGCTTATTCATACCTTTTATTCTATTAAAAAAGTGACATCTGAAGGATTTTCTGCCAACATTATAGTTTTTATTTGCTTATGCAAAGCTGTGTAGTGACATACTGAATAAACATTGTCACATAATTAGTTGAAGGAATCAATTCAATTAAACGGGATTATAATCATAAAACATTCGCGACTACTCTTCTTAGTATCAGTGAAGCAATTACAGAAACTGTGAGTGTTGGATTAGTCTGATCCTTGAAAATTAAAACAGTTAGATTTGCTTCCATTATTATTAGATAATAATACATTGATACTGATTAATGAGCTGTGAACAATGCAATGATTTAGAAAAAATGTATGACAAGACCAGATAAACAAAAGGCTCTATTTTAATTAGAATAATATAATCATTGATACACCCTCAAGGTGTACTTGCTTTCATTTAAATGACCTTCTTCTATCTCAGCATTGCTATATTAATTGGGATGACCTTATTCATAGAGAAAATAATATGCGAGGAGAGGGTGGCTTTCTGCTCTCACTCGGCTGTTACTGAGCTGGGCATTGTAGAGGATGTCGTCGAACCATTTCTTTGTGTATAAATTTGCCAGTTCTAAAATTCTATATTCATATGGTGAGGAGTAAGTATTAGTATGAAGCTATGATCATGGAAAAATTGGAAATGGGTGAAGGCTCTCCATTTTCTTGAGGGACACAAAAAAGTTAGTACAAAACAGCTTTCTTTGTGGAGTGATTTAGAGGGTATGTTCAGGTGTAATTTGACCACTCCCTGTGTTCTCAGAGGATTACTCTCTAATCTTAAAATACATTGCATAATTACCTACATAGTCACGAATTGCCTTCATTTTGCTTATTTGTTAACAACAGGAAAGATCAGCATTCATATGTAAGTCCTAAGTGGCTTGCCCCTCAACTTTTATGTACTGGATAGGACTTCTGGGGTGGGGTACAATCAAAGGCATTTCTCCGTGAAATTAAGCCACTTCTTGCCAGCAAACTAATCTACCGAGGGCTCTAATAAATCCACCTGGACTGAAACTTCCTTCAAATAAAGCAATTGTGTACAATAAACAACTAAAACGTCATACATCATTTGAGATTGAACTGTCCACGGAGGAAATTGCTTGACAACCACTCCTTCCTGCGAACCCCCTCCCAGTATTTCTACATAGGTCTGCCCCTGGGAAGAACAGCGAGATGATGCTGGGAAAAAATGAGGGATGGGTGTGCTTCTAAAGCACTTGCTTTCTCAGTGATGACCTTAGTCATTACCTTACCTTAGTATTACCCTTTTCAGTTTTCTGTGGTCTGGAAACCACAGAAAACTGAATTTGCATTCAGAAATTTTAATTCTGCCCTGTATTAACATATATTTGGCTAATTTCTTTGTTCAGCACACATTTATTGAGTAATTAATATATGTCATGTTGATGGAGGGTGAGTGGGGTGGACTAGATAGATTGGTATGGACTTTCCCCAGATGAAGCCAGAGGTTGCAGTAAATCCTGGTCAGAATTTTTGTCCACAGGCATGGTGTCTTGTCTAGTAGGCCAGAGACAGACCCCATGAACTTTCTGTGGGCACCAAAGAACATCTAAGATCTTCTGGGTTACTGAGAATGATGTAGAGTAAATGTCTCAGTTTCCTTATTATAAAATGGAGAATTGATGTGAGAATTAAATGAGTGGAAAGATGTAGAATATTCCAAGCTTAGAATAGTGCCTGGCATATAGTAAGTGATCAGTATGTATGTATGTATGTGTGAAGTCATAGTATAGAATAGGGAGAAAAATGGACTAAAATTTACCCTAGCTCCACCTTACTATGAGCATTGCAAATACCAAGTTAGGAAAGATTATTGGCTAACACTAAACCTGCATCTTAATTATAAGTACCTCTGTATATTTTTGTGGTGTATGTGTATGTGCATGTATACCTACAGTTCATTTCAAAGGTCAAAGGTAGCTCTTTGCCAGTACTTTTTAGAGAAACTCTTAGTTATATAATCCATTTAGTCATATTTAAATATAAATACCTGAAATAGCTCTACTCCTCTGATACTGCAGCCACTAACTTCTTGTAGGTTCCCCAGTTGGGTAGACTCCATTGCAAAGTCTTCTTCAACTGGTATCCCAGCAGAAAGCTCCCAAAATACTTAATTGGACATTATTTAATTGCTCTTTCAGTTGATGGCGAATAATGCACATTCACTGTCCTTATTTAGTGGATTCCTTCTTTAAGGTAGAGATCTGAATATTGTCCCCTACCTATGAATCAATTATTCCTAATAGATCATTGTATATTCCTATTAAATATCTCTTGAACTATACCACAAAATGTCTCTCGTTCTACAATTTTTTACTGAAAAGAAAAATGTGGCATGTGTTTAGTCTTTAAGGTCAATTTAGGGGGTTTAAATATGCAGTTACACATGTCAGGGTAAGAAGAGTGGTTTTTGATCTAGAATTCCCTGTTCTCTTTTCCCCCAAAGATCTTGTGTTAGTGTTGCTCATTTTCATGCATTTCTCAAAGTGTGAAAATTCAGTTACCAGAATGCCTCTAGCTTAATCGTTGTCTTTGACCTCAGCAATGTGTCGTATTTTGGGAAAGAAAGTGAGACATATTAATGGAGAGTCTGGATTAAGGCTCAGCTTCCTGCCATGTCCATAGGAGTGCCATACTCAACATTCTGCAAAGATGGCCAAGGGACTTTCAGGAGGAGACCTGTCCATGAGTAAAGGCATAGGGTGGAATATGGATGTCATACTGAAGACATAGTATATAGTCTGGCTGTTCAAAAGCAGAAATTAATTGTGGAGCAGTGGGATATTTGGGTGGAAAAGAACTGTGGAGGGAGAAAACATTTAAATACCAAGAAGGTGAATGTGGACTTCCATCGGTGGTAGTGGGATAGGGACTATGGCAGAAATCTCAAGACTTTGAGGAAGGAATTAGTAGTTTGATCTAGATTTACTGGTTGGCCATTCCTGTGGTGGGCAACTGAGAAGCTCTGAATATGAGGAGAAGGTAATCTATATGAAAAAAATGCAGCTGTAGATTCAGATAATTCAACACTGTTTAGTACAAAATCAAAAATGAAATAAAAATGAAACAAATATAAAAATCCTCAATGCTCTAGGTAACAAACTACAGTAGTTGTGTCAGATCTCTCTGTATTTGCCAAAGAGATAGAGGAACATCAAGGACAAATACCTAGTGTGTTGTCCTCAAAGGACGATAATATATATTGGCTTGTGTTATGCTCGTAAATGAGAAAGAGAGCAGCCATTTGCAAAAACAAGATGTTATAAATATGCCACTGGTTGAAGTGGAGGGGAATAATGCAGACCCACTGTTTGTTACAGGCCTGTGGCTAACAACATAGTTCTCCAAGTCGCTTATGACATCACCTGTAAATTGAGGACATTCATCTAATGGCCTCAAGCAAAGTAAATGGCTGTTTCAGGTAATGCTACATGACTAAAATGAAAAAGAATGAACTAAACTGCCCCTTACTTAGTGACTTGCTACTTCTTACCCCCTCCCCATAATTCTAGAAATTTCTCTATTTCTTTTGGGTTCTGGAAAGAAGAAAATATTAGGTGGCTCTATAAACGTTTAAATGCTTACAATATTCGTTGTTCATAATGCTAAAGGAGCAGTGGGGAGAAAGAATCAGGGAAAAGAGGGAAAGAAAGCCCATATATTCCACATTTCACAGCTCTAAGGAGTCAGTAAAGGTACAAGCATTTATTATAGAGTTTCGGGGCAATGCACTTTTTTTTGATACATTTCCTATTAAAAAATTAATGAAAGTGTTCTAGGAAAATAGAAAAAGAAGAAAATAATATTTATTCGTAATCCTATCACCTCTATATTTTGAAGTCTATAATTCCATTTTCTTTATCATGTGTGTATGTGTGTGTATTTACAGTGGGGTCAGTTGGTACATCTTGTTTTATAATTAGACTTTTTTATATCACCTTAATGCTTTTCAAAAATAGACTTTAGTTTTTAGAGCAATTTTAAGTTCACAGCAAAATTGAGTACCACCCTTACTGCAGTCTTTTCTCTCAGCCTCTCATCCTTTAAATGATGCATATTCAGATAATGAGGGCCTCATATTTTATACCAGTTTATCCTTCCCTCAAACAATATATTCAGAAATACTCTGCTATACTCCATGTCCCCATTTTCTTTTAAATAAACACAATGTATTAATCATGATCCTCTGCTGTACAGAATTCCACCTGGAGCTGTCATTCACCCCAATCAACTGAAAATATTTGAGAGCCTTCTCTTGTGCTCTTCCCCTTGCCCCAACAATTTCATACATAATCCATGGGTAATTCTACTGTACTTTTTTATGACTGAATGTATCCCTGATCAGGAAGTAGCAATCACAGAATAAGAAGTGTAATCACATCAAGGAGGGCTTTGTTGTTTCATCTGTGGAGCATGCCTGTTGAAACCCACACCTGCTCCAAATCAGGAAATGCTTTCAGGTTGTCAAATATCAATTGTCAATGACTTCCAGTGGAACTGTAGTAAAAACAGAGTTAGTGTGTTCCTTAAAAAGTTATCTGAATTGGCTTGTCCATAGTTATCCTCAGTTGTTTTATAGGGAAGAAATGTATAGCATATCACAGAAATAGAAAAATGAAAATGAGGATTTATATGCATCTTTTGCTCCTCTTTCAGTCTAAAGAACAATTTTCTTTTGGTGGGTGGCTGTTTAAAGGAATAACTTGAATATATATATCAATATTTTTGTCTTTCTGAGTTATTTAATCTCAATATGCTGAGGCTGTTGAAAATTGGAATCCTCATAGAACCTGAAATACTAAAACCAGAGTGGATATGTATTGACTTAATAGCTTTTCTTTGGCATTATTAGAGAACTCTTAAGTCTCATAATTGAAGGTTATCACCAAAGAATGTTACGTTTTTGTTCTACAATGAAGTTACTGTCTTTAAATGTCAAAACATAAGACATATTTCTAGGAAAACTGGGCAAAATAACTTCTCATTCTAGTCTATGCAAACGAGACTATGAAATTGTTTTTCAACGTGTCTCTAAATCCTGTTTAATCGATAATTTATGGTACGTTACCTTTTGATCCCAAAACATAGAACTATTTTATGTATCATTCACGTGAAATCTATTAACGTTTCTTATCAGTTAAGAAAAGAAGTGAGATTTAAAATTTGTAAAATGGTTGACTTGTTAGATAAAGTTGGTGAATAAGACAATGTTATAGAAATTTCAGAGAAAAGACCCGCTCTCTGTCTAATTCTTCTTTTCAGAGTCTAACTGATCTTTTCCCCTCTTTTGCCCGCTCACATCTTCCTTTACAAAAGCTGCTGTTCAGATTGATGGGGACTCTCCATCGAGGAGACACACAAGGGGTGAAGAGTTGAACGAGGACAGGGTTGATGATAAGCAATCAGAAATCCTGCATAATTAAATGATGTTTTGCTGGCTTCAGCTGAGAGCATTTTAAATGATTCTAATGGGCAGTAGAGGTCCTTGATGAGATCTTAGTCGGCTGTGATATTATCCTAAAGGAAGTCTTCTGTGATGTCTGGAGAAATACAGTTGCAGAGATCAGATTGAGTTGCAGCTATGATCATTTTTGTTAGCAGTCAGTTTGCCTCTTTAGATGGCAAATTGGGATTCTTGGACACGGGATTGCCTTTTTCTCATACGGCCTCTGGCATTTTTCACTTTTCTAGGCTGATTTCCCGAGTTTAAAGGATCAGAAGTCAGCCTTTATTAGACTCTTAACAATTCAACAGTCATTTAATGTATGCTTGCAAAGAACCAATCATTGTCCTAAGGCTTAGAGGGTCTAAAACAAACAGAAACATCACCTGCAAATATTTCATACTATATTGGTAATAAACAAACACTAATTAAATAATAACAAATTATGTAAAAAGTTAGAATTTGTTCTTTACCTGTGTAAACTTGAGTTGGTTACCCATTGTCCAGTGGCTGGCAATCATTTTTAATGGAGGAGAAATGTGCTGACCAAAAATAGCAAGCATGTAACTTTTTGTCTGTCCATTTGTCTCATTGCCTATGCTTTGAAATTCTCATTTTATTATAAAAATGCATACCCCCTTAAAGATATCTCTTATGTATCTATTATGTATTTGAGTATCTTTACTGATAAATATTACATTTTAGTGAATAGTAATTATAATGAAATCTAGCAAAAATAGGAAAGTACAAACTCCCCCAGATATATATGCATTGGACCACTGTTCAATGGTGGCAGCAGGTGGGAGTTGGTTAGGGGTGCAGATACTCCACGCAGTTGAAAATCTGCATGTAACTTACATAGCCCTCCGTACCTGCAGTTCCTCCATAAGTAACTGGGTTCTTCAGTTTTCCCAGTTCTGCATCCATAGATTTAACCAACCATAGATTGTGTAGTACTGTAGTGTACACTATTGAAAAAAAATCCATATATAAGTGGACATGCACAGTTCAAACCCATGTTGTTCAGGGGTCGACTGTTTATTTGTATGTTTAAAAAAATTGAGACATAACTATAACCCCAAACTTTGCCATTTTAAAAACATCTTTATAGGGTAATATATTACAGATTCAGCTTATTCTTTTATAATAGCTGCACCGTCTTTCATTTTATGGTTATATTATGTTGTATAATTTGATATCCTTTTGATAGACATTTAGACTTATTCTCATTTTCAATAACATTAACATCATTATACATGTGCAAGAATTTCTATGAAATATGAAGGGCTGCTGGATGCAAATATATTTTAGATTTAGAGATATTACCCAACAGCCCAACAAAAATTTTATGCCAATTTATACTTCTCCCAATTACATTTGAAAATACCTGTTTCCCCTACTAGAATGTTGGCTTTTTGAGGGCAGAGCCTTAGTTTGCATCTTCACCACTATTTCTGGTCATACTACTTTGTCTACTTAAATCCCCACAGCAGCTTCTCATTGTCTTACACAGTCTGCTTCCGGTTCATCTCTCCACCTCATCCCCGCGGTTCCCTTCTTGCCCTCTCTTACTCCAGCCACACTGATTTTTCTTTTAGTTTCTCAAGCACACTTGCTCCCCCTTACCTCATGCTTTTGTTCATACTGTGGAATTTGCTAGAAATTACTTTCCTCTTCTCTTTGCCCTGCTGTTTTCTCCTCATTCTTTAAAGTTCAGATCAAATGTTAATTTTTCAAAAGAAAATTCTCCTGCCCTAATGAGGTTAGTTCTAAAATTATTAACTCCCATAGAAACCACAGTATCTCCTTCATAGGCATTTTCACTATTTAAATATATATTTTGTTGTGTGTGCTCTAAAATGTTTGTCTTCTCTGCTCGAATGTAAGCCCCATAATGGTGGGAACCACTCCTGTCCTATGCACCAGGGACCACCAGTCTTCAGCAAACCACCTCAAACATAGTAGATGCTCCATAAATGTTTGTTGAAGAACTGAATGTACCCTTGGTATCTAGCAAGACGCCTGGAACATAGTAAACACTCATTAAATCATTACTGAGTAGAATTATTTATGCTTTTTCATATCTCTTCTCAATACTGTATATTTTAAAAATTCATACCAACCTAATTAAAGGTAAAACATCACAATTTGATTTTCACTACTTTCACTACTTTAATAATAGTGAGCTCTGTTCTCCTGTTTGTTGTTTCACGTCTATAATTACATTTATTTTCTTTGGTGAATTCCTTATTCTTGTTGTTGACCCATCTTTCTGTTAGGATAAAGAACAATGTCTATTCTCCAGCATAGATGAAAATGTGAAGGCTGTTCTAGCCTGTAGCTTAAGCTATAGTGTTTCTGCTGCCCTACTCCCACAGCAACTCAGGGAAGAAAAATACCCTCCCGTTCCTACCACTATTATAAACATTACAAACTCTGCTTCTAAAAGTGCTTGAATGGCTTTCCAAAAACAAGGTTTTTACATTTTACTCTCTTGTCTTCATAGAACTCAGAAACAAGCCCTTTCCATGTCTTTGTCATAACAGTTTTTAATATCTGAAATGATGCCAGTTATTTATTTATTTGCTTGTGTATTATTTGTTATTCTCTCCTTGCCAACCGCAATAAGAAGGAATTGTTTTGAAGACAGGGACTCTATATTTCTTGTTCATTGATGTCTTCGTTGGCAAAAATAACAGTACCTGGAACATAGTAGGTGCTTGATAATTATCCATTGAGTAACTGAGTAGCTGGCCTGTCTAAAGAACATTCCAAGTTACAGGCATCATGATGGTGAAAAAAATCATCTGTCTCTCCCAACATTGAGAGTTTATCCAAATCTGTGCTCCTTGATCATCACTTTCTTCGGGATGAGTTTTCCCTTGGATGCTTCTTAGTTTTTTAGGGAAACAGAACCCATCCTGGTAGCAGACCCAGGTCTGCTGTGGTCCTGGGAGATGTTAAAGCAGAGTGGGGATGGCTGTGCCGCCAGTGGGTGAGCTGGGGCTTTCAGGCTCTGGATCAACCCCAGAGTTAAATGTAGCTCCACTGCATGCCGGCTGAATAACCTTGGGCAGTTTAGTTAACCTCCTGCTGCCTGGTTTTTCTCAACTGCCTAACTAACTTTACTCAGGTGAACTAACAAGAGTGCCTGTCTCATGTAGTTAGTGTGAGGATTAATAGAGGTAATATATGTAGAGCAGTGCCTGACACACAGTAAGTGCTTGATAGATGTTATTATATTAGTCTGAGCTCTTAGCTAGAGTTATGTATCTCTTTCCCTCTCTTGAGGTTAACAAGGAATCTGCATATATAAAGGTGGTGGCCAAGGTAGATAGGTTTTGTTTGCAAATTACTACCCAGGAATTAATTTTTTCTAAAGCCCTTTTATGTAAAATGCCAGACAGTTTTAATTTTGATTTTTTTCTACAAGCGCCTGTGATGGGAATAGGTATTATCCTATTTCATAGAAAAGTCTGAGGAATAGAAAGGTTAAATGATTTGCTCAAGGACATAACAAATGAATGGTGACTGAGAGATAGAAATTATATGACTTCTAGTCCACTGCCCCAGACAAGGCTCATTCTATTTAGATGTTATGTTCATACTTAATATTATACATCCAAACGACCTGGACTCATCTCACATTTCCTGTGTCGTAGCAGTATGCAGATGGTGAACATAAAAGGAAGGTTATAAGTCAAATGTTGTATCATGGACAGAAAGGCTATAAAATTGAAACACGATCCTTTCTATTATTCCACTTATATCAGAAGTCTATTCTTTCTCTGTACTCACATGAAAATACTAGTTATTCGCTTTGTAGAGAAAGTATATCCTAGTTTGAAATTATTTCTGTCAATTGCAAAATAAAGTTATCAACTATATAAAATAAAAAAAGATCACCTTGGCAACTTCAAAAATCATAAAGTATGCTGTCATAAGGGGTAAATTTTTACACTAGCAGCAATTTATAATAAAACATTAAATTTATATTTATTGTGTGAAAAAGTAAATTGGATCACATTTCTACCCACTGCTTTATAGCCACATACTATACTAGAGGAGAAGGCTGTAATACAGAATGGAAATACACGAATAGGGAAATATTTCCTAGAGCTGTTTTAGTGACTGAGACCACGGTGAGCTTCTTTTGTTAAAATTGCATGTTGGTATTTCATGAACGGAAACCTGGAGTAGAGGCTTAGAGAAGAAAATGGCTCTGTGGGTTTTATCCAGTGCTGTGGAATAGAATTAATCAGCCTGGGGGTGGGGAAAAGGAGCAGACCAGAGCACCTGGCTATGGAATCAATGCAGGGTAGCTGGAAACAGATGTGAGAAGTGGCAAAGGTGATACAGTGGGAAGGACAATGATTCAAACATAACAGACAGCAGTGAGGTCCAATGGATGAACAAAGCAAATAGCGGTGTGGGTGTGACACTGCTGACCGGGAGGAAGAGAACCACCTGGTTGTCAGCATCACTCCTGAGAGGTCCACAAAGGCAGCTCAGAGTTGTCAGGTGGCAGTTGTGCAAGCAGGGACCAGAGTGAGGGAGCACTTGTGCTGAAGCTGGGGTCCCAACAGTGGGAGTTAGAGAGCCCAGCCAACGGCCTCAAGGGTGGGTAGATGCATTTGAGACATACTCTTTGGGTCTCGCTATTCTGGATGAGGAAGGAAATACTGAAAGGGAAAACATCAAGCAGAAAGAAAAGTCAGGTCCCACTTGTAACATAAGATATCCCAGGCTAGTAAAGCCGTGGACCATTTCAGCTCACATAATGATTTTTTGAGGTAAAACACACACTGCTTCTGTTAATAAAAAGAATACCACTGTGTTTTGCAACATACTGAATACCTATTCTATGTCAAGCACTTCTAATCTCATATAACTCTTACAAAGACCCTGCTAGGAGACGTTGTTAGTCTCATGGTAGAGTTAAGGAAACTGAGTTTCAAAAGTGTTATATTAATCCCCCAAGGTCACCCACTGGAAGCATCAAGATTCCATCAGGCCTCATGAGTTTTCCACCTGGCTCTACTATCTTTGCCACTTAGGAGACTACATGTCTTAGGAGCTTAAAATCTAGGTGCAGTCATTAAAGCAATACAACCAATTTGAAAAGGTATCATTTTCTGGAATACGGACTGTTAATTTTTCATACTTGTCTTAAATATTTTTTTTACTAATTGTGTAAGCACTTCTTTGCTTGTATCTCTTTTCCCCCTCGGGGCTGGAAATTGCTTAGCAAATTCCTTTTACTGCATAGGAGGGTGCTGACAGTTAAGGAATTTTGTATATCAAGTGAAATAAGACCAAATATACACTGACAAACACAAAAGAGACTTGTTTGTTCAGGTAATGGAATAGTCACTGGGTAGGTCTGGAGCTTCAGCAATGGATTGATTCAGAGACTTTAGTCATGTCACCTGACCCCCGGCTCTTCCTTTCTGCACATCTCCTAGCTCTCTTCCTTTGTGCACCTGAGAGTGTCCTACTCTTATGGTAGCAAAATAGATGGAGTAGTTCCAGGCCTTAGATTCTTTATACCCAGAAGACGTTAGAGTTTTTTTGACCCTTCATCCCCAACAAGGTATGAGACTCACTGTGATTGGAGAGGCAAAAGTTATCAGAGAGTCAAATGTGGTCTGCTGGTTGGCTTGGGAATGGGCAATGTGAACTATTCCCAAGGCTGGAGTGAGACTGTACTTGGCCATGAGCACTGACAGTGGAGGAGTTCCCTTAGATGGAAACTAGGTTTATTTACTAGGATGGTGAACACTGAATACTGGGTAGCAAAATATCAAACATCCCTCTGTAGGGGGTAAGTCACAAGAAAGAAAGAGTTAAAATCTGAACTGAAAAGTCAGTACCAGGCATTTAACTTGGGATTTTTGTGTGGACACTGGAGGCTACCTCTAATGTGGTTATAAAGAGGTCAGTGGGTCCTAAAAGATATCGACAGCATGACGTCCTTTTTCTAAAGATAAAAAACCAATAAATACATATATAGAATATTTTCAGGAAAATTTTTTAGTTTTGCATTTTACATTTGGTTGTGCTTCATTTGAGTTTTAGTAAAAAATGTAAGCTCTATGTCTACGTTGATTTATTTGCATGTGAAAGTTCAACTGTTCCAGCACCATTAGTTGAAGAGAATGTCTTTGCTCAATCATACTGCCTTTGCACCTTTGTCAAGAATCATTGACTATATTTAGGTGGGCCTATTTCTGGGCTCTCTGTTTTATTTATTCAGTTGATCTATTTGTCTATTCTTTCACCAATACCACACCGTCTTGATTACTGTAACTTTATAGTAAGTCTTAAGGTCAAGTAGTGTCAGTCCTCCAGCTTTGTTGTACTTCTCCAATATTGTGGTGACTACTCTGGGTCCTTTGCTCTCCATATAAACTTCAGAATCAGTTTCTCAATACTGGCTGGAATTTTGATTGAGATTGCATTGAATGTGTAGATTAAGTTTGGAAGAACTCTCCTCTTGATAATACTGAATCTTCCTATCCATGAACATGGACTATCTCTTCATTTATTTAGTTCTTTTTTGATTTTGTTTATAAGAGTTTAGTAGTTTTCCTCGTACAGATCTTGTGCATTTTTGTTAGATTTACATTAGTGATAATACTAATTTAAATGGTACTGTGTTTTTAATTTCAAATCCCAATTGTTCATTGCTGTATCTAGAAAGCAACTGACTTTTGTATATTAAACTTGTGTCTTGAAACCTTGCTATAATCCTTATTAGCTCCAGGAGTATTTTTGTCAACTCTTTCAGATTTTCTATATAGACAATCATGTTATCTATGAACAAAGATGGTTTTGTTTCTTCCTTCCCAATTTGTGTACCTTTTAATTTCCTTTTATTGTCTTATTGCATTAGCTAGAACTTCCAGTATGATGTTGAAAAAAAGTGGTAAGAGGGGACATTTTTGCCTTGTATCTGAACTTAGTGGGAGGACTTCGAGTTTCTCACTATTAAGTATGACATTAGCTGTAGGATTTTTGTGGTTATACTTAATCAAATTGAGGAAGTTCCCCTCTATTTCTAGTTTACTGAGAGTTTTTACCATGAATTGGTGTTGGATTTTGTCAGATGTTTTTTCTGCATCTATTGATATGGTTATGTGATTTTTCTTTTTTAGCCTATTGATGTGTTGGATTGCATTAACTGATTTTCAAATGTTTCATACCTAGGGTAAGTCCCACTTAGTCATAGTATGTAATTCTTTTTCTGTATTGTTGGGTCTGACTCGCTAATATTTTGTTGAGGATTTTTGCCTCTGTTTTCATGAGAGATATTGATCTGTAATATTTTCTTGTCATGTCTTTGTCTGGTTTTGATATTAGGGTAATGCTGCCCTCATAGAATAAGCTAGGAAGTATTCCGTCTCTGAAAGATTGTAGAGAATTGGGATAATTTCTTCCTTAAATGTTTGGTAGACTTTACCATCTAAGCCTGGTGCTTTCTTTTTTGGAATATTATTCATTATTGATTTAATTTATTTAATAGACATATGCCTATTCAGATAGTCTATTTTTTTTTCATGTGAGTTTTGGCAAATTGTGTTTTTCCAGGACTTGGTCAATTACATCTATGTTATCAAATTTGTGAACATAGAGTTGTTCACAGTATTCCTTCGTTATGTTTTTATTGTCCATATGATCTTTAGTGATGTCCCTTATTTCATATCTGATGTTAGTAATTTGTATCTTCTCCCTTTTTTTCTTAGCCTGGCAAGAAGCTTATCCATTTTATTGGCCTTTTCTAAGAAACAGCTTTTAGTTTAACTGATTTTCTCTACCAATTACTTGTTTTCAATTTAATTGATTCCTGCTCTAATTCTTATGATTCTGTTCTTCTGCTTACTTTGGATTTAATTTGATTTTCTTTCTGTAGTTTCCTAATGTGAAACTTAGTTGTTTTGTGTGTGTGTGTGTGTGTGTGTGTGTGTGTGTGTGTGTGAGATCTTTCTTCTTTTCTAATATATGCACTTAATTCTATAAATTTCCCTCTAGCACTTTGCTGCATACACGAATTTTGATAAGTTGTTTTAATTTTCCTTTTAGTTCAAAATATTTTAAAATTTCTCTAGAGATTTCTTCTTTGACATGTGTGTTGGTTAATCTCATCACTCCACAGGCAGTGTGAATACCTTATAATAATAAAATAATCCTAAATCTTCCCTCTCATTCTTTGTATCATTGCTGTCATCCATTTCACTTATATATAAGCATAAATAAATAAATACATAAATAAATAAGATATATAATAAGCATACACAATCAGATACACCGCTGGTATTATTATTTTGAACAAACTGTTATTTGTAATTAAGAAAAACTAAAAGTTTTTATTTTACCTTCACTTAATCCTTCTTTGATGTTCTTCTTTTCTTTATGTAATAGATCTGAATTTCTGGCGTATGCTATTTTCCTTCCCTCTAAAGAACTTCTAAGATTTCTTTCAAGACAGGTGGACTGGCATCAAGTTCCCTCAATCTTTGTTTGAGATAATGTTTATTTCTCCTTCACTTTTGAAGGATGATTTCTTGGGGTACAGAATTCTAGGTTGGTGGCATTTTTCTCTCAGTACTTTATATATTTTACTCTACTCTCTTCTTGCTTGCATGGTTTCTGAGGAGAAGTTGATGAATTTTTACCTTTGTTCCTCTGTGGGTAAGGATTTTTTGTCCCAACTTCTTTCAGGATTCTTTCTTCATCTTTATTTTTCTGTAATTTGAAAATGATATACCTGGGTATAGTTTTTCTGGCAATTATCCTACTTGGTGTTCTCTGAGATTCCTGGATCTTGGTGTCTGACATTAATTTGGAGGGAATTCTCAGTCATTATTGTTTTGAATATTTCTTCTGTTCTCTATTTCTTCTTTTTCCAATATTCCCATTATGCCTGTGTCGCACCTTTTGAGCTATCCCACAGTATTTGGATATTCTGTTCTTTTGGTTTTTAATATTTTTTTTAGTCTTTGTTCTTTTTGCTTTTCGGTTTTGGAGGTTTCTCTTGAGATATACTTAAGCTCAGAGATTCTTTCCTTAGCTGTGTCCAGTCTACTAGTAATCCTATCAAAAGCATTTTTTATTTATGCTGAGGTGTTTTTGATCTCTAGCATTTCTTTTTAGTTTCTTCTTAGGATTTCATTCTTTCTTCTTATCCTGCCCATCTGTTCTTGCATGCTGCCTACTTTACCCATTAGTAGTCCTTAGCATATTAATCATACCGTTTTAAATTACTGGTCTGATAATTCCAACATCCCTGCCATGTCTGGTTTTGATGCTTGCTCTGTCTTTTCAAATTGTGATTTCTGCCTTTTGGTATGCTCTGAAAATATCCCAGCAGGTTAGGCTCTGCTTAACTAGTTTCCTCTGAGGGCAGGCCTTGTTTAGAAGAACAGAGTGCTCTGATGTATTTCAAAATGATTCCTCCACACTCCCCCTACTCCCCTCCACCTCTGCTGGAAGCACTAGGGCATTTTTTCTCGGATATTTACTGTAAGAAACTGGCCAAAATCCTGGAGGTAAATTTCACAAAATCGTGGGACCCTCCCTATGACTGGGTCTGCCTCTGGTTGTTGACTCTCAGAGTTGTCTGCACTGAGCATCCAGTACGTGTCAATTATAGTTCAGATTTTCCTACCCTGGCACTGGTTTCTGCAGCAGACAGTTAACAGTTGTCAGTCTCTGTTCTGGTAGATTGTTATTCCCTATATTTACCTGTCTTGGGGGTAGTAGTTTGCTCTGTGTCCTCTCTTCTTTTATGTATTGCAGAAGTGTTGTTGACATTTCAGTTTGTCCAGCTTTTTACTTGTTGATAGGGTGTTGTGGCAGCTTCCCAGCTCCTTACATGCAGAACCAGAAACTGGAAGTATTGTTGTATTACTTTTTCATTGCTGCTGTAACAAATTACAGAAAAACCTAATGATCTAAAGCAACACAGGTTTATTATTTTATGGTTCTCGATGTCAGAAGTCTGAACGGGGGCTCACTGGGCAAAAATCAAGGTGTCAGCAGAGCTGTGTTCCTTCTGGAGGTTCTAGGGACAATCCATTTTCTTCTCTTTTCCAGCTTCTAGAGGCCACCTGCATTCCTTGTCTTATAGCCCTTTTCTCCATCTTCAAAGCCAGCAATGGCTGGTTAAGTCTTTCTCACATCACATCACTACATTAAGTCTTCCATCCACCTCTGCTACTTTTAAGGACCCTGTGATTTCATTGAGCCTGCCCAGATAATCCTGGATAATCTCCCTATTTTTCAGTCAGCTCACTAGCAATCTCAATTCTGTCTGTCATATTAATTCGCCCTTGCCATATAACAGAATACATTCACAGGTTCTGGGAATTAGGGGATGGGCATCTTTGGAAGGCTATATCCTGCCTACCACAGCAATCACATAACTTGTGACTTTGAAGACAGCTTTTCAGAAGACCAGTGATGCTTATATAATTAGCTACTTACAATGGTAGAGATCGTACTATGTCTTCTGTTGTCTATTAATATCGACATAAAGATATTCTAATTGTTTAGCTTTCTGCTATGAGTCATATGAATCTTAATTTACAAAACTGAATCCATATTTGTGTTTTAATTCATCCAGTATGGTAGCTTCTTAATTTTATTAAGGTCTCCAAAATGAGTCAAAATAGTAAATACATTGGTGCTTTTAATTATATTCACTCCCTTGGTCACATCTGTCACATTGGTCCAGTTTGTCAGATGAGCACCTCCTGTATGTGGAAGTTTCACTGCTATATGTTCAGATCAAAAGCAAATAGAGAAAAGATTGCTAATACAAAACCAGTATAAAATTTAACTGGCATTCAAGTAAAGTAAGTAAATAGCAAAATATTTTTTGTAGTTTTTATTTAAATTTTTATTGTTTGATTAAATTTGATATATTTATACTCAACAACATTTTGGGGAAAATAACTGTTAGAAGTTACATTCTATTTATACATGATTGGGATATTTCTGAACATTCACCAGTTATTTCTAGAGGCAAAATCAAGTACAAATACCATTTTAAATTATACAGTTTAAACACTTAAAAATTATTACCTTTTGCAATTTTCTATCCTGGACATTATTTTGTTTTCTTTCATAGCTTACCTATGTTCTCAAATAGTGGTTGCCACTGGCTTAATTTTTTAATTTAATTTTACTGAAATTATCAATACATTTTATAATTTGCAATGACCTATGTTTAACAAGTAACAAAATATATAGGCATAGCAATTTTTGTCTTAGCAGCTACCAGATGACTGATCCCAACTGCCACCAACTGTTACAGATACAAGTCATAGGAAGGTAGCAGTGACCTTTTGGAGCCCTTCTTGTGTTAATCTCCAGGAATCCACATTATATATGTATGTTTTTATGTTGGAGCTGCAAGATCTCAAAAAGCTTTAGAGAAAGCATCTTCAGAACCAAATAGGAGTGTATTTTATTTTAATTAATTGTCTTCCATTTGAAAACCAAATCCAGAACAGAATATCAGGACCTGAATGTTTACATAACACAATCCCTATTTCTCTCATGCTCCATTATTTATGTACTGTATTCTGCCATCACTGGTTAATTAACTCTCTTTGTCCTTGGTATCCAGGTGAGTGTTACTACCAGTCACATTTTACTGGTAGGCACCTTGAGCAAATCAGTATGTGAACCATATGCCTACACACATTCTGCATACAGATTCCGTTGAATGCCATGAAAAGGAAAGCAGGATGTAAGGCAGAGCTTCCCGAATTAGATAAGAGATGTGAGGAAATGTTTTAACCAGTGTCTTGAACTCAGTTTATTAAATTTAATTGAATGAACCTGGGTTAGAAAAGCAAATATTCTAAGGTCTGCGGAGGATACAAAGATAAATATGATGCAGTTCTATCTCTCAGAGCTTAAGAGGCAGGTGGATTTGTAACTAACTGTAACACAGGCAGAATGTTACAATAGAGGGAAGGGAAGCAGAGATTAATATCAGTTTTGATTTCATTTTTGAGGTAGGTTGTGAATTTTGTTGTTTTTTAAACAAACTTTTTGTTTTGAAATAATTACAGACTCATAAGAAGTTGCAGAAATACCATGAAAAGATCCCATGTACTTATTGCCCAGCTTCCCCCAATGGTACCATCTTGAAACATGCCTTTTTCAAAGGCTGCATGCAAGAGAACTCCCAAAGGGCTAATGGGTATATGTGTGCTTCCTTCCATTAATAGCACAGAAAGCAAACTAATTAATTAGAGGACCCACTCAGTGAACTCCATTTATTAACAAATGGCCCAAGTGATAAATTATTTCAGAGCTTATTGAAAGCAGGAACCAAGAAGGCCAAGGATTCAACCTGGTGTGTTTATGAATATCCCCAGGTTAGCAACAAGGCTTCTTGCTGGACATGAACATGGACATTTTATGTGATAGAAGGTCTGTGTAGGTTGACTCACCAATAGAGCTTAAATTTTGTATGGTTCTCTCTCTTTTGAGGCCCCTCTAGCTCAGATGTAACCTGGTGGAAATAGTCCTCCTGTTTCTGATTCTTTAAAAACAGAGGCTCAGTTTTGATATGCTGGTGAAAATGGGCATAGGCTTATTCCTGATGTTACTTAAGCATCTCAAAATGCAAGATTTTCTGCCTGCAGGCTGCTGTATACTTTGAATGAAAATAGTTCACTTTGAAGGAACTATGAGACACAGATAGAGAGGAGAGAGACCTTGGAGCAGTGAAGACCACTGTAATTGATTATATACTGAGAATATCTAGTTGATGGGATTTTTAGAGATTTACCTAATGTGATTAATTTCTATGACTATTTCATATATATATACACACTTTTATATACATATATATATGTATTTAAAAATTTCCCCATCATCCATTTCCTTTTAGCCATGCCTCCAAGGACTCTGGTATATAGAAGAAAAACAATAGTACATAAGATTAAATGAGTTTTCCTGACAGATCGCTTGTTCCCATCTTCTCTCTTATTTTCTTTGACCAAGCCTCCTTTCTCTTATAACCGTCATGTCACTGCATTTTGCCAGGGCCTTAGAAGCCCACGTCGATTCTTTTCTCACACACACACACAAAGGCTGACTGGGCTACAGTATATGTTGTACCAGTCAACACTTTGGAGATGGCTTTGTAAATGCAGGAGAATGCTCTTTTAAGTGGCTCACCCAACCTGATTCCAAGACTAGTGTGAGAACATTCATCTGTCTATGAAAACCTTCTGCTTGTCTTGGAAGTTACATTCGCTTTTACCAAACTTAAGAAAAATGTTCCTAATAATTCGGGGAGTCGTTTTATGATGTTTACTTATGGGGTAAACATGCTGATTTTGGTATGTATTACAACCTGAAAAAATGAGGTGAGGTGGTTCCTGTGTGAGGAGAACACAAATCTCCTGTGTCCTCCATTTCCTGTTTCATGGCGTTTTGCGTCCATCTTGATATAACCATTGCTACTTTTCAGGGCATCTTCATCTCATGTAACAACTCAGCTAGAACGTGACTTCTTTGGTAATAGGGACCATGTCCTTTACATCGTATTAATTCAGTATTTCCTGAGTACCTGGCACTCTAGAACCTGGTGATAGTTTTGCTAAATAAATTAAAATTTCTCCTACTCCCTGTGTATCCTGAAAATGGCATTTGATAATATACCTGCTTTAAGTCAATTTTTATTCATTGAATCAGAGTGAAGCATGTGTTTCTGGGTATGGCAGCAGATGAGGTCTACTAAACAGGGCTTCTTTGGCCATGGGTATGGGGCCAAATGGAAATGGCCCGTGTCATAGCAACACCCAATTTTGGCCGCACCTTGCCACTTGCTGGATCTCAGTTCCCTGACCAGGGATGGAAACCCTGCCCTCAGGAGGGAAAGCGCAGAGTCCTAACCACTGGACCACCAGGGAATTCCCACTTATGCCTTATTTTAAGGAATAATTCTAATTTGTTTCCAGCATGCCTCATGGTACCACTAAAATTGTTTATAATGATATTAGGGAGGTGACATTGTATAGTGAAAATTACTCTGGTTTAAGGGTAAGTGGATTAGAGCCCTGTGATTCTGTCATACTTTAGTTTCATGATTTCGAGAAAGATTCTTAACTCTTTAACTTTCAATGTCTTCATAAGCCTGAAAAGAATGTCTTTGTATCTTCTTAAAGCATACCTTCTTATTCATTGTTTGGATCTTCATTTTGATTATAACCTTATTTGGCATGTGATTTGTGGTGTGAACAATAGAGAAAAGTGAAGGAGATTATCAGCACAAAATCCAGTGTATATGGCCTCTCGTGTTTTCCACATGGGTATCAGGTTATTTCTAAAGAAAATAATCACAGATGTGTTCACAGCAGAGCTCTGCAGGAGTCATAGGTAACACTTGGATTAAGTTTTAGGCTGGATTGTCAACTTCTGAAAGGTTTAATGGTGGTTGTTTGCTCATTACATCCCACCTCTGTCTGTACTGCATTTAGTGCCAAAAAAAAAAAAAAAAGTCTCCTGAGCTAGACAGTCTCAGAGAACCAAGGCTGAAGTGGTATCAGCATCACTCTTACTTCCCTCCAAAAGACCTAATCTGAGCCCCAAGTATATTTTGAACCCAAACCATCTAGATTTTCACTCTCAATGTCAGCATCTTTTTCTGATTGAATATAAGGAAACAATGTTTGATCACCAGCAGCTTGTATCTTTTTATAAACCAGAATTATGTACAGGCATACCTTGGAGATATTTCAGCTTCAGTTCCAGACTACTGAAAAAAAGGCAAATATCCCAATAAAATGAGCCACACAATTTTGTTTGGTTTCCCAGTGCATATAAAAGTTATATTTACATTATACTGTAGTCTATTAAGTGTGAAATAGCATTATGCCTAAAAAACATACATACCTTAAAAATACTTTTATTGCTAAAAAATGCTATTTTATTGCTAAAAAATGCTATTGCTTTATTAAAAATACTTTATTAAAAATACTTTTATTGCTAAAAAATGCTAAACATCATCTGAACCTTCAGCAAGTTGTAATCTTTTTTCAATAGTAATCTTTTTTCCACATCAAAGATTACTGATCACAGATCGCCATAAGAAATATAACAATAATGAAAAAGTTTGAAATAATGCGAAAATACCAAAATGTGACACAGAGAAACGAAGTGAGCAAATGCCGTTGGAAAAATGGGGCTGATAGACTGGCTCAGTTCAGGGTTGCCACCAACCTTTGGTTTGTAAAAAGCACAGTATCTGTGAAGCATAATGAAAGAAAGCACAATAAAACGAGGTATGCCTGTATTCTTTAAAGGGTGATTTCATATAAATGTTAGAGATTTACCATTTCAATCATTAGCTGATATTTTTGTATTTGTCTTTTGGATGTGCATTTCCATAGATTTATTTTCTATAAATTTGACAAACTGCTGTCCTTAAATTTTTTAACCCATCCCAATTATTAAGCTATCGGTTTTTTGCCTCAAACTCACCCTTCTGTGCTCTGCTTCGTCTTGCTGGAGCTGGTACTTTGCAAACTGCATTTCTGCTTTGCAATTATCTTCTTGTAAGACTCTGCCAATCAGGGCGCTAGAGGGAGACTGCAAAGCTGGAAGAGGAAGAAGGGACTTGTTCCTTTTTGTTTCCTGCTTTAAAAATTTTTTTTTTTTCAATTGAGATATAATTGACATAAAACATTGTGTAAGCTTAAGGTACAAAATGAATTGATTTGATACATGTATATATTGCAATATGATTACCTCTTTAGGGTTAGCTAACACCCCATCACATCACATAATTATCATTTCTTTTTTTGGGGTGAGAACAATTAAGATCTAGTCTCTTAGCAATTTTGAAGTTTATGTTACAGGATTGTTGTCTATAATCACTATGCTGTGCATTAGAACCCCAGGCCTTATTTATCTACTAGCTGCAAATTTGTATCCTTAATTAAACAACAGCTCCCCAATTCCCTCAGTCTCCCTTCTTCACCCCAACAGCAGCATTTCTTTGGAGAAGCAGCAATTAACTCCATTTTGGAATTTATGTAACACTTGCAAAACCAGCCTCAGAGAAACAGCCACCAGCCAGCCAGTGTCCCCTCCTGAAAGGTCTAGTTTTTAGCTCCTTGGAGCCCCTCTCCAGGTACCTTCTCAGCGTGTATCTGTTTCCTGCAGGCACTACTTCCATCCTTTCTCAGTGTTTTTGTTTTGCATTTCTAGTTTATATAGGTAATAATTCTTTATACTGACTTAGTTCTGGATATTAAGTCTTCTCTGTTTAAAGAGCTATTGTGATTTCTGTCTCTTGATTGCATTGTGACTGACACAGACCCTTTAGTCATTTATCCTGGCATATCCATTCCTGAGTCCCTTCTTGAAGCCAGTCCTGGAAAATACTCTGTCCTGTTTTTCTGACCTTACAAGAGGGAGGCCTAAGCAATTGCTTTAATGGGTTTTGGTAAATACCTCATGAATACATGTAATGAGTCTCAGTCCTTCAATAAAAGGTCACATTTCCCTTACTGTCAAGGCTCTGAAGCCACTCACATCTCTAAAGAAAAACACTCAGCGTTGACAGCATTTCCTCACATTTTGTGTTTAGTCATCTTTTGCACAACCTCATTAAATCATAGGACTTGGAAGGAAAATTGAGAAATCATTTAGTTAATTTGCTTGCTTCAGGCAAGAACAAATCTTGATACTTGCGTAATTTAGTTTTTCCATCAGAGCTAGACACTAGACATTCATAAAACGAGTAGGTGGAAGAATTTCACAGTCTAGGCAGTATAGATTAGAATGACTTGATAAGAAATTTCTTATCTGGGTGGATGATTTTTACTCCCCAAATTTCTTTCTAAATTACCTTACATTGATACCATTTCCTTGAGTCAACACACATAGTCTTTTGTTTGTATCAAATACTCAGATATTTTAAAAGATATGAAAGTACTGTGAAATTAATCTTAAAATCTCTAAATTATTATGTGAAATAGACTATTTACATTTTGCTTGGCATTTTATAATGTACATAGCTATCTGTATTCATAAATTTTATTGTTATTTGTAGACAAGTCAGTGTAAGGACACCACAACTTAGATGTACAAAGTACAGAACATGAATTTTCCTATAATGGATTACATCTTGCTCTCAAGCACACATTCATGTGATTGTCAGAAACCACTTAATCTTTTTAATTAAAACGTCTTAGTCTCTTCTGCTTTAATAGCCTTGTGTGGGTCATAACTCAGAAGGTAACCCACTTCTCAAGGTGTCTCCCTTGCCCTTCCTCCTTCCCAACACACTTCCTGGGTGCAGGGAGAATCTAATAAAACCTCCGGGCACGGGGAGGGGTGGCTGTGTATCTGGTCTTTACTCTATCCTCTGGTCCAGATGCTCTTCCTTCTGGTTTCTAGCCATTGGCTTTCAACCTCAGTGTATCAATTTATGTGACCCAGTTTGTTTGTTCATGCCTTTCCTGCCTTGTCTTGGCTGACTTGAACTGGCCTGAACTTTGGTATATGATTTGGCAAATGGTACAAGTTATAGTTTTTAACCTTGAAGAGAATATGGTTCTGTGATGAGACTACCTTCTGTTTATCTATTCTCTGTTACCAGTCTATAAGACCATGTTATCTGCTTCCCATCTCAATCCTTAATCCTGTAACTACCCTGCAAGTTGTATACCCAGACCTAAGGTCTAATTCAGGAATTTCTGGTATTGGATTTCTAGCTATGCCATAAGGCCTAGAGTTTTTTGATTTAGAATAGGGACTCTCCATAGGATGCAGAAGTCCTGTATGCAAGTCTTTACCACAAAAAGGTTGGGCTACACCCTACTACAGGTGTCCTGTGGGCCTTGCTAGTATCATTGCCTCTTATTGTGAGGTTCCCAAACATGATGAGCTTTGATCAGACTCAGGCTTCTTGCTGTTCGCTAGTCTTTCAGAAATTCCACACTCTCCTTGGTTCTGGAAATTCATATCAGTGGAACTCAATTTATTTTGCTTGCATACCCCCTAAAATAATTTTGAAAATCTATTTACTACTCACCCATTTTTAGTTTCATTTCATCATAAATTCAGATAGTTGCAAAGGATATAAGTTTAGTTGTAAATATTGACATTTAAAAATAGAACTGCTGCATTACTTTAAAAAATGTATCCAGTGTAATCAAATTCATAATGATTTGATATTCACCATCATCTCCATATTAAAAACATTGAACAAACTCTTATTTAAAAATCACAAATTCTATCTTGGTCCTTTACCTCTGCAGTTTATATTTGTATTTGACTTTCCCTTTAGAATTTGTTCTATATATTTTAATGTTTTCAATTATCACCCCGTAGTAGTGCAAAAATGGTACTAATGCTTCACCCATCCCTTGCCATGTAACCTCCAGCTGCTCCAGATGAAAGAACAAACATATGCTTATTTCTGTATGATACTGAGGTTTTGTGTTGCTTTATATGCAGCATTAGTGTCATAAAATCTAACTGAAAAGAGTTGTGCCTCGCCTTCCATTACAGCCTCTGAAAAGAGTTGTGCGCGTAAACATTCTTAATTTTCTTACGAGTATTTCACCTTTCAACACTTTAATCTGGTTTCTGCGTGCAACACTTTACCCAAAACTGTTCTTGCAAATATAACCAAATCCTATGGATATTTTTCAAAAAATGTTTTTGATATTTCAGTCCATTGTCCACATATTTCCTGGCTTTCTACCGACCTTTTGGCTACTCCTTCCCAGATTCTTTGCCAACATCATGTTCTCTAGCAGAAAGGTTGGCAGTCTTTGGAGTTCATTTTGGGGTCAGCTTCTCTCCTCACATTATATTTCCACCTTAAATGACTCATCTATGTCTTTGTCTTCAAAAACCATGTGCTAATGACTGCCAAGTTTATATTTGAGGATTGCAGGCATCCAGGTATAGACAGTCAGGTCTAAAGAAAAAGGACAGATGGAGGAGCATTATGAAAGATGAGTCAGCCTGATTTCATTTGTCATTACTTCAAACCAAATCTAAATTTTGGAGAAACTGGCTAGATTTTAGTCAAGAGCTTTAAAAATCTTACAGTAATGAATATTCATTTAGATAAAAAGTTTCTCTCTCCTCCATTGCATCATAAACTCTTTGAAAAATACCTTAATTCATCCTCTAAATGTGCCTAATGAATTTTTTTTTTTTTAACCAGCGCTTCAACATCTTTAAAGGTCTGTGAATACTTGTAGTAAGTCACTGCAGCTTTAAATGTGCCTGAACTGCCCTCCTGAGCCGCTTTTCCCTGGGTAAATGTCCTACTTCAGTCCTCTCTTCTGGCAAGGCTCAGAGCTATTTATTAAATCTTTTGAAAATACTGTTTTTTGTTGTTTTTTTTTTCTTTTTTACTTTCGCTGTGATTCATACAGTTTTCCTGTCTGCCATCACCAAATAATGTGCTTGTTACATCAATACAACTGATATCCAGTTGGCCAAGATTTTTTTGGAACATCTGTGTTTTAGTAAGACAAGTATTACTCAGCTTTTGAGGCATCAGGTTTAAGCAAATTTTGACTGAAAATTAAATGCTTTAATTATCTTGCTACAAAACTGGGATTATATTTTTATATTCATGAAAACGAAATGAAGTAGCAGCAAGATGTCAATCAAAATAAGTCATTTCCTTAACACTATATTTTAATTAGCATTGCAACAATCAAGTTTTAATTATCTTTATTTTTTTCACAAAATTGCGTCTTTGTAGCTAAGTGAGATTGCTTCAGTGTGAGAGATGGGGTGACAGTCATTCTAATGTCACAAATATTCTTTCTTTTAGTAATTCCTGTATTTTTTTATACCAATATTTGTTAAGTCCAAATAGTTAGGCAGGCTTTTTTCTGATACTTGACACATCACATCATTTCTTGATTCTTTCATAAACAATGATGCAAATTCATTAGCTTCTCATTTATGCCTCATTTTTACTATTTCACACAATTTTTCATAGAAACAGTATTTGATCTGAGAACACCCACAGCAATCGGAAACATTTTTTCCAGTATTTAACACACTAGAGCTTGCCCTTGTATCAGCTGTTCACTTGCAGATTTGGTCATACATAAACTGGCTATATCAATGTCATACTTAAAGATTTCTTATTTAAGCATCAAATTCTGTTCATTACTTATCCTGCTATTATTTTAAAAATTATAGCTATGTAGCTTAATTTACTGAGTGTCTTCAGTGTACAGGCCCTTAAAATTCATAATCTCATTTAATCCTCCTACTGAAAGTATATGTTAAACATGATGAACTTGAGACTCAAAGCGGTTAAGTAACTTTCCAAAAGGCACAAACAAGTGTAAGTGGCACAGCAGGATCAAAATCATGACTGAGTCCCAACACTGCCATTCCTTCATTTACATTCTGAAATTCCCTGTTGCCACTTGGAGCTGACATTGGTTAGTTGCGTTAACTTCAGGGTAACAGTGAGAGAAGTTTTGATACATTAACTTATTTGACTCTTTGTGTACGTTCAAGATTTTATTTTTCCAATTTTCTGTAGTCTTGCCCCCTCTTATCTTAGAGATTTTATGTCTTCTTTTAATGACATATGCAATTTCTTAACATATTGGTTATCAGGGACAAAAAATTATCCCAAATGTAAAATATGTTTGATTCACATGAAGGATTTAATTATTTTGTTCACATGAAAATGTGAACAAAAAAAGAAAGCACTTGACAAAAGCACTACAAAATTCCCAGAATATGACAGAGATTCTCAGAATCTAGGCAACATCATATTCTGGATGTTTAGCTATCAAAAGAGAATGAGGGAGTATAACAAAGTAGAGTGTTCCATGAAACCTTTCATAAGCTGAAATGGCATAAAATGAAGAACCTTAGGATACATTGTACTAACAAATGCACAAAGTAAATCAAGATAAAGCACAGATGCTCACAGACACAGTTCAGAGCTATGGCATCTCGATGCTGAGAGGCTGAGTGTAGTTCCCAGGGAAGGAGCTTGTTGGTGCCACTCTTACTGCTCAGGGAGTGTGCTGCCTCTGTAATGGCTCGCTGTAGACCAAATGCTGAATGCTCTTTCTGTTTTCTGTGTTTTGTCCTAAAGCAAAAATTCGTTTTGGATTTCTTTCAGTTAGTGAAAACAGACCTTGGGGGGTATTGCTGGTTAGGTTCCAGACTACCTCAATAAAGCAAATGTGACAATAAAGTGCGTCAGTTTTCTAGTGCATATAAATGTTATTTTTATACCATGTTGGAGTCTGTTAAATGTACGTAGCATTATGTCTAAAAAATGTACATACCTTAATTTTAAAAAGACTTTATTGCTAAAAAATGCTAACCATCATTATCTGACCCTTGAGTGAGTGGTAATTTTTTACAATAGTAAGTCAAAAATAGCTGACTACAGATCACCATAGCAAATATAATAATAACGAAAAAGTTTGAAATATTTCGAGAATTACCAGAATATGACACAGAGACATGAAGTGAGCAAATGCTTTTGAAAAATGGCACAGATAGACTTGCTTAATGAAGGGTTTCCACAAACCTGAATTGTAAAAAAATGCAGTATCTTCAAAACACAATACAGTGAAAAACAATAAAATGAGGTATGCCTATATATAGAAACATACACACACACAACAGAATGAAAGCAAATGTGAATGTGGCAAAATGTTACAGTGGGCAAACTGTGTAAAGGGTACTGTGAGAGGTATATTCTAAAACAGCTCCCAAGATTCCCATCCCCTATCGTACATGTCCTGAATAATTCCCTGTCCTTGAATGTGAGTGGGCCCTGTGACAATGAGGATGTCACTCCATGATTAGATTACTCTCTCTGGCCAAGGTGAAGAGATTTTGCATATGCAATTAGGATCCCAAATCAGTTACCTTTAAATTAATCAAAAGGGGGATTATCCCGGGTGGGTCTGATCTAAACAGGTAAGCCCTTTAAAAGAGGGTGTAAATGTCTGAGACATCCTTCTGCTGGCTTTGAGGAAGTAAGCTGCTGTGTTATGAGAGGGTCTGAGAAAGCACTTGACAAAGAATGGAGAGTGACCTCTTGGAGCTGAGAGCGGCCTTCAGCTGACAGCCATCAAGAAAATGAGAGCTCAGTCCTTTAGCTAAAATAAACTGAATTCTGCCAACAATCATGTGAGGGTAGAAGATGATCCTAAACTCCAGAAGGGAACATTACCAGACTGGCACCTTGATTGAGGGACTCTGAGCACAAGAGCCAACTAATCTATGCCTGGACTCCTGACATATATAAATATTGAGGTGATACATATATGTTGCTTTAAGCTGCTAAGTTTGTACTGGTTGGTTACCCAGCATAGAAAACTAATACAGGTCAACAGATATTCTTTGTATTCTCCTTGTATCATTTTTGCACATTTGAAACTACATCAGTATAAAAAAATTTTAAGAACACCTTGTCCGTCTGTGTACCACTTCTTTCTTTCCCTGCTTAGAAGGCTATAGGCCAAGCTAATCAGCAAAATCAGTATCTCAACCTTTCCATTCCAGTAGCTCAAATAAGACAATAATAACCACGGCCTTTAAATGTCTTTGAAATCTTATATTGTGCTTTACTATTAATGTAAATATTGCACTAGAGTATAATGGATCAGTTTACTTTAATATGATGATTAAAGTTTATACTTTTGTTTCTAGCCATGATGAAGAAATCAGGATTGAATTTTCCTCTCTTTCATAAATCAACTAGAAAACTGAAAGAAATAAGAAAGAACTGCATTCAAATATTGAACTGCAAGAAGTGAATAATCACAGTTCCTAGCAGGAGGGGAAAAAGTGAGGTGAGTCATACAATCATCCCAGCTTTCTATCTTGAAGCATTTACTGAATCACATTTCAAGTGGGGAGATCTTAAACAGAGCCTAGGGGTCTTGATGAGTTGTGAAGACTGAGATAGAAGTTTGGGGTAGCTGAAATGGCCCGGAAAACAGGCTGTATATCAGAGAGGAGGAAGCTACTCAGAGAAGTGCTCCAGGAAATTTTGTGAGTTTCCTTGACTTTATTAACTGAATACCAAGCAGCACATTTAGAAGGCTGGGGGAGCGACTGGAATCCCTAAATTGAACCATTCTGAGAGATTCCAAAACCTGGGAGATGATCGCATTCTGATAAGGCATTTTGACCTTGTATACAGTGATCTAGGTAAACTCATTTTTTAGTTCTAGAAGTATTTTTGTGGAATTACTGTGATTTTTCTATATAGACAATGCTTTTATATGCAAATAAGCACCTTTTCAAATCTCTAAACCCTTAGCCTTAATAGAAAGACTATACCTTAGTCTATCCAAAGAGCAACTTCCATAGAACTTGTCAATGAGTGTTTTTTTTTCTTTTAAATATGCAACAGAGTAGAAGAAACAGAAATAAAACTATATGGAACACTAGATAATAGAACCCTTATTTTAATCTGATTTTACCGTAGTATAATAAATATGTGAAAAAGCAAAAGGGATTTAACTGCTCTGGGACTCATTATTCCAATTTATAAATGAGGAAACTAATAATTAATCCATAGAACAGTTGTGAGAATTGAATGAGAAAATATACATAAGCCATAAAACTAATAAAAATACTTAGCAATATTTCAGGTTTTTTTTTTTTTTGTAAAGCTCAGCAAGAAGAAAAATGTAACCTTTAAAAAATACAATTAGAGTATTGTTAAATAAAAATTTTCAAACTAAATAGGAGCCACCCTTAAGAAAAAACAGCGTTCCTGGAATTTAATTTTTGTTGTTTTGGTTTAAGTAACATATAAATATTAGATTAATTTTAGAAAAAATGTTAAAAATATAGAATGGAAATTTTTAAACAAAATTACCTATTAGCTAGTAAGAAATTCTCTTGATGTTTATGTTGCAATATAGATATATATGTGTATATATACATATATATACACACAGTTTAAATATATATACACACACATAGTTTTTATATATATGTACACATATGCGTATATACACAGACACACAGAGATATGTACATATGTATAAATTTTTGCTTTAATAGGGATTGCTATTTCATCCATACTTCTAATCAGGGAACTGTTAAAGTGTACTGATCTTATATATGTTTCTTAAGTATTTTCATTATCAGTATTGCCTTTTACCATTTTGTGACCTGAAATATCTTCCCATTACCTCTTTTGGACATGAGAAACATACACTCTCACCACACCTTTCTATGATATTTTACTATCTTTTTATGAAATAAAATGTGTAAAGTTATAAAATGTGGGTAATTTTTTTGAAAAGTACCCACATTGTAATAGTGACTACAAGTGTTTGTGTTTAAACTATCATGAATGCAGTTTAGAGGTAAATTTTCTGAGGGTCTCTGTGAAATATTTTAACAAGCCACAAATATGCCACATAACTACTTTTTAAAAAAAGTTTCATAAACACATAACTCCCTTAGAGAATTTTCAAGATTATTAATCATGAATTTTTTTTATAAGAACAGGCTATTTCCCTGACTTATTTGCCCTTTAGATAGTTAATGGTTTTATTTCTTCCAAAATTTGCTAGAAATATTAAAAACTACTATTCAATATCATGTGTTCTTTATTTTTTTGGTCAATATCACACACATACTGTGGAATCTTGTCTCCACTGATCTCATTCTTCTTTCCAGAAGTATTTTATAAATACCTAGAGAATGAGACTATGACTCAAGGGATAAATGTGCTCCCTCTTGTTCATTGTTTATGGGATAAACTACACACATGTTAAACTTGTATTCATTCTCTTCCATGAATTTTTTTGAACATGGCTTATGTCTTTGAGCTCTTGTATAAACCTCCAGCTGATCATAGATTTTTTAAATATAAAAATAATTTTAGTTCTTTTAAAATTTATTTTTCAATTTACATACAGTGAGAGTATCCCTTCGTAGTGTACAGTCTACAGGTTTTGTCAAGTGCTTAAGTCATATATGCACCCCATACACAATACAGAAAATTTCCATTACCCCCCAAATTTGCTTTCTACTGTTGCTTTGTAGTTAATCCTTCCTCCAAACCCCACTTCTGGAAACTACTGATCTATTCTCTGTAACTATAGATTTGTCTCCATAATGTGATATAAATGGAATGATACAGTATGTAGCTTTTGGGGTGTAGATTCATTCATTCAGCACAATGCATATGAGAGCCCTCTATGTTGTTACAAGTATAATAAGTTTGTTCCCTTTTGCTGCTGGATGATATACTATTGTGGGTGTACCACAGTTTTCCCATTCACAAGTTTAAGAAAATTTTGACTGTTTCTACCTTTTGGTAATTATGAATACAGCCTCCATAAACATTCTAATGGAGGGGTTTTGGGTTAATGTAAGTTTTCATTTCTCATGTATAAATACCTTGGAGTGTGATTGATGGGTCACATGGGTGAGTACGTACTTAGTTTACCAGAAAATGCCAAGGTGTTTCTCCAAAGTGCTTGTTCCCCTTGGCATACTCTCCAGCAAAGTGTGAGAGTTCCAGTTACTCCACACCTTCCTTAGTAGTTGATGTTGTTTATTTTTTTGTTTTTGTAATTTTTTTGCAATTATAATAGGTATAAAGTGGCATTTCTTTTGAGTTTATATTTTCCTATTGACTAATGATGTTGAGCATATCTTCATATGTTTAGCTTCCATTTATTTATCTTTTTTGGCAAAGTGACTGTTTAAATCTTTTGTGCTTTTTTTAATAGATTTGTTTTCTTAGTGTTGAGTTTTAAAAGTCTTTGTGTAATCTGAGTACAAGTCCTTTGTAAGATATGTAATCTGCAAATACATTCTCCAAAGGGTCTATAGTGGTATCTTTTTTTATGCCTGATATAGGTAATTTGCTTCTTTTTTTTTTTATCATGGTGAGTCTGGCTAGAAGTTTATCAATTTGATAGGTATTTTCAAAGAAATAGCTTCTGCTTTTATTATTTTTTCTATTGTCTTTATTCTTTCAATTGCATTGATTTTTGTTTACTACTTCTTTCCTTCTTGTTTTGGGTTTAATTTATTCTTTTTGTTGTTTCTAAAATGTCTTAAATTACTGATTTGAGAACTACTTTCTTTTCTAAATTATATATTTATTGCTATAAGTTTCCTTCTAAGCACTTTGTTAGCTGTATCCCACAAACATTAACATGTTGTATTTTTATTTTCACTTAGTTCAAAATATTTTAAAATTTCCCTTTAATACTTCCCTTTGGAACCATAGGTTATTTAGAAGTGTGTTGTTTAATTTCCAGATATTTGGGGGCTTTCTAGATATTATTTCTCATTTGTTTCAGTTATGGTCTGAGAGCATACTTTATCCAATTTATACTCTTTTAAATGTGGTGAAATTTGTATTAAAGGACAGAACATGGTCTATCTCAGTGAATGTTTTGAATGATTTTTACTGTTGACCTATCTATGTCTTTATGTGTAAAGTAAGTTTATTGTAGATAGCATATCATATACTTTAGTCTTTTTACCCAATCTGACATTCTGTGTCTTTTAATTGGTGTGTTTAGACTGTTTATATTTAATTTGCTTATTGATGTGGTTGGGTTAAAGTCTACCATCTTGTAGTTGTTTTCCTAATTGTTCCTTCTCTTTTTTGTTATTGTTTTTCCCTTTTTTGTAACTTCTTAAAGGATAATGGAGTATGCATTTTTTAATTCTCTTTTATCTGCACTGTTGAGTTATTATTTATACCTCTTCTAAAATTTTTAGTTGTCCTTTGGGTTGTAATATACATCGTTAATTAAGCAGAGTGTATTTTCCAATAATATTATACTGATTTATGTATAATATATGAATATAAGTGAACAGATCAAACCAAGCATACAAATACATCCTTTGTGTTTTTATTGTTGAGCATTTTACTTTTACATATGCTATAAATACACAATAAATAGCTAGTATTTTTGCTTAAGACAATCATTTATATTTCAGAGCAATTAAATATTAAAAGAAAATATTTTATACTTCTATTCCATTTTCTTTGCATTACTCTTCTTTTTGTAGATCCTATTTTTCTGATTTATTTCTTCTTACAGAATAACTTTTCTTAACATTTCTTACAGTGCAGATTTGCTGGCAATAAAATTCCTAGAGATTTGTTTGTCTCAGAAGGTCTTCCTCTTTCCATTATAACATATATATTTGGTGAACATAGAATTATGGCTGGAAAGTCTTACTTTTGTTTTTTTCCTTTTCAGCTCTTTGACTATGCTTTTCTGTTGTGAAATAATCATGTGTACTTATTGTAGAACTTTTATCCACTTTTGTCACTTGGTTCAAAGTATGAGAGGATATTTTGATGAGTGTGTATAGGGACACTCATTTTTCCTTTTGCCTTGGGCTCCAGTATGGCTTGTCATGGACTGTCAGAGAATTTTTCTCAATATCTCTTTCATTCTCAGCTTTAGGTCTCCTCTTAATGCTGTGCCAAGAATGTCTCTATGCTTTTGCAATTCTTTTCCACAGTATTTCACTGTTACTTGTTATTTGTTGCTTGGTGCTTATGAGGTTGGTTGGGGGCAAGGGAAAGGGTCCTTCTCTGTTAGGCCTCAGTCCTAAGTAAGGCAATGCGCCCCTGGCTTGGGAGTGTGGCTTCTTAGTACTCCTGTTCTCCACCAACTCTGGGCTTAGCTCCTGTTCCTGTCCCTCAGCCAGAGAGATTGTTTTTTTCTCTTCCGTCCTCATACCAATGGGTTTTCAGTGGTGTCCCGAGGATGACAATTTTTATTGCTCTTTCCCCTGAAGTTTAATGCTTTGGTCTGTAGGGGAAACAGGAGAGAAGGATTTGAGTGGGACTTTGTGCCTCTCAGCAGCTACTGCTGTTCTCATGCCCCATGCTTGCACCACGAGGGACTGTTCCTCAGAACTCATTCAGTGAGGTCCAAGGAGAAGAGCCTTTCAGTGGGCGCAGACTTTGCCTACATCTGCATTCCTCTGGGGCTCCTCATAAGCTCATACTCAGCATCCGCCAATCTGTGAACAGCTCTAGCTGAATTCTTCAAACAGTGGCTGCATTTGTTCCAAATAAACAGATGCTTCTAATCTATCTCTCCCCATACACACTTGTCTTTCCCTAGATTTTGAGCTAGTTTATTACCTTGCAACCTCAGCTTTCTGATGGGTTCGAGAAAAGTTGGCAACTTGGAGTTTGTCACTTTTTGTTGTGAAAAGGGGGAATGATGCTCTTTCCAGCTCTCTACAATGGAAGTAGAAACTATAATCCTACGTATATTTTTAAAATAATTTTTTGTCTCCTCTTGACCACTCCAAGTTCAATCTAAAGACTTAAATCTTACTTTCTGTTTTATACCACTTTTATGGTTATTTTGTCATTTAATCATTCACATCCTGCAGTACTTTTGTTGCTACTTTAAATTCTTATACAATAAACATTGTTTTTAAATTTTTCACTTAGTCCTATGAATGTAAAAAATGTCACATTCATCTTCATATTCTTTACAGCGATTGCTTTGTAATGGTAGAGTACAGTTTAAGGACTTGCTTTATTTTAGGCCACCTTTAGTTATTTGGCTAAAAAAAAAGAAAAATTTGCAGAGACTAGCAAGGCTAACAGTACTTTGTCAATGACAGATATGAAAAGAGAACTTATCTTTTAATTTAAAAAAAATTTTTAGATGCATACATAAAATCTGATGTTATTATGACGACAGACGGTGTTGATTAGAATGTGAGTGAAAAAGATTTTCTTTTTAACCAGAATGCGAATAATGAACATATAATAAAAAATAAATAAATGCAAGTAGGCTGCAAATTTGTGTAGAATGGTCAGTTTATTCTCTCCCAGTCTATATCAGAAGTCAGTTATAGCCAGAATTGTATATGCCAAACCTGGAGCCAAAGGGAGAAGTTGCTTGGGAGACATAATGGTTTTGTTAGCTGTATTCACTCACCAAATGCTTGAGTCCCCCAGTGTCGGCCTTCTCTCCCCATTTGTATCAGAACAGATTGATCAATCCCTGTTATGTGACACCCTCTTTTTCTAGATTACCTGAGGTGCCTATCCTATACTTTGTGTGAGGAAAGACTGTGTAAAAAAAAAAAAAAAAAGTGAAGGGAAAATTTTCTAGGTTTCTTGGTTGTGATCCCATTATATTTCGGTTATTTTCCTGTTTGATTTTGTATTTTTATAGACCTCTATGACACGTCTTCAGAAAATCTCTTGTGTTATTTCGTACAGATGACTAATCCCATCTATTCGTGGGTTTCACTTATTTCTAAGTTTCTTGAACATTCGTGATTTTCCTCTCAATAGTGATTGTTACACCTCCCCCATGAACACATTTAAATAATTGTTGACAGTGGAGGAGGCCGTGCATGCATGGGGGCATATGGGAGATCTCTGTACCTTCTACTCAGCTTTGCTGTGAACCTAAAGCCGCTCTAAAAACTAATGTCTATTAAAACAAAAATTGAAACAAGTGATTAGCTCACTTCATGGCACTAGCATATAACAATTATTTCATGTGATATTTCTGAAGGCACAGTTCAAATAATTTTCACTTTTTAGACTTCTCATAATTATTTGAAACATTATAATTCCAAATAACTGTGCATTTCCAAATGTATTTCCTTACTTGATTCCTTATCTTTGTGTCTCAGATTTTTTCTCATATTTGTCCATTTGGATGGCTGTTATTCTGACATTGTACTTTGACGTTGACATGACATTGTACTTTTATTCTGACATTGTACTTTCTTCTGAATAACAAAATATGTGATTTCCTTCCCATTCTCTCAGCATTAATCTATTGTATCCCTTCAAATTTGGGGCTGTCCTTCATTATGCATGTCAGGCTGTCAGATTTTCAACCTTGCTGAAAATAGAAATTCCCTTTATGAGTCGATATGGAGGGTAAAGAGTCAATTTTTTTTCCTTTTTTTTTTTTTTTTTAAATAACCAGTGTGTATACTGTGAGATGAGTTCTCCTGTATTTTGTTTCTCACCAAAAACAATGTCTTATCATAAAATCCTTCCTTCAAGGGCATTATATTTTTCTTTTAAGGTTCTTCACCTTTAAATATAGCGCAACATAAAGCTTTCACAGATTGATGGGAATCATATTACAGTTTGAGGTAGAGTGTAGAGCTGTTTCCTCAGGGATTATCCACTATAGAATTCCCCTCTCATATTTCTAATAACGGCATATCCTAAAATAATTGCAGTAAAGCAACCAACGTCTATTTCTTTGCATGGATTCAGTATACGTATGCTCAGGATTTGCTCACTAGAGTTTTGTTTTTGTTTCTGTTTTTGTTGTTTCCCTTCACAGGCTGAAAATCATGCAGTTCTTTTGTGAATGCCTCCTATTGCGCACAGTTGTTAACACCACATATTTCAGAGTCGTAATCCCCCCCCCCCCAATATCCTCACAGTGTCTCCAGCCTTTGAAATTGCGGCCCACATATCAATATGTGCCCTAATTCAATAGCATACCAATAGTGCTACTACAGAATATCATGCGTTCCATTTATTCTAACCCAGTTTAAATATAGGAACTCGTTTATTATTAATTCTTTGTAAGTTTTCTTAAAATCTGGCAGATTAGGCTGGATACTTACATTTCTTAAAGTAGCAAATTATTACAATTTATTAGAAACATTCATCTTCTGTGAATCGCCTTTAAAAAGTTCCTACAATGAAAATGTGACAAGAAATGTTATTCATGAGCATGTGGCTATTGGGATGAGTCATAGTTTTTCCCCCTACAATGATGAAAGGCCCTAGCCAGCTCCAATTTATAATAATGAGTTTAAAAGCTAGCATGTCTTAAATTCCTATTATATACAAATTCCTTTATATATTTTATGTCTAACTATTCAATTAGGTAGATAATATTATACCTGTTTTAACTGATGGGTCTTAGAGGAATTCTTGTAAGAATTGTAGCCCCCAAGTGTTGACAGTGTTTGATGGATTCCCTCCGTCTATGAATGTGCCAAACGTAAAAGCAACAATTCCAATCCTCTGTTGCTTAAACAAGAAGAAAGCTTTATTATTTTTACCCAAAACTATGGCATATGTTTCAAGCAGAGATTTATCGCGGCTGTGGGGACTTGATAGGTTCTGAGTCTCATCTGGCATTCTCTTCTTGTCATGCCCATCCATGGTCTAGCATTGGGCCTCTGTAGTGCCCACTGTAAAAGAATAAAAAGAATCTGGTGTGCTGGCAGTCAGCTAAAATAGAAACCACTATTCCCCATAGTAATGGTGGATGTTTCCACATGGGCCACTTTTACAGCTTGTGCTAAACTGGGGGAGTACAGTGGCTGCTACTCAAAAATGTTCTGTGGGCACCATATTCATGGGTAAGTCCTAGCATGTCATACAACTACTATTCTAATTGCTAGAAAGCAAGAAGAAGGGAGTGGCAATGAAATCAGCTACTGACTGTTCTTAAAGCATAAGGAGACCAGTCTAGGATTGGTTTTCTCCATCATAATAGTGGCTGACATCAGAGGACCGCATGGGAGCTGGTGGAATAATATCCAAAGAATAAGCCCTAGTTTTATATATATGCTTTACTTAAACATTCCTTAGTTCTAAGAACCAGGGTTATTTCCTTTATAATAAAGCCCATTCCTATTAGTGCAAACAGCAGGATGCGTGTGCCATCTAAACATTTAAAATAGCAAATACCAAGTTATTGTGAGTGTGGGCGTGTTCAGGTGTGTCAAGCATTTAGAATAAGTTTTAGGAACTATCTCAACATTTCTTCAAACAGTAATAAATGTCTAAGCATGGGTTAAATTTCATATATTTCTTACTCTAAAGTTTGTGTTTCAAGTGCCCTCCAGTACAGCATGTCGTCTTTATGTAGTTTGATGTTCTTCCTTTGTAAGTTGTTTCCATAGTGTTGAAGGTGAATACCTGATCTGTGATCTGCTTCTTGATTTTGCTTATCCATGAATTTTATTTTGCTAGTATACCCAGAATTAATTGGACCCAGGGAATGGAATAGGGCAACTAAACTCATAAAATATTTGCATAGAAATAATGTCAACTTAACTGATTTGTAATGATTAATGTAAGTGCAAAGAGTACAAGAAACTTGTGCCAGTTCATCAATTCAGTTTCACCTCTGTCGGAAATTCTATATGGAAACCCAAATATAACAAGTCACTTAGAACCAATTCAGTCAGAGGAAGGGAAGGTAATTGGCTGGTTTTAATGGCAATGATGTCTAATCCATGCATTTCTGCTATAAGAACCTATTTGCTATAAGGACTAGATCTTGGAGTCTTTGTGTCAATATATCTACCCTACTGAAGAAAAAAGAGAACATTTTATTTTGATTTGGATAATATTATCCTCTAAGAGCAAGAATTATATACTGACTGGGAAGGGGACTCTTTAGGAGGAGGAGGAAGAAAGTATCAAGTTTAACTAGCAGACATTAAAAGATTTAAATAATTAACATCCAGAAAAATTATCAGTCAGACCTTGAGGAGGTAGAAGTAAGACACAGGAGAAAAGTGACAGAACCTGGTTACAAGAGTCAGAGTGGCAAAGAACACAGTAGACATCGGATCAAGTTAAGGGTTCTGATCAAAGTTGCACGAGAATGTTCCACTCATGGAAGTCCAAGAAATAGGCCCTCTGTCTTATGGTAACGACCCGATACTAAGAAAAACCTTGTTCAATAAGGGATACATCTATAATTGGTCTTGTCAGATTCCACTTAGGAAAAGGAAGTATGTATTTCCAAGGTGCAAATGCTCGGACATGACTACACTGGGAGAGCTAATGACGTGGTCAGGTGTTCGGACCTACTCGTAGAGTCACCATGAATGTGACTGCTGCAGATGTGCAGTCTGCTGTGGGTGAACTGTGTTGCCACTCAGAGTTCATAAAAGGCGCTTCCATGGGGGTTGTGGTTTTACAAAATGGTAATCAACTCCCAGTAAAGATCCAAAGAAACTACAATCTTTTCTCTATTTACCCATAGTTGCATTCTTAGAATAGTCACTGTATATTAAACCCATGCAAAAAGTATCTTACGTTTATACTTAAAAGAGTTATGCTATAGATTTAAGAATTTATAAATAGTATTTCATCTTAAGAGTGTACTGTATGATATCTAAAGTCTTGCAGAATGCAGGGCAATCTTCAACTGTGCAGGACCATAAGTGTACTTCAGGACATCTAGTATCCCTGACCCTTGTACATTTAAGTCCAGGAGTGACTCTGATCATTTTGATAACCAAAACACCCTTTCAGATTGCCAGAGCACTAGAAGTGACAGCAGAGTCACTGAGAACAGTTTCTCTCGTGTTAGTAAATGCATTATTCGGGGCTGTATTGTATGGAGCTCTTTCAAAATGTTCAAAAACCTGGACTTTTCTATTTGCCTTGTATGACTCATCAATCTGTGATTTTTTTTAAATTAAATATCTACATGTGGTCAAAGCTACAGTTAAGGATAGAGATGAGGAGTTAATCAGAAACAAACATCAAAAACAGAGACTCTATGTGACTCAGTCAGAACAATTGTTTATTTTTCGATTTTTGAAACAAAAGGTGAACCTATCATAAACACAAAGACCTCGTTATACGAGGATCCAGGTCGGACCTGGGCTTTGAGATGTTAAGTACCCACAATCTGGAGAGTAGGTGTTTGAATAAAAACACAGAGGATTTGGGGAATAACACTTAAGGTTGTCATGAGCATGTTTTCTAGCAACTCGAGGTCGAAAAGTAACTGCGCTTTGAACCTCTCTGATTACTAAGAACACGGGTCCTCTGTTTTTTTCAGCTTGATTTCAGATACCTGTGCTCTTCTGATGACACTGACTACTATCTCAGCATCCACAGGTTAATCATGTTTCCTTTTCGTACACAGGGGTTAGTAACTATGACTCAGAGCAGGGACCTGAAAACTCTTTAGCCTCTAGCCAGAGATGTAATGTGCAAGACAGTGTCGGACAAACACGCACACTCCTCCTGTGCTAAGGATGAGCTGGCGGTTACCTGTTGCCTTTTGGCAGCCTGGAATTTCATTTGCATTTCAATTTATTTCTCTTCCTTTATTCTTTTTGATTCTTTCTGTTGTCTTTAACACTAATCTCTGTCTTTTCTCACTTAAAATTGTGTTAACAGATTGGAAGTGTGAAGCTTGATTTAGGTAAATTAAAAAGGCTAACACTTCTGCCACGGGGTAATTTTGCCTTCCCATCCATTTCTTTCCATTATTGGGGCGTGGCCTTTTTCTACATCCTCGACCCCCATGTGTCAGTCACCAGAGCTTGCACTGGCTTTCAGTCTTCCTTCTTCCCCTCCCACAACCAGGCCCTTGCCAACCATCCACCATATACAATATTGCAGCTACAAGCTGTTCTCAGAAAAGCCACTCAAAATAGCTGAGGAGCAGCTGCTTCTGTGATATTTTCAAAAGGAAGAAATTTGTATTTTTTTTCCCCCAGGGGCTAAGGGTCTGTTGGTTTTGCATAGAAAGAGGCAAATGAAGTCCTCCACTCCACCAGGAATTCTCTGCCCCTCACTCTTCAGCTCCAGTATCAATATATGAATAATGGGCAGGGAAATGGACGATGGTTCTGGAAGAAGTATGCATCGTTTACTTGAAGACTGTTCATTTGCTTCTCATATTTTTACAACTGATATTTGCAAGTAGATTAACAAGAGTTGATTTCTGGGTACAAATTAGGGAAAAAAATAAAGGCCAGTTGAATCCAATTAGTATCTTCTAGCATTTTTTGACTCATTTGTCAGTCACCCAACATAACACTGGTGGGAGCACTTTAATAACGTGGAGGAAAAGTATCGTTAAAGTCTAGCATGCTTCTTCTACTCTTGAAATTTAAAGGCTTTGAGAAATTTGAGGAATGAGGCTAAGTATCCTTAATTTTTTAGTCTGCTATTATAAGCCTCTTCTTTCCCTCTTCCCTCTCACACCTCCCCAGGAAGCACTTGAAAGAACAGTGTGGCTGTCAGGGCTAGAACAGAACAATTAGATGTCAAGGATGCAATTAGTCTAAGATTAGAGGATCAGGGACTCAAAATCATGGCATCTGAGACCAGGCAGCTATGAACTAGTAATTAAGAAACTACTTTCCACTTATTTCCTGGAAAAATTGTATTTGTGTATTTCCTGCAAGATAATGTTCAGTCACTGTACAGTTATGTTCCAGTTGAGCAATTGATGCCGCATCTTGATTCTGGAAGAGTTGAAGTGCCTCTCCAGGAGGAATACTCCTGTACATTAGTAACGCATCCCATTGCCTCCAAAGTAAATTTTATGCTGCAGGTCAAGCGGAGCTACAAATAATCACACTTCTTGTCACATGCTGTGGAATCACATCAAGCATTATAAATTATTAGAGAATTCACATGGACATCATGTAATACCACAGGAGTTCCATTATGATTTACCATTCATTAACATCCACTGACTATATTTCAAAGTGCTGTTGCTCTGTCACACCACAGGCTGTTATACAAACCATAAATGCTATCAATATTGCTGCATTTATGTAAGCTCCGACTGATGAAAATGTGATTTGCCCCATAATACCTTCTTAGTTTGATATGTGACTTAGATTGCTGACCCAACATTACTTCGATCTCAACTTGTCACACGGTCAATTATACTGAATAACTGCAGGGCTTAAGAGCACAGAGGAGAACCAGTATTGGAAGGAAAACATTACTCCCATAATTTAAAAAGAGAAAAGAAATACTAGGATGAGGGGTGGGGGCTTTTCTGTGCCGATGAAAACAAATTTTAAAGGTTGGTAGCTTCCAGGGACACGTCATAATTTAGTCTGCCCCTTACAATTTAGGTGAATAAGAGATGTTCTCAGTTTTGGAGAGAAAAACTGCTTGTTTGCTTACTTTTTTCCATTCCTCTCTCTTCATTACTCCTTCCTCCCTTTTATCAACATATATTTATCGAATGCATATTACTTATTACATTTCCTTTGTGGGCCATGGAAAAGTCAAATTCTTTGGTGTAAAGGCACAGAATAAGGTCTCTACTCACACTAAATAGTGGTGGGAAAAAAGTTAACATAGCTTAACAAACAGTTACTTTCATAATAGATGCCATGTATCATAGGATGTTATAATTGAGATTCTCCATAGACATACCTAGTCTAACACTCCATCAGGAAAATGAGGCCAAGATTATCAAATAAATGGTCAAACACCAAATGTGAGAGCACATGAAATCAGGACTAGAACCCCCCATCTCTCAGAACTTAGCCAGCAAATGTTCTTCCCTCTTGCACTTGCTTATATACTTTGCTAGCCTGGAAGATGGAGGCAGTTGTGAGACAGGTTAATTTTGTACTAGGTAGCTTAAGCACTTAGTTTTCTTCAAGAAAAAACTAAGAAACTGTGGAGAGGTTAAACTTGGGTAATAGAAAAGACACAGAAATAGAATCATAGGAGACCAGACTCAACCTGCTGCATGATTTGGGGTAAAACATTTAGATTTGAGCTGCAAGGCAAATAAATGAGTGCGCTAAGCTTCAAGTGCTTTCTGTTGTGGATGCGTGTTCTTTGGATGTGAGCTCTTTTGCTTGTCTGTCAGATGAAGCTCTCTCCCACAGTGAGAAAACCATTGTGTAAAATTATGTTTTTATGTTTAAAATGTACGAATGTTCAAATGTCTCAAAGTTCTAGAGTAAAAAGCAACAACCCTTTGATGTTTCCTGGATGGTGAATAACCAAGTTATAGCACTAATCAGGCAGGCAGGCGAGGTTAATAAAGAGGAGACAGGTTAATAATTAATTGCAAATGAGAGGAATGCCGGCCCTATCCAGTCTAAGAAGCCCTACGGAAGAGGAAGCTCCAGGAAAAGGAAAGACATTTGGTGGTGTGGTCTTTACAGATCCCTTGCTTAGTTTTGCCAGGTGAAACTCAACATAGAGAGGAGATTTGATTCTCGAGGTGTCAAGGTGACTCCCCAGCATCTTCACCAGTACCGGGACTAATTGGAGCCCTGCAGTAGATGAAGCCTGCATCATAATGAGCTGAGCTGCCAGGCAGGGGTCTCAGTGGTGCCAGGCTGGGTGTACAGAGACCTGGGTTTATAGAAATTTGGAGCAGGCTGAACTGATAAAACTCTACACACATCACATACCTTGGGAACAGTCCTAAAAATAGAGCCAGGAACCAGTGTGCAGTGTAGGTTTGGGCAGGGCTAGGTAGAAAGGAGAATTAAGACAAGAGGAACGAAGGTCCTCCTGGGAGCCGGCACAATCTTGGTTTATAATGGGCCCTCGACAGCTCTAACACAAATTTAACATGACAGCTCTTTCGACTTTGATATTAGTTTTTCTCATCATTTTGCTTCAAATGGTATTTTCTTAATGTAAGATGTAAAGGTAGATATCGAAGTTTTGGATACATTTATTTTGACATTTTGGTAATCAGAGATGTTTATTTTCTAGGGAAGAAAAGTCAAACCCTACAAATGGATAGTACATTTTCATGTCTCTCTCTGTTAAACTTATATGGAGAAAGGCTCAGAAAGTTAGGTTTTGATGCTACCCTCAATTGTGCCTCCTGGTGGCCGCTACCTTGGAGTTAATTTTCAAAAGGAAATAAAATGGTCTGTCGGCAACGTGCCCTACAAATCCAGCTTATTTGGAGATAATAAATGTCACACTCATTATCTTCTTTTTTCTCATGTAAACAAACAGGTATAACATTTAAATATCAGGCAGATTTAGGGAAATTTATTTTTGTTTACTTTTTAAAGGCTGTATGAAGGGCTTAGCTAATTTCACAACAAATTAATATTCATTCAATAAATATTTAGTGAGATCTTTTTTCATGCCAGAACTGTCACTGTTTCAGATATAATGTGTTTCTATATTTGCATTATTTTTTACTTCTTTTAAAAATGAATTTCATATCTCAGGAACTATTTTAGGGTGAGTTGAATAAAATAATAAAAGTACTATATGTTCAAAGAATTGTTTTTGCATGAGGGACTTTCTGATGAGTCAAAGATGGCAGGAATTGAAGAATAAGACGATGATGAAAGGAACAGTACGGGAGCTTTGACTAGATCTTACTGGAAATGCCACTGTGTTCAGAAGTAGGCATCAGCCTCCTGTGTAGCTTTGCACTCTGAAGACTGATGGCTTCCCTGTGCTCCCTTCACTTAGAATAATAGTGAGTCACTGGGCACAGCTCCAGCTTAAAGTGGAACTTTGGAAAGAACATTTTTTGTAGCTTTTTGTCTTTTCCTAACGAATCACATAGAACTCTTACTTTTAAAGGGTCCCCAACTGAGAAGCACACTGGACCAACTGGATAAGGGAGTTTGAAGCATCAGTGATATTCTTCATAATCTAGGCTGCAAAGTTGGAGAAACTTATTCAATCTGTACACAATCTAGGTAATACATTTCCTCAAATGGTTCTCAAGCTTTGTGTTGCAGAAAATGGTGTCTAAAGGGCTGAGAGAATTACATTGCCATTGTGCTGGTCACTTCCTTGGTGACTCCACTCCTGAGAAAGCCAATTAGACTCTTAGGAACATCCCTCATCCAAATGGACTGCGTGAGCCATATTGGTAAGGGAGTTTATTTTTAAAAGAGATACTAGTTATTATGCAAAAAGGTAAACCTTATGCTAAACAAACAAGTATCTCCAGTCTTCAGGAGATTCCTTCTGAAGCCATCCCGTTACCTCCAGACGTATTGGCCATTTCTTGGAGGAGATTTTGTCAATGCGCTAGAACTGGCTCCTCTCCCTAGTCTTGTGTTCAACTCTGTCACTAACCCCTTTCTTTAACGTGGCAAACACTTCACTCTAGATGTGATATTCTCCTAATTTCTTGGAATTCTGATGGACATCCTTCCCCAAATGGCTCTGAGCTCTCCTCACTTTGGGGTAGGAAGAACTGCAGCAGAGAACTGACGGTTCACAAAGCTTTGGATGCTGGACAGCTGCACAGAACTATATGGCTTGAGGATCACTCTAACAGTTCTTTTATTAACCAAGGTCAAAACTCAAAGTGTGTTTGTTGAATGAATGAATGAATTGAATCCTTACAATGAGCCAAACTTTGTGGCAGGCCACTAGAAAACAGAATAAAATAAGACAGTCAGTGACTTCAAGGGACAATGACTAAGACACGTATAAACACATACAGGCATACCTTGGAGATATTGTAGGTTCAGTTTCAGACCACCACAATAAAGTCACGCACTGGTTTCCCGGTGCATATGAAAGTTACGTTTACACTATTCTGTAGTCTAGTAAATGTGCAATAGCATTATATCTAAAATCGTACAAATCTTAATTATAAAATACTTTACTGCTAAAAAATGCAAAACTGTCATCTGAACCTTCAGTGAGTGGTAATCTTTGTCAACTTGATTGCTTCTGTAGCCTGAACACAATTGGCCAAGAGTAGTTAAATCATGGCTTGAAAATGCATTTTGATGTCGCTGTGTTCTGTACTAGTTAACAAACTGAACAAGCATTACTGAGTTTGTAGTTTATTTTCTTAGTTACTTTCTAAATTTCTAAAACTTTGAAAATCACCCGAATTATATAGAGAAATCTAAAATATACCTATAAACTTAGAATGTTTAATAAAAGACATTCATTATTTTAATATGATCATTCTTACCCTTTTTCTAATATCTTATATTTTCCTAGAAAATCATGCACTTAACTCAGGCTTTAAAATAAATATATTTCCATAGAGTTGAGACAGTCTCCAATGATCATCTTAATCTCTTCTTTATCTATGGTTCATTCTCATCACCAATCCTAATTTTGTAATTTTGTGCCTTTTTTCTGGATTTTATTTTATTTTATCTTATTTGGAATTATTGAATATTTTATTTTTTTATGCAGCAGGTTCTTATTAGTTATCCATTTTATACATATTAGTGTATATATGTCAATCCCAATCTCCCAATTCATCAAACCCCCCCCCCCCACCGCTTCCTCCCCTTGGTGTCCATACAATTGTTCTCTACATCTTTGTCTCAATTTCTGCCCTGAAAACCGGTTCATCTATACCATTTTTCTAGGTTCCACATATATGTGTTAATATATGATATTTGTTTTTCTCTTTCTGACTTACTTCACTCTGTATAACAGTCTCTAGATTCATCCACGTCTCTACAACTGACCCAATTTCGTTCCTTTTTATGGCTGAGTAATATTCTGTTGTATATATATGTGCCACATCTTTATCCATTTGTCTGTTGATGGGTATTTAGGTTGCTTCCATGACCTGGCTATTGTAAATAGTGCTGCAAGGAGTATTGGAGTGCATGTGTCTTTTTGAATTATTGTTTTCTCTGGGTATATGCCCAGTAGTGGGATTGCTGGGTCATATGGTAATTCTATTTTTAGTTTTTTAAGGAGCCTCTGTACTGTTCTCCATAGTGGCTGTATAAATTTACATTCCCACCAACAGTGCAAGAGGGTTCCCTTTTCTCCACACCGTCTCCAGTATTTCTTGTTTGTAGATTTTCTGATGACGCCAATTCTACCTGGTGTGAGGTGATACCTCATTGTAGTTTTGATTTGCATTTCTCTAATAATTAGTGATGTTGAGCAGCTTTTCATTTGCTTCTTGGCCATCTGTATGTCTTCTTTGGAGAAATGTCTATTTAGGTCTTCTGCCCATTTTTGGATTGGGTTGTTTGTTTTTTTAATATTGAGCTACATGAACTGTTTATATATTTTGGAGATTAATCCTTTGTCCATTGATTCGTTTGCAAATATTTTCTCCCATTCTGAGGATTGTCTTTTCATCTTCTTTGTAGTTTCCTTTGCTTTGCAGAAGCTTTTAAGTTTCATTAGGTCCCATTTTTTTATTTTTGTTTTTATTTCCGTTACTCTAGGGGGTGGATCAAAAAAGGTCTTGCTGTGATTTATGTCAAAGAGTGTTCTCCCTATGTTTTCCTCTAAGAGCTTTGTAGTGTTGGTCTTACATTTAGATCTCTAATCCATTTTGAGTTTATTTTTGTGTATGGTGGTAGGAAGTGTTCCAATTTCATTCTTTTGCATGTAGCTGCCCCATTTTCCCAGCACCACTTATTGAAGAGATTGTCTCTTCTCCATTATATATCCTTGCCTCCTTTGTCATAGATTAGGTGACCATAGGGGCGTGGGTTTATCTCCGGGCTTTCTATCCTGTTCCATTAATCTATATTTCTGTTTTTCTGCCAGTACCATATTGTCTTGATTACTGTAGCTTTGCAGTATAGTCTGACATCAGGGAGTCTGATTGCTCCAGCTCCGTTTTTTTCCCTCAAGACTGCTTTGGCTATTCGGCGTCTTTTGTGTCTCCATACAAATTTTAAGATTTTTTGTCCTAGTTCTGTAAAAAATGCCATTGGTAATTTGATAGGGATTGCATTGAACCTGGAGATTGCTTTGGGTAATATAGTCATTTTCACAATATTGATTCTTCCAATACAATAACATGATATATCTCTCCATCTGTTTGTATCATCTTTCATTTCTTTCATCAGTGTCATAGTTTTCTGCATCCAGGTCTTTTGTCTCCTTAGGTAGGTTTATTCCTAGGTATTTTGCTCTTTTTGTTGCAATGGTAAATGGGAGTGTTTCCTTAATTTCTCTTTCGGATTATTCATCATTAGTGTATAGGAATGCAAGAGATTTCTGTGCATTAATTTTGTATCCTGCAACTTTACCAAATTCACTGATTATCTTTAGTAGTTTTCTAGTGGCATCTTTAGGATTCTCTATGTATAGTATCATGTCATCTGCAAACAGTGACAGTTTTACTTTTTCTTTTCCAATTTGTATTCCTTTCATTTCTTTTTCTTCTCTGACTGCCGTGGCTAAGACTTCCAAAACTATGTTGAATAATAGTGATGAGAGTGGATATCCTTGTCTTGTTCCTGATCTTACAGGAAATGCTTTCAGTTTTTCACCATTGAGAATGATGTTTGTTGTGCGTTTGTCATATACGGCCTATATTATGTTGAGATAGGTTCCTTCTATGCCTACTTTCTGGAGAGTTTTTATCATACATGGGTGTTGAATGTTGTCAAGAGCTTTTTCTGCATCTATTGAGATGATCATATGTTTTTTATTCTTCAGTTTGTTAATATGGTGTATCATATTGATTGATTTGCATATATTGAAGAATCCTTGCATCCCTGGGATAAATCCCACTTGACATTAGTGTATGATCCTTTTAATGTGTTGTTGGATTCTGTTCGCTAGTATTTTGTTAAGGATTTTTGCATCTATATTCATGAATGATATTGGTCTGTAATTTTCTTTTTCTGTAGTATCTTTGTCTGGTTTTGGTATCAGGGTGATGGTGGCCTCATAGAATGAGTTTGGGAGTGTTCCTTCCTCTGAAATTTTTTGGAAGAATTTGAGAAGAATGGGTATTAGCTCTTCTCTAAATGTTTGATAGAATTCACCTGTGAAGCCATCTGATCCTGGACTTTTGTTTGTTGGAAGATTTTTAATCACACTTTCAATTTCATTGCTTGTGATTGGTCTGTTCTAATTTTGTATTTCTTCCTGGTTCAGTCTTGGAAGGTTATACCTGTCTAAGAATTTGTCCATTTCTTCCAGGCTGTCCATTTTATTGGCATAGAGTTGCTTGTAGTAGTCTCTTAGGATGCTTTGTATTTCTGTGGTGTCTGTTGTAACTTCTCCTTTTTCATTTCTAATTTTATTGATTTAAGTCCTCTCCCCCTTTTTTTTGATGAGTCTGGCTAATGGGTTATCAATTTTGTTTATCTTCTCAAAGAACCAGCTTTTAGTTTTATTGATCTTTGCTTTGTTTTCTTTGTTTCTATTTCAATTACTTTGCTCTGATCTTTATGATTTCTTTCCTTCTGCTCACTTTGGGTTTTGTTTGTTCTTCTTTCTCTAGTTCCTTTAGGTGTAAGGTCAGATTGTTTATTTGAGATTTTCCTTGTTTCTTGAGCTAGGCTTTTATTGCTATAAATTTCCATCTTAGAACTGCCTTTGCTGCATCCCATATGTTTTGGGTTGTCGTGTTTTCATTGTCATTTGTAGGTATTTTTTGATTTCCTCTTTTGATTTCTTCAGTGATCTCTTGGTTATCTAGTAATGTAGTGTTTAGCCTCCATGTGTTTGTGTTTTTTATGTTTTTTTCCCTGTAATTGATTTCTAATCTCATAACGTTGTGGTCAGAAAAGATGGTTGATATAATTTCAGTTTTCTTACATTTACTGAGGCTTGATTTGTGACCCCAAGATGTGATAAGTCCTGGAGGATGTTCCATGCGCACTTGAGAAGAAAGTGTAATCTGCTGTTTTTGGATGGAATGTCCTATAAATACCAATTAAATCTACCTGGTCTATTGTGTCATTTAAACCTTGTGTTTCCTTATTAAGTATCGTTTGAATGATCTGTCCATTGTTGTAAGTGAGGTGTTAAAGTCCCCCACTCTTATTGTGTTACTGTCAATTTCCACTTTCATAGCTGCTACCAGTTGCCTTATGTATTGAGGTGCTCCTATGTTGGGTGCATATATATTTATAATTGTTATATCTTCTTCTTGGATTGATCCCTTGATCATTATGTAGTGTCCTTCTTTGTCTCTTGTAACATTCTTTATTTTAAAGTCTATTTTATCTGAGTATTGCTACTCCAGCTTTCTTATGATTTCCATTTGCATGGAATATCTTTTTCCATCCCGTCACTTTCAGTCTCTGTGTGTCCCTAGGTCTGAAGTGGGTCTCTTGTAGACAGCATATAGATGGGTCTTGTTTTTGTATACATTCAGTGAGCCTGTGTCTTTTGGTTGGAGCATTTAATCCATTCATGTTTAAGGTAATTATCAATATGTATGTTCCTGTTACCATTTTCTTAATTGTTTTGGGTTTGTTTTTGTAGGTCTTTTTCTTCTCTTGTGTTTCCCACCTAGAGAAGTTCCTTTAGCATTTGTTGTAGAGCTGGTTTGGTGGTGCTCAATTCTCTTAGCTTTTGCTTGTCTGTAAAGCTTTTGATTTCTCCATCGAATCTGAATGAGATCCTTGCTGGGTAGAGTAATCTTAGTTGTATGTTCTTCCCTTTCATCACTTTAAATACGTCATGTCACTCCCTTCTGGCTTGTAGAGTTTCTGCTGAGAAATCAGCTCTTAACCTTATGGGAGTCCCCTTGTATGTTATTTGTTGTTTTTCCCTTGCTGCTTTCAGTAATTTTTCTTTGTCTTTAATTTTTGCCAGTTTGATTACTATGTGTCTCAGCATGTTTCTCCTTGGGTTTATCCTGTATGGGACTCTCTGTGCTTCTTTGACTGGGGAGGCTACTTCCTTTCCCATGTCAGGGAAGTTTTCAACTATAATCTCTTCAAATATTTTTTCAGGTCCTTTCTCTCTCTCTTCTCCTTCTGGCACACCTATAATGCAAATGTTATTGTGTTTAATGTTGTCCCAGAGATCTCTTAGGCTGTCTTCATTTCTTTTCATTGTTTTTTCTTTATTCTTTTCCACAGCAGCAAATTCCACAATGCTGCAATGAGAGCTGCAGTGAACATTTTGGTACATGATTCTTTTTGAATTATGGTTTTCTCAGGGTATATGCCCAGTTATGTAATGGGATTGGTGGGTCATATGGTAGTTCTATTTGTAGTTTTTCACGGAACCTCCTTACTGTTCTCCATAGTGGCTGTACCAATTCACATTCCCACCAGCAGTGCAAGAGTGTTCCCTTTTCTCCACACCCTCTCCAGCATTTATTGTTTCTAGATTTTTTGATGATGGCCATTCTGACTGGTGTGAGATGATATCTCACTGTAGTTTTGATTTGCATTTCTCTAATGATTAATGATGTTGAGCATTCTTTCATGTGTTTGTTGGCAGTCTGTATATCTTCTTTGGAGAAATGTCTATTTAGGTCTTCTTCCCGTTTTTGGATTGGGTTTTTTGTTTTTTTGTTATTGAGCTGCTTATAAATTTTGGAGATTAATCCTTTGTCAGTTGCTTCATTTGCAAATATTTTCTCCCATTCTGAGGGTTGTCTTTTGGTCTTGTTTATGGTTTCCTTTGCTGTGCAAAAGCTTTGAAGTTTCATTAGGTCCCATTTGTTTATTTTTATTTCCATTTCTCTAGGAGGTGGGTCAAAAGGATCTTGCTGTGATTTATGTCATAGAGTGTTCTGCCTATGTTTTCCTCTAAGAGTTTGATAGTTTCTGGCCTTACATTTAGGTCTTTAATCCATGTTGAGCTTATTTTTGTGTATGGTGTTAGGGAGTGATCTAATCTCATACTTTTACATGCACCTGTCCAGTTTTCCCAGCACCACTTATTGAAGAGGCTGTCCTTTCTCCACTGTATGTTCCTGCCTCCTTTATCAAAGATAAGGTGACCATATGTGCGTGGGTTTATCTCTGGGCTTTCTATCCTGTTCCATTGATCTATCTTTCTGTTTTTGTGCCAGTACCATACTGTCTTGATTACTGTAGCTTTGAAGTATAGTCTGAAGTCAGGGAGCCTGATTCCTCCAGCTCCGTTTTTCGTTCTCAAGATTGCTTTGGCTATTTGGGGTCTTTTGTGTTTCCATACAAATTGTGAAATTTTTTGTTCTAGTTCTGTGGAAAATGCCAGTGGTAGTTTGATAGGGATTGCATTGAATCTGTAGATTGCTTTGGGTAGTAGAGACATTTTCACAATGTTGGTTCTTCCAATCCAAGAACATGGTATATCTCTCTATCTATTTGTATCATCTTTAATTTCTTTCATCAGTGTCTTATAATTTTCTGCATACAGGTCTTTTGTCTCCTTAGGTAGGTTTATTCCTAGATATTTATTCTTTTTGTTGCAATGGTAAAATGGAGTGTTTTCTTGATTTCACTTTCAGATTTTTCATCATTGCTGTATAGGAATGCCAATTTCTGTGCATTAATTTTGTATCCTGCTACTTTACCAAGTTCATTGATTAGCTCTAGTAGTTTTCTGATAGCATCTTTAGGATTCTCTATGTATAGTATCATGTCATCTGCAAAGAGTGACAGCTTTACTTCTTCTTTTCCGATTTGGATTCCTTTTATTTCCTTTTCTTCTCTGATTGCTGTGGCTAAAACTTCCAAAACTATGTTGAATAAGAGTGGTGAGAGTGGGCAACCTTGTCTTATTCCTGATCTTAGTGGTAATGCTTTCAGTTTTTCACCATTGAGGGTGATGTTGGCTGTGAGTTTGTCATATATGGCCTTTATTATGTTGAGGAAAGTTCCCTCTATGCCTACCTTCTGGAGGGTTTTTATCATAAATGGGTGTTGAATTTTGTCAAAAGCTTTCTGTGCATCTATTGAGATGATCATATGGTTTTTCTCCTTCAATTTGTTAATATGGTGTATCACATTGATTGATTTGCGTATATTGAAGAATCCTTGCATTCCTGGAATAAACCCCACTTGATCGTGGTGTATGGTCCTTTTAGTGTGCTGTTGGATTCTGTTTGCTAGTGTTTTGTTGAGGATTTTTGCATCTGTGTTCATCAGTGATACTGGCCTGTAGTTCTCTTTCTTTGTGACATCCTTGGCTGGTTTTGGTATCAAGGTGATGGTGGCCTCTTAGAATGAGTTTGGGAGTGTTTTGGTTTCTTTTTTGATTCAAGAGTTTTTAAAAAGAAATTCTTGGGCTTCCCTGGTGGCGCAGTGTTTGAGAGTCCGCCTGTCGATGCAGGGGACACGGGTTCATACCCCGGTCCGGGAAGATCCCACATGCTGTGGAGTGGCTAGGCCCGTGAACCATGGCTGCTGAGCCTGTGTGTTCGGAGCCTGTGCTCCACAACGAGAGAGGACACAACAGTGAGAGGTCCGTGTACCGCAAAAAAAAAAATAAAAAGTTTAAAAATTAAAAAAATAAAAAGAAATTATTTCCCCAAATTTCAGGTCAAAGAATTTTCATCTTCAAATTTTTGTCACTAATTTATAGGCTTGTTTCTTTTGAATCATAAATTTGGGGATATTTTACTTCCCTTTATGGAATTTATTGAAAGTTTTCCTTGTGGGCTAATATATTTTCATATTTAGAAACTGTTTCCATGACATTCATACAAAGGCAGATATCTTCATTATTAAGTATACTATTTAATTCTATACATTTTATTAATATAAATACAACCACTTGATTTTGTCAAAATTTTCAAATGCTTCTCAGCTACCTGTAGTATATTTTTATCATACCGTATGTGAAAATTCTTTGAATGAATCAAAAGACTACCTAGTCCAGATTACCAAAAAGTATTGTCCAATGCCCTGGAGGTTTTATAAAGAAAAATAAAAGGTTTAATATTAAAATAATTTTGAATAATTGATGTTAACAAAAATTTAAGATTACCTTATCCTCGGTTTCTCAAGACCTTTAATATGTTAAATATAAATCGAGTATCTCTAATATGAAGCTGGGTTTTATGGGTTTCCCAAAGTTATTCTGTCATGGAAAGTTGTTTAATGGTGCATCGCAAGTAAAGTAAGATGATTATATTTCACTGGAATATTTTGACAATGAAACAGAAACTGTAGGAAGTAAAGATTTGTTTCCAAAGACAGTCCCCTTTTGTTGATAGAAATTGCAGGAAGTAAAGATTTGTTTCCAAAGACGGTATCTTTTTGTTGATAGATAGGTTTGGATCTGATGTTCTGACAACATGGCCATTACCATATCAAGTATACCCATAGATAGCTAAACTATCTCCTTTCAAATTAAATGGAAAGTTAGTGAGAAAAGTTATAGCCAGCAATCTGAACTGCATTCAGCCTAGCTAGCTATTAAATTTCAGTCTGTAACCTGTATCATAATGGTTCAGTTTTCAATGTTCTGATCCACCTGTGGTATATTATACATAAGTAAATATTATTTCCATACTATAACTGAAATTTATTTGTAGAATAAATAATAATTGAGCCTCATTTATGTGCTAAGTATGTTCAGTGTTAAACAGGACATTAATTAGCTTCCCTCTTGAAGTTGATGTTTTAAGTGAAATAGATAATAAATAAGAAAATATTTGATAATAAGCAAAGTAATAAATAAAGTCAAATGAATTATTATTATTCTCCTTGGGTCCCTTGAAAAATCATCCAGATGCTACTCTAATTTTCTTTCCAGTTTTAAACTGGAGCATGAGTAAATCATCAGACTTAGAATTTGGGAGGATCTGGGATCATGGATCATCCCAAGTGGGGAAGTTCACCTCTGCGTGGTTGTTTCTTTACTGTTTTTGCGAAGGTTGTATACAGGGTCAAGTCTCGATTTTGGTCCAGCTTGAAATTAATTTACATGGTGAGTCTTCCAGGTCTTGTCTTGCATGTTAGGAGATATCTCTGTAGCATGAGGGATAAGCTGTGTCACATGGCGCCCTTATTATTCCCAAGTTTGGTGTGGCTACTGACTGCTGTTGTGACAAAATAATTTCCCATCCTGCCCCCACATTCTTTCTTCACGTCAGCACTTGGTCATTCAAATTAAGAGCTATGTTTAAGTCTTCTGTTCTTATTTCCAGTGTCAGTGCCCTTCTATTTTTAGAAGAGCTAAAAATGGCCTTTTGCTATTTTCTTTGCACATGGAGCACTTCTTAAAGCTCATGTAGTGTTTATTCTTACATCTTGTGGCAGGTACCTTCCAAAGTTTCCATCACTAACTAAAGTAACTCCTTTTTAAAAAATCATGTAGGCATTTAAATTGAGTTCTATTGTGTAAATGTGGGTGGGTGGGGGAAGGGAGATGTTTTGGAGACAATATAAGGATAGTTACGTACCTTTATAAAAGTGCAGACTTCATTTTTTCAGATATTCATTTTGGAATTTTAAGAAGAATAGAAGATTACAATAAGATAAGAAAATCAGTAATACTTATTTCTATGAATTTGATCAACCCAAAGAAAGATGGTACCTTTTAAATTAGTTCATCTTCCCTTCTCCAGATTATGCTTCAAGAATTATTCAAAATTACAAGCTGAAGGCAGCTGTGGGCATTTTTGCACCCAATGCCACTACTTCTCTTTTCAAGACACCCAATAACTATATGAATAAAAAATGTTATAACGATCACTATTTTATTTCACAAAATGGAAGCAATAGACAAGAACAGAGTAGATGTCATCTATTTCCTGAATTTCTCGCTAACCTGGATTACTGTGGAATCTATGAGTCATCAGTAAAACCAATTTTTTAGAAGTCCTGAACTCATGTGGGTCACTAGACAACTCTCTTTGTGAAAGTGGTAGAAATTGCCTCTGATTGCACGTCAGCTGATACTAGTAAGAATTTTAGACAAACTATTCAGGCAAACACCTCTGTTCTTCCTAGTGTTCTGATTTGCCAGTAGGATGGGTGTAGGAAGTTATGGTGTTCATTAAGAAACTTGCCTTTCAAATATCCCTGAACTCTAGCCCCAAGTGAGTTGAGTGCAAGTCTGCCTGTTTTAATGTTGCAAAAGTACAAATTTTACAAGAAAAAACAATTTAATCAGCAGGTGGCTGAAGCATAGCCTTCAGAAAGCTGTTAAGAACCACTTTTGTCTGTGAAATAAAACATGGTTGCAAGCAATGTTATTTGCACTTATTGATTCAGTGCAAGAAGTCACCTTATGTTTAATTCAAATTGCAGTCCTGACATGGACAGACTTTAAACAATCATGTTTTACAAATCCATTTGTTTTAAATGATTCTCCTGTTGGCTGTTCACACTGTGCCCTGTGATGTTATATTATCACTCACTGCAAGTGCTATTTAAAGAAGTGAGGAACCAGCAACACACATGGCTTTATGCACTAGAGGTTTGGCTTAGTTAAAAAAAAAAAGGCAGAATAAGAGTAGGTGACCATTAATTTTAAGATGCATCTTTGTCATTTCTTCAGCCTGCTTCAACTGTTAGTCTTCCTTTTTGTTCCCACTGCTGGGTTCAGAGTGTGCCTGTGTTCATAATTTTGATAGCCACATCCTTTTTGACGCTTTGGGGATTCAGATGCACTATGAAATGGCACAAAATCTTTCAACTAAGTGTTCTATGTATGCTGGACATCACAGTGCTTTTCAAAAACTCTATTTCTGCACTTTAGAAGCTGAGGTCCTGTCCTAGAAGGGAAAAAATGCTTGTCAGGGCTTCCCTGGTGGCGCAGTGGTTGAGAGTCTGCCTGCCGATGCAGGGGACATGGGTTCGTGCCCCGGTCCGGGAAGATCCCACATTCCGCGGAGCGGCTGGGCCCGTGAACCACGGCTGCTGAGCCTGCACGTCCAGAGCCTGTGCTCCGCAACGGGAGAGGCCACAGCAGTGAGAGGCCCGCGTACCACAAAACAAAATAATAATAAATAAGTTGCCAGGATGTTGTAGACTGTAATTCTCTGCATCTCTGCAACCCAATTATTCTTACCATTTAAATTAGAAAATATCCTTGAATGTGCGAAGAAATTCCAGCAAATTAAGTTTTTGTCCATTTTGTAGAAGTACTTCTGATCTTGGTTGGCTCCATGGAAGCTTCTCTGATGGCATTTGTGAAGTTCTACAAGAGAAAGTAGAGACAAAGTTTAAGTAAGCTCCCTCAGATTTTAAAAATTAATAAGTAAAAAAGTGAACCTTGTTTTGATGTGGTTTAAAACTCTAGTCAGAATAAATGGCTGATGGATGTGCATGGAAATTAGAAACCCCAGGTACAGGCCAGCCATTAAGAGCTTGAAGAGTCTGATACGAAGTCCCAATGTTAGTTCCCTAGGCAGGACACCGTAGAAGAAACTGCGCTTTACAGATAAACGAAGTGACTGCTGGGTGCAGAACTCAAGTTGAAGAGGAAGCCACAGCTCCTCAGCACGGTGCTTACTTGCTGGACTTTCCTCCTTTTTTTCTTTTATTTTCCCTCTTGATAGCAAAAAGACATCAGTCCCCTGGAGCTCATTCTATCCCAGACAAGTCACATACCTACAGCTTTTCAAGAAACAAAAAGTGGCTTTAGAGTCAGATGAGCCCAAGTTTGTATCCCAAATCTTCCACTTCTTTAACTGAATAACCTTGAGCAGTGGGCAAGCTGTAGGAATCTCAGATTCTTAATCTGTGCAAACTGAGTAACACCTCCCTTACAGATTTGCTGGGTGGAATTAAATGAAATAAATTACCCAGTCACCCAGCAGAATGCCTCATTCATTGGTTGTTTTTGTTCCTGAACTTGTAAAGCTGAAGGCCCAAGATCATGGGGGTCGCCCCTTTGTGAGGCCCTCCTGAGCACCCACTGCACCCTCCATGACATTCACCTCCACTTGCATACGAATCATGCTTTTGTCGATATTTGTATGAGCTAACAGTGTCTTTTGAAAAATGAATGAGCTTTCATACAGTGACATCAGCAACATGGCCAAATAAGATGTCCCTCACTCACCCCCTCAGCAGCAATTTGGCATCTACCCGTGGACAAAAGTGACTTTCTGGGAGCTGCGGGATTCAGCACTATACACCAAGGGACCCGGGAGGAGTCTTGTCCACACATGTGTTGGGTAATAGGCGTACACACCTTGGGCACAGCTGTGGACCCTGAAGTAGCTTCAGACCAGCTCTAGCCCCTCTTGGCTACAGTCTGAGAGCCTCTGGAGAACACTGCCTCAGGACAGTCACCCATGGATGAGAGAGTCTTTGTGGAAGTCCAGATTTCCAGCTGAGAAGTTTTAGCACACCACTGGAGCAAAAACAATCATGAGTTTGGACACATTTGAGAGGGTAGAGGAACAGATCTACTTTACCCACATTGCCCCTCCCTCAAGGCAGCACACCTCAGCACCAAGAGAGGCCATCTGGCCCTGTGATTTTCCTGGCAGGGAAAGGGAGAGCATGAGAGTGAGCACCAGCTACCCCAGCCATGCAGGAAGCTGCCGAGAGGCCCGTCTCTCTCTCACCCAACCCCAACCAGAGTACTGAGTCATGAGCTGCATGACGGGGGTCAGGAAGAGGCTGGAGAACTTTAGATAGGACTCTCAGAAGGCATTTAAAGGGATGCAGATCCTACTAAGTATCTCAAGGATTCCATCAAGAAGCTCACCTATGAGCCCTGGGGATGCCTCACCTGTGGATCCCCCCCGCAAATGGCACACAGACATCCCAGATCTCTGTGCACCTCCCCCATACCCACACTGTCCCCACCCTATGGCTGGCTCCCTGTTCACACTCTCAATGGCAGGGAGAGCGAACTTTGGCAGGGGACTAGTAAACACGCTCAAAAAGCTGGCTGAATCTGTGGACCAGAGAGAGACCACAAACTTCAGCTTTAGCTCTGACCTTGGAAAAGCAAAGGGGAGGTTGTGGACTCATGGCCTGGGGTGTTGTAGGATGGAGAGAAGGCACCCATCTCAAAATACTGCCACAAGAGGAAGCAAGAAGTGAGGAGCAGGCTTATTCATAGAAGGTCTGAGAAAGCCTCAGAATCTCTAGCAGAGCTGAAGGAAGGTATTTCTCTCCAGAAGTTAAGTCAGCAGCAATTGGAGGAGGTGACTACTACTTCACATTTGAAGACAGCTACACTAGACTTCAGTACTTGAAAAGAAGAAGCTTCCGCACAGCAAGAGAAACAATCAACAAAATGAAATGGCAAGTTAAAGAATGGGAGACAATATTTGTGAATCACATATCAGATAAGGGGTTAGTATTCAATATATGTATAAGGAACTCATATAGCTAAATAACAAAAAAACAAACAATCTGATTAAAAATGGGCAGAGGAACTGAACAGACATATTTCCGAAGAATACATACAGATGGCCAACAGGTACATGAAAAGATGCTCAACATCACTAATCAGGAAAATGCAAGTTAAAACCACAATGAAATATGGTTTCACATCTGTTATAATGTGAAAACAAGATATATGTTTTCATAAAAACAAGATATAATAAATGCTGGCTCAGACATAGAGAAAAAGGAACCCTTGCGCACAGTTGGTGGGAACGTAGATTGGTACAGCCACTGTGGAAAACAGTATTGAGGTTCCTTGAAAAATTAAAATAGAGCTACCATATGATTCCATATTACTTCTGAGTATATATCCAAAGGAAATGAGATCAGGATCTGCATCCCATGCTCATCGAAGCATTATTCCTAATAGCCAAGATGTGGAAATAACCCAAGTATCTCCTTCAAGTGAATGAATAAAGAAGATGTGTGATATACATAATATATATTATATATATACACATATATATGTATATCAGCTATGAGAAAGATGCAAACCCTGCCATTTGTGTCATCATGGATGGGCTTTGAGGGCATTATGTTAAGTGAAATAAAGGAAAAATAAATACTGAATGATATCACTTATATGTGGCTTCTTAAAAAATTGAATTCATAGAAACAGAGAGTTGAGTGGCAGTTGCCAGGGGCTAGAAGGTATCAGAAATTGGGAGATGTTGGTCAAAGGGCACAAACTTGTAGTAAAATAGACAGCTAGTGGGAAGCTGCTGTATAGCACAGGGAGCTCATCTCAGTGCTCTGTGATGACCTAGAGGGGTAGGATGAGGGGGGGAGGCTCAAGAGGGAGGGGATATATGTATACATATAACTGATTTACTTTGTTGTACAGCAGAAACTAACACGACGTTGTGAAGCAGTTATACTCCAATAAAAAAGAAAAAAAAAGATGAATAAGTTCTGGTGATCTAATGTACAGCATAATGACTATAGTTAATAGTACTGTATTATATACTTGAACGTGGCTGAGAGAGTAGATCCTAAATGTTATCACCACAGAAAAAGAAATGGAAATTATGTGAGGGGATTGACATATTAACCAATCCTATTGTGGTAATCATTTTACAATATATAAGTATATCAAATATCATGTTTTACAACTTAAACTTACACAATGTTATACAGGTTTTCCCCACTATCCAAAAGTACAGCATTCCTGTGAAACCTTTCATGAGCCAGAATGGCATAAAGCAAAGAAGCAATCAGTTACCTTAGCACACAGTTTTGCTAACAGATGCACAAAATAAGTCGAGATAAATCACAGGTGCTCACAGACAGTTCAAAGCTATGGCTGCTTGATGCTGAGATGCTGAGATGTTGCGTGTAGTTCCAGGGGAAGGAGCTTGGCTGTGCTCTCTTGCTGCTCATGGAGCATGCTGCCTATATAATGTCTCTTTGCAAAACAAATGCTCTTTTTTTCATAAAAGTGAAAATCCTCTCTGAATTTCTTTCAGTTAGTGAAAACAGGTACTAATGTAGGGCTTTTATAAAAGCAACATGGCAGAAAACAGCCTTTCACAAAGCCAGGGATACCTATATGTCAATTATATCTCAATATAACTGGAAAAAAATAAATGCTCTACTACACATAAATAAAAAAAAGTTTGAGGTGCAGTGATTTTTACCTCAAATAATTATTAAGTCAACTCAGCTTCTAAGATCAGAAAATAAAGTTTAGAGAATAGAGCCAGTATGGACACTAGGCTTGCTTCTCTGTGACTTTCTTAAACAAATGCAGTAATTACTAAAATAGGGTACCTCCCCCAAGAGATTGCTACTGTCTATTTTTGTAAGAACATTTACAGCATTCTATTATATGAAAATTGGCAAATAATAAATGTGCTATGAAATCATTCCAGGTTTTCTTTAATCAGAAGGAAATAGAAAGTAGGTAGGTCTATGAATGTTTTAGAGGATTGTTACTTTCATGGTAATATTTTGCCTGTTAATTGAATGAAAAAATAATTATAATTTTATGAAAGGATGAGAAAATAAATGAATTGCCTTTGGGGGAAAAATCTACTTTTTAATTTACATGATTAGATCTATAAATTTTACCCCCATAGTCAACCGTATATATATATATTGTTCACCATGTTTGTCCAATCTAAAAAATTATTCTCACAAAACTTTTATTAGCTTTTTTTGCCATGAAGTTTTTGTTTTTGTTTTTTTGGAGATTTTTTCTTTTTTTTTTTTTTGGCTGCGCACCACTGCTTGCGGGATCTTAGTTTCCCAACTAGGGGCTGAACCCGGGCCCTCAGCAGTGCAGAGTCCTAAACCACTGGACTGCCAGGGAATTCCCATGAAATTATTTTTAAAAACTCATCAGCCTTGAATAAAATGAGTAGACTTTGGATAAAAAAATAAAAACAAAACAAAAGAAAGACATACCTGTTATTCATTCTGCATAGTATTGCATGATGCCTAGTGGTGTGAAAATAACCAAACAAAAGAGCAACTAAAAATATTAAAGGAAGTCTCCTTTTATTTAGGTATCATAACCTTCCATACATCTCATAAGTAGATGCATTGTCAATAAATTTTTACTCGAGTATAATTATTTTTTTCCAAATTTGCCATTATGTGTTTTGATCAATTATTTATTAATAACAATTTTATTGTAAATTTAAGCTGGAAAAATATTTCATATTTAGAGCCTGATGTTAGTAAAATGTGATCAGTTAAAATTTTAATTTATATACTTAAAAATGATCTTTGAACTTGACAGCGATCTTCTCAAAAGACTAGGAATGTCATCTTAAAAGTACTGGGGGAAAAAATAATTTACAACCCAGAACTTGATACTCAGCAAAACTATTTTTCAAAAGTGCTGTCAAAGTAAGCATATTTCTCATATACCAAAAATTAGAGAATTCTTTATCACCAATAAAAGAAATATTAAAGAATTTCTTCATAAGGAAAATGATCCCAGAAAGAAACAAAAAAAGTAACTGTATAAAACAACAATAATAATGTAATCTGTGCCTAGAATATATGTATAATTGAAAGGCATATCACTAACATATAAAGCGGGAGCAAAAAATGATCTTTGAAGAAGTAAATAGCAGCAATAATAAATATTATATTACTAGCTACAAATTTACAGAAATTCAGTCATTTTCTGTTTTCATTCTTTCATTGAGTAAATCGTTTTTTTATTATCTCCAGTACACATTGGGATAATTGTTTTAGGAGCTACAAAAATGAATCAGCTTGAGCTTACAAGCTAATAGATGGACTAACATATGTAAATAAGTAAGTATTAAAGATACGAGGGGCTTCCCTGGTGGCGCAGTGGTTGAGAGTCCACCTGCCGATGCAGGCAACACGGGTTCGTGCCCCGGTCCGGGAAGATCCCACATGCCGCGGAGCGGCTGGGCCCGTGAGCCATGGCCGTTGAGCCTGCGCTTCCGGAGTCTGTGCTCCTCAAAAAAGATATGAGAAGATGTTAAGAGCCATAACGGAAGTAGTGAAGTATTGTATTAATTAGACATTTAATATTGATATACCATGATTCCTAGGTAATTAGAATTCTGAACATTGAACTCATATTGAAGAACTGTAAAATCATATCATAAAGAGAGTACAGTGATATTATAGCCAATCGTTTCCATGCCTCACCAGGTCTCTAAAAAGCAGGTCACTGAGTTTCTTGTTTGAACCTCTCAGCATTTAGACCTTTGTATGTATCTTATACATGATAGAAATCCAAAACGTGAATGAAGGAACAAATGGGCATAGAGGAAATTACTAAGGCAAGACTGAAGATAGTATAGCCTCAGTTGGTGTAATGAGAAAAGATTTCCCATGTTTTTACCCCATTAAAATTTACTAAGTCATGTCTTGTACTCAGGCTATAGTAGATTAAATCCTGGCCTTGATTTTTCCAGGCTGCTGAGTTAAAAGAGACCATATTCTCACATATTATTGGAAAAATAATTCATATGACCTTCAGGAACTTGTATAAGTATAAATAGGTATGTCCAGCCTCTATTACAGTGAAAATACATTTAGAATTATTTTTTCAAACTGCCTTATAACTTATAAAAATCATGTTTGATAGCCAATGTTAATACCTTAACTCTGATAATATGTTTTCAAATTGCAGAACCTAATATTTTTAAAGTGACTCGAAATTTTAAGCCTGTGGTTGCTATCCTGAAGATAAATTTAGTTGTAATTGGGATTCATTGTCGCTCAGCCAGGAGGTTGTCATTAAAACAAATTGACAATGGGAGCATTGGCTGAGCTCTCAAATGGTTGCTTCATCTGTTTGGAAAATCTCTCTGTGACCTATCAGCATCTATCTTGACAGACTCTAGAATGAGAGTGAAAAGGATCTTGGCTCATGTAAGGAAAGGTGCCCCTTTGATGTCAATTTATAAAGTAGCCTCAGTATGACTAATAAATCAGGCTCAACTGTGGTTCCTAAAATTACCTACCCAGATGCAACAAGCCATTGCATGCTACCATATACAGCTCTTACCAAGTTTCATTAATATTTTATAAGAGAAAACTAAATACTCAGGTTTTTAGAAGGATATGTGCATAGGATTAAATAAACACATGCATGTAAAACGTTTACAATAACATTTAGAACAGTGCTTGCACATTTAAGTACTCAATAAGTGTGACTGTTACCATTAGCTAAATACACTTAAAAAAGGTCACTTAAGGGGAATAAACACTTTCTGTTTTGGTTCTCTTATTTGGTTAGTTCATATTTAGTCTCAAATTTAAGTGAAAATGTATAATTTTCATAAATTGAAAACAATTATGTAATTATAATAATTTTATAATGTAATTCTAATAATTCCTTATTTTATGTACTGTAATTTTATGTACCTTATATTTTCATATTTCTTACACTTATTTCACACCTACAAGAACCTTGTTAGGTGGCCAAGGAAAATCCTGTTACAGCCTCTTATTACAGAACAAGGACTAGCGTCTTAGACAAGTTACGTTTCCAAGCATACACAGTTATTTTAATCCTACAGGAACCAGCTAAGAAAACAGTACATTTTTGCCAATGGCAAGCCTAGTGATCTCTCCACCACCTGTGTGACCTTGTAGTGGTGCAGCAAAACCAGGGGTTCTGTTTATTTATTTTGTTTTCTTTATAAGTGAAAAAGCAAAATGGTATACTGAAAAAAGCTTTGGGGTAAATAGACCTGGGGGTTGAATGCTGTCTCTGCTGCTTTGGTAATAATTATTTTCATTTACTAAGTACCTCTCATATATCAAGCAATTCATGGAAATTTAGTTAACTTTTGGAACAATTCTGCAAAGTTGGTGCCACTGCTCTCATTTTATAGATGGAGGTACAGAACTGAGGCTCAAAAGAGGTCACTTTGTAAAAAGCAAGCAGCCAGTGTGGTCTGGAGTACAAACTCGTCCTCTGCATTTTATCGTTTTGATTTCTATCAAACTGTGTGGTAATGCTCATGCAATGCACTTTGCCTCATTGAACCTTAGTTTCTTCATTTGTAAAATGGTGATGATACTACCACTTTGCATGATTTTTGTGAGGTTTAAATAAAAATATAGCTAAGCCTGTTAATAGGAGGAATTCTAAAAAATGGTTGCTCTTATTTTAGCCAGCTCTGTCATTGCCTTTTTGTGCATAGTCTTATTATTTAAATAAACTATATATGATTTTGTGCTTTAAAGAAGCCTCACATTTGACTAAATTTTGCAACAACCAATCAGGTACTCATTTTATGTTGGAGTGATAAAAGAACTTTTTGATGCTATTTTTATGTTTAATATCAGTTGTGAGCAAAACTGATGTGGAATGCAAGCTTTTAATTTTTTATTTCCCTTAAGGAAGTCTCCTTAGGTGTATACTTACCTATATAAGAGCCACATATTTTCAGAAAATATCTGAAAATAAACATTTTCCTCACTAAATTCTATAACTTAAATATTACTTTACTTGGCAGATTGCCATTAAGCTTGAGACTCTCGTTTTTGTAAAACATTGTGGAGCCAGAGCTCAGTTTCTAAGTCAACACACCTTTATCTGATAAATTATAAGCATCAAAGAAAAATACATGGAGTTTTACAGATCTGTAGAAATCTGAGAAGCATCGTTTTGGGCGTCAGGAAACTGAATAAAATGTTCAATTTCAAATAAGAAAAAAAATGGAAAGTGATTAGACATTCACTTACTTTTTAATTGTATATCAATAAGTTTTAATTAGGCCACTTTACACGTTTCAGTGATCTCTCTATAAAAAAAACCACTGACTTCTTTAAATCTTTCAAAATTTGCTATTTATATATTTTTCTATGTTTGTAAATGCAAATTTGGCCTGTTTTTAATTAATATTGACAGTGCAAATAAAATATGCATTGCAAACTATTAGAAAATATGTTGAATGGACTCAAGACAACATTAAGTATTCTACCCCAGTTTTTGGAACAGGCTTAGGAAGATGTGCCATGAACTTCTCTCCTCAAACTGTTACTTTTGTATCTATAGGTAAATTTGCTCAATCTTCACTTAAAGAAATAATATGTTGTGAAACATATTTAGCTAAAAACTATGAATTTACTTCTTCTCTTCTAACACTGAGTGGAAATTTAGAACTGAGAAGGACTTCTCAGATCAGCGAATCCAATAATTTTATTTTACAGGTAAAGAAGCTGAGAAAGAGAGGGCTAAGTTAGAGTCAAACAGCTAATTAAGCCATAAGCTACAACCAGAACCCAGAGTTTTTGGGTTTTCTGTGTTATGTCCAGTATATTAGACTGCCTCACTTTTGGTAGCAAAACAGCTCCTTACGTTCTTATTCCACCCTTCTATTTGAATAATATGGCAAATATTTCTATAATGATAGACACATAATAAATGTTTTAATATAGAAATACTTGTAAGTGTAGAATGTTGTGATCATGTGACACACATTATTCTCAAATAATTGTGTTTGTCTGTTTTGACTTGTTTGGGGGCTATCTAAAGAACTGAGACAGGCGCTTGCTTTTGTTTTATTTAACATGGAACGCTCTCAGGGCAGAAAAGGTGTCATGCAGAGGGTATTCTTTGTAACGTGAATGGTATTGCCTGAGAAAATAGATTACAGTTGGTAGCAAACAATAGACATGCCAAAAGGCTGGAAGAAAAGCTGGAAAGAGAGTTTCTAAGGGAAATTAGGGCCTTGAAATGCACTTTCATATACCAAAAATTTAGAAAGGCACATGTAAGCCCAGGGCAGAAAGAGCACACAGAAAAGAGTAAGAAGACCTTAAGCTTTCTCTGATTGAGTTCTAGGCTCAGCACAAGCTGAAAGTGAAGGTTAAGGCAGAGTTAAATGACCTGGCTAAGCTTTGAAAGAGTGTCCCCAACATAGAGCCAATCTACAAAGACTGGGACAGATCTCTCTCTTCCTCCCTCCCTCCCTCCCTTCCTCCAGGAAATCTCTGTCAAAACACTAGTTAACCACAAGGAAGGAATAAACTTTTTAGAGATAACACACAATTAAGAATACAGAGTTTGTAAGAACAATTTAGAAAAGCCACTAAGCAAACAAACAACTTGAGGGCAGAATCTGATTTCAAAAGTTACCATATTATAATATTCAAAATTTCCAGTTTTCAACAAAAAATATGAAACATGCAAAGAAACAAAAGAGTATGGCCCAGTCACAGGAGATATTAATAAAAACTGTCCCTGAGGAAGCTCATATATCAGACTTACTAGACAAATACTTTAAGTCAACTGTATTACATATGTTCATAGGGCTAAAGAAAACCATGGACAAAGAAATAAAGGAAACTAGGAGAATTATATTTCAACAAATAGAGAATATTGATAAAGAGGTAGAAATTATAAAAGGAACTACACATAAATCTGGAGCTGAAAAATATAATAACTGAAAATCTTACTAAGAGATCTCAGTAGAAGATCTGAGCAGGCACAAGAAAGAATTTGTGAACTGAAAGTGAGAACAATTGAAATTATCCAGTCTGAGAAGAAAAAATAAATGAAGAAAAATGAATAAAGTCTAAGATCTATGGGACATCATCAAGCATCATGGTGCACCTAGACTAGACATAATGGGTACGTAAGTGCATAGACATAATAGGCATTCCAGAAAGAAAAGGGAGAGAGAAAGGTCCAGACAGAATATTTAAAGACATAATAGTCACACAATTCCCAATCTGATTTTAAAAAAAAATAAAGGATCTACACATCCAACAAGATCAATGTGGATAAACGCAAAGAGATCAATACCAAGACATTATAATCAAATCACCCAAAGAAAAAGACAAAAACAGAATCTTGAAAGCAACAAAAAAGAAGTGACTCATTGCATAGAAGGAATACTTAATAAGATTAGCAGCTAGTTTCTCATCAGAAACCACAGAGGCCAAAAGGCAGTGAGATGACATGTATAAAGTACTGGAAGAAAGAAACAAAAAAACCCACCTATCACTAATTCTATATCTTGCAAAATTGTCATTCAAAAATGAAAGAGATATTAAGACATTTCCAGATAAAGATAAGATTTTTGCTAGTATATCTGCTGTACAATAAATACTAAAGGAAATTCCTAGAGCAGCAATGAAGGGATACTAGCTAGTAATGCAAAACCATATGAAGAAATAGAGAACACTGGCAAAAGTAATTACATAGGTAAATACAAAAGCCAGTGTTATTGTGATTTTTAACTCCCCCTTTTTTCTTATGTGATTAAAAAAATACATAAAACAATAATTATATATTGATATTAAAGGATACACAATGTAAAAAGATGTAATTTGTGACAACAGCATGAAGGAGAAGGGATGGAACTGTATAGGAACAGAGTTTTATATACTACTGCAGCCAAAATGTTATTAATTCAAAATAGGTTGTTATAAGTTTAAGAAGCTAATTGTAATGCCCAGGGCAACAGTGAAGAAAATAAAAAATATACAGAAAAGAAAATGAGAAAGGAATCAAAATAATACAGTACTAAAATCAGTTAAAAACAGTAGATGGCAATAATGGAGGAATTAAATACAAATATATGACATATAGAAAACAAATAGGAAAATGATAGAAATAAGTCCTTATCAATAATCACATTAAATGTAAATTAATTAAAGTCTTCAGTTAAAAGGCTGTGATTGGTAGAATGGTAAAATAGTATGATTCAGCCATATGCTGTCTAAAAGAGATTCACCTTAGATACAAAGAAACAAATAGGTTGAAAAGATATTCCATTCAATAGTAATGAAAGGAGAGCTGGGGAGGCTACACTGATATGAACAAAATAGACTTTAAGTCAAAAAATTTTTACGAGAGACAAAGAAGGACATTGTATACAGGCGTACCTCTGAGAGATTGTGGGTTCAATTCCAGACCACCACAATAAAGAGAATATTGCAATGAAGCAAGTCACATGATTTTTTTGGCTTCCCAGTGTAGATAAAAATTATGTTTACACTATACTGTGGTCTATGAAGTATGCAAAATATTATGTCTATAAAAACAATGTACATGCCTTAATTTAAAAAATACAAAACAAAAAATCTTACAATAGTAACATCAAAGATGGCTGATCACTGACCATCATAACAAACATAATAATAATGAAACATTTTGAAATATTGTGAGAATTACCAAAATGTGACACAGAGACCTGAAGTAAGCAACTGCTGTTGGAAAAATGGCATCAATAGACTCGCCTGATGCACAGTTTCCCCAAATGAAGACCCAACGCAGCCAGAACTAAAGGAAGGGAGGGAGGGAGAGAGGGAGGGAGGGAGGGAGGGAGGGAGGGAGGAAGGAAGGAAGGAAGGAAGGAAGGAAGGAAGGAAGGAAGGAAGGAAACTACAGACCAATATCTCTTATGAACATAGGTGTAAAAATCCTCAAAAAGCACTGTCAGACTGAATTCCTTTTTAAAAAGTTGTGTAAAACATATATAAAGGTTTTATTTGTGCTTACAGTGTAGTTGTAGCTGTTATTTTTCAAGTCTTGGATTTTTAGGTATATTAACAATTGCGCTATTGCAATCTTGTATAATTTACCAATTTTGTCAATTATTGAGATGTGCTTTAAATCTACTATAATGGTGGATTTATTAACTTTCCCTGGTAGTTGTGTCAAGTTCTTATTTTTTGTGTAACTTGTTGGCCACATAAAAGTTTAGATTTTTTTCTTTTTTTTTGTGGTACGCGGGCCTCTCACTGTTGCGGCCTCTGCCGTTGCGGAGCACAGGCTCCGGATACGCAGGCTCAGTGGCCATGGCTCATGGGCCCAGCCGCTCCACGGCATGTGGGATCTTCCCGGACCGGGGCATGAACCCGTGTCCCCTGCATCAGCAGGCAGACTCTCAACCACTGCGCCACCAGGGAAGCCCATAAAAGTTTAAATTTTTTTATCTTTTTGGAGAAATGAACCATTTACCCTTTGGTAGCCATAGCTTTTATCTTTAGTAATGCTTTTTTGCTGTTCTTTCTGATATTCTTAGAGTTCCATCAGCTTTCCTTTGTTCACTAGTTGTTTGGCATATCTTTTTCTATACTTTTACTTTCAAACATATCTGTATACTTATATTTAAGGTGTGTCTCTTTTAAGAGATATATAACTGGATTTTGTTTTTTTAATCCAATTTCGCTTTATCAGTTAGGGTAGACTAGATTGCTGTAAAAAATATATAATAGATTCAATGTTTCATTTATTTATCTTTCATATGATGGTCCTGACTCTCCTGCACATGGCCACCCTGTAGTGCCTTTTTGTCTCTGTGTTAGAGAGTGGAAGATGAAAAAGTGTGAAACTACCTGTGTTGGAGATTTTTGTGGGAAAGGCCTGGAAGCAGTACTTGTTCTTACATTTGACTGGCTGGAATGAAATTCATAACACTACCTGAAGACATCTGGGGTGTGGAGTCTTTTTGTACTCAAGAAAAAAGGGAGACAATTTTCATGAGTATCTGTAACTGTCTTTGCCATAGTGATAATCTGGTTATTTTAATTAATAATTTTAATCCATTCATATTTATTATGATTACTGATGTATTTGCCTTCATTTCTCTCTTGTCATCTGGTGCTATTTATCTTATTCTTCCAGACATTTTTTTTGTTTTTCTGTGTGGTAACTCGATTTTTTTTTTTTTTACATCTTTATTGGAGTATAATGGCTTTACAATGTTGTGTTAGTTTCTGCTGTATAACAAAGTGAATCAGCTATATGCATATATATATCCCCATATCCCCTCCCTCTTGCCTCTCCCTCCCACCCTCCCTATCCCACCTATGTAGGTGGTCACAAAGCACTGAGCTGATCTCCCTTGGCTATGCAGCTGCTTCCCACTAGCTAGCTATTTTACATTTGGTTGTCTATATATGTCAGTGCTACTCTCTCACTTCGTCCTAGCTTACCCTTCCCCCTCCCCGTATCCTCAACTCCGTTTTCTACATCTGCATTTTTATTCCTGTCCTGCCCCTAGGTTCGTGAGAACCACTTCTTTGTTTTTTTTTAGATTCCATATATATGTATTAACATATGGTATTTGTTTTTCTCTTTCTGACTTACTCCACTCTTTATGACAGACACTACATCCATCTACCTCACTACAAATAACTCAATTTTGTTTCTTTTCATGGCTGAGTAATACTCCATTGTATATATGTGCCTCATCTTCTTTATCCATTCATCTGAGGTTGGACACATAGGTTGCTTCCATGTCCTGGCTATTGCAAATAGTACTGCAGTGAACATTGTGGTACATATCTCTTTTTGAAAGTGGATTTCTGAAGATATATGGCCAGTAGTGGGATTGCTGGATCATATGGTAGTTCTGTTTTTACTTTTTTAAGGAACCTCCATACCGTTCTCCATAGTGGCTGTATCAATTTACATTCCCACCAACAGTGCAAGAGGGTTCCGTTTTCTCCACACCATCTCCAGCATTTCTTGTTTGTAGATTTTCTGATGACGCCAATTCTACCTGGTGTGAGGTGATACCTCATTGTAGTTTTGATTTGCACTTCTCTAATAATTAGTGATGTTGAGCAGCTTTTCATGTGCTTCTTGGCCATCTGTATGTCTTCTTTGGAGAAATGTCTATTTAGGTCTTCTGCCCATTTTTGGATTGGGTTGTTTGTTTTTTTGATATTGAGCTGCATGAGCTGCTTGTAAATTTTGGAGATTAATCCTTTGGCAGTTGCTTCATTTACAAATATTTTCTCTCATTCTGAGGGTTGTCTTTTCTTCTTGTTTATGGTATCCTTTGCTGTGCAAAAGCTTTTAAGTTTCATTAGGTCCTATTTGTTTATTTTTATTTCCATTACTCTAGGAGGTGGGTCAAAAAGGATCTTGCTGTGATTTATGTCATAGAGTGTTCTGCCTATGTTTTCCTCTAAGAGTTGTATAGTGTCTGGCCTTACATTTAGGTCTTTAATCCATTTTGAGTTTAGGTCTTTAATCCATTTTGAGTTTATCCTCCTGTATGGTGTTAGGAAGTGTTCTAATTTCATTCTTTTACATGTAGCTGTCCAGTTTTCCCAGCACCACTTATTGAAGAGGCTGTCTTTCCTCCATTGTATATTCTTGCCTCCTTTGTCAAAGATAAGGTGACCATATGTGTCTAGGTTTGCCTCTGGGCTTTCTCTCCTATTCCATTGATCTATATTTCTGTTTTTTGTGCCAGTACCATGCTTTCTTGATTACTGTAGCTTTGTATTATATTCTGAAGTCAGGAACCCTGATTCCTTCAGCTCTGTTGTTCATTCTCAAGATTGCTTTGGCTATTTGGGGTCCTTGTGTTTCCATACAAATTATGAAATTTTTTGTTCTAGTTCTGTGAAAAATGCCATTGATAGTTTGATAGGGATTGCATTGAATCTGTAGATTGCTTTGGGTACTATAGTCATTTTCACAATGTTGATTCTTCCAATCCAAGAACATGGTATATATCTCTCCATCTGTTTGTATCATCTTTCATCTCTTTCATCAGTGTCTTATAGTTTTCTGCACACATGTCCTTTGTCTCCTTAGGTAGGTTTATTCCTAGGTATTTATTTTTTCTGTTGCAATGATAAATGGGAGTGTTTCCTTAATTTCTCTTTCAGATTTCTTGTCATTAGTGTATAAGAATGCAAGAGGTTTCTGTGCACTAATTTTGTATCCTGCAACTTTACTAAATTCATTAATTAGCTCTAGTAGTTTTCTGGTAGCATCTTTAGGTTTCTCTATGTATATAGTATCATGTTGTCTGCAAACAGTGACAGTTTTATTTCTCTTCTGATCAGGATTCCTTTTATTTCCTTTTCTTCTCTGATTGCCATGGCTAAAACTTCCAAAAGTATGTTAAATAATAGTGGTAAGAGTGGGCACACTTGTCTTGTTCCTGATCTTAGATGAAATGGTTTCAGTTTTTCACCATTGAGAATGATGTTGACTGTGGGCTTGTCATATATGGCCTTTATTATGTTGAGGTAGGTTCCCGCTATGTGCACTTTCTGGAGAGTTTTTATCATAAATTGGTGTTGAATTTTGTCAAAAGATTTTCCTGAATCTATTGAGATTCTCATATGGTTTTTATCCTTCAGTTTTTTAATATGGTATATCACATTGATTGATTTGCCTATATTGAAGAATCCTTGCATTCCTGGGATAAACCACACTTGATCATGGTGTATGATCCTTTTAATATGTTATTGGATTCTGTTTGCTAGTATTTTGCTGAGGGTTTTTGCATCTATTTTCATGAGTGATATTGGTCTGTAATTTTCTTTTTTTGTAGTATATTTGTCTGGTTTTGGTATCAGCGTGATGATGGCCACATAGAATGGGTTTGGTAGTGTTCCTTCCTCTGCAGTTTTTTGGAAGAGTTTGAGAAGGATAGGTGTTAGCTCTTCTCTAAATGTTTGATAGAATTCACCCTGAAGCCATCTGCTCCTTGTTTGTTGGAAGATTTTTTGTTGGAAGATTTTTAATCCCGGTTTCAATTTCAGTGCATGTGATTGGTCTGTTCATATTTTCTATTTCTTCCTGTTTCAGATTTGGACAGTTGTACTTCTTTTCCTAAGAATTTGTCCGTTTCTTCCAGGTTGTCCATTTTATTGGTATATAGTTGCTTGTAGTAGCCTCTCATGATCCTTCGTATTTCTGCAGTGTCAGTTATTACTTCTCCTTTTTCATTACTAATTCTGTGATTTGAGTCTTCTCCCTTGTTTTCTTGATGTGTCTGGGTAATGGTTTATCAGTTTTGTTTATCTTCTCAGAAAACCAGCTTTTAGTTTTATTGATCTTTGCTATTGTTTCCTTCATTTCTTTTTCATTTATTTCTTATCTGATCTTTATGATTTCTTTCCTGCTAACTTTGGGGGTTTTTTGTTCTTCTTTCTCTAATTGCTTTAGGTGTAAGGTTAGGTTGTTTCTTTGAGATTTTTCTTGTTTCTTGAGGTAGGATTGTATTCCTATAAACTTCCCTCTTAGAACTGCTTTTGCTGAGTCCCATAGGTTTTGGGTTGTCGTGTTTCCATTGTCATTTGTCTCTAGGTATTTTTTGATTTCCTCTTTGATTTCTTCAGTGATCTCTTGGTTATTTAGTAGCGTATTGTTCAGCCTCCCTGTGTTTCTATATTTTACAGATTTTTTTTTCCTGTAATTGATATCTAGTCTCATAACATTGTGGTCAGAAAAGATGCTTGATATGATTTCAATTTTCTTAAATTTACTGAGGCTTGATTTGTGACCCAAGATACGATGTATCCTGGAGAATGTTCCAGGTGCACTTGACAAGAAAGTTTATTCTGTTGTTTTTGGATGGAATGTCCTATAAATATCACTTAAGTCCATCAGGTCTGATGTGTCATTTAACACTTGTGTTTCCTTATTTATTTTCATTTTGGATGATCTGTCCACTGGTGAAAGTGGGGTGTTAAGGTCCCCTACTATGATTGTGTTACTGTTGATTTCCTTTTATGGCTGTTAGCATTTGCCTGATGTGTTGAGGTGGTCCTATGTTCAATGCATAAATATTTACAATGGTTATATCTTCTCTGTTTGATCCCTTGATCATTATATAGTGTTCTTCTTTGACTCTTGTAACAAAGTCTTTATTTTAAAGTCTATTTTGTCTGATATGAGAATTGCTACTCTAGCTTTCTTTTGATTTCCATTTGCATGGAATATCTTTTTCCATCCCCTCACTTTCAGTCTGTATGTGTCCCTAGGTCTGAAGTGGGTCTCTTGTAGACAGCATATATATGGGTCTTGTTTTTGTATCTGTTCAGGCAGCCTGTGTCTTTTGGTTGGAGCGTTTAATCCATTTACATTTAAGGTAGTTATCAATATATATGTTCCTATTGCCATTTTCTTAATTACTTTGGGTTTGTTTTTGGAGGTCTTTTCCTTCTCTTGTTTTTCCCACCTAGAGAAGTCCCTTTAGCATTTGTTGTAAAGCTGGTTTGGCAGTGCTGAATTCTCTTAAGTTTTTCTTGTCTGTAAAGCTTTTAATTTCTCTGTTGAATCTGAATGAGTTCCTTGCTGGGTAGAGCAGTCTTGGTTGTAGGTTTTCCTGTTTCATCACTTTAAATATGTCCTGCTACTCCCTTCTGGCTTGCAGAGTTTCTGCTGAAAGATCAGCTGTTAACCTTATGGGGATTCCCTTGTATGTTATTTGTTGCTTTTCCCTTGCTGCTTTTAATATATTTTCTTTGTGTTTAATTTTTGATAGTTTGAATAATATGTGTCTTGGCATGTTTCTCCTTGGATGTATCCTGTATGGGACTCTCTGTGCTTCCTGGTCTTTATTGACTATTTCCTTTCCCATATTAGGGGAGTTTTCGACTTTAATCTCTTAAAATATTTTCTTAGTCCCTTTTTTTTGTTTGTTTTCTTCTTCTGAGACCCCTATAATTCTAATGTTGGTGTGTTTAATGTCCCAGAGGTGTCTGAGACTCTCAATTCTTTTCTTTTTTTTTTCTTTATTCTGCTCTACGATAGTTGTTTCCACTATTCTATCTTAAGGTGACTTACCCGTTCTTCTGCCTCAGTTACTCTGTTATTGATTCCTTGTAGAGAATTTTTAATTTCATTTATTGAGTTGTTCATCATTGTTTGTTTGCTGTTTAATTCTTTTAGGTCCTTGTTAAACGTTTTTTTAAATTTTCTCCATTCTATTTCCCAGATTTTTGGATCATCTTTACTATAATTACTCTGAATTCTTTTTCAGGTAGACTGCCTATTTCCTCTTCATTTGTTTGGTTTGGTTGGTTTTTACCTTGCTCCTTCATCTGCTGCATACTTCTCTGTTTTACCATTTTGTTTAACTTACTGTGTTTGGAGTCTCCTTTTTGCAGGCTGTAGGTTTGCAGTTTCTCTTATTTCTGGTGTCTGCCCCCAGTGGGTGAGTTTGGTTCAGTGGCTGTGTAGGCTTCCTGGTCGGGGGGACTGGTGCCTGTGTTCTGTTGGCTGGGCCTGGATCTCGTCCTTCTGGGAGGGCAGGGCTGTGTCCGGTGGTGTCTTTCGGGGTGTCTGTGAACTTAGTATGACTTTAGGCAGCCTCTCTGCTAATGGGTGGTGTTGTGTTCCTGTCTTGCTAGTTGTTTGGCATGGGGCGTCTAGCACTGGAGCTTGCTGGCTGTTGAGTGGAACTGGATCTCTGTGTTGAGTTGGAGATCTTTGGGAGTGCTCATACCAATTAATATTATGTGGTGCTGGGAGGTCTCTGGTGGTCCAATGTCCTGGACTCGGCTCTCCCACCTCAGAGGCTCAGGCCTGACACCCAGCCGGAGCACCAAGATGGCTCAGAAGAAAAGGAAGAAAAAATTTTAAAAAATGAAAAGATAGCACCCCAAAACAAATGGTAAAAGCAAAACTAAACAGACAAAATCACACAAAGAAACATACACACACACACACACTCACAAAAAGAAAGAAGAAAAAGGAAGAGAGCAACCTAACCAATAAGCAAATCCACCAATGATAACAAGCACTAAAAACTAAAGTAAGATAAACATAAAATCAAAAACAAATCAGACACTGAAATCAAACCCCAAGTCTACAGTTGCTCCTAAAGTCCACTGCCTCATGTTTGGGAACATCCGTTGTCTATTCAGGTATTCCAGAGATGCAGCATTTATCAAGTCGATTGTGGGGATTTAATCCGCAGCTCCTGAGGCTGCATGGAGAAATTTCCCTTTCTCTTCTTTGTTCACAAGCTCCTGGGGTTCACCTTTTGTTCTGGCTCCACCTCTGCATGTAGGCCACTCTCAGGCCTCTCTTCTCAGCCCAGACAGGTGTGGGTTAAAGCAGTGGCTAATTAGAACTCTCTTGCTCACTCAGGCCGGGGAGAGGAAGGAGTATGGTAGTCATAATTGTAATGTGGGGCATGCCTGCAGCAGCAGAGGCAAGCGTGACATTGCAGAAACCTGTGGTGCGCCATGTGTTCTCCCAGGGAAGTTGTCCCTGAATCTCAGGACCTTGGCAGTGGCATGCTACACAGGCTCCCGGGGTGGTGTGGGTAGTTACCTGCACTTGCACACAGAATTCTTGGTGGCAACAGTGGCAGTGTTAGCGGTTCATGCCTGCCTCTGGGGTCCGAGCTGATATCCACAGCTCTCACCTTCAGCTCGTCTGTGGAGCTCACTTAGGCGGTACTCTGCAGTCTGTGGGCACATGGAACAGGAAGCCCCTCTCCTTGTGCACCACGAAACAATGGTCTCTTGCTTCTCCAGTAGGTCCAGACATTTTCCTGGACTCCCTACCGGCTAACTGGTGCACTAGCCCCCTTCAGGCTGTGTTCACACAGCCAACCCCAGTCCTGTCCCTGGGATCTGACCTCTGAAGCCCGAGCCTCAGCTCTCACCCCGCCCGCCCCGGCAGGTGATCGGTCAAGCCTCTCAGGCTGGTGAGTGCTGGTCGGCACCGATCCTCTCTGCAGGAATCTCTCCACTTTGCCCTCCCCTCCCTGTGGCTGTGCTCTCCTCTGTGGCTCCAAAGCTTCCCCCCACCTCCCACCATCTCCGCCCACCAAGGGGCTTCCTAGTGTGTGGAAGTTTTTCCTCCTTCACAGCTCCCTCCCACTGGTGCAGGTCCTGTCCCTATCCTTTTGTCTCTGTTTATTCTTTTTTCTTTTGCCCTACCCAGGTACGTGGGGAGTTTCTTGCCTTTTGGGAGGTCTGAGGTCTTCTGCCAGCGTTCAGTAGGTGTTCTGTAGGAGTTGTTCCACATGTAGATGTATTTTTGATGCTTTTGTGGGGAGGAAGGTGATCTCCACGGCTTACTCCTCCACCATCTTGAAGGTCTCTGGTGTCTTCCAAACATTTTGTCCCTTCTTTTCCTCTTATGTTTTATTTTCTCCCTGTATTTTGGAAGTTATGTACTCTGACTCTGCTCTTTTAGTTTATCCTCTTAAATCATAATCGTTATATAGCTAGTGATATTCAATATTGTACTCTTCCCCTTCAAATGATATTATGACTATAGAATGCTTTAAATCTGGTTACTCCTGTCTTATATATGATTGTTTTCCAGAATCTTTATTTAATCTTTTATTTTCACCCTCATTTCAAGATAATTTTCATTATTTTCTCTGATAAACATTTTTTAAATATTGATGCACATTTTTAACAATTTCTTTGCTCATCTTTTCCCCCCTTGCCTCTCAGACTTTCCTGTTGGGAGCTGCTTTTTTCTTTCTAAAGTTTGCCTTTTAAAATTTCCTTCAGTGGGCCATACTCCTCCATGAACAATATTCTCCACTCACAGCATGCTCATTTTCCACTCACCAACCAGTGTCCATTCCCCCATACCTTTGTATATGCTGGTTTATTTCTTAAGAATAGTCTTCTTTCTTTCCTGTGATTATCCAAATCTTAAATTATGCAAAGTTCAACTGAGGTTCAGGTCAAATATGAGAGAGTGATGGACCTGAACATGGGAGGGACTCAAGACTCTACCAGGAAAGTGTTTCTAGTGACAGACATGTACTTACATAGTAAATATCATTCTTATAATCATTTCAACAAAACCAAGGAAACATTTATTAAACTAATATATTTAGAACACAGTATATCATGTTAGGTAATAGGAAAAAAAAATGAGGCTTTTCTTCCAGAATATTACAATACACATGGAGAGACAGAAAATCAGGTGTATTGATTTTCTATGTGCTGAAGTCCTGTGACAGATGATAAGTGGTTTAGAAGTTGAAAATAAGGAATCACAGTGGGGTTTGAGAGAGGTCATTATAGAGGGTTGCAGGAGCTGGGGCCTTACAAAAAATAAGGAAAAATAATTTAGAGAAGTAGAAATCACACTATTGAGATTATTGCTATATGGCATGTGCAGGAAATAATGAATCAACTAAAAGGATTGTGTACGGAAGTAGTGAGAGACAAGGTTGGAAAGAAAACTAGGAAATGTGTTTTTTAGGAGACTTGTAGGCCAGGTAATTAACGTAAGCTTTATTATCTAGGAAGTGGAGAAACATTAATTACTTTGGATTAAAGAGAGCAAGGGGAACAATATATTTTGCAGCAAGAGAAATACAAGATATGTATGTAGGATGGGTTGGAGTGGGTAATACTGAGGTATAAAGGAAAAATTATAAAAAATGTATGAGATGTTGAAAGTCTATTAAAAGAGTGTAGTATTGGAAATGAAAGAGAGAGAGAGAGGATCTTTAAACGAAAAAAAAAATCAATAAAGCAAGTAATTAAAGTAGGGAACGAATAAAATGTAAGAGTCAAACATGACTCCCAGCTATTACTGAGAGACTGGAAGCATACTAGTACAACAGACCAGCATTGGGTCTCTTAGAGGAAGTACTAATCTTATACAATATAATGATATTGTTGTTAGACATGTTGAATTTAAGGTAACATAGGGAATCCAAGATACTGGGAACAGCAGATAATTAGAGACATGAGACTAATAATAGAGAGGGAAGTTACAGCTGGAGTTGTAAGGATAATCCTTGAGTATGTTAGAGCCGAAGTCTTGAAGTGCATAAAAGCAACAATGGGCTGGGGTGGGTGTGTAGGAAGAACAAAAATAGTGAAAAGCCAGGTATTTAATCTTTAGGAAATAAGTCATTAAAAGAAATAGAAAAAGGGAAAATCTTTCACTTACAAATAGTTAATGTTGCCGTGAAAAGTGTATTACTTTTAAAAGAACCTAGTTTGTGTACTGGGGAAATATGACTCACATTTTTTTCCCCTAAACTTTCATCCCATTTCTAAAAGGGAGGCATTTCTCATGTTTTTAACAGTAGCAGAACCTATGGCACAAAGAACTTTCTAACATGTTAGATCTTAAGACAGGGTCTTCAATTCTTCAGTACTTTTTTTAATTTCTAGCCTGTTTCACATCCACATTGCATTCAATTTCCTTATTTTTTATGGAAAGGAGAAACATGAGCTGGAGGTGAAAAATGCATTTTATATGATCCAATTGATTCAAACTCTGCCATTTGATAGGTAGTGAGAATGCCCTAACAGCACTGCTATGGAGTTCTCTAATTTTTTTTTTTTGCGGCTTCATGCTGCAAGCAATTTGTCACCTGAAATTGTAATGGAACTTTCACATATTGAAATGAGAGATGGAAGCAGCCTTGTAGATCATTATGGTTATGGTAGGACAGAGTTTTAGAAAGGGACTTATAAAATTTTAAATTGATCCTACATTTGACCTTAGACAAAAAGTCAAAAATGAACAACTAGGTACTGCACTCACATAAAAGGAAATATCTCATCAGCAAACAATAAATCTGTTCTTTAAATGTCAGTTTTAACAGACCCATATAATGCTTGAAGCCAGATATCAGTCAAGTTTAAGGTCATTGTCAAACAGCAAAAAGGAATTCAATATTGAGATATTCTAAAATATATTCTTACAAAACATGAAATCCATTGATATTTTTATTTTTAGCAATTAAATAATTACAAATCTATATTAGTACACCTATAGGAAAATTGGGAACTTGCAAAAATACAACTGAGAGATACAAAAATTCCACTGTTTTGGATCTGCAATTAGATCTTCACAAACAATTGCTGGCCAATCAACACTTTGTCAGTCATAATCTCTATTATCCCAAAACAAATAAGAACATGTGTTTGTACAGCCTGCATGCTAGAAAATGAGCACTGGGACCTAGATAATCATAACCCTTAACTTTGGAAGGCTGAGTAATCTAGGGGCTTAAAAAAGGCCCTGAAAGTCTGCATTGAGACCCTGGCTCCAGGAGGAAGTACAATCTGGCGAAGGTATGATCCTCAGGTTTCAAGGCTATAATATAATAAAACCTACCTGCAAGTTTGTTGTGAAGATAAAAAGAGATAATCATGCAAGTTGTCTAGGATCTAATAGGAGCAATAGTTCCTTTTACTGCTAAGCTTTAGAAGTTTATCAAATCTAGACAACAATGGGTTCATGTGACCGTATAGAAGCATACAATGATAGTATACAATTATCATACTTATACCCATGTTTAACTTATAGGCATATAAGCATCTTATATACATGAAAAATGTGGTCTTTTCTAAAAGTGGTGAGCAAAGCTTATCAATGACACTAAAATTTTAGATATAAGTGAGTTACACAAAAGGTCTAGCCACGTGGTCATTCTGGGGAAGCTTGCAAAGGATGCGATAAGGGTAATGAAAATCAGATCTTGCATTAGTCACATTGGGCAGCCATACAAAATACCACAGATTGGGTGGTGTAAACAGCAAACATTTATTTTCTCACAGTTCTGGAGGAGAGAAAGTTCAAATCAAGGTGCTGACTTATTTGATTTCTGGTGAGGACTCTCTTCCTGGCTTGCAGGCAGCTGTGTGCAAAAATAGATTGTGGATTATTTCCAACTCGCACTCCTCTGCAATAATGTGCCACCCCATAGAATGAGCCAAGTACCCTTTCCCACACCATTGGTGTGGGGCTTAACCATGTGACTTATCTTTCCCAGTGGAATGAGAGAGGGCATAACACAGAGGTTTTACATGTGCTTCCTTGTTTTAGTTGGGCTTCCTGTGCTGCTTCTCCGCTAAGAGAAAAGTACGTTCTGAGAAGCCATTGGTTGAAGGATGAGATACTAGAGCACATTTGAACCTCAACATAGCCCACAGTAGAACTCTCCTAGCTCAACTGCAGACACATGAGAAAAAAGAGAAAAAGATTTATTTCTGGGAATTTTGTTTCCTCAGCATTATTGCAGAAATGGCAGGCTAATGCACTGTGGTTGCAGGTATATATGAATATAAATAAATAACTGTATTTAGATCTCCAGTTACATTAGGGTGGCAATGAAAAGAAGTGGTAGATAGTGAACCCTGAAAAAGATTTGCCAAATCGGTGAGTAAGTAATGAATAGTCAAACTTAGAAGCTGTAAAATATACCAAGTATACTGAATATTTTGAGACTCAAACTACTCTTGGTTTCTTGATTGTGTAAAATAGTCAATAAACATTTGTTAAACAGAAAAGAATGTAGCAAGTTTATAAAACTGAGAAACGATATGATAAAGTGAATAGTCTTTCTGAATTCCTACTTCATTATTGCTTGCATGCCATAAGAAAGACTAGAATTCATCACATTAAAAGTTTTTTTAAAAACTTTCCCTAACAAAATTACAAACTACTGTAAAGTCGGGTAATTTTTCGCGTCCTTTGTAGCCCTTTCTTTGACTAAAGCTATATGGTATATGTATATTTAGGACACTGATTGGTGAAATGATAGCTTGCTCTTGATTGGGGAAACACCTGATACACATCTGGGCTCATAAATCTGTACCTATTACCAATTTATTTTCTAATTCTACAAGATCTTATTCTTTACCCTGTTGTACTTAGAAATGGCAACTAACTTTTACAAGTAAATCATCTTAAATGTTTAGCATGTTAATAGATATAATTTACATGAAAGAAAGAGAAAGATTTGAGTATCTTGGCATAGAAGCTAGACATAGGCACACACAGCACAGTGATGGACAGCTCTACTCCTGAATGGTGTGCACGAGACAAAGCACACCTATTTCACGTCATCGAGAAGAGGAAGTGTCTTAATATAGAGAGTAGAGGATAAGTGCTTGGTAGAACTGAATGGTATCACTACATTGATACTGATTGAATTCCTGGTAATGAATGACATTACTCAGTGTCCTGCTGGAAAATGAGAGAGCCATATTCTAATGCTGGAAGGGTGTGGGCTGATTCTTCAAGTGTGACTAGGAACTTTGATTCATTTTGATTATTAAGCCATTTCATGATTGCCACTCTAGAATTAATAATTTAGAATATTTGGAGATGGGACAAAAATTTTCATTTTAACAAAATTTCCAGATGACTTTATGCACTTCATTGTTTGAGAAGAAATAACATTAAATTTGTTCTCTTTTTTTTTTTTTTTTTGCGGTACGCGGGCCTCTCACTGTCGTGGCCTCTCCTGTTGCGGAGCACAGGCTCCGGATGTGCAGGCTCAGCGGCCATGGCTTACAAGCCTAGCCTCTCCACGGCATGTGGGCTCTTCCCGGACCAGGGCACGAACCCGTGTCCCCTGCATCGGCAGGCGGACTCTCAACCACTGTGCCACCAGGGAAGCCCTAAATTTGTTCTTTTAATGTGTCTTTCCCGTTACTTTTTTAAAAGTAGGTTGCAGTCACCATCACCTACAAGGTGCTTATGGATAATAGATAAGAACTGCTGCCATGACAGCTCAGCCAGCTGCACTCTGCTCTCTCTCCAACCCTACTTAAAAGATGTCCATTCTAATTTGCAAAATGAAAAAGTGTTTCTGGTAGCTATCCTTAGCATTCCAGAAAGTGCAGGCATTGATGAACTAAAACACATAGTTCTGTGACTTGCTGCACCTTAGTTCACTCTCTGTTGCTTTATTGAAATGAGCTATGTGACATCACCCTGATTCACTGAGCACTCAAAATTAGCTTAGTTTTAAAGTTATTAAATGTGGTTATTTTGCAACTTGATTTGGAGCCAAATAAAATTATTTCAGTAAAGTACAGAATGAACCTCTTAAAAAGCACCATTGGTAAAAAGGAACTTTAAAAAAAACTAACCTGATCTTGAGTTTTCTGATTTTCTATAATGTTTTAGATAGATAGGTAGATAGATAGATAGATGATAGACAGCTAATACACACACATACATTTAATATCGTACACAAATATTGAATTAATGTTGTGAAGAAGAGAGAAGTACTGAGATTCCAATTCAAACAACATACCCCTTCTTAACTTCCCCATCTCTTAATTTTCTTTTCATTGCTGGTTCTCCTACAGTGGCTCTTGGAGAGAGCAAAAAAACTTGTGTTCCAAGAAAGCACTAATGAAAAGGACATGCCACAGCCTAACAGATGGATAAGTGCGCTCTAGGATGAGTCTCGCATTGATTCATAACCCTCATCACACCCCCTTCTGGCTTCCTCCAGCGGCTCCCACAGAGCACACCTGTAGATGGTTGCCACAGCTCTTTTCACTGCACCATGAGAGGCACCCTTGCTGTCAGGCTAACCTTTTCCCTCTGTGTAAGGTTTCCCTCTGTGCACATTTTGATTATTTCCTGCCTCCTTTATTTGAATTTGGCTGCGCTTGTTGTTATAATTATTTCACAAGTGTGTATACAAACAGTGTACTACCTCTTCAAAATTTCCTAAATACCTTGGGTACTCCAGCCTTGGGAGGCAACTACTCCAACCACCTGTGGCTGTAAAACTGTAAGTGAGAACTGGAAGGCTGTCCGGCGTAGGTTGGTGATGGGTTTTCCCTGCTTGCCTGCTGTTCTAGAGTGATAGGATGTTGTAATAGAAGCAAATTCAGAATCATATTCGACTTTGGCAGCTGACTGATGTGGGAACTGGAGTTTGGAAAAGATAAGTGATCTCTTCGAGTTCACAGGGTTGTTTTATCCTCTGTTGAAGCCACCTCTTTGAAAGGGTATGTGCCCTTAAATAGAGTCGAGTAATCCCAAGGAAGGCTACCCTACCACCTCCTGTAATTTCTTACGCTTTACCCCGGAGCTGGTTTGATTTCCTTATTGGGTTTGCAAATATATTGTTGCATAATACTATTGTTGCATTTGCATTATAATTGCATGTTTGTAAATACATTTCCCCTAACTATAAACTCCTTGAGGGCAAAGACTCTATCTGATTCACTTTTGAATCTTTAGTGCCTATGATAGTAGGTGCCCAATAAATATTTGTTAAATAAATTAATTATTAAACAACTAATGTCTAGAGAACGAATGAATAAATGGATTCAATGGATGAATGAATGAATGAGAAAAGAGCAATAACGTCTCATACTGTGCCCTCTTATTGAGGATTGGCATCATAGGAATTAAATTCATGTTCCTGGGAGCTTTTGCAACCCTGTCTGTAGCTGAAAGATATCTGCAAGCTTGTTTTTTAAAAATCTGGTCAAAAATCCTTTATATCAGGATATATATCAAGAAGAATTTATTTCTGTTTCTAGCTCACTGATTCTATCACATTTTCACCCATCCATGAATAAAGATGAAATAATGTGGTACGTACCGAAAGATGACTTCAAAGTAGGACTAAGTACGTGATAGTAACTTATGAGTAACTTCAGTAACTTCATCAAGTGCATTTTTTGATGCCGTGACCTAAGATAATTTTAAAACCATGTTTTGTTAGCATTAGAATGTTATTTTCTAAATTAAAATGACAAAATACGTGTCTTCAAATGTCTAAACTAATGGTAAAATATATTTTACATTTTTATCAATAGTGAATAAGTATATACACATGTGTTTATTATTATTTACACCAGTATTTTGTGGGAGTCTGCTTTTGTGCAGGAACTGTGCTAGGTATTAGCAAGGTAAAAAAAAAAAATAATAAAAATCTAATCCTGTTCTCATAGTGCATATAATTTACTGTTTTTATTTGGTCAAGATGGAAAAGCCCAAATTCCTATATCTACCAAATATATATTATCTAATAAATTATCTATGCATTACATTATATTATAATCATACATATAAACACACACTTGTGTAAATATACCCAAGTAATTTTGATATCATTCTGATAATTATGAAATTTTCATTGATAAATTTTTTAAAATTTTAATATTTCTAATGCAAATGAGAGGCACAACTCATGCTAAAAATTATATTTACCAACTAAAAGATTAGGTGCAGGGCTTCCCTGGTGGCGCAGTGGTTGAGAGTCCGCCTGCCAACGCAGGGGACACGGGTTCAAGCCCTGGTCCGGGAAGATCGCACATGCCGCAGAGCAACTAAGCCCGTGCGCCACAACTACTGAGCCTGCGCTCTAGAGCCCGCGAGCCACAACTACTGAAGCCTGCGTGCCTAGAGCCCGTGCTCCGCAACAAGAGAAGCCACTGCAATGAGAACCCCGCGCACCGCAACGAAGAGTAGCCCCCGCTGGCCGCAACTAGAGAAAGCCCGCGCACAGCAACAAACACCAAACACAGCCAAAAATAAATAAATAAATAAGAATTAAAAAAAAAAAGACTAGCTGCAAAGAATTCCCAGACCAAACGATTTCAATATTTAAGAAAATTTTATGTCAACTGTCCTATATTTTAAACAATCTGAAAATTGATGGAAATTTCAAACTCATAGTAACGTGCATGGAAGTTAATAAAGGGACATAGGTTTCTTTACTCTGCACTACACGTGCGGCAACACACAGTGTTGGCCTGCATAGATTGTTAGACATCAACGATGTGGAGTAGGCTGAGCAGAATCATACTTTTTTTTAGAAGTACAAGATTTACTGTGGGCAGTACCTGAAGAAAATTTAAAGCCTAAAAATGGTTTATTGGTGGTAAGAAAAGCAGCTAACAACTATGTAGTGCCACGTGTGTTATCCAGGGTGAACCATGCTCTATATCAGCACAGTATGTTATAAGGGCCTCACACACTTTGGAATCCCACAAGGTATCATCATTTGCACCTTGGTCACAATTTACAACGATAGCAATTGAAAATACCTCTTGTTGTCGAATGAGACATAAAAATAACACTAAAAGATGTGAACTTTGGGGCAAGCATATTAATCAGTGACTCAGCCCGCCACTAAACTGACATCAGAACTGACAATGTAGCTTGCATATCTGATGCCGAGTTAGACAGAAGATGTCTGGAAAGCTACAATCCAATTTTAATCATCAGGAACAGGTGTTCAGAGTCAATGTAAATCAGTGCAATGCTGGATGTGTAGAAGCAAGATGTCAGGGGAGTGGGCTGCTCTGTGGTGCTTCAAACCCAAGGCTGAGCTCAGGGGCTGAACTTTGGCCAAATCATCTCTTTTTTCTCTCTTAATCCTTAAGCCTATCGGACACCCTTGTTCTTGATGCTTTTCATCCTGTACACAGTGGTGAATAATGCATTCCCTATGCAACATTACTGGCAAGTCTAAAGGCACATTATTTCCCAATTTCTTAATTGTTAGGGCAATAGGGACTTGAGAAAAATACTGAAAGAGTGACAACTCACTATAATAAGGGAGTGCTTTGCAAAGAGTACAAAAATAAACATTTAGTTCAGCATTTTATTGCCTGTATTCATACCCTGAATTAAGATGTTCATGTTTATTTAAATTTTCCACCTCTCCTTCCTGTTGAATGATTATATGTTCAAGTAACATAATTGTGCAGATGTCATATATAGTATTGAGAGTAAAATTTTATGTAATTATTTGATATTTATTTACAACCTTGAGATATCAAGCTCTTTTATTAAATAAAGAAGAAGGACACAGAATGGCAAGACTAAATTCTGTGGTCTCTGGTTTTTCAGTCCTTTACAGAAGTTGGGATGATTTCTAAACATTATTTTTTTTTTTATGTCTCTCTAAAAATGAAGATGGCTGAAAGATTAGCCAAAAGACTATATTTACAACACAAAATGATGTTAGAGAATATAAGAAAATTGACCAGTCAACTGTCCCATGTTTCCAGTACTTCCAGGAGATAAATTTCATCAAAGCAGAGACTCAGTTTTACTTTCAAAAGTTCTGATCAGGGGCTTCCCCGGTGGCGCAGTGGTTGAGAGTCCGCCTGCCGATGCAGGGGACACGGGTTCGTGCTCTGGTCCGGGAGAATCCCGCGTGCCATGGAGCGGCTGGGCCCGTGAGCCATGGCCGCTGAGCCTGCGCGTCCAGAGCCTGTGCTCCTCAACGGGAGAGGCCACAGCAGTGAGAGGCCCGTGTACCGCCCCCCGCCCCCCAAAAAAGTTCTGATCATATGTAGCCCAGTGGCTGACCCATAGTATGGCTCTTTCTCTCTCTCTCTCTCTCTTTCTCTCTCTCTATCTCTCTCTCTATCTCTCTCTCTATCCATCCATCTATGTATCTATCATTTATCTGTTCATTTATCTGACCATCCTTCCATCCATCCATATGTCCAAAATTTTTGTTGAACTCTGAACTGTATTGACAGGTTCATATTCACGTTTAGTAATTACCAGTGAAGCCACTGATGCAAGTGACTTTAAATTCTATTATTCCTTTCCCCTGAACTAGTACTGAACTTTTACTCAGGAAGACCTAGTGAGTTTTGTTTGTTTGTTTTTAGATAATCAAATATCTTTTTATTAGTCTATTTTTATTGAAGTATAGTTGATTTACAATATTATATTAGTTTTGGTATGCTGTACACTATGAAGACCTAGTTTTGAATTTACTTATGGCTCTAACTTTTTGGAGGTATAAGGGAAGTAGAGAGAAAAGACAGATGAAGTGAATTGGTTATGGACATGTAAGTAAAAGACAATGAAAAGGAGAGATTACTAACCTTTTCCTACACAGGGCTATACATTTGACCTTGGGTCATAGCAATAGGTTGACAATAAAAAAGGTAAGATTTTTTTTTCTACTGGTTGGGTATCTCCATCTACTCAATTGAATCACACTAATTCCTTGGTTTCGAGTGTGTCTTTAATTGGGATTCTGATTTAAAGGTATCATGATATTATGTAAAAAGCATAGCATTTGGATTCAGAAAACCTTACTTTATATTTGGCTCCACCAGTTACTCAACTTAGATATAATGTGCAGCCTACATTTGAGCTGTTTTTGTCTGTAATAAACAGTGATACAAAATCACATATGTAGATCTATCTATAATATATATGGATAGATATATTATACATCTATATTTCTCTCTCTCTCTCTATATATATATGTTAATTTGTAGAACTGAGTGCCAGAAGTAATTTAAAATTACACTGTTGACTGTGATTACCAGCTCTGATGTGTGAAAAAGTTAGGAAAGTGTTCCCCTAAAAATAAGTATAAAATTGATAAAGTTGTTAGAACAACCATTTCAGAGCTCTGGAGATTGACCAAAAGTGGACAAAAAAAATTAAATGTTTATTTTTTTTAAAACAACTAGATCTTTGAGTAAGAATACTCAAGTCTGTGGGAGTCTGTGGTTTTCTTGTATAGAGCTGTCCCATCCTTCCCCCAACCCATAGCTCAGCTGGTGAGAACCATGATTTTACCAGCCTGTTTCTGGATGTAAAATCCAGCAGCTTTGCTTCTAAAAAGGGTGGATTTAATTTGGGTTAGAAGGGAAAAACTGGTATCATTGTCAGCTAAATGTGACAACCAGGAAATGAATGGAGGGAACCTACAACTTGTTTGTCTGAGGTTGTTGTCTCATTTAGGATGAGTAGCAATACAACCAGGAATTTAACAGAGATATCTTGGAGATGAGAGAGCCATAGATGAGCTCAATGAACTCTCCACGTATCCGTGCCTGTCTAGGAAACTACATGACCAAAGAGACCCAAGAGAGCCTGGCAGAAAATAATAGCCAAAAAAGACTGAGAAATAGCTCGATTTTGAACACACTTCCCATCCCTGACTCAGAACAGCAGTGGGAAACCTTACTAACTCAAGATGTTTGAGTACAACTTTTGCCCAACTCACTGGTTGACCACTAAGCTATGCAGACACAGGACAAACCACTAGGAAGGCAGTCTAAAATTAAAAATAAGAATAAAGCAATTGAGTAGAGACATCAGGAGAAAAACACTACAGGGGAAGCAGGTTCCAAAGTTTACAAAAACTCTAAAAAATATATTGGAATCCGGAGACCTGTGGAAAATGCCAAGCATATTAATTGATGTGCAATGGTAGTCTCAAAACAGGAGGGAGGAGACAAACAGTGGAAAAATTAAAGAAATAAGGCCTAAAATTGATGAAAAATATTAGTCTGCAGATCTCGGGAGCTCAACACACCTTAAGTACGATAAACACAAAGAGATCCACACTTAGATACATCATAATTAAACCCCTGAAAGACAAAGACAAACAGAGCTTGAAAGCAACAAAGAAATCTGATTCATCACATGCAGGAAACAAAAATAAGAAGATTCACTGACTTCTCTTCTGAAAAACTGGGTAACAGGAGGCAGTGGGATGACATTTTTAAAGTGCTAAAAGCAAAAAGAGTTAACCCGAAATTTTAAATCCAGCAAAACTATCCTTTGAAAATAAAGACCTTCCCAATCAAAAGCTGAGAGAATTCATATTCATTGATAGCAAATCTGCCGTATAAGAATCACTGAAGGAAGTCCTTCGGGATGAAAGGAAATGACACCTGACAGTAAGGTGAATCTACAGAAAGAAATGAAGAGCATCAGGAATAGTAATAGTAAATATGTGGGCAAATACAAAAGACTGTGTGTACATCTATATTTTTTTTTCTTCATTTCTTTAAAAACCACAAGGTTGTTGAAAACAATAGTTGTAACACTGTATTGTTGAATTTAGACCTTATGTATGTATGATAAATATTACAATATCAGAAAAAGAAGGGGGGGAAGAAACCATATTGGAGCAAATTTGCTCTATAAGTGAAAATTAAGTCAGGATTAACCTAAAATAGATTGTGATAAGTCTCAGTTTTCTTATTTATAAAATATATATCATAATGGTACCTCAGATTATTGTGAGGCCTCAATGAGTATATCTGTATATATAGATACAGATATATTAGGTATATTCATACGTGTATATGTGTATATATATTTAGAACTTACATTCTCAGAACAATTTTGGACACGTAATAAATACTATATGTTAACTTTTATTATTGGCTTGAGAATTACATCAAGAAAAAAACAAGGATAGCTACTATGACTATTTCTGTTTCATATATAGAAATCTTATTTAATTCAACAAGATAAATATAATTAAGCAGTATAAATACAGAAAAGAAAAATACATATTCTTTTCTTGATATAATATGATTCACTACAAAAAATCTGAGAAAGGCTACTATGAAAGGTTAGCAAATTGCTGGATGAATAACTAATACCATTCCTCTACACCAGCAGTTACCATTTAGGAAAAAATATAGTGTGACTAGGAATAAAATCTAATAAAATGTGCAAGGCCTCTATAATAGACTCCAACATGTTCCCCATCCTCCCCCACCTCTCCCCCACCCCTCTATCAAAAGACATTCATGTCAAATATCTAGAACACATGAGTGTTACCTTATTTGGATAAAGGGTCTTTGAGATGTAATTGTTAAGGATCTTGAGATGAGGCTATGATCCTGAATTAACCAGTGGACCCTAAATCCAATGACAGTGTCCTTGTAAGAGACATGCAGAGAACAGACACAAAGAGGAGGAGGCCATGTGACCATGGAGGCAAGGATTGGAGTGATGTGGCCACCAGGCAACAAATCAAGGAATTCCTACAGCCTCCTGAAGCTAAAGAGTGAAAGAACTCAATAGAGTCTCCCCTAGAGCCTCGAAAGTTAGCACAGCCCTGCAGACATTTTGATTTGGACTTCTGAACCCCAGAGCTGTGAGAGAATAAATATCTGTTGTTTGAGGCAAGAGAGTTTGTGGTAATTTTTTTTATGGCAGCCACAGGAAACTAATACAGTCTGTATGAAGAACGTTTAAAAGTTCTTAAAGAACATAAATGACCTAAATGGATATAGAGATGTATCTATTTATTAATGCAACTGCTCAATACCTTTGTTATGTCAATTTTTCCAAAATGATTCCATCAGTGTAATGCAGCTGTAATAAAAATTCTAAGTAAGGAAATAAAAATACCAAAAGATAGTTCTGAAAAAGAATTAGGGCTGTGCAAGCAGGGGGCACTTGCCCTTCCAAATACTATGACGTACCATTACCATCTTTTGTTGTTCAAAAATGGTCCAATATTTGCGTTTCCACGTTATATGACTTAGAAGAAGTATTACTGTTGAGCATTTTCTCTTTCCTAGAAAGTGCTTGTTTTCCCTTTGAAGGCACATTGCTCCTTATCAAACAGATATTCAGAGGAATCCTGTTACTCTCTCAAAAGTGACTCTAACAAGCTGAAATTTATATTACAGACCATGTGAAAAACCAGTCTTATTCCAGCATCATCATCCCTCTTCTAGAGATGAACTGGGCTACATTTACTGTTTGCCTTTTAATAATCTTTTAAAATTTTATTTTTATTTAAATAAACGCCTCAAATAATGGCATTATTTAGAATTACATTTTGTTGCCCATATAGTCCCTAAATCCTGATCAAACTGCTTATCCAAAAAGTCTATGTTATATTTATTCACATGAAACTTTTGAGAGAAAGATCAAAGTTTCAGATGCTTTGAGGCACAAAGGAGATAAAGAATCAGTTAAAGGTCACTGGAGGCCATGAAGAAAGAGACTAAAGACAGTTTGCTAAAAAAGAAGTTCATTTAAACACAGTAATTTGAAAACAGACACAACAGGAGACAATCTATATTATCTTTTATTTTCTCAATCTTTTTGGTTTTACTACTGCCAATTCCACCCCTGCAGTTCAGACCTGGCAGCAAAATCTCTGTTACTTTCCAGCAGCTTTTCACAAGCTGATGAGGAACCAAATTGAAGGGGGGGGAGGGAAGGAATTGACTAAAATCTCTGAATTTCCCTTTTTCTCATTGTGTATATTATTTCTTACAGCTTCATCTAGAACATGGTTAAGACGTGACAATGGAAATTTGGGCGTGACCTAGAAACGTCTCCAGCTGTGAGTAACATAAACCTTCATCTTAATGGTTTTATGCATCCATACAACGCCTTCAGCAGTGTTGTGTATATCTTGGAAGCATAATGCCTGTTATGTCAATTCATCCTCATGTCCTTCGAAGGTGAAATCCTTTGATATGTGGTATTGCACCAGGAGAAATCACATTCCAACTATTATCTTACGTACTGCAGTTATTTGAGGAAAGCCGTCTGTCATATTTTGGGTGGAAAATTACATACTCAAGATGGATTTTTAAAAAACATACTGTTGCCATGCTTTGTCTGACAAGGGTTTATTTTTTCAGATTGAAACAGTAAGTCTTACTCATCTTCAGTGTTATTTGTATAAAACAAATCCCAATGAACTGCTGTGTTTTAAGTATCTCATTGTGATTCACACCAGTGATATTCAGCACACCTTCCTGAAACATCAATTCTGGAATAGATTGGTCAATATGTCTATTTGGATCGAGTTCTGTATTTGCAGTTGTTTCAGAATTAAAGAACTACATTTTCCAGAGTTCTTTAGTTTGCCAAGTCAGTTCAAGTAATGACTCTCTGCTATCCTTTTTTAAGCTTAGTTTGTTGAAAATGTTTTCTAATGAGACTCACCAAACATTTTCAAAAATGAGTTGTCTAGGGTTTCTTCATGTTCCTAATATATTTCTCTTTACTAGATTTGGATCCCTTCCAGTTGGTTTTTACTTAGATTGTGATATTTCCCTGTTCAGTTCTGCACTTCAATTTCTCTTAAGCTAATAATTTATCTTCTGATTAGCAAGTTGCTTCTTTAGCTGTAGGCTGCTTTGTCAGTACTAAACCCTAAAAGTAAACATTAGACTTTGAAGGGAACTTATTTCCCCTGTAGAGTTTTTCTGAGAGTAGAGGAAATTGATTGATTTCTTTGACCATTGATTAACTTTGACCAGCATCAGATATTTCCTTCTAAACACCCTGGGTGGCAGAGAAATTTTCAAATACTCCAAAGCCAATCACGTTCCCTTACTGGCCTACTCGTACCATGAATTGGAGCGACTGCAACTGAGCTTGCCTAATGTGGAGCTGCTAAAGGTCAAGTTTTATCAGAAGCTCTCCAGTTTTCTTCTGTAGCTATAAGGGGGAGCTGGGGGAGAGAGAGAGAGAACACACTATGGAATTAGGTTTTATGCATATTCTTAACTTCTTTTCCTTGAATCAGGAGTCAGTCCCTTCTGTGACCGTACACTAGATTTTAGGGTACGAGTTCTGAGAAAGCTGATAGAACCCCAAGTATCTGGCCTCAAATGATGATGCAAGCAGCCTACAGATAATTAGGAGGAGAGTTGAATAACAAAGCTTATATTTCCTGAAGAGATTCTTCACTTTGTCAAAACTTATCTCACCTATTTAAAATCAGGTAGAAATCTTGATGTCATTTAAAATGACATTTAATGCAAAGTCATCTCATCTTGGTGAAAATCTGTTCTTGGGACTTAGTAGTCTAAACACCCAAGAGCAACTGTGATCCTGAATCACATGCTATCACAGGACATTTTTGTTCTCCCCTGTAGCGCTAAGCCTATTCATCAGCTTCTCTCATTATCACAAACACATTTATGTTTTCTATTTGTACCAACTTTTGGATTAATACCCTGAAACAGAGCAAAATTTACCTCCAAGACTATACAAATTGACAATCAACAAGGTATCAAAAAACATGTGTGTGATTCTTATTTTTAGAGTTTTATCCCATTTCTCTCCTTAATATGCTTCATTTCACTTATTCCCTTTAACTCTTGTTCAAGATCTAATGAAGTTTGTTCTCTTAGTCATGCAGAAGAACCCATGCAGGAAGCAGAACTATTAGAAGACAAAAAAAAGTTAATAAAAACAAAACTGATTTTAATATGATACTTGAACCTATCACTCATATCTTTATAGAGTATACAGCAAAAATAGATTAAAAATTTTATTGATTTTTGCTTTTATCTTCACAATTTTTCCTTTTCCTTAATGTATTTTATTGTTCTTCTGACTTCTTGATCTCTTCATCTGTTCTTTTTTTACCTTCGTTAATTTCCAAATGCCTTTACGGCATTATAGTTTCCACTGAGTAATCCCCCTTCTCCCAAACACACACACACACACACACACACACACACACACACACACACACACACACTCTATCCTCCTTTTGATGTTAATTCAGGTCAACACAAAGTATTAGAAATGGTGCTGCCTACTCATTGATCAAATGAAAATGCAATACTAATATATTATCTATTACAATTTAGATATTGTATTATCCATAAATAAGAATATTTAACCAGTTTGTTGTGCCCAAAGGGCTTGGGCTGTATGATTTACTCTACCAGCCAAATGGAGGGTCAGATTTTTTGAAGACCATCTTGAATTCCTCAAGTCCATTACTGGGATTGATATTTTTAGGAGTTTGTTTCATCAGTTATTACTTGTAACCTCAGCAAACGTTTTATTCCTTTAGACTCTTTGTAAGGAGATGTTGTTTACTAAAGTTATTGGTGAGTCTTAAATTGTGAGAAAATGTAATTAATTGTCTCACAGAATTATTAGCCTTCATTCTGGTTTGCCATTGAAGAGCATGGTCCCACACAGAGGGTAAAAAAGAAAAACCTCAGGAACTTCCAGTATATTGTCTCCATGTATTGTTTTGATAAATAGTCATTTTTGCATGTTGCACTTTTTCTAGTGTAAGGACTCTTTCCTTCAGTTTCCTTCATATTGTCTGAATATGTATCACTGTTGGTAAGGTTATTGTACATATCTTTACATCACTGTTTTAATAGTACTAAAGTGGCTGAGAGAACTGAGTATAGATTTAGGGTGATGATTGCCTCTAGTAAAGCTTAGACAAGTCATTTTATCAATAAACAGAGTATAATAGGCTAAATCAGAAACGTCAACGCTTGAATCTGTAAAGAAGAAAAGTGTGGTAAAAAGGAAATTAAACAATAGCGTTCAGTGGAGAGTGTGACCCACAGGATACTTTTATTCCAGTGGTTTGGGGGAGGTGCTCTCTCTTTCATGCTGCCGTTACCTTGCTCTTAGGACCTTGCGCTCCTGGCAGCTTTAGTGGGCCTTCTTGTTTCTTAACATTATCTGAATAACCTCAGTTTAGTATCTTTCCTAAAATGTAACTTCCCAGTTTTGCTAAGATTTCATCCTTTTATCCAGAAGTTTGGGAGTAATTAGGTGAGTGAGGTTTTGTATAATGGTAAAGCCTTGTGTAATTCTAGAATGACTGTTCCAGTTAAATGTGTTCCTGTATCACTGGATAGAAAAGTTGCAGTATCCCAGGTAGGAAACACAAACTCTAATTTTTTTTTAGTCTTGTGAATGCTGTGACGTTTTTGATAAGAAAATGCTTCAAAACGATATGCAGTAGTACACATATTATTAGTAGGTCATGTTTATGTTCCATAGAAAGAACCAGTGTTACAAAATTTGTTTGGTGATGATTGTTCTTCCATAAGTATATTAGTTACATATGAGGCATGAATTGCCCATCCTCTGCTATTCTAGAAAAGTTTTCCCACTGGTGTTTATTTACTGTCACGGCCAATTTGTCTGTATTGTGATGGCTTGCTTCAGGAGGATTTGGCAAGTATTCATTTTAGAGTTTGTCAGTTTGTTTTCTGGTGCTAGCTAGTAACCATTCTGGTTCTTGCCAGATCTTACCTTCAAGGATCCTACAGTTCAATAACTCCAGTGATTCTTCTCAGAATTTGAGGAACCGCACTTTTTACACCCTTAATAGAAAACTTTAGTTTTTCCGTTGAACTTTTTTGTTTTTTTGATTATTGCACTCTAGAAGAAATCAAAACAGCCTATTTAGCGTGGTGATATTCTAAAATCTTTCTATAATCTTTCTAAAGTGTTTCCATTGTATTTAAAAATACTTTCATGTTATCCATAGTGAGCCTTTACTTAATGACAGTGATTATTTTAGGTTTTGTCAGAATATCACATACTTAACATCTGTTGTTCATTTTATAGAGTACCTGAGGAGATTAAGAGACTTCTTTGTTTCTCTAACATCTCAAAGAAGCGTGTTATTCTAAAAACATACCAGTACATATATTTACTCTTTTATTTTAGTAATTTGACGTGCAGTAGAAAGGACCACAGGTTCGCCATTTGAATTTATTTGGCTTCCAGTGAAAAAAAAAAAGGAATCTACCAGAGACTTCAGGGACTAGACTAGATATTCCTTACCAGCCTGGTATCCTTTTTTAAGATATGACCCACAAAAAAATTAAATCAGAATTTGGTATAAGAGCTTCCAAAATAACTGTTCATGACCATGCCTAGAATAGGCAAGAAGTAAAAAACACACAATTCTGCTATATTGTGTGTTACAGAGTTGCTGCTTTAAGAGTGTTATGCAAGTGGGTATTGTTATAAGAAGGATAATGTAGCAATAATTCATAATAAGTAATCAGCTAGTAGAAAAATGTTGGGATTTTTTAGCAATAAGTATTCACTCTATGTAATAACATGCGATTTAATGATCCTTGTACAAGATCTGAAGATGTTTTGGCTAATTTATTTGAAGCCTATAATTGCTCTGAGCCAAGAAGTCTCAGCCTTGGCCTGTTATGGAGCAAAGTCTAAGTTTTTATACACACACGAAAGGAAAGATTTATGATTGTTACTAGTTTCTTAGGGCTGTTGTAACAAGTTACCACCAGAGTAGTGGCTTAAGACAAATAAATTAATTTTGTCACAGTTTTGGAGGCTAGAAATCCAAAATCAAGGTGTCATCAGGGTAGATTCCTTCTAGAGGCTCTGAGGGAGAACTGGATCCATGCCTTTCACCTAGTGTGCGGTGGTGGCCAGCAAACCTTGCCATGCTTTGGCTTGTAGACTCATCATTCCAGTCTCCACCTCTGTCTTCACATGATGTTGCCCTCTCTGTGTCTCTGTCCGTCCTCTCCCTTTCTTATAAGGAGTCAGTCATTGGATTCAGGACTCACCCTAATCCAGTATGACCTCATCTTAAAACATTACATCTGTAAAGACCCTATTTCCAAGTAAGGTCACATCCTGAAGTTTCAGATGCGCATGAAATGGGGAGAGGGGGAGACAGTATCAAACCCACTACAGCCATCACCTAGGAATCATCAATAACTGCCACAGTGAGACTACCTATGTTTATAGACGCTTTTGCCCATAGAGATACTGTGACCATAGCTAATTCTTTGGTACTTTCTTGATTCATAAATAGTACAGGCATTCTGAATTCTACATCAGTTATTCTATGACTGTGTATAGGAAAATTTATAAAGACTTCTAAAGTAATCTCTCTGAAATATGTTTTATCTGGAAATTCCATTTGTAAGGTAGTTCCTGTCTAGTAAATCTGTAGGAATTATGTCACAGTGGGAAAAGGAATGTTCTTCTAATAAGGATCCTAAAATAAATGTTACGGATTGGGATTTGGGAAAGCATTTGGGTGGCTCTAGTAAACAAAGCATATAAAGTCCATTCATCTTCAGTCTCTTTAAAACTGATGGTACACCGTCAAGCTCATGTTTTTTAAGTCTTTTTCACAATCTGGCATAACCAGTCACTTGCACTTTAGGCCACAGTGTCTCTCCTTCATTCTCACCCTTTCTCTCTTTTCGTGTTTTAATTACAAGTCAGTTTGCCTTCTTTCTTGTTTTTCAAGTATCTTCAAAATTTTTCTCTGATGGATCCAATGTTCTGTAGTAATAGTGGGTTAATGGTAGATATCGTGGCAACCAAATAATGAATAAAGCCGTAATGTTGTTTATCGTTACTTTTATAATCAAGAGTAAAGGAAGGACAGGACATATTGAAATCTCTTAGTTGCCCTACAGTGGAGTCACTGGCAGGTTTGCTGAAGTTGTTCTTATGCTCCTCACCCAGTGTGGGACTTCGGTTCTTGCAGTAGCTCTTCTGTTTACAGTATTTACAGGTATCTTTACAGAGAGAGTTTTTTAGTTATTTTATCTAAAGAGCCTTAATTTGTATTGATTTATATTTTTAAACTTTTTAAGACTCTCTGGGAACATCCACCCACAAACTGGATATTTTCTAATTGGTGATTTTTTATTTCAATTTGTTAACTTATTTCCTGATTCAGTTTTGAGTGTATTTATAACAAGAGAGGATAGGTCTCCCTTTACTTAAGTTCTTAAGTCTATTCCAGAATACAGTTTGAGTTTCCTAAACTCTATTTTTATCTTTATTTGGTTTATAATTTTGAGTCTTTGTCCGATTTCCTTTAAGGAGGAGGCTTCTGGAATTTTTTTATGTGGTAAATTTATTTATCTTGCACTCTCAAAGCGCTTGTTTTCACACACCTGGGTCACTTAAATCTTCTTTTTCTTACCTTGCTAATAATGTTAAATGATTTTTCTCGTCTGAGTGAAAAAGAGTTAACTGGTTTAGGTACACAACTGTAGTCTGGGACTATAACAATCTAATGAAATTCTGAATTCTGCCACAAATTTTTGCCTGTCTTCCTGAGGTTTAGAAACATTCATAATCTGTAGTCTTTACTTGGCTCTTTCCCAGGGTTTTAACTTAACTATTTTAGATCTGTTTTCTTCCTTGAAAATGTGATTGTGAGAAAACCCTGAAAAGGGAGAAGCTCACTTAGGAGATCATGTAAAGCTGGAGAGAGAGAGAGAGAGAGAGAGACGTAAGTAATGGAGAGAGAGACAGAAACAGAGAGAGAGGGGGAGAGAGAGAGAGAGACGTAGTAAGATAGATTTCAGAAGGTTACAGAGTCTTGCAATAAATTATCTTGGAGTTTTCATTGTAACACATATCACAGATAAAGGGCTAATTTCTTACAATGAGTAAAAAAAGATGACAAGATTAAAACTCAATTAAAAATGGGCAGGAGACATAAACAGTTCACATTATCCCACAGAAACAAAATGATTATTTCAAGTGGCTTTTGAATACGGAACTCTGACTGAATACCTTAATGAGAATATTCTAAGAACAATAATAATTAACAAGAGCAAAACCTACAGAGAAATCTTTAACTTCCCCAAGTTTGTTTATTGTTGTTATCGGTATTAATGTAGTAAATCTCAAATTGTTTTGTGGGTTTTGTAGGAAAAAGCAAATGAGTAAATAAGTTTTTAGGAAAGAAATAAAATTATGGAATGGGGGAAGGTGAGAACCCTATGGTGTTGGATTCGAATTGAAGGTGTTTAAATAAATATTTTTAGATATGACTACTCAAAGGACACAGAGCATTCGTGTAACATCCGTATAACAATGGACCCACCTTGCTCCCAGAATGGGATTTCTAAATATCACATCTAACTAAATGAATTTGGGACTTCTTAAAAAATATTTGTTTCCATGTCTAGACACAGAAAGTATAAGGTGAGTATGAACTAGCTTGTTGCATCATAATGGAAGAAAGTGGTGAGTACATGCCAAAAGAATAGAACCTAGAATCCAGCTTCAAGGACTCCCAACAGTCAAATTTTGAACAGTTTGAACATCAAAGCAATGATGACTGTAATGAATTCATCACAATGAATTTTTTAAAACTCAGTAGTCCATTGTTATAATAAAAAAAAAAGAAGGGGGAAGGAAATCTCTTTACAGAAATATTCCAGATAGTAAATGTAAAATGAATAGAACTTTTAAAATCATGATTTTGCAAACATCCAGCATAATAATTGATTCATCAAGGATTTTCAACAATTATAAAGCCATTGGCAAAAATGTTACTGGGGAATAGGATTTTCATCTGGTCTTAAAGTTTCACTGCATGGAAAACTTATTAATTGCAAAGACAAAGGTTCCTTGTGCAATGGAGAAATATCTTGGACACCACCCTAAGCAAATGATCAAATATTGTTACCAATAATGGGACAAAATACTTTTTATATTTGGTATAATTGGAAGTACATAACCTATGTAAAATCTTTGTCAAAAACATACAACCTGAACCTGATCATAAGGAAATAATCAGACAAATTCAAAGTGTGGAATATTCTTCAAGACTGCTGACTTTCACTCTTCAAAAATGTCAGTGTTTCAGACAGACATAAATGGTGGGAGACTGCTCTACATTAAATGTGGTTAAAAGTACCAGATGGTGAATATATGATCTCTTATGGATCTGGATTTTTAAAAGAGCAATAATATCATTGGAATAATGGGGTAAAATGGAATGAGGACTTTATGTTAGAAAATATAATTAAGTGGTATATTATTGATGTTGATATTGTAGTTATGTAAGAGAAAGTCCCATTTTTTTTAGGAAGTGCACACTGAAGTATTTCAAAGTAAATTTTCACAATGTCTAAGCCTTACTTTCCAATGGTTCACCAAAAGTCTAAATAAATGAGTAGTTAGATGGATGGATAGATAGAGAAAATGTGAAAAAATATTTTAAAGCAATGTCAATTTATATGAAAGATATCTATAGTGTTCAATGTACTACTTTCACAACTTTTTTGTAGATTCAGAACAGTTTTAAAGGCTGTCTTGAATATAGTTTACCTGGGAATAAATCTAGTGAAAAATAACAAAACTGAGTTGAAAGACATTAAAAAGGAACCAAACAAAAGGAGAAATATGCTCAGTTCCAGATATGGAGTCTCAATAGCATAAAAATATCAATCAACCTCCAAAATTAAAAAAAAATGACAGTACCAAGAGTTATTAGCAAGAATATGGAGCACCAGAAGCTTTAATGTACTGCCAATGTGAGTATAAATCAATTTGGAAAACATTTAATAATAAATATGTAGTAAATTGAAGCTACCATAGCTTTAGTTCCACTTATATACCCAAAGGAAGCTCTCAATAGGAACAACAAACAGGAATGTTTACAGAAACATTTTTTGTAATAGAAAAGTACACCTATGTCTACCAATTGGGGATTGCATGAAAAATGTAGCATATTCATATAATACTATACCACAGTGAGAGTGAATAAACTAAATTTCACATTAACACAACCAAATCTTACAAATATGTTTTTTTTAATTGAAGAAGGAAAAAAAAGAATAATATACTGTATACAGTATGATACCTTTTATATAAGTTTTTTAATATGTAAAATAATCTCATACATTATTTAAGGAGACATAAATATAGCATAAATTAGAAAATATGCATGGCAGTGGTAAATACAATTTCAAAATAGTGGTTTTCACAGACAACAAGAGTGTGGACATTAGCAGGAGGAAGTTGTATACAATGGACTCTTTTGGTCTTGTTTTGTTTCTTAACCTGGGGGTTGCAACAATGATGCTTGTTGTAATTCTTTTTAAACATTAGGGGATAACTTTAATTTTTCACAATAAATTATTTTAAAAGGAGATTTTGAATAGAGCTTCATGGTACCTTCAGGTAGTATCCCTTTCCCATGAATACAGAAGTTATTGCACATGCAAAATGAGAACAGTTGTTTTCAGTCCCCAAAATGGTACTTAATCACTTAGTATAGGATCCTCTGTGGCATACCACAGGTAACTTGAAATATATCATTGCCCCTAGGTCACCCAGGTCCAAACAGGAAACCCAATGACTGGTTAAAATATGTATATTTAGATTAAATTATAGCTTGAATTTGAGGATACTATGGACCAAAGTATTCAGGAAAAAAATGGCATTACATTCGTTTTCAAAGTCATATATGTATCTGAAAAAGCTTTATGTATGAGGATCTTCTAATCCATGTAAACATTTGTACACTTTTATCGAAACGTTCCATAGCTGTACTTTGCTGAAGCTTCTGTTTGTGAGTTTTTGTAAAAATTAAAATTTACTCTGCAGGCGAGTAAAAAATCCCTGGGGTTTTCTTACAAAGATTTTGGAAAATATTTAAAGGTAATGTTAGTCTAAAATTACAGATGGAATGTATTATAATTCAAATACGTTTTAATTCAAATGCATTTGAATCCTTTTTTGAGTTGGTTCTTATGGACAGCAGACAATATTGGAAAATGTAGACATCCAGAGATCATTTTAATTGAATTTTTGCTAGAATTAAAAGGATTTTGATGATTTTTTTTTACTTGACCAAACTTACTGAAATCTTTGTTTTTGAAAACTCTTTTGGTGAAAAATAACTTAATAAGTCTTGTATTTATCCCTAAGCCCTTAAAACATGATTTAACCCTAAAGCTGCTTCTGATATAGAATAATAATGATACTATCATGAAAATTAAGCATTCAAGAAGAGTTTTCACCAAAATATCAAACGTTTGCATTTGTCTGCATTTTTCCTTTTATTGTTAATGGTCACTTATATGGAATTCTATATCATGCCCTTGAATTGGCACTCCCTTAGAGGAAGGTGGGATTCCTGCTTCTCTCCTCCCCTCTCCTCTCGTCTTATTATTTGACACCCAGCAGTACTTACAGTTGAGGTGGGGTGGCTCAGGAACATTGGGGCATGCATACTTTGAAGACAATTTCAGGGCATTTGAGCTAAAAAGTCTAAAATAAAACAAATAGAACCTTCTAAATTGGAAGACAATATTGTAATTTGGACACATATTGTAGGACAATACAGCTAGTTGAAAGAGAAGAAAACAGTATTAATAAAATCTTTTATTAAGGAGAAGTTAAAAGATGCTTAATTAAATTGGAAATATAAGCATGAACCCATGATGTTTGCAGGGAAACGGAGATAACTTATTTTTCTATGGCGATCTAAGTGAGTTAGGTTGTGGAACAGCTGTATGTTTGCCGTTAGTGCCTGCATTTTTGGTCTGTTGTACTATTTTCCACCACTAAGGACCAGAGCTCCTTGGAAAGTGGCATAACATGTTGTAGCGCAGAATTCAGATAAGCCTGACATTTTGTTGTCAAAAAGTAAGAATGCTTTCAGAGGACCTGGTTATAGTGTTAACAACAATGAAGAAGTTTAAGAGAAATCCTTATCTTCCACCTGTTTAATCTGTTGATTTCTGAGATAGTTGTTTGTTCTTCCATTTTTCCCATTGGCATTATATTCTCTGAAGATATACAGTGAGCTGCTTAAATATACCTGCATCTTATGTTTTCTTGGTGGTGTGTTCCTTTTTTCATAGTGAAAAATCCCTCTTTGTTCAATTTGAAGATTTTTTACATTTAATTGAGATTCATCTAATATTCATAAGTCTGTACCCGATCTAGTTGTGCCAACATTTATCTTCTCCCCAGCATGGCCTCCTGCTCTACCCAATGTGTAAGGGGTCGTTACAAAACTCTAATTTTGTGATACCACCCCTTCCACACTCAAAAAGTTAGTCTTTTTTTTTTCATTATCACCATGAACTGATGACAATGTCAGTGACACTTTCCCCCCAAAGCATTTTGTTGATCTAATTTTAAAGTAATTGCTACAATTACTGTTGAGTTTTAATATTATATTTTTAAACTTCAAGTTAGCACATATTTGTTACTTATTCTTTATTAGCATTGTATTCTATACGTAAACCAAGTGGGAGAATACCCAGTTTATCCTAGTTCGCACCTATATATTTGGACTCAGCTGCTTGCATTTTGTTCAAGGGTTAAGTTTCTAACAGTTTAAAATTCTTTATACTTTCTTTGGATGAAGTTTCCGTCTCCAGCTCCTGTGGTACTACATTTTCTTACATTTAAACAGTAGATGCAAAATAGATAATAACCATACAATGATTGTAAAGATGAAGAAACGATGTGTGTTACTTCAGTTCGGTCACAACTTTGGTCACAACTTTGATGTGACCACTTGGAGTTTTATTTGTGTTTAAAAGTTAAAGACAGCCTATTCAGTAAGTGGTGCTGGGAAAACTGGACAGCTACATGTAAAACAATGAAATTACAACACTCCCTAACACCATACAAAAAAATAAACTCAAAATGGATTAAAGGCCTAAATGTATGGCCAGACACTATCAAACTCTTAGAGGAAAACATAGGCAGAACACTCTATGACATAAATCACAGCAAGATCCTTTTCGACCCACCTCCTAGAGAAATGGAAATAAAAACAAAAATAAACAAATGAGACCTAATGAAACTTAAAAGCTTTTGTACAACAAAGGAAACCATAAACAAGATGAAAAGACAACCCTCAGAATGGGAGAAAATATTTGCAAATGAAGCAACTGACAAAGGATTAATCTCCAAAATTTACAAGCAGCTCATGCAGCTCAATATCAAAAAAACAAACAACCCAATCCAAAAATGGGCAGAAGACCTAAATAGACATTTCTCCAAAGAAGACATACAGACTGCCAACAAACACATGAAAGAATGCTTGACATCATTAATCATTAGAGAAATTCAAATCAAAACTACCATGAGATATCATCTCACAGCAGTCAGAATGGCCATCATCAAAAAATCTAGAAACAATAAATGCTGGAGAGGGGTGTGGAGAAAAGGGAACCCTCTTGCACTGTTGGTGGGAATGTAAATTGATACAGCCACTATGGAGAACACTATGGAAGTCCCTTAAAAAACTAAAAGTAGAAATACCATATGACCCAGCAGTCCCACTACTGGGCATATACCCTGAGAGAAACCATAATTCAAAAAGAGTCATGTACCACCATGTTCATTGCAGCTCTATTTACAATAGCCAGGACATGGAAGCAACCTAAGTGTCCATCGACAGATGAATGGATAAAGAAGATGTGGCACATATATACAATGGAATATTACTTAGCCATAAAAGAAACGAAATTGAGTTATTTGTAGTGACGTGGATGGACCTAGAGTCTGTCATACAGAGCGAAGTAAGTCAGAAAGAGAAAAACAAATACCGTATGCTAACACATATGTATGGAATCTAAAAACAACATGGTTCTGAGGAACCTAGGGGCAGGACAGGAATAAAGATGCAGATGTAGAGAATGGACTTGAGGACATGGGGAGGGGGAAGGGTAAGCTGGGACAAAGTGAGAGAGTGGCATGGACATGTATACACTACCAGCTGTAAAATAGATAGCTAGTCGGAAGCAGCCGCATAGCACAGGGAGATCAGCTGGGTGCTTTGTGACCACCTAGAGGGGTGGGATAGGGAGGGTGGGAGGGAGACGCAAGAGGGAGGGGATATGGGGATATATGTATGCATATAGCTGATTCACTTCGTTATACAGCAGAAACTAACACAACATTGTAAAGCAATTATACTCCAATAAAGATGTTAAAAAACAAAAGTTAATGTAGTGAGACAGAGTGCAAAATGTGAGGTGTAATATCTTATTTTGTAGGTACACATTGTACATGAAAATAGTACTGGAATTGAATAATGTCTTTAAAATTGAAATGTATTCTATTAGATTGTTCATTGCATTAAAACTAGAGAATGAATAAAGAAAATGAAGATGATTTCTAATTACTTCTTGATGACTATTGAAAATAATTTTGTCATATAGAACAGAGGGTGTTTACAAATCTATTTGTGTCAAATACCCTAGACAAGCCACTAGATATTGATATTTTTGAGCATTGGCCTCCATGAAGAATCTAGTACACATCACCTAAGGATGCTAGACTATTGAACTTGATGCCTTGATGGGATGGGGACCTTTAGGTTGTCTTAGAGAAGGTGCTGGAGGGAGAGTTATAGAAGTATTTGTTTACAAGACGTTCTGTTAACCAGATATATTCAGCTTTCTGCCTTCTAGGCACATATTGGGTTGGCAAAAAAGTTCGTTCAGGTTTTTCTGTAACATCACATGGAATATATGAATGCACTTCCCACCCGTTTTGAAGTTTAGACAGAGAAGTGTCTTTGGCCAGTGAAATGTGAGCAAATGTGATGTACAGCACTTTTAGGTGACAGCTGAAAGAGCCAGTGCTACTTACCGATGTCTGATATCGATACTGAGGTGAAGCATCTGTTAGCCTGGGCCACTGAATTCAATGCAGGCAGGACACCCTGGCCACAGCACCAACCTGCTTGGGACATGCACTGTAAGCAAAAATTGAACCATTGTATGTTAAGTCACTAAATTTTGTTGTAGTTAATGTCAGAATGACCTGGCCTACTCTTTCTGATATGTCTGCTGAATTTTAGCTTTCAAATTGCTGAAGTATCAGGCCAATTTGATTCCTACTGCTTTGTAAGTCATCTTTTCTTCTCACCATCTCGGTTTGAAAGATTTTTCTCTTCTTTTAAGTTCTGAAATTTCACGTGTGTGAGAGAGAGAGTGTGGTTGTGTCTAGGTCTGGATTTTATTTTATTTTTTTTAATTTATCTTGTTTGATGAGTCAGTTCTGCATATCTGAAGACATGCTTTTCTTCAGCCCAGGAATATATGTTGCAATTATTTCATTGAATGTTCTATCCCTCACTGTTCTTTCCTTCTGAAAGTCTTATAGATAACCTCTATGTCTATATTTTGGGGGATATGTTTTGGAAAGATACCTTGACAGGATATTTTATGTCATCAAGCTTTTATGTTTTGGTTTTTCTAACTAGGAATTGAGACTTTTCAATGATTTCATTAAACGTTTTCAATTTTCCCAAAAGCTAATAGTTTCATTTTATAAATATGTATCGATGTGTGTACATATATGTATATGTGTGTGTGCATGTGTGTGTTTATGTACAAACACACATAAGTCTGTGTGTAGTTTCTTGACTCTCACTGAAGTTATTAATTAAAGTAAATATTTTCATCCATTTCATATCTTATTTCTATTTCCTTAGCTTTTTTTCTCTTTCCTAGTAACATCTTTTCCTCAGTATTTACATTATTTCTTTAATGTTTACAAGTAAATACAGCATATTTCTCTTTTCTTGGGATTATTCCTGGGTCTTTACTTTCAGACTCATTTGGCTATCAGTTTGAGATTTCCTCAGTTGTTGTCAACACTTCACCTTTTCCCATTAGTTCCATATTTCCTATAAATTTCTCACTATTTTATCAGCCTCTGACACTTGCCTGATTGTTTAGAGTTCTTTTTAGTATTTATTTTCTAATTTCAATGGACTCTCAGGGGAGGACTTAAAAAACTGTATATATAATCAGTAGATTGAATTAGATATATGTTCCCTTTCTAACTTAAAAAATAAGTCCTATTCCATCCAAAGATAGAATTTTTTCATATAAATTTATTTCCCTCATCTCAAACTTTAATTATCTGACATATTTCAGGAAATAATGTGATAACTTGATTCCTCCCCAGTAGCTCTCTAGTTGTCTGTTACCCATTGGTTTGTGACACTTTATCAAGAGATTAAATGCTGATGCAAAGCAGGGTCTTTTATGTGGTCAATAATCCACTAATTGACTAAATATAATTGAGGGCCTACTATGTGCCAGCCACTGTGCTACCCTCTCCTCTTTCGACTGATTGGCATGTCTGTTCTTGCCCTGGGAGCACACTTCCTCATTTCAATTTTATCATTGCAAGTTCCTTTTATTATTGTTTCAAACAGCCACATGACTACTTCCCTTTTTTTTAAAATTCAGATAATATGTGACTCTTTCCTTAATAAATAATCATTTAAATTCTTATATTTTATTCTTATATATTAGCCTAATCTAAGTGATTTATTTGAAGCTTTTTGCATCATAGCTAAGATTTAGTCTTTAAGGCTTCTAAGTTCTGACTTGTAGATTTTTATCTTTGGCTACAGATGTGGGAAAACGTGACTGGGATTTCTTTTTCTTGCTTGCTTTTTTCTTTTTCTTTTTTTTGTTTCTTTTTTTGTTTTTTTTGGTGTTTGGGATTGATATAACTTCATTGATTTTAATTATGTATGTTATTTTCTCCCTACTTCATCTGGCAGAACTGAACTGTAAAATTGAAACCAGAAGGTTGCAGATCTCAGTTAGTTCATGAAACTTAATTGTCAGCGTTAGCTTTGTGACCAACCATTGTTATATGTGTTTTGTTACGGAGCCTCAAGAAGCCTTCAGAAACTTTGCCACAGCCCTTAGTCACAGTCAATCAATTATTCTGCTTTGCAGGTGCTTGATTTTCCAGCAGACAGCAATTGCACACTGGGTTTGAAAGGTGGGCAGACACACTCATGAATATTTAGAAGTTTATTTTTCTTTACTGTCGCAGACACATCTGTTAGACGGGAGTTTTGTAACATGTCTCTTCTCAGAGACTGCTAAGATTCAATTTTAACTGTGTCTTTTAAAAATATTTTGTCACACATGGCTTATGGAGAAATCATTAGCAAGTATAAGCATCCCCTTTGTTTTACACAGTGGACATATTCTAATAATATTCTATCCAGTTAATTACCTGAGACACTAAAAATTGTATTTTAAATGTATAATAAAGTTGGTTTGGTGTTTTGCTAAATCCTGGAGACATTTTCTTCTTTAAAAGTACTATTTTAGGTAGCATTCAGTGATAAATAAATGTTGGCAGAAAAGAGGTAATCAAACTATATGCTTCACATAAGGATGCTTATGTGGTCTCGGATGATGAACTGGCCAGAGAGAGCCTGTATTAGGTTGTGCTGAGCCAGTCTAGGTGCTCCTCCCCAAGTCTGGAATGGATACCCAGCCACTTTAGTCGGTTACTGTTGGATGCTTGAGGAAAGGAAGCCATGGGAAGTAGGTGTTGGAGCAGCCCTGTTTGAGGAATGAGTAAGGCAGGGGAGGAAAAGCTGGTTGCAAAGTGTGAGGTGACTATAGAATGAGAGGAGACTGAGGGAGACGAGGATCTGAATGGCCCATTTCATAATAGGCGCAGGCCTCTGATGGTTCACCGGAATTCCCTCCCGTGTTCCCGGAGATAATGCTATGGTCTTATAATTGTCCCTCACTTTAGCCAGCTGGAATCATTTCTCTTCCTTTTGACCAATTGCTTCCTGTGACACCTCTCTAGACAAAATATTTATCCCCAAACGAATAACAACCCTAGTCTTAGACACTCCTCATTTGTTACTTCAGTTTTGGATCAAGCAAGTTCATATATGAGTGATGGATCGGTGAATTTTTTTTCATACATACCAAGTACTGTTCTTACGGTGATGTTTTGCAATGGTTATTTTTATAGCACACATATTTACCTTTAATTAAAAACTTAGATTAAATCATCCCAGAAATATCATACTGGCTGAGATGCAGCTGCTCACTTACCAGTATGTGCAGCATTGAAAAACCATCTGATGAAAGAAATTAATATTTATTGAACCCTTACTATGTTGGGGGCAATATCCTATGTGCTTTATTTATGTTGTCTTATTTCATTTTCACGGCAGTCCTGTCAGGCAGGTATTATTAATAGAGGATGAATTTCAAGCCCAGAGAGGTTAAATAATTCGCCTAAAGTCATATAGCTAAAATATGTGAAGCAAGTTCTGTTTGACATTATGCTCTTTTCAGTATATCTTGCAGTTAATCATTCAATAATATTTGCTGAACATTTACTATGTGCCAAGAAGAGTGTTGCTATGTGGGACTGGATGTGGAGGGCGCAGTAAGTTATAAGTCATGTTAAGATTTTGATTCAAATGTTGTCAATCTCTTATATATGGGGGAGAGAATATATTTTTGGAGTTTTTCTCTCATTTTTTCAGAATGATTAAAGTCTAAATAACATGGGAAAGTCTAATGGTAATTCTAAACAGGAGAAATCAAGGATGTATAAGAGTAATACCCAGATGTCACTTTAAGATTATGAAGCAATCTTAAAAATGGCAGTTTAGTAAATTCAGCTCAGCACCCGGATTTTGTGGCTTTTCTGGTATCCCTGTGACTAGGCAGCAAAGGCTAGGCTGCCTGGCAAACTGGATTAATAATAATTGCAAAGGATTCTGGAGCTTTATATTTTAATCAATAACAAGTTGACTTATTTTTTTTTACCAAATAGATACAAATAAGGGGAACATGAAGGCTCACACAGTTTTTAAAGTATAGTTTTAACATGAAGAATGTGGAATTACTACTTTCTTCTTAAACGGCAGCTTTCTGAATTAACTCTGTATTTTAGGTGGCCACTACTTTCTCCGATGGACAGTTCGTTGGTTAGATATATTCATAGATGCAGAAGTATTTTTCCTTTCCTGTAATGCCCCTTAGCTGACCTGATTATATCTATAATTGTACCTAATTGAAATGGCCCCCATTGCCTTGGGTTATTATTTCCCAAATAAACATCACACGTGCATACAATGACGCATGCGCATGTGCACACATACACCTGCTATGGCCTTTGCCTGTGACTCCATTTCTCTCCACCTTCTAATCATAGAAATCTGAAATTCCACCCTGAGAACTTCCTTACAGAGTCAGGTGAGTATGTTTTATGTAATTCTCCTATATAGAACTCACTCTCATTCAAAACACTAATTTTACACAATAAACTACAATTCTTGAGTTTTGTGATATTGTGACAAAAGCATCATTTTTACTTCAGCTGATGTCAGTAAAAACCAAAACATCCAAAACATTACAACATGTGATTCGGTATGAAAATTAACATTAAGAGTAGACCAAAAAATGTGACCAAGCAGAAAGTACTGTGGTCTGTGTTCAAACAGGCAGGGTTATAAAATCGGTTTTAAGTTCACCCTGGGGAATAGTTACTCCTTTCATCTGAAGGTCAAATAGGCCCTCAGTGATTAAAATAGAGATCAATAGTGATCCTTTTTACCCATGTAATATATAAGTAATTAACACTACACTTCAGTTTAACACTAAGGACGCCTGAAATTCAGGTCATGGAAACAACATTCAATGCTGAAGGATCAAAGTTTGATTTTAAGTTTAATTACATTTGTGTCTGGTAGCCCAAGCATTGGTAATTGATATGAAAGCCAAGTTCATCACAGAGGCAGCAACCAGAGAACTCTTAAACTATACAGTCTTGGCTTTATTTAGCAATGCAGTTTCTGTCATTACATTAGAGAGATGAAAGAACTCCATTTCCTTTGCCAGCTCTTGGCCTTACCACCAACTCTGACTGTACACTCAGAGAGTTCATTTGGTTCCCTCGGGACTACCCTTGTACTCAGGAGGTCACAGAACTCATTATGCTTGCCAGAAGAGGAGATATTACCATATCCTCCGCTGCAGTGAAACTTCCATGTTGCTTGTCCTTTTGGCTACTGGGCCAGGGTAGGAGTCCCATCTCCCCTCACTTCATTAGCCTCATCAACTCCATTACTTCTTCTGAAAATAGGCTTTGCCACATAATAACCATGTTATCAGATGGTAGGACTGTAAGGTGATCATATATATTTCATTTACTGCAATATAATATATTTATGCAAATGACATACTTTACTAATACGTTTCACAGTCATCAAAAACTAAGAATGCAATTCATGTAGTCATTTTTTTTTCCTCTAGTGATCAAAATGATTTCACATATGCTTCTGCACTTATATTTACCAGAGCTTTATGAGAAAGTGGAACTTAGTTATGAAAAACTAATGGATTTACATTCCAGTACAATCTGGTAATTTACAGGTTGAAGCTCTCTCCTATAACACTTATTCCTATGTTATAGTCTATCAATTAAACAGCAGTTTCTTATTTCCGTCTATCTTGAATATGACTATTCTAAGAATAATTGGAGGAATCAAATATGAAAAATAAATGACTGCCTTTGAAATTCTATACTTCTATGACATATTTAGGAATTGAAAGGGAAATGGAGAGCACATTGTTAACTAGAATTTGAAAAGCTGTTATTTTTAAAAAGTAAATGAGAAAATGTGCGTTGATCGGTTTGTGTACTGCCATGCAAAGAAGCAAGGAATTAAGATAGCAGTAATGGTCTCCTATTGAACCACTTCACATTTCCATGTGTTACAAATTTCTTAAGTAAATCAACATGTTTTTGCTGCTCTGTGACAGCCATAAATCTTGGATAATCATCCTGTGAATGGGGCAGTGCATTAGCTCTGTAACTTCAATTAGCTACAGTACCATCAAGCCCTGAGAAATCTACTGTAACACAGCTTAAACCATTAGATTAAAAATGGCCATAAATACTAAGTGTTGTAAATGAAGCCAACTTCAGGATATATCATTTGAACTTCAAAGCTTCACTTAAATTTAAATATTTAACATTGAAATGGCCAGAAAAATACCATAACTATTGTACCGTATTGAACATTTATTCTTTTTTTTTTTAAACAGGGAGAGGGAAATGGATACATGTATATATAAACATATAGACATAAATATATATCGATCGCAAGTTACATTTCTTATTTTTTTAATATCTGAAACATTTATATTAACATATTTCCATACAAATAACCCAAAGAAAGTTTAATATTAGTTGTTTTTTTGTTTGTTTTTTTATACTGCAGGTTCTTATTAGTCATCAGTTTTATACACATCAGTGTATACATGTCAATCCCAATCGCCCAGTTCAGCAAACCACCATCCCCACCCCACCGTGGTTTTCCCCCCTTGGTATCCATACGTTTGTTCTCTACATCTGTGTCTCAACTTCTGCCCTGCCCTTTTGTGTGTGTCTGTGTGTTTTGCTCTAACACAAGAACAGAAGACCATTGTTCCAGAATGTAGAGAACAGGGCAATATGTCAGACTAGATAACCTGACATTTCTTTTGAAAAAAATAAATAAGACTTAAAATGGTAGATAAGATATCACAATCTTCTTTCTTAATACCATTGCTGAGTTCAAAACAATATAAGGCCAATACCTGAGAGTCAAAAACATAAAGGGCATCTGAAACTCAGGGTTATAAGCACGAGTTTACCGTGGTTGCCCTAGAGAGCAGATAGGTATTGCCATTTTAGAAAACTGAGGAAGGTAGGCTTAATGCCCATGCAAAAATAAGGTCTCTGTTCCGTGCAAGGTGGTTCGTTGTACTTGATATTCTCAGACATAAAATCAGGATGGGTCCATGAAAAATGTGCCTACCCAAGGGAGAGATGACACTGTTTGATGATATTATCTTTCATGTCCGGTGACTTAAGCAAGAGCATTTGCAATTAGTTTGTTGAAAGTACTGCATGAAAGAAGCACCCTTAGCATAACAAGGGCAGATGTATTGTAAAATGCGAGGAGAATAAGGAGGGTATAAAGTCATGGTAGCAGAGAAAAATTAATTATCTCAGGAGGGAAGTATGTTTGCTCATATGTGATTTAAGTGCAAAAGGAAGCTTAAAAACCCATAAACATAGCCACCACTGGGAGAGACAGGAAAAAAAAGAGAGAGAGAGAGAGAGAGAAAGGAAGAGAAAGAGAGAGAGAGAAAAATAACTCAATGATCAACTCTTCAATACTTTAGACCAGGGCAACCTCCAAGTCCACCTGCTACCCCGTGGAAAAGTGAGGCTCATTAGAGCAGGCCACTGTTGAAATCCAGTCGATGTCTGAAGTTGCATATGTGCAAAATATGACATGGTGATCCCATGTTTAATTTAGAAACATTAAGAAATGGAAAAGATGAAGTGGTGAGAAAGGCAGAGTATGCTTTACGCTCCAAATGCAAGGGAAATACTAGGAATTCAGATATGAGGCTAGTAGGTGAAATTAGACAATCTTTATTTCATTGCATTATGAAGACTATAAATACCTGTGAATATGTTTTAAAACTATTATGCTGTGTTTAGTCATCATATGTTCTTCTTTCTTCTGAAAGTAGGAGATTAATGTTAAATAACAAACACTCACTAAAGTTTAACAATAACCTAATAATAGAAAAATAAGAAACTATAAAAGTTTTAGTAATTGGACTTAAATTTGAGAATCAATCTAATAAAGGTTCATACTAGCAGTTCCAACAGAGTTGAGGTGCTACAGAGACTGGCTCTATGAAAATATTCACTGAGGCAGTTGATCAAAACTCTTTTAATCCATCTTCAGTGAGCCCATTTAAGAGACTTTAAATATTTTAATTTTATTATTCCTACAAAAAATGGAGGCATTTATGTTTTCTTCAGATGCATTTACTTTTTTTTAACACCTTTATTGGAGTATAATTGCTTTACAATGGTGTGTTAGTTTCTGATTTATAACAAAGTGAATCAGTTATACATATACATATGTTCCCATATCTCTTCCCCCTTGTGTCTCCCTGCCTCCCACCCTCCCTATCCCACCCCTCTAGGTGGTCACAAAGCACCGAGCTCATCTCCCCATGCTATGCAGCTTCTTCCCACTAGCTATCTATATTACTTTTGGTAGTGTATATATGTCCATGCCACTCTCTCACTTTGTCACAGCTTACCTTTCCCCCTCCCCATATCCTCAAGTCCATTCTGTACTAGATCTGTGTCTTTATTCCCGTCTTGCCCCTAGGTTCTTCATGACCATTTTTTTTTTCTCTTAGATTCCATATATATGTGTTAGCATACAGCATTTGTTTTTCTCTTTCGGACTTATTTCACTCTGTATGACAGACTCTAGGACCATCCACCTCACTACAAATAACTCAATTTCGTTTCCTTTTATGGCTGAGTAATATTCCATTGTATATATGTGCCACATCTTCTTTATCCATTCATCTGTTGGTGGACACTTAGGTCGCTTCCAAATGCTGGCTGTTGTAAATAGAGCTGCAACGAACATTTTGGTACCTGTCTCTTTTTGAATTATGGTTTTCTCAGGGTATATGCCCAGTAGTGGGATTTCTGGGTTGTATGGTAGTTCTATTTTTAGCTTTTTAAGGAACCTCCATACTGTTATCCATAGTGGCTGTATCAATTTACATTCCCACCAACAGTGCAAGAGGGTTCCCTTTTCTGCACACCCTCTCCAACATTTATTGTTTGTAGATTTTTTTTTTTTTGCTGTATGCTGGCCTCTCACTGTTGTGGCCTCTCCCGTTGCAGTACACAGGCTCCGGACACACAGGCTCAGCAGCCATGGCTCACGGGCCTAGCCGCTCCACGGCATGTGGGATCTTCCCAGACCGGGGCACGAACCCGTGTATCCTGCATCAGCAGGTGGACTCTCAACCACTGCGCCTCCAGGGAAGCCCTGTTTGTAGATTTTTTGATGATGGCCATTCTAATGGGTGTGAGATGATATCTCATTGTAGTTTTGATTTGCATTTCTCTAATTAATGATGTTGAGCATTCTTTCATGTGTTTGCTGGCAATCTGTATATCTTCTTTGGAGAAATGTCTGTTTAGGTCTTCTGCCCATTTTTGGATTGGGTTGTTTGTTTTTTTGATATTGAGCTGCATGAGCTGCTTGTAAATTTTGGAGATTAATCCTTTGTCAGTTGCTTCATTTGCAAATATTTTCTCCCATTCTGAGGGTTGTCTTTTCATCTTGTTTATGGTTTCCTTTGCTGTGGAAAAGCTTTTAAGTTTCATTAGGTCCCATTTGTTTATTTTTGTTTTTATTTCCATTTCTCTAGGAGGAGGGTCAAAAAGGATCTTGCTGTGATTTATGTCATAGAGTGTTCTGCCTATGTTTTCCTCTAAGAGTTTGATAGTGTCTGGCCTTACGTTTAGGTCTGTAATCCATTTTGAATTTATTTTTGTGTATGGTGTTAGGGAGTGTTCTAATTTCATATTTTTACATGTAACTGTCCAGTTTTCCCAGCACCACTTATTGAAGAGGCTGTCTTTTCTCCACTGTATATTCTTGCCTCCTTTATCAAAGATAAAGGACCATATGTGCGTGGGTCTATCTCTGGCCTTTCTATCCTGTTCCATTGAGCTGTATTTCTGGTTTTGTGCCAGTACCATACTGTCTTGATTACAGTAGCTTTGTAGTATAGTCTGAAGTCAGGGAGCCTGATTCCTCCAGCTCCATTTTTCTTTCTCAAGATTGCTTTGGCTATTCGGGGTCTTTTGTGTTTCCATACAAATTGTGAAATTTTTTGTTCTAGTTCTGTGAAAAATGCCAGTGGTAGTTTGATAGGGATTGCATTGAATCTGTAGATTGCTTTGGGTAGTAGAGTCATTTTCACAATGTTGATTCTTCCAATCCAAGAACATGGTATATCTCTCCATCTATTTGTATCATCTTTAATTTCTTTCATAAGTGTCTTATAATTTTCTGCATACAGGTCTTTTGTCTCCTTAGGTAGGTTTATTCCTAGATATTTTATTCTTTTTGTTGCAATGGTAAAATGGAGTGTTTTCTTAATTTCACTTTCAGTTTTTTCATCATTAGTGTGTAGGAGTGCTAGAGACTTCTGTGCATTAATTTTGTATCCTGATACTTTACCAAATTCATTGATTAGCTCTAGTAGTTTTCTGGTACCATCTTGAGGATTCTCTATGTATAGTGTCATGTCATCTGCAAACAGCGACAGCTTTACTTCTTCTTTTCCGATTTGGATTCCTTTTATTTCTTTTTCTTCTCTGATTGCTGTGGCTAAAACTTCCAAAACTATGTTGAATAAGAGTGGTGAGAGTGGGCAACCTTGTCTTGTTCCTGATCTTAGTGGAAATGCTTTCAGTTTTTCACCATTGAGGACTATGTTGGCTGTGGGTTTGTCATATATGACCTTTATTATGTTGAGGAAAGTTCCCTCTGTGCCTACTTTCTGGAGGGTTTTCATTATAAATGGGTGTTAAATTTTGTTGAAAGCTTTCTCTGCATCTATTGAGATGATCACATGGTTTTTCTCCTTCAATTTGTTAATATGGTGTATCACATTAATTGATTTACCTATATTGAAGAATCCTTGCATTCCTGGGATAAATTCCACGTGATCATGGTGTATGATCCTTTTAATGTGCTGCTGGATTCTGTTTGCTAGTATTTTGTTGAGGATTTTTGCATCTGTGTTCATCAGTGATACTGGTCTGTAGTTCTCTTTCTTTGTGACATCTCTGTCTGGTTTTGGTGTCAGGGTGATGATGGCCTCATAGAATGAATTTGGGAGTGTTCCTCCCTCTACTATATTTTAGAAGAGTTTGAGAAGGATAGGTGTTAGCTCTTCTCTAAATATTTGACAGAATTCGCCTGTGCAGCCATCTGGTTCTGGGCTTTTGTTTCTTGGAAGATTTTTAATCACAGTTTCAACTTCAGTGCTTGTGATTTGTCTGTTCATATTTTCCATTTCTTCCTGGTTCAGTCTCAGAAGGTGGTGCATTTCTAAGAATTTGTCCATTCCTTCCAGGTTGTCCATTTTATCGGCATACAGTTGCGTGTAGTGATCTCTCATGGTCCTTTGTATTTCTGCAGTGTCAGTTGTTACTTCTCCTTTTTCATTTCTAATTCTATTGATTTGAGTCTTCTCCATTCTTTTCTTGATGTGTCTGGCCAATGGTTTATCAATTTTCTTTATTTCTCAAAGAACCAGCTTTTAGTTTTTTTGATCTCTGCTATTGTTTCCTTCATTTCTTTTTTGTTTATTTCTGATCTGATCTTTATGATTTCTTTCCTTCTGGTAACTTTGGGGTTTTTTTGTTCTTCTTTCTCTAATTGCTTTTGGTGTAAGGTTATGTTGTTTATTTGAGATGTTTCTTGTTTCTTGAGGTAGGATTGTATTGCTATAAACTTCCCTTTTAGAACTGCTTTTGCTGCATCCCATAGGTTTTGGGTCATCGTGTTTTCATTGTCATTTGTTTCTAGGTATTTTTTGACTTCCTCTTTAATTTTCAAGTGATCTCTTGGTTATTAAGTAGTGTATGGTTTAGCCTCCATCTGTTCGTATTTTTTACAGATTTTTTCCTGTAATTGATATCTACTCTCATAGTGTTGTGGTCAGAAAAGATACTTGATACGATTTCAGTTTTTTTAAATTTACCAAGGCTTGATTTGTGACCCAGGATATGATGTATCCTGTAGAATGTTCCATGAGCACTTGAGAGGAATGTGTATTCTTTTCTTTTTGTATGGAATGTCCTATAAATATCAATTAAGTCCATCTTGTTTAATGTATCATTTAAAATTTGTATTTCCTTATTTATTTTTATTTTGGATGATCTGTTCTTTGGTGAAAGTGGGGTGTTAAAGTCCCCTACTATGAATGTGTTACTGTCGATTTCCCCTTTTATGGCTGTTAGTATTTCCCTTATGTATTGAGGAGCTCCTATGTTGGGTGCATAAATATTTATAATTGTTGTATCTTCTTGGATCAATCCCTTGATCATTATGTAGTGTCCTTCTTTGTCTCTTATAATAGTCTTTGTTTTAAAGTCTATTTTTTCTGATATGAGATTGGTATTCCAACTTTCTTCTGATTTCCATTTGCATGGAATATCTTTTTCCACCCCTCACTTTCAGTTTGTATGTGTCCCTAGGTCTAAGTGGGTCTCTTGTAGACAGCATATATATATGGGTCTTGTTTTTGTATCCATTCAGCCAATCTATGTCTTTTGGTTGGAGCATTTAATCCATTTATAGTTAAGGTAATTATTGATATGTATGTTCCTATTACCATTTTCTTAATTGTTTTGGGTTTATTATTGTAGGTCTTTTCCTTCTCTTGTGTTTCCTGCCTAAATAAGTTCCTTTTGCATTTGTTGTAAAGCTGGTTTTGTGATGATAAATTCTCTTAGCTTTTGCTTGTCTGTAAAGGTTTTAATTTCTCCATCAAATCTGAATGAGATCCTTGCTGGGTAGAGTAATCTTGGTTGTAGGTTTTTCTCCTTCATCACTTTAAGTATGTCCTGCCACTCCCTTCTGGCATGCAGAGTTTCTGCTGAAAGATCAGCTCTTAACCTTATGGGGATTCCCTTATGTGTTATTCGTTGTTTTTCCCTTGCTGCTTTTAATATTTGTTCTTTGTATTTAATTTTTGATAGTTTGATTAATATGTGTCTTGGCGTGTCTCTCCTTGGATTTATCCTGTATGGGACTCTCTGGGCTTCCTGGACTTGAATAACTATTTCCTTTCCCATATTAGGGAAGTTTTCAACTATAATCTCTTCAAATATTTTCTCAGTCCCTTTCTTTTTCTCTTCTTCTTCTGGAACCCCTATAATTCGAATGTTGGTGTGTTTAATGTTGTCCCAGAGGTCTCTGAGACTGGCCTCAATTCTTTTCATTCCTTTTTCTTTATTCTGCTCTGCAGTAGTTATTTCCACTATTTTATCTTCCAAGTCACTTGTCCGTTCTTCTACCTCAGTTATTCTGCTATTGATTCCTTCTAGAGAGTTTTTAATTTCATTTATTGTGTTGTTCATCACTGTTTGTTTGTTCTTTAGTTCTTCTAGGTCCTTGTTAAACATTTCTTGTATTTTCTCCAGTCTATTTCCAAGATTTTGGATCATCTTTACTATCATTCTGAATTCTTTTTCAGGTAGACTGCCTATTTCCTCTTCATTTGTTAGGTGTGGTGGGTGTTTGCCTTGCTCGTTCATCTGCTGTGTGTTTCTCTGTCTTCTCATTTTGCTTAACTTACTGTGTTTGGGGTCTCCTTTTCGCAGGCTGCAGGTTCGTAGTTCCCGTTGTGTTTTAGTGTCTGTCCACAGTGGCTAAAGTTTGTTCAGTGGGTTGTGTAGGCTTCCTGGTGGAGGGTACTAGTACATGTGTTCTGATGGTTGAGGCTGGATCTTGTCTTTCTGGTGGGCAGGTCCACGTCTGGTGGTGTGTTTTGGGGTGTCTGTGGCCTTATTATGATTTTAGGCAGCCTCTGTGCTAATGGATGGGGTTTTGTTCCTGTCTTACTAGTTGTTTGGCATAGAGTGTCCAGCACTGTAGCTTGCTGGTCCTTGAGTGGAGCTGGTTCTTGGCATTGAGATGGAGATCTCTGGGAGATTTTCACCATTTGATATTACATGGAGCTGGGAGGTGTCTTGTGGACCAGTGTCCTGAAGTTGGCTCTCCCACCTGAGTGGCACAGCCCTGACACCTGGCTGGAGCACCAAGAGCCTGTCCTCCACTTGGCTCAGAATAAAAGGGAGGAAAAAAAGAACGAAAGAAAGAAGAAGGTAAAATAAATTAAAATAAAATAAAGTTATTAAAATAAGAAGTAAAAAATAATTATTAAGAAAAATAAAATTTAAGTAATAAAAAACAGGGACAGACAGAACCCTAGGACAAATGGTAAAAGCAAAGCTATACAGACAAAATCACACACAGAAGCATACACATACACACTCACAAAAAGAGAAAAAGGGAAAATACTATATATATCGTTGCTCCCAAAGTCCACCTCCTTAATTTGGGATGAATCGTTGTCTATTCAGTTATTCCACAGATACAGCGTACATCAAGTTGATTGTGGAGGTTTAATCCTGTGACTTCCTGCCCCATTTTCAGTACTCTCTTGAAGTAGTCCCAGCTTCTCCACAATTCCTTACAGGCAGATGGACTCAATTTTTCCTTTATGCTTCTGTGCAAATCTGTTATATGCCTCTGTGACAGCTCTTCTTATGTTGTGCTATAATGGGGTGGTTTTTCTTGTATTTATATGACTTGATTCCCAACTAGACTTTGAATTTTTTTTATGGTAGGATGTCCATCTAATTAATCTTCAGCCTCCTTGAATTTACAAAGTAAATGATGATTTTTGAATACTGATGAATCCGTCAATAAATAATAGTAGTTTTAGGACTTTGTTTTGAAATTGGTGTAAAATATGTCACCTTTTTAGTGAATTTTATTACTTAGTTTTGGGTGTCAATCCCCGGTCTTGTTGGGTTGCTACTTCCTGACATATTCTTATATCCATTCAAGTTTCAGAGTTCTAAATAGAAGTTTCCAATTGGCAGAACTTGGGTCACGTGCCTAGTATAGGTGCCGAAGTGCAGGGAGAGAAACTTTCTGGTTACTTTTGACTTTAAAGGAGACACACTCAGCAAAGATTCACGTCATAGGGGATTTCTTGCACAGAGGAAGGTGTTTGGGTTGCCAGCCAGCCAAATTACTATGTTACTGTAGTATATTACCGTTGTTTTCTTAATCATGTTTCTCTATAAACCGTTCAAGGACCAGAGTTTCTTAATATGCACGTGATCTGCTTTTTGCTAAGATCAGGCTTTTGGTTCATATGAACCCCATTTTAGTAGTAATTACGAAAATAATAATAATAATGGCAAGATTTATTGAGCACTTACAATGTTAATATATTAGCATACTTAGAATGTACTGGATTCCAGTCTAAAAACAGTTTATTTATTAATGAATTTAATCCCCACCATATAACCATGAGCAGCTATTCCTCTGAAGCAAAACCTCAAACATTATTTTTTATTTTTAATCTTAGTTTTACATTATTTCAGACATTCAAAAAGATATACAGGATAATTTAAAAAACATTCATGTGCCCACCACCCAACTGAAACAGTATTACCAATAGAGTCACAGCTCCCTTACGAATGCTGCTCTAACTCTATTCATTTCTTTCACATCTGATATCCACCAACCTGAACTTGATGTTTATGAAGCCGATGCATCTCTTTAGATCTCTACACATATGTATATATCCTTAAGGATATGTGTGGTTGGTATTCACAATTTAATATTATGGACATTATATACTTTATGTATTCTACTGCAATTAACTTTTTGCTCAATATTTTGTATGTGCTATTTATATTTATCACATATATGTGATATTTATGCACTTTGATGCTTGTAACTATCATTTACTTTTAACAGTTGTATAGTATTCTGTTGGATGTATAAACCACAATTATTGAGTAGTGTTCCATAGTATGACCACACAACCGTTTGCTTATCCATTCACCAGTTGAAGGATATTTTGGTTGTTTCCAGTTTTTGGTGAATTAAGGAAAGCCAATATAAAATCCATATTTTTTTGTGTGAACATATGTTTTCATTTCTCTTGAGAATAGGAATAGAATAACTGGGTCATATGGTAAGTGTATGCTTATTTCTATAAGAGGCTGCCAAAATGTTTTCTAAAGTCGCTGTACCATTTTGCATTGCCATATTAACATATACATTTTTGAAATTTGAAATCAATTTATCTAAACTGTGGATGAGGTATGGATCTAACTTTACTTCATTTTCCAGATGGTTATCCAGTTGTCCCATCACTTTTTATTGATATACATCTGTTCTCTACCAATTTGAAATGCCATCTTTATCATATTCTAAAGTCGTATATATATTTGGATCTATTTTTTGACTTCTTGTTCTACTCCACTAATATCTCAATATGATGGATGAAAAATGATTCATGTTCCAGTAGCACACTTTTCAAATTATTGAGACTTTATATTTTAAAACAAAGAAGGGCTAGTTCTCTATTATTGAGCTTCCTTAATTTTTTGCTTATTTACTTTTCTATATCAATTTTAGAACCACTGTATCAAGGTAGACCTTTTTTTTTGTTTCTTGAGAGAAGTTTTCATCTGTGTGTTTTTTACTCTCTCTGTCTAGGAATAGTATCTTCCTTTATATTTCTTCAACTCTTCATATATGTGTGTGACCTATATTAATGGCCAGAACCTTCCCTGATCTGGCTCTTCCTTACTTTTTGACTTATTTACCCTTCTGTTTCTGGGATGCTCCAGGCTGTTCCAGTTACTTTTCGTCATTTAATAATTTGCTCAAATGACATCTCACCACAGTATTTTTCCATCACCATCTTATTTAAGTAGCACCGTCTCATCTCCAGTCACTCACTTTCAGATAATTCTGTTTTATTTTCTGTATAATGGTTATCACTGTTGGAATCATGGTTATTCACTTTTTTACCTCTTTAATTTCTAATTCCTCTAATCAGTTTAAGCCACTATGAGGGTAGGAGTGTGGTCTTCTGGTTTCCTGCAGCAACACATATTAGATGAATGAATGGATGGCCTTTTTTCAGCTCAAACAACTGTCTTTACACTCTTACTACTGCTACAAACCAGTTGGGGGGATTTTCTACTTGAAATTATTTGACTGCCTGAGAAAATCAGTGAAGTAATAACTTGTGACTTTTCCAACTGAGCACCAAAATCAGCGGTCAGTAGAGTGAGATCCCCTCTGCTTCTCAGCTTCCTCTCTTCTCTCTCTCAGTCTCGTCTTTGGCTGTGCTAATATGACTGACAGGACCACCGTCTGTGACTCCTTGAGGCAACAAAGTGAAAAGACTGAAGCAGAGTATATACTCAGAAGCAGCTGAACAGAAGGCATAATTTGCTATCTGTAATCCAGCTCTTTACAGTTAGAAGTAACTCTAATCAGAAAATGATCTGGAACGGTGATTTCCATTCCTGGCTGATGATCATGAGTCACCTACAAAGTTTTTTACAAATACAGCCATTTGAACCTCACCCCAGCCCGACTGATTTAGAACCTCCAAAGCTCATTAAAACAAGCAGCCAGCATCCACCAGCATAACTCTTGTGGGAATCATAAGATTCCACGTTGGGGAACCACAGCTGAGCTGGAACGGGCAATTGACCAAAGCAGAAGCTGTGTGTGATCAGTGTGAACTGATGCAGTGACCATGGATAATGCCTGGTATATTTTAAATTTTTATGGAGTTGTTAAATTGATGGTTAAACAATAAGCTAAAAATCTAACTTTGTTTAATACTCTGCATTGCTGAAAAAGGTCTCTGGAGTCTGTGCAATACCCACAGACAAGAATAAGCCCTTATTCTACAACATCGTAAAATGGATTCTGTTCTACTTACCTGGCCTGCCTGCTCTGAGACCAGCTTATTTTACTGTTTAATTCAATGTCTAAAAATGTGTTGCTCGTTAGAAATGCAGATTTCTGAGCTTCACTATAATGATGTTGAGTCAGAATGTCTGAATAGGGACCCCAAGAACCTGAATTTTTATAACATTTTTAAAATGATCTCTTTTGCACACTTAAATTTGAGAACCAGGCAAGCATATATGGGGACTTCTTTTGGAGTTTGACCAATTGGGTTAACATGGGTCTAGCAGTGTGATTTGGGGCAACCTCCATTTCCTCTTCTATAAAACGGAAGACCAATAGTATCAACCTTAAAGAATTGTTAGGGAGATTAAATGAGGTCATCAGTGTGAAATATTCAGCATAGTGCCGAAAAAGAAAAATTGCTCAGTGAATATTAAATCTTATTTTTATTAACCACTTGCCTTACTGGTTTATCCCTACTTGAAAATTGCAACATATCCCATAGCAATATCTCAAGCACTCGTTTTCAAAATATGGTCCCTGGACTAGCAACATCGACATCACCTGAGAACTTGTTGTAAATAAAAAATTTGAATATCACCCAGACATACTGGATTAGAAACTCTGGGGGTGAAACCCAGAAATTCGTGCTCAACAAGCCCCCCAGTGACTCGGATGCATGCTAACACTTGGCAGTCACCCGCTGAGGGGGATTGATTAATAAAAGGATTAACTGAAAATGACTGAAACTGTACTATGAAATGAACAAAATACAGTTTATTAAGCGGTTAATTTTTTTAAACGCACAGTCTTCCTCACAGACAGACAGACAGACATCGCCCCTGCTCCCCCATCACACACACATTCAGTCCACACTATAAATAATGCAGGTTGTGTTTCTCTAACTAGTATTTGATTCATCTCAGACCCATGTTTGCTTTGGTTTTGTTTGACTTTTCTTTTATCAATACCCTGCTTCTGTATTGTCTGCTGTTGCTGTTCTGTATGCCACACTCTTCTCTACTTTGACAGTAATGTCCCCTGGAATAACTACTTTTCTGTATCAGATTACAGTGTAGAAAGAGACCGAGGGTAAACATTGAAGATAGATAGACATGATATGTTGATATTGGGCAAATTACTTAAAACCCTCAGAATTTTAGGTTCTCCTCAGTTAAAAAGGGAGAATAATACCCACCTTGAAATTTTCTTGTGAAGATTAAATGTAATGTATGTAAATTATCTAGCGCAGTGCCTGGCACATACTGTCAAATAAATATTAGCTACTATTCTAATTGCATAGAAGTTTCAAGATTAGTCTCAGCTGTGGCTCATGTTAATATTTTGTATATAGAGCATCTACCAAAAATGCCTAGTGTTTGTTCTAGGTCTGTTTCTGTTTGCACAGAAATTCAGGGTGGCGTGGTACTCTTGTCCAAGAAATACTCAGCAGAACTGTCTATAGACCTCCTAGTTACTATCAAATTCTACCTGATTGTAGTAGCTTGAGGTTTAAGGTTTAGGAGATTCATATTCACCATGTACAGTCAAGCAAGAACAAATTACAATCACTTATAAGCTATTTTGGAGTCATTACATCTTAATCATGTTGTCAAATATAAATTGAGTGCCACTCTCAATGTATTTATGAGGCTAAATTTGCCCAATCTGACACCATTCTACCACTAGTTAGAATAGAAAGTGACACTCAGGAGAGCTTTTTCTTTATGCCTATAGCAAAATCTTCATAGCAGCTGCTTCTTGCCTAGGCAACCAGAAGATCAATTGCAAAGCATTTATTAGAATATACTTAAGGTCTTGATCATTTAAGTTGAGCAGACTGCAGTTCTGAGGACAGATTCCAGATGTATACTTTGATGAAAGCTCTATCACTATCATTATAATCTTGATCCCATGGTTCCATTTCTCTTGCTCTCAGAGATAATTAGTTCAACTTCTTCATTTGTAAAATGACCAGGTAAAATTTGACCAGGTAAAATTTGACCAGGTCAATTTTGTTAACTATTCAATGAGTACTTGAAAATAATATGTGCTTTCTATCATATTTTACATATGTCAAAATTGACATTTAGATTGAATTTATAATTGTGTTATTCAGATCTTCTGTAGTCTAACTTATTTTTTGGTCTGCTTATTTTATCAGATATAAAAAAGAGATTGTTAAAATATCTCTTTCTATAAGTGGAAGCTACCTTTTGGATTGCGTACAAATTTAGAGTTGTTAAAACGTATTAGTGGGTTGACATATCATCATGAAATGTCTCTCTTTGTATGTCTCTTTGTATGTCTCTCTCTAGTAATGCTTTATGCCTTGACATCTATCTTGTATGATATCGTATAGTTATATAAGCTTTCTTTTGAGGAAGGTTGGCCTGAATTGTCTTTTTTAATCCTTCTGCAATCAACTTTTCTTTGTCCTCTTATTAAAGACGTATATCTTGTAAACAGAATATGGTTGGGTTTTGTTTTCAGAGTTTTTACTGTGCTGTGCCTAGGGGTGGCTTTCATTGTATTAATCCGGCTTGGGAATTCGTAGAGCTTTATTATTATTGTTAGTAACATTATTAATATACATTTTAAAACTACAATTTGAGGTGTAAAATACATAGAGGAAAATGCACATATTATCAATGTGCAACACAGTGAATTTTCACAAACTGAATACATCTTCGTACCTAGATCAAGTACCCTGATCAAGAAAAAGATTATTGCCCAAACCACAAGACTCCCTCATGCTCTCCTCCAGTTTCTATTCTCCCAAAGTAATCATCATCTTCATTTCTAATAGAATATATTATTTCTGGTATTTTATGTGATTCCATATAGAGAGCTTCTTAGCTCTGTGATTTCTTACTTTTATTGGTGTCAAAAATTTCCCAATCATTATCTCTTCTAATATGGCCTTTGCTCCATTCTCGTTTCTTCTTTCTCCCTGACTCTCATTACAACACATTTTTTTACCTTTTTACTGTGTTCTTTTTTATATATATAAATTTATTTATGTATTTATTTTTGGCTGCGTTGGGTCTCCATTGCTGCACATGGGCTATCTCTAGTTGTGGCGAGTATGGGCTACTCTTCGTTGTGGTATGCGGGCTTCTCATTGCGGTGGCTTCTCTTGTTGTGGAGCATGGGCCCTAGGTGCGAGGGCTTCAGTAGTTGTGGCATGCGGGCTTAGTAGTTGTGGCACATGGGCTTAGTTGCTCTGTGGCATGTGAGATATTCCCAGACCAGGGCTCGAGCTCATATCCCCTGCATTGGCAGGTGGATTCTTAACCACTGGGTCACCAGGGAAGTCCCTTTACTGTGTTCTTTATATCTCATCATTTTTTTCTCTGTGTGTTTCATTCATGCCTTCTGTTGAGTTATCTTTCAGTTCACTAATTCTCTCTTCTGGTTTGTCTAATCTGTCAAACCCATCTATTAATTCTTCCTTTAGGTTATTGTAATTTTTAGTTGTAGAATTTCATTTGATTCTTTTTTATTGTTTCCGGTTCTCTGATAAAATTTTTCATCATATTATCTGTACAGGAGTTCCCCTTATCCAGGGTGGGTGGGGAGGAGATACGTTCTAAGACCCCTAGTGAATGCCTGAAACCATGGATAGTGCTTCACCCTATATATACTATTTTTTTCCTGTACATATATACCTATGATAGAGTTTAATTTATAAATTAGGCACAGTAAGAGATTAACAACAATAATAGTAAAATGAAACAGTTATAAGAATATACTGCAGTAAAAGTTATCTGAATGTGGTCCCTCTGTCTCTCTCTCAGAATGTCTTATTGTATGTATGTATTGCCTTTTCCATCTTAACTAAGCACTTGTCACATACTGTGGCCATAACTTTTGCAATCTGAAGTGCCAGAACAAAACTACCACACATTTCTTTTTCCTCCTTCACAATTTCACAGGTAGAAGATTCAGTTTTACCACTGGTCTTAGCAACCTCAGCATATGATTTTTTTCTCTTTCCTTATTAAGTTGAGAACTCTCACCTTTTCACTTAAAGGAAGCACTTTACAGCTTCTCTTTGGCATATCCAGATAGCCAGCACCACTCCTCTGGCACTTTGGAGCCATTACTAAGTAAAATAAGGTTTACTTGATCACAGTACCAAGACAATCTGATAACTAAGATGGCTACCAGGTCACTAATGGGTGACTGGACAAAGGGATGATGCAAGTCCTGGGCAGGACAGAGCTGGACAGCTTGAGATTTCATCATGCTACTCAGAATGGCTTGAAATTGAACACTTAACGAACTGTTTATTTCTGTAATTTTTCATTTCATATTTTCAGACCAGGGTTGACCACGGGTAACTGAAACTGTGAAAATTGGAACCTTGGATAAGGGGGGGACTGCTGTGTTTTAGCATATTAATAATAGTTACTTAAAATTTTATGTTGGATAACTTGACTATCTTTTGTGTTTGTTTCTACTATTTGGGCTTTTTTTCCTTCTCTTTTTTTTGTGTTCAGTCTGTTGTTTTGTCTCATGGAATGCAATGGAGATTTTTACTGAGTGTTCCATACAACTTAAGAAAACATTTAGAGATAATAATGTTGTATTTGTCTAGAAGGCACTTAGTTTTGCTTTTGGTATGCATTTAAGCTAAGGACAGATTCCCTTAGTCCCATCAAGAATTGATCTGAGTTCAAGGTGGATTTCAGTCTCTGAGAGCTGATTCATTGGTTTACATGTACTCTAGGATATAGTCTTCCATCAGTTCCGATTGAGGGTCTGGGGTGTTTACCAGAGTCCCTTCTTTGTGGGCCATATACTCAAACTTTTGCTTGTTCCCAGTCACATAGTGTTGCCTGAAGCTCTGCTCAGCTTCTCAACCTCTAGTACCTCTTGAAAAATCAACAAATTCCTCAAAAAGAAGAGTGGCGATGAATGTTGGGCTCATCTCTTTGGGTACTTTCTTTCCTTCTGGCATTGTGATCCCTTAAGCCCCTTTTTAGCTCGCTGATGCTTTCAGATGATTAAAAAAAAAAAATCCAGCCTTTCTAGTTGTTCTCAGAAGGAGAGTCAGTCGTCAAAAAGCCACTCTGCAATTACAGGAAGCAGAAATCCCAAGGACCCATTTTGAGAATTTATTTTATAAGCCTGTAGTCTTCTTTACATGGACTTTTAGCACAATCAGTACAATTAAACCCTTTGAAATTAGACATTTTTCCCCCACTAGAAGCCCCCATTATATATTTTGGATGTCTGCATCTATTAAAAAGTGAAAAAAAAGTCCTTATAAAAGTTAGGTTAGTGAGTGACATAAATATTTATTTATCTAAAACACCTTTGATAACAATGAAGAACAAAATGACCTATCTATAGAACTGAGTCTCTGATGGCAAAACATTTGTAGAGTCATGTCCTTCCACAGCCACTCTTTGGCTGATTTAACTCAGTGACCCATAAAATAAGAATAAAATCTTTTAATTACATGAAATAAATATATAGCAGGAAATTGGGTATTTTCTCTTTAAAATCCATGTCAAAATTGTATTCCATAAAAGTAATTGCTCCCATTTAATACCCAAGATGGAGATTCATACTTTGGGAGATAGAAATTGCTTATACTTCCTTCTATCATTAAAAAATAGTGCATGTTATACCTATCTTACAAGATGTGTCTTATAAAAGGCCCAAGAAAATACTTTCATGATGTTTTCAAATCATTTTTTTTGGGACCCTCAGAGAGATTGACAGCCTGGTAAGAGGAAAAAATGTAGCATTCTTTATTTGAAACTAAATAGAGCACCTTAGAATCTCTGAAATTGTCAGGAGGCTTTGTGAAAAGACATTCTTATGCAGACAACTGCAAGTCCATCTGTTGTTGTAATTTGTCTCTCTAATAATTCCCAGAAGTTCCACTTAGTTTGAATATTGGAATAAACAGAAATGAATCAGGTCATTTTCTTTTAATATTAATCCAAAAATTCAGTGTGGTATATTAACCATCACCTACATCCCTTAAAGGTTGTTTGATTTCATTAACCTTCACAATATTCCAATTAAATACAAGTATATTCATTTTTTCATTTGTACTTGATTTCTTTAGATAATGAATTTTCAGTGATTTTAGATAATGAATGCCATTGTAATTTGTAGAATGTATTTTTCTTTTAAAACAATGTCACATTTTAAAATAATACAGCAGTACAAAATATTTGTTCCTCATCATAGGAATGGAACCATCTGATTTTCATTATGTGTTTTATAATTTGGAAGAAAATCTTCAATATATCTTAACAATTTGAAAAGGCCACTTAGCTGTGCTTCATCAGTACATCTTGTAATTTGGAAAATGCTATGTATATATCCAAAGTCCCCTATACATAGATGACATAATGCTGTTCTTAGGTTATGGGTGTTATTATTAAGTTACATATATTGTTATTTTTTTCTATAAACATTATTCTATAGAAATTTCTGTGGCACTTCATCAGCAATGCTTATGAATTTAACGCATTAAATACCTTTTCCTATCTGAAGTACGAGCAAACATCTGTAATCAAGTTCTTTGGGGCAGAAGTCAGCCCCTGGTCTGCTCTTATAATTTTAGGAACACTGACAGTAAGCCACAACAGATCCACCTTTGATTAGATCTTCACACCACCGTTCGACTAGAATAATTATTTTCCTGCTACTTCCAGGTGTGAAGACCTAATCCAAATGCCAGATGCTGAGAGGAAAACCTCTCATCAAGTGAAAATGAAGGGGAATAGAAGGTCCTCATTTCTTTTACGACTTCCTTCTCCTTTGCTTACCCCTTCTACCACTCCGCCCCACCCAACCCCACTCTTATGCCACTGCCAAATTCTCTGTGGAAGAAGATATACAGGCAAGGGTAGCTGATCAGATTGTATAGCCAATGAGAACAAAGTAAAAAAACATGAGTGTGAGGTTTCAAATCTGGATTATTAGAAAAGAAAACTCAACTTTTGAACTCATCGTTAGCATTTTTCATTGCACCACCATCATTCAAGCACTGAAACTTAAAATGTTATGAGAGGGAGGAGTTAAATTAAGGAAGAGATATATAAAAAATTGCAACTTGTAAAAGCACCGAAAGGTAAAAAGAAGCTGAGACCAGGGAGACTAGTATACTAGAAGAGTCGGGTTCTAGTCTTTCAGAGTATTGACCAAAACTGACTTTGTGTGTGCTGGTGTATTGCTTTATTTAGTTAAATGAAAAGGTGTACTTTCAGTAAATTACCATATTGACCATATAGACATGTGACGTGGTATCTTAGAATACACTGATATGGTCTAAACTGCAGGAGACACTACTAGTGACACTACACTTTGGGAGTAGGAAGGATGGGAGGGTTCTGAACAGCTTGTACCAGAGGCATCCGGCAGAGGCAGAGTGATAATAACTCTTAATGTGTTGATATTGAAACAGAGGAAGTTCAGTTAGAAAGGAATTAAGTTAACGATGTGTTGACTGAGGGAAATATTCGCATTAATTGGGTGGTGTTCTGAATGAGCTGACTCTGTAATAGAGCTGTTTGTCCAAGGAGGTCTTCAGCTTAGATTACACATGTAAATGTGTTTGGTCTAATTTTCCTCACAGTTCCTTTCAGTATGGCCATGGCAGAAAATACGATAGGTGGATATTTGAGGAGTCTACATAAATTTTATCATATTTTTAAAAGCCTGATCAAGTGTGAAGGAAAAGAAAATAATGCCAATGTGTATAATATTCACTCTGTAATTCAGACAAACATTCCAAGAGGGTGATATGCTGAAAGTCAAATGAATGGTCAGTGTTGGCTAACAGATTTCTTTTTATAGTTTAAGCACATATATTTAGGAAACTATCATATTTAGGCATGGTAGTACAATTTTAACACCTTTATTGAGGTGTATTTTAGATACCATAAAATTCACCTGTGTTTAATGCATGTTTTCACTAAATTTAGAGTTGTGCAATGAGCACAATAAATTTTAGATCATTTTCATCATCCAAAATAGTATAATAGGTTTATTTATTATAAAAACTGATTGACTATGCATTTTATATGTATTTATTTTAAAAGTAGAATATATTGATCTATAAATATATGTTAAATAAGCAATTTACAAAATATCCTACTTTAAATTTCTAATAAATATAATGTAGCTGGTTAACATAGATCTATGAGGTGACCAGTTTGTTATCACACAACTTCCAAGGATCTGTGCCTGTTAGCGACTAATAACAGTGCTAATAAATTAAATTTAGGAAAACTTTTAACTAGATTTGTAGAAGTTGAGAGTTAAATTTTTCTCTAACCTGGAAATATACTAGACTAGTCTCAGAGATCATAATGTAATATAGAAGCAAAGATATTAAGACATATACATAAAGATAATTCACAACAACAATTAATACATGTGGCATATAGTTAATATTATCAATAATTATTGATTAGTTAAGGGTAATGCATGACACAGCATTGCACATAAGGGACCACTCACTTCAAACCATGTGAGAAAGGGAAAACTTATTGGAAGAAGATACTTTGTTATGAGTTGGGCATTTAGAGGCTGGGAAGAGCTAAATAAATGAAGTAGGGAGACTAAAAGAGCATGATAAGCAGAATTCAATAATATAAGTCAAACCATAACAACAGGAAGCTCGGTATTCCCAGAAGAAAGACTAGTTTAATTGGTTGGGAGGTAGAGTGTAAAAGGAGTGGTGAGACATAAAGCTGGAAAGGTAGTTTACTTCTGGGCAACAATGGACCTTAAGACTCTGGTAACAAGTTTGGACTTTAGCCTATTGGGGATGGGAAGCACAGTTTTGAGCAGAAGCCTATCAGTTAAGGTTGATTTAAACATTAATTTGATGACACGTTCTTGGATTGATCTTGGATTGACACATTCTTGGATTTTCTTTTCATCAAAAGAAAAAAGTTTGTAAAGGCAAATTTCCACTTATGAGAATATCGTGGCAGTCTGAGGGATACAGGCTTAATTAAGGTGACTGCTGTAAAATAGAAAGGATTCAAGAGAGAGACATAAGAAATGAGAACCAACAAGCTTTGGTGACTGAATAGATCTGGATGGGAAGGTTGAAAAGAAAAGTAGAACAAGCTAAAGCAGAAGACAATAAAACACCAGGTGTGGGCACAGAATGTGCCAGGTTTTGTGACTGTTTTGTTGGGGGAGGGTGTGTGTGCTCTCCCTTTCATGAGATGCCCCTTTCTTCCCTTTGTCTTGTGTGCATGTATTCCCTGAAGGCCCTGGAGTTGGCATAGCCAGCTCTGAGTTTTCAAGTTTGGGTGATTAGAAAAAGCACCTAGTAATTTTGAACCAGCTGAAGGGAGGGCATAAGAAAGACTCATGTTGTGTTTTCAAATGCTGAAGAAAAATCTTTAAAAACCCCTTTACTTCTCATCACATATGCTCTTGGGTCAGTCCCATTCTTCAATTATCTAGGTCAACAGAAATAGGTGAGTCTGTTTCATTTTGATTTCAAGTCAGTTTCACTTTTGTATTTCAATGTACAAGCTCAAAAAATAGCAGCTTATTGATTTTGGGTCAAATAATCCATACAGCATATCATATTTTGTACCACTGCACATAGCACCTCTTGTCTACAGCTTTCAGGGGTCCTCGTGAGTGACTCTCTACTCAAGCACATGACTCAGGCTACACCCCTAAATGCACTACCAGACTGATAAAAATCACCATTTCAAATGATATGTACCATAATTTAGAATATTTTGCTTATGTCAAATCCTATGCACTTCCTGGTTGTGTGAGTTCTTTAAAAACGAAACTAAATTTTCAAGTTAGCACTTCAGTTTTTTCATAGTTGTCTCACACTCCAGCTCTGGGCCAGCTCTTTTTACTTGCAGATGAAGTAAATGTATCATGAAAATTCATTCATTGACTTAAAAAGCATCATAAGCTTTTAGGGCTTTGAGAAAACTTTGAGACAACCTAAACGTACCCATGGATGTTCACATGAGTAATCTGATCTGAAATGCAGAAGAAATTCAGTGACTTACCCAAGGTACACACAATTAGTAACAGGATCCAGGGCTAAAATACAGGGCTCTGGACTCTTAGCTCTGTGTTCTTTGTATAATGTCAATCAAGTAGATGAATTGTTATGGATAATCTAAATTTCCTTTTTTATATTTTAGGGGTTTCTGATGCAGAGTGATTCTGCTCCCAGAAACCCCACCCCAACCACACTGCATTTCTGACTCCACAGAAAAGTAAACACCCCGAGTCATTGAAGAAGGAACCTGTCAAGCTTATGAACTGGAGCCACTTCACAGGCTGTGGGAAGGTTTCAGCACATTTAGTTCCAGCCACTGTGCTGGAAACACGTTGAGTCCTTTGATAAATGTCTGCTTCTTGGTTCACCTTGATGGGCTCTTCTCCCAGCTTTAGTGGTAAACCTTTAAGGGTTATTATTAAGATGTGAGCAGCGGAAAGAGAGATACTGAGAAAGTTGTGAATTTAGTATAGAATTTAGGCTACTGGAGCAAAAAGAGTGCAAGTTAGCTCAGTAGGGTTGGAAGTCCATGTCATTATAATCATCAACATTTATTGAGCTGCTGTCATTAAGCATCAAGTAATGCTATAGATAGTTTTCATCTAGAACTTCATTTAATTATCGCAGCAACCCTAAGGGGCCCTCTTAGTTTGGGTTTCCCTAGAAGATGACACTGAGACAGATGTTCAGCACAAGTAGTTTATTTGGGAGGTGGTCCCAGGGAACACCAGCAGAGGAGTAGGGAAGTGAGGAAAAATGGAAAGAAGCCAACAAAAGGTACCTGACACAGCAAATCATAACTGTGGTCACTGGAGCTTAATCTCTGACACTTTGGGCCTGCTACACACATGGCCAGGGTGGCTTTGGTGGCCAGAGAAAACCCTTATATTTTCTCACAGTTCTGGAGGCTGGAAGTTCAAGATCAAGGTGTAGGTATAGCTAGTTTCTCCTGAGGTGTCTCTCATTGGCTTGTGGATGGCCACCTTCCCACCTGAGTCCACACATCCCTGGCATCTCTTCCTCTTCTTATAAGGACCCCATTCAGATTAGATTAGGGTCCAGCTATATGACCACCTCTAACCTTTACTGCCTCTTTAAAGGCCCTATCTTCCAAATGCAGTCACATTGGGTATTAAGGCTTTAATCTATGAATTTGGGGAGAATGGCAGATCATTCTATAACAACTGCACTGAATCTTTTATTATTCAAATGAACTTATGTAAAAATATGTATTATCCTTACTGATACGCTTCCCTCAGTTAAGCTTTAAGCTTCCCCTCTGAGTTTGTTACACCCAGTTACAATGTGCGTATACATTTCTTTTCATTGTTATCCTGTTGTGGTGGCATAGCTGAAATCAGTACTTTTGAAGGTAGGAATTTGAGCCCCTAGGAAAAAATAGAATTGAGTGAAATGCTGAAGTATGTCAGGAAGACAAATGCTATCTAATATTCTTAGATATACATGACTGTTTACCAATGGAGACCGATTTCAAATATGAAAATTAGTTAAGTTCTTGCAGACTAGAGAAGAACAGAAGGAAATTTGGGAGACCTCCTAAATTCTATCACCCATTCTTGCTGATCATTTAAAATCCCCCTGGTTTCATAGAAAATGATACAGCTAAGCAATTACACTAAACAGTAAGCAATATTCCTTGTGATAATAATTAATATGATTATTCGGGTAACTGCTGTCAAATTTTAGAACTACGGAGATTAACAAGGAACTCTGGGCACAAAATAAGAATTATGAAAATACGTCCAAACTGACAGGAGTCGACTTCAGTTTGCTTCACAAAGCTGCGTGAAAGATACATTACAGTAGGCTGAAATTTGTTAATAAGTTTTTCTTGTGCAAGCGTGTTGAAGTAGCTCAAGGTTTTTTGGTTGTTATTATGTGAAATAAAAAAGCACTCACATCTAAAAATATTAAGGACCTGAGTCACGATGGTCTGGTGTTTTTGTTTCTAAGATATAGTTTTACTCCACCGCCAAGAAAATTAACTTAGAAAGGAGCTTTCTTATAAAAGAAGATTGAGCCTATTATTGAGTTATGCTTCTAAATATTTACCGTTCATAATAAGGCTGATGTTTAGATCATGTAAACTGGATATGTGAATGGATTTTCGTATAGAACATAATTCTTCTTTCCTGCTGTTATCAGGTAGCATAAGACAATAGCCTGTGTAAACCTAAATAGATTTGCTTCAGCCTAGATTTGAAGAATGTAAGGCTTAGAATAAAATATAACATTTTGCAGTTAAAAATAACTTTGAGGTTATGTTGTCTATCCTCCTTTTATAAGGCATTCTGCCATTTTACCTCCACTTCATGATTACGGGACACCATGAATGTGGTAAGAAAGAACTAACACTGGACAATCAGGAGCTCAGAGCTCGCACCCCGGCCTTTCTACTTATCGGCTTAGTGAAATTAAGAGTCAGCTCTGCCATCAGGCAGGCGATCCAAGATCTCTTATTCATCATTTTGGGGCCTTGGGAGGTTATCAAATGAATGATCTTATTCTTTGTATATAGCTAACCTTCCTTAGGATAAAGAAAGATGGAGTAGGTCTCAGCTTATATTTTGTGGATTGTCGACTATAGAGTAATCTTTTTCTTTGTTTTGTTTTTGTTTTCTTTTTTTTTTGCGGTACGTGGGCCTCTCACTGTTGTGGCCTCTCCCATTGCAGAGCACAGGCTCTGGACGTGCAGGCTCAGCGGCCATGGCTCACGGGCCCAGCCGCTCCACGGCATGTGGGATCCTCCCGGACCAGGGCACGAACCCGTGTCCCCTGCATCGGCAGGCGGACTCTCAACCACTGCGCCACCAGGGAAGCCCTAGAGTATTCTCAGGTTTAATGCTCTGTGAAAGAACACAATTTAGAGTTTAAATGGTAAATATTTATATTTTCAAAAATTTACAGTGGTAACAATTTTCCACTGGGTCTATTATAACCTAGTAGACAGACCTACTGATTTCTAATATTTCCAAATAGGGCCTTCTGAAATCAGATAAAGTAGTTTGGACAATAATAGACCACCCTTCTGTGGTAGGTAGTTTTATCAGTCAATTTGACTAGGCTATAAGACCCGCTTATTTAATTAAATAGTAATCTGAATGTTATTGTGAAGGCATTTTTTACATGTGGTCAGAGTCTACAGTCAGTTGACTTTAAGGAAAGGAGATAATATGATAATACTTGATAATCTGGGTGGGCTTTATCTGATCAGTTGAAGGCCTTAAGAGCAAAATTGAGGTTTCCCTGAGGAAGACATCCTGCCTGTCTGATGCAGTACCACCTCCTGCCTGGGGCTTCCAGCCTTATGGCCTCTGCCCTGCAAATTTTCAGACTCTCTGGCCCCCATACTTGTATAAGCCAATCCTTGAAATCAATTTCTTTGTATCCTCCTTTATTAGCCTACTGGTTCTGTTCCTCTGGTAGAAACTGACTGATACCTCTCCAGGAACTGGGTCTTAGGAGTATGTATAATAAATTAATGAGAAGTAAATCCCAAATTCTGTTGTAACAGCATTGGAGGAGAGGATCTTGTGGGAAGCTGTGCGTGCTCTCAACAGGAATAGATGGGGAGGGGTGGGAGGCTGAGATTATTGAAAAAGAGCTGAGTGCCAGTAAGAGGGACTGCTGTGGAGAATAACGTCCTTGTTCCTGGAGTACATTAAATGGTGTCTCCCCAAATTCATGTCTACCAGTATGTGACTCTATTTGGAAATAGGGTATTTATAGGTGTAATTAATGAAGAATCTTGAGATGAAATCATCCTGGATTTAGACTGGGCCCTAAATCAGTGGTCCTTATAAGAGGAAGGACACGGAGATACGGGTCCCTGGGGAAGAAGGCCATGTGAAGACAGAGGCAGACATGGGAGTGATGCCGCCACAAGCCATGGAATTGCTGGAGCCACCAGAATCCAGAAGAGACAAGGAAGAAATCTTCTCTAGAACCTCCAGAGGGAGGCTGCCCTGATGACACCTTGATTTCAGACTTGTAGCCTCCAGAATTGCGAGAGAATAAATTTCTGTTGTTTTAAGCTGCCCAGTTTATGGTAAATCGTTACAGCAGCCCTAGGAAAGTAATACAGTTCACGTGATGTTTTCATACGGAACTAGGTCCCTCCCAATTTCCCATTCAGAGGATAGTTGAAGTAATAAAGCATGGAAGACCAGCAATGTCAAGTTCTAAATCTGAGAACAATAAGTATGAATCGCCGTTGCCAAGCACATCCGTTCGGAGGAACGCTCTGATCGTGAGCCTCTGCTACCTTGGGACCAGGGATGGGTCATCAGAGAGAGACAGAGGAATAATTAATGGTTTCTCTCTCTCTCTCTGTTAATATCTGAGACAAAATCTAAACAAAAATATATATTAATACATATGTATATAAATTTATACTTTGTTTATCACACCTGTAAATAGACCTGTTCTTGTCCCTTGATAAGTATTGCTTAATTCCAATGAAATGCATAGTAACTAAATGTCGTGTCCAGTCCTCCTAAAAGCAGACTCTGAGATGAAGATTAGCCTGCAGGAAGTTTGCTAGGAAGGGCTTTTGGGATTCACACCTGTGGGGGAGGAAAGTAAAGGAAGCAGGATTGGCAGACAGAGAAGTTGGACTTCACATTATGACCTCAGCCAACCCTACGATCCCACGCAGAGCTCGGAGGCTGACATGGGCCTTGAAAATTGGCCTGTACATTCTTTGGATATGGGCTGGCCCTGGGAAGGGAGCATGACCTTGGAAGCTCTGTTCAGTTTCAACAATTCTCAGAGGGCAACAGCTAGGAGAGTAAGACCTTCAGTCTTCAAGTGGGATCTCAGTGGGCTGTGTGACATTCGTTACAGCACGTTGTTGAGGAATGGAAAAGCCAGCCTCTGAATTAAACTAGATGGAAAACCTTTCCGTAACATTTAACCCAAATCATTATAGATTTCTCACCTATAAAAGGGATAATAGGGCTTCCCTGGTGACGCAGTGGTTGAGAGTCCGCCTGCCGATGCAGGGGACGCGGGTTCGTGCCCCAGTCCGGGAAGATCCCACATGCCGCGGAGCAGCTGGGCCCATGACCCATGGCCGCTGAGCCTGCGCATCCGGAGCCTGTGCTCCGCAACGGGAGAGGCCACAAAGTGAGAGGCCCGCGTACCGCAAAAAAAAAAAGCCACACACCATATTGCCTGGTATATAATAGCTAACATTTATTGAAATTATTTGAATCAGTACAAAAAAGTTTTCCAATCATATGACAAGGGAACTGTCTCTTTAAGTACTCTGAGATACAATGCAGGATCAAAGGAAGAAGACTGAAAGCATTTAGGAGACTGGGGAGCAACTTCTAGTTCCACGTACTATTACTTCTTTCATGTGTCAGTTTCATAACTGTTCTTACGATCTTCAGCTGTAAAATGGGGCCTTGGAATACATGATTCTTGGAGTACATTTAAATTCTTATATTCCAGACTTGAGAATTCACAAACGCCATTGAGTTATTAAATTCTGGGCTGATCTCTATTTAGTAGTTACCTGGAAAGGAATGCCAAGTTGGACTAAGGAACATAAATTTGGTGCAGTAGGAGAAACTTCTAGCTTACAGGTTAAGAACAGTCAAGTTGCCTCATTTTTTACTTGTTTCTACAATTTAATAGTAGTGTGACCTTTGGCAAGTTATTTAACCTGTCTCTGCCCCAGTTTCCTCATGTGTAGAATGGGTATAATACTAGCGATGACCTCATAGGGTTGTAATAAGGTATAAATGAGTTAATACGTGTATGACATTTGGAACAGTGCCTGGCACGTTGTAGGCACTCCACAAATATTAGACATTATTATTGCTGTCTAATTTTTGTTAGAACAAGGTAATCCCCGAGACTCAATACCACATTCAGAACAGCCTGGAGAGTGAAAGGAAACAGTTTAATTGTCGCTTTCTGAATATTAGTTTGACAATAAGGTCATTGATAAAACTGGCATTTTTTTTTTTAAACTGGCATTTTTTTTAATAACCATTTTCTCAGACCATCCTCCGCTTGGGACTCTAAATTAGGAAGGAAAAGAACAATGTCATCTTAAAGCAGGAAAAATAAATTTACAAGATATCACTTGCAGTTGCTAAGGAGAAAGAGACCAAAACCTTTTTAGGTGTTAATGCAAATTCCCCACACAATGGATGTTCACTGTAATGGCCTCCTTCCATCTCAATATGATATTCATTAAAATGTTTTAATAGGTTATAGAGAATTTTGAAGAAGGCTTTATACAGAAAGTTAAATTTGGAGTGGATTTTTGGAGGGTCCTGTTGAAGTCATTGCTGGCATTCATCATTCTCTTCATTAGCAAGGTCCTTTACCTGAAAATGGGGTCCTGCACCTTCGTGGTTTGTTTGTCCCTGTTGCTTGTCTCCTGCTCCAAGTCTCCTTCTTCCGGGTTCAAATTCATAATGTGTCATAGAGAGGTTGACGCTGTCTCAAAGGACTGTTCTACTGAAAGAAGGCAGAAAGAAGCACGTACAGTGAGGAGCAAATGAAGAAAGTGTGGCCTTTAGCCTTTTCTTGTTTCAAGAAAATTTGGGATATCCCATTATTCTTTTTCTACACAGTTTAGAATTCTAAAAGCAGAACAGGACTATAATCTCGCAGAACTGAATACTGCTTTGATTACTCTGTTACTTGCTCAGGGATGAAATTCAGTTGAAATAGTAGTGAGCTTAAAGCCAAAAGATTTGAAGCATTGAGAAAATTGAATATTTGGGTTTTTAAAATTTTTTTAATTTGAAAGTTGTGCTGCATAGCTTGTACCTCCTCCATTCCTCCAGCCTCTCCTTTATTTATTCACCAACCTGAAAATACCATCCCCCACTCAACACACACACGCGCGCACACACACACACACACACAGACACACACACACAAAGGAAGCATGTCAAGTTGCTTTTGCCATGAGCTAGATTGGTGACTTTAACAAGGCTCTTTACCGTTCTGAGACTTCAGCTACAAAACTATGTTGGTAGAGGTGGAGAAGAAAGTGTTCTTACACAGTCTCTCAAATTGTTTGCTTTAATGTCCCAAGATTCTTACTTAACTTTGGTTTGAGCAAAGAATGAGATACATCTCCCCCACCAGTTCTCCTTTTTTAAAATTTATTTTGCATATATTATGCATGTTTGATTTTACCTTTCACTACCTAAGTTCCTTAAAGATTTCCTCCCCATTCTATTTATATATATTTTAAATGACCTTTTTATATGTATAAAAATAAAATGATGAAAATTCTGTATTTTAATCGAGCTCATCATATTTTTTCTTCATTATATGTCCATTTAATTCATAAAACCATTTGAATGTTTTAATTGCAATAATTTCCTAAACTAAAATATTTATATATATAAATAAATATATGTATTATTTATTATTAAAATACATATATATATAATTTTAGCTTTCTGTTACAAAAAAAGTGGCTTGGACTTTTAGAGACATCTAAGATTTTTGTGGCCGCTAATAGCTTAGGATGCAAATTTCGACATAATTTATAAGAAAGTAAGTGATGCTTCATAAAATGAGTAAATATACCAATACGGTTCAATAACAAAAAGGGTATTTTTGGTAAACGTTACTTTAAAAAAAATCATTCGGTGCTATAATTGGGATTTCATTAATGTTTTCCCTCATATTTGCCTTTAAAATGCAGTCTTCTGATTAGTTCAAACATTTCTGTTTTATTTATTCAAACCAGAAGACAAATAATACCAATTTAGTAGTTTCATATTAGTGGAACTTTTAAAAATGTAATTAATATGATAGAAAGGACTTTTCTGACAATGCCTCCCTCTTTGTCACTGCATAGTCACGTAACCCTCATCCACTATAAACACTGTTCTTCAAGCCTCTGCCCCTCCCATCTCTTCCGCTCCTCTCCCCTTCCCTCTCTTCCTTTCACTCTCTTTCACTCCCCTTTTCTCTCTACACCTTTCCCAGAAAATCTTACGATTGGGTCTGTATGTTACCAGTTTTAACTATATACATCCTCAGGCATCCCATCTATGCAGTCTGCTCTTTATGTACTACTGTCCTGTGCTCCCAGAATTGGATATCTCACTCTGGATGAACAACAATTGTAAAATTGATGAGAACAGATCTCAATAATAAATGTGCCAATTCTGACCTAAGATCACCCCAATACCAACAGCCACTAAGGCTTAAAGCTATAATTTTATCATTGCTGCATTGCTGCCCACTCCCCAAATCTATAAACTTTAACTCATTCATTCATGTATGAAAGAATTTTCCGTTTCATGGGTGTGTGTTCATTTATTCAACCAGCCTATATTAATGAAACTTCAATATATAGGACATAGCTTTCCTTGTTCCTTTAGAAAATGAAACAGTATAAATAAAACATAGTTCTGTTGATTTTCCCTCTGTAATGTGTATTGTATTTGCTCCTATCTTATCAGGCTTATCATCACTTACTTGGCTCAAATACAATACCTAGATACCTAATTACCTAAGAGTTTTACTGCCTTCAGTTTCTCCACATCACCATAGTTATCTTCCCAAAGAATAACCCAGATTATATCCCTCCTTTGATAAAAACAAACAAATGACAGTAAAAACAAAAACAATAAAAATCTCTTAGGTAAATATTGCTACCTAAATTGGTGAGTAAGGTTTTTCAGTGGTGTTAGTAGCTCCAGGCCAAAAGAATCAATCCATAAACTGCCTTTACCGTGAGATACTTAAAGTCATCAAACTCCATAAAAATTGAGTTTTTAATAGTCATTTTAGCTTTCTTTTCGTATTTTTCTCCAAATTAATGAGGTTCATCTACATTTTTGAATCTTGAAATGTGTCTCCCTGTATTAATGAGTAAACCATGTTGGTTTACTGTCATGCTGAGAATGGGGAGAATGAAGAAAGTTAAAAAACACAAAAAGGGCATTGTGATAGCAAAGGCTAGTGTACCTCCATCCTGGGAAACAAGATGAGCTCATTCTTTAACGGAGGAGACATTCTGTTTTCTGTCTTCCTCTTTCCAGAGTGCAATGGCAGTTTGGTCAAAAGACTGCTCCTAGGTAGAGCAAAACAAAACAAAATTTGCAGTACATATGTCCATAAAATAGACAGTGTACTTGAGCCCTGTTTTTTTTTCTCTCTCTCTCTTCAGTGATCCATAATGATGGTTCCCTCTGCCTGAAGAGTCCTTTCACTTTGAGAGCTTCCATATCTAACGGCTGCCCCACTCCCACTGTTTTTTTCCTTTGGTCTGTAGCACCTACTATGGTAACTAACATTCAGTAAACGTTTAATGACTGTTTCACAAAAATAAAATTTGCACCTTCATTCTTCATCTGTTTAAGTTGACGATGAATAAAAAAGTCAATGATAACACTTAAAACAATGATCAGATATAAACTAACCCAAGACATAGTCCCACATTCCCTGAAAGGCTGGCGGCTGGTGACATTATACAAAAAATTACTTCTCTACAGAGACCCTGCTGCACAATGCTGGAAATCGCCTCTTGTTCAGCATGTCCCCTCTCTTTCCTCTTTGGGTTTTATAGCTGGAGGCAGGTGGCTCATTACAACTTGAAAAGAGCTTCCTCAAATTCAATTTCTGGGTTCTGTGCAGGAGTAGGCTTTGCAGAATCTCATTGAGCCTAGATGTGTTGGTTTGTTTGTTTTTCTCTATAGTCAATATGGAACTCACTTAAATTGATTAGCAGTTAGAGTTAGGGCCATTGCAAATTGTTCTGTAAACACACTTCCATATCCAGAACCAATAGGTTGCTGTTTAATTGCTGCTAGTGGGTTTTCACTTCTTTTTTCTTTTTTTTTAAAATTTTATTTATTATTGGCTGCATTGAGTCTTTGTTGCTGTGCCTGGGCTTTCTCTAGTTGTGGCGAGTGTGGGCTACTCTTTGTTGTGGTGCGCGGACTTCTCATTGCTGTGGCTTCTCTTGTTGTGGAGCACGGGCTCTAGGTGCACGGGCTTCAGTAGTTGCAGCACGCGGGCTCAGTAGTTGTGGCACGTGGGCCCTAGAGCGTGAGGGCTTCAGTAGTTGCAGTGCATGGGCTCAGTAGTTGTGGCACGTGGGCTCAGTAGTTGCGGCGCACGGGCTCTAGGGCATGTGGGCTTCAGTAGTTGTGGCACGTGAGATCAGTAGTGGTGGTTCCTGGGCTCTAGAGTGCAGGCTCAGTAGTTGTGGTGCACAGGCTCAGTTGCTCCGCGGCATGTGGGATCTTCCCAGACCAGGGATCGAACCGGTGTCCCCTGCATTGGCAGGCAGATTCTTAATCACTGTGCTACCAGGGAAGTCTGGGTTTTCACCTCTTATTCACAACTCGGATGATGGGAGCTTTGCTGTGTAGAGTCAGAAATAGGGTGAGTTTTTCTGATCTTTAGAAGTCCTTTGAAGGAGAATTTATTACAGTTTGGTAATAACATTTTACTACATCTGACAGTAAGATAAGTGTATCTACATATATAGACACACAAGTATATATATATAACATATTTAATATAATATATGTTATATATATATAAACATACAACTGAATAAGAAAAGAAGACTGTTTAAAAATGGTCGAGGAAAAACATTATAAATCAAAGGAAATAGGAGTATTTTTCTCATTTTACAGACAATAAAAAGAAGTGAGATAGAAAGGTTAAGTGTCTTGTTCAAAACCATAAAACAAGTGAGTGATGTATCTGAGAAAAAATCTAGGATACTCTCAGCCTCATTCTCTATCCCCTAATCCTGAAATGGTATTTCCAGTTTTACACCCTCTCTCACAGTGTTTTCCTACTAGACACTACCTTGGTCAGTGAAAAAAAGGCAGCTGTATTCCCTAGTCCTGTGAAGTCCCATCTTTCCCTATCAATTGCCAACTACCCGCATAGGGACATCATACAAGTTTTTATCAGGTGAAGTCATCTTACTTGATCTTCCAAGATTATTCTTATTTTCTTACAATTGCCAGTTGATTTCATAATTATCAGAAATTTAAACCTTTAGTTTAGAAATTTAAGCCTTTATATTTCAATTAAAAATTTTCAAAATCCGTACAGTGTTAAAAAGTGAGATAATTCAACAGGATCTCTAATGAAAATAGTTGGTGCCTGCCCCTATCTCAAAACTCGGAGAAAACTACTCTTAATGATCTCCAGATTTAGTTCTTCTTTTGACTACCTTTATATTTCCAAATAAGGTGCTTATGTTGTCATTTCTTGATTTATCTTCTTTTACAAATGCCTTATAATAGAGTAACAGATACAGACTTATCATCACTTCCTACACACACACACACACACACACACACACACACACAATGTCAGTATTTCTGGTTCTTCTTTTTGATAACTTTAGATAGTAGGTTTAAGGCAGTGCATCTAGTATTATCAAGTTATTCTGGCTTGAATTGTGTCCCCCACCCTCCAAGTGCATATGCTGAAGTCCTAATCTCATAAGGCAATCTTATTGGAGATAGGGTCTTTTCGGAGGTAATCAAGTTAAAGTGAGGTCATTAGAGTGAGTCCTAATTCCAAATGGCTGGTGTTCCTTTAAAAGGGGGAAATTTGGACACAGAGACAGGCATAGAGGGAAGACAATGTGAAGAGACACAAAGAAGATGGCCACTCTTAAGCCAAAGAGAGAGACCTAGAACAGATCCTTCCCTCACAGCCCTCAGAAGAAACCAACTCGGCTAACACCTCGATCTCAGACTTCTAGATTTCAGAACTGTGAGGCAATACATTTCTGTTGTTGTCATCCATTCAGTGTGTGGTATTTTGTTACAGTAGCCCTAGGAAACTAGCACACAAGTGTATAATCCAGTGTCTCTTGACCACACACCGCTACACACACCTCTCAGCTAAATGCTGATATTCCCAGTACAGGACGAAAGGGGGCATAGGTCCCATGGCCTTAAGTCTGAGAGCTCCTAGCCTCTGAAAGCAACTGCTGCTGCTTCTCTGAGGTGAAACATTGCTTTTATTGCTTTTTTTGAGTCTATAAAAACTCTTTAAAGCAGCAAATTTTATTTAAAACTCTTTCAGAAGTTCAGCACAAATCTAAGACTGAAAAAAATCATAGATGCTCATTAATTTCAAGAGCGTATGCTGTCATGATTTTCCAGCATCCTTTCTCTCCCCACACGTGTCCCCTTCTTCCCTTCGAGTCACAATCATAGAATAATATGGGAGATGATCTATTTCCATTAGCCAATAAGCCAATGAAGTGTATAACATCATTACCAAACCCTCCCAGAGACATTTCCTTGAGGAAGAGAGAGTCGCTTAGGATTCAAAGTACTTATGGGAGCAAGAAGCATGATATGGGTGGATGGATAAGGGACTAAATGAAGAGTTACTGAAGGTCATAGGTTTTTGTCTGTTCTTAAGTAACTGTGTGACCTTGATAAAACTATTTAGCCTATATAAGAATATCTTTGGTTAAATATTACAGAAGGATAACAGAATTTTCTTTCTCTAAAATTTCTAATATTTGAATTGTTTAAATCAACTATAAATTGTTTGAAGCACTTCAGAGATGTTTACTATTTTGAAAAATTAGAAGTTTTATTTGTTCATGAAAGTTTTGGAAGAAATGCCACGAATTGAAATTATTTTAAGCAGAAGTATAATTTTACCTTAAACATAAAAACAAGGTTATTCTGTCAAACTGCCACTTGCACGTAAGCTATAGAAACTTTAAGAACTATTACTTGGCAAGTTCAACTTGTTGACAGGCAAGTTTCTACAAGAGTAGAATGTTTCCATTTGACTTTTGGGTTAGTTGAACAGTATGATATTTATTGAAAGATCCTTTTCTTAAAAAATGTGTTCTCCAACAATAAGTTAATGTGTTTCTCATTGTATTTTGTTATTTTGATTTAGTCCAGAGTCTCATCTCTCCTACTGAAATTAGACAATAAACGTTAGCTTCTTCCCTTTACTCTCTACCTTCCTTGTCCTTTTTATTGAAAAATTAACCCAAATAAAGTTTTTTGCACTTAAAGTACTGACTCACTCTCTGAAAAAATCATGGAAACATGAAGGGTTAAGGGAGACTTTAAGATCTAATGTAGTTTATGAAATGTACCAAAGAAGAAAGCAGTGTTATAAATCAGGGGTCCCCAAAACCCGGGCCACGGACCAATATTGGTCCGCGCCTTGTTAGGAACTGGGCCGCACAGCAGGAGGTGAGAGGCGGGCGAGCAAGTGAAGCATCATCCGCGGCTCCCCACCACTCCCCATCGCTCCCCACCGCTCCCCATCGCTCCCCATCGCTCCCCACCGCTCCCCATTGCTCCCCACCGCTCCCCACCGCTCCCCATTGCTCCCCACCGCTCCCCATCGCTCCCCACCGCTCCCCATTGCTCCCCATCGCTCCCCACTGCTCCCCGTCACTCCCCGTCGCTCCCCACCGCTCCCCATCGCTCCGAATAGCTCCCACCGCTCCCCATCCTCCCCATCACTCCCCACCGCTCCCCATTGCTTCCCACCACTTGCATTACCGCCTGAACCATCCCCCCAATCCCAGTCCATGGAAGAATTGTCTTCCAGGAGACCAGTCCCTGGTGCCAAAAAGGTTGAGGACTGCTGTTATAAATAATAGTGAAAACAGATCTAGTGTTAATCTAAATAGCTTCCCTCTCTAAAGTCTCCCAGATTGCTACTGGGTTAGTTAGACCAGAATTAATCCTTTATTCTAGTCCAGAATTACAAATTCAGTTTCATTTTCCCTGCCTCCTACTTTATCAAGAGAATGCAGATTATCACACACATTATCACACATACCTTGTCAACTCACTTGTCTCTAGTCCAGACATTCCCTTATACTTCCCATCTCTATTTCCTTTCAGACTCCTCTGTATTCTGTACATGCCCCAATCCACCCCAACCCCTTTCCAGCAGGGGAGAAAGGATTATTCCCCCCAGTCTGAAGAAAGATCACCCTCTCCCTACAGACTGACGCAGGACTCTTTCATCTCCTAGACAACATGGATGTTTCAATCCCTGCTCTTGATATCATTGCACTTTTGTCCCTCCAGGATTTTATAGCTTTAATTATTTGCATTTTTATTTTCATTTCTAGTATCTCCTCCTCTGTGGGGTCTGTCATCTCTCTACCCAAATTCTAACCTTAAATGTAAGGAAACAATAAAAAGAACATCAACACACACACACACACACACACACACACACACACACACACACACACACACACACACACACACACACACACACACACACACACACACGTCTTCCAGCTCTCACAACTTTGTGTCCTGAAAGAGCTAACTAGGTATTGCTTCAGCTTTTTCACAGACTTTGCCTTCTTTAAAATCCTTAAATTTAACTTCCAATTCTACAATTTTGTGTCATCTGTTAATAGTCAAATCTTACATGTGTTTTCTCAGTTCTCCTGCTCCTGGAGTCTGGAGCATTTTACAGTGTTTACCATGTTTTATTTCTTGAAACTTTACCTTCTTGGTGTATGTGGACTTCCTTAGGCCTAGATTTCTTCAGTCAAAACTGAGCACTTGGTCACTGAAAATATATTCAAAAATGAACTCTTCCAATAGCTGTCATAATCCCTTGAACACAACTCTTTTACTCACATCTCTAACGATGCCCTTGCTCTCAAAGAGTTTTTTAATTTGTTAGGACCAGAAAAGACTGACATTAAAAAAAGTTCTTTAAAATGCTATCTATCCATCTCTGGTGTCTACAGCGGTGTTTAGTAAATATTTATTGAATTCAGCTAAATAGAATGAGTGTAATATGTAAAATTTAATCTGATTCCAAGCTCTGAAAACTAGACTCTTATTATATCAGTATCAGTCTGTCAACATCAATTATTTTTTTTTATAAAGTTAGAAAATCAGTTTTTGTTTTTTAATGTATTTATTTTATTTTTGGCTGTGTTGGGTCTTTGTTGCTGCGCATGGGCTTTCTCTAGTTGTGGCGAGCGGGGGCCACTCTTCTTTGCGGTGTGCAGGCTTCTCACTGTAGTGGCTTCTCTTGTTGTGGAGCACTGACTCTAGGCGCGCGGGCTTCAGGAGTTGTGGCATGTGGGCTCAGTAGTTGTGGCTCGCAGGCTCTAGAGCGCAGGCTCAGTAGTTGTGGCTCGTGGGCTTAGTTGCTCTGCGGCATGTGGGATCATCCTGGACCAGGGCTCAAACGCGTGTCCCCTGCACTGGCAGGCAGATTCTTAACCACTGCACCACCAGGGAAGCCTAATATCAATTATTTTTAAATAGGGAAAATATATATTCTAAAATTTTTTTCTATAGAGGTATTTTTTAAAATACTTCCACCTGTATGTGAGCTTGAGTACCTTTATATCTCAGTGTTTTCCTATTTCCTTTACATTTTTTTGTGCCCATGTTCATATTAGTTACAAGACTCCTACACCCTTTAAAACATAAAAACTAATAAAACAAAAGATTATATCATATAGAAGAAACATAAATGTAAGGTCTACACAAGACTTACCATATCACTATTTCTCTCAGCCAAAGGTCATTTTATAACTCTTTTGAAGTCAATTTCTCTACTTATTTTCATTTACAGGGTGGTTCAGATGAAGACCACTCTAAGTAGAAATTCCTTGAACTCATAACCTTATTCTAAATCTCACCATTAAAATTTGAAAATCAGGGCTTCCCTGGTGGCGCAGTGATTGAGAATCTGCCTGCCAATGCAAGGAACACGGGTTCGAGCCCCGGTCTGGGAAGATCCCACATGCCGCGGAGCAGCTAGGCCCGTGAGCCACAACTACTGAGTCTGCGCGTCTGGAGCCTGTGCTCTGCAACAAGAGAGGCCACAATAGTGAGAGGCCTGCGCACCGTGATGAAGAGTGGCCCCCGCTTGCCACAACTGGAGAAAGCCCTCGCACAGAAACGAAGACCCAACACAGCCATAAATAAATAATTAAATAATTTTTTTAAAAAAAAATTGAAAATCATATCATCCATGGAAAGTGTTTTTGAGGCCTGGCATTTTCAGTTCCTGTGTTAAACATTTAGACTCTACTTACCCATTTTTAATGACATTCAAGCTCCTAAATATGTTGTGCCCTGCCCTTCCTGTCATTTTACCAGGAGTTCCAATTCCTTATCCACACCCTTGTACTCTTGACTCCTCCCAGAGTTATTGTTCATAAAGTTAGAAGATGGAGGTTGGGTTGCCCTATCCTAAGCTGACCTTTTGATCTAAAGAGATCTGAATTCTCCCTGTTTCTCCCTTGAATACATTACCTTCCTTGCCACCCTCCACTAAGTTGCTAGCTCCAGATACAGAGCTTCATACTAAGTTTGAAAGTGAATATAGGTCACTAACACAGCAGGGCCATGTACTGCAATTTGTCCACTAGCCTGAGTCATTTTATATGTTCTAATTTCGGTAAGAGGGTGCTGATTCTTTCCTAAGTGGTAATTGCACCTGCAGTACTAAAACCCTCTACATGCCTGGAAAAGCACACTCACCATCAACTTGCAATCATTTCCTAGTGTGCACCACAATAGCTCCTATAAACTTGCTGGCCTTGACCCTCAGAATGAATCCCTGGTTCCTTCTATCACAGGTAACTCTGCACCTCCCAGAAGGCATTCTGTTACTGTCAGCAGGAGACCAGGCATAGGATGTACCCAGACTTTAGATCAGTGTCCTGTGTTGCACTCTAGGGCTCTAGGGAGAGGTTTCCCATGCTGCCTTGGGCCTTAGGAATTCTTTTTCATCCAGGGTTCAATCTGAGTCATAAAAATATCAATGGTAGAGACTTTTGTTTGGAATTCTAAACTTAAATACACTAATCTAACTGTAAATAGTACGTTAGTGAAAAGATACTGGATCTTTTCTTTATGAGACAGAAAATTCAGAGTGGTTGCCTTTTCTTCCTCTTCTGTATATATTAGTACTGAGAAAAAAAAAAACCAAATAAACCACAAAAAAACACTTCTCTTTGTAATACAAACAGGATCAGGCAGCAATTCACTGGTATGACTCAACTCGACTTTCCAAATGCTCAAATGTCTATGATACCTCTTTTAAGTTTTAATACATATTCTGACTTCATGGTTGGATTTAAACAAATCACACACCAGGTTAATGTTTGCTTTCTCTTCTTTTTATACAATGTTTTTTGGGTACGCCTTCACTTACAAGAGTGAGGGGTGAGGATTTTGACATCCCTGGGACCAACTGTAGTTTCTGGCACACTGATATCCAATAAATGTTTATTGAATAAATAAGTGAATGAATGGAGATGTTTCACCATATTAACAAAGTTCAAACTGGAAAGTCTACGTGGGGTCAGATGAGATTTGATAAGGTTAACTAGAATGTAAATGGAAATGAGAGAGATAAGCATTGAATAGATCAAAACAAGAAAATAGTTATCAGATTAAAAAATTTAATAAAAAATTACAGTTTTCTAACGTATTTTAGGGGAAAAATGTTACACTGCTACTGTGGTGCACATGAAACAAATGGGGGAAGGAAACTAAAGTTATTAATATTACTAGTAAATAAAAGAAACTATGGAATAGGTGAGCAAAAGAAACATTTGTCATTAAGAATCTCTGTTTCTCCCCCTCCTCCCTTAGGATAGGGGCTCTTAACAGAGAGCACTGGTTGACTGATTTGTCACCTATTGTCCTTTAACAGAATGGAGAATCCTGAGATAAAAGATGGTGGAGAAAAGAGGGAGGATGTATCTTTAGGGTATGCAAGGTACAATAATTAGGTTTTTGATAAACAACAGTATCAGGGCCCTGGGAACCTGAGTGAGGCAATGGTAGAGGGAAGATTGCAAAAGGAGACATAGAGAAGGATGTGCATAAAAAGAAAATCTTCATCATTCTCACAACTCCCTGCTTGAGGTACTAAATGTGCTTGGCATGAAGAGAACCAAGGGTTCTGTTGGCATTTTACACAGTTGAAATGTTATCCTTCACTTCAAGGAACCTGTCTTAGGAAAGTGAGAGTCTTCATACAACTCCCATTCTAACTCTTTAAGAGGGATGCACACCCTTTGGGAGAGGATTTCCTAGCACCATTTTAATCAATGGTGGTAATAATACTACTGCTTAATTTTTTATTGTATATGCCAGAAACATTCTAGACTTTTCTTAGTGTCATAGACTCAAAAATTCACAGAGAAAGTCTGGAGGCATCTGTATCATGCAAATCACTAACAAAGAGAACAAGGTCCTTGTATCATACAGAGGTACATTTCTTATCCTTCTTTCACCATGACCCCACTAAAGTCACCTCTGAAGGTAATGTCTGGTATATAATATGCTCTCAGTTAAAAAAAAGAGTTTAAATGAAAGTAGGAGAGAATATATAACTTATGCTTGGAAATTCTCTGCCATACCCTTGGAATGAGAAAATTGTGTTCAAGACATTGACAGCAACACTGTATAGGTATTAAGGTTGATACTTTTAGCCTCTGTGAACCATGGTTGAACAGTAAATCACTGAAGGTGAAAAGAAAACTCTAAATATTTTGGGGGAAAAGCCAAAAATATTAAAACAAGCTGAGCTTAGCCAGAGATCGCAGCCAATTTCACTCGGCAGGATTGCTTCCATCAAAATGTGGAATTAGATATAAGTTACTTAGAACTGAACAGGCAATTACAGCTACCCAGCCACTTCAAGAGAACTATTAACTAATTTATTAATTAATCAGTATTTATCAAGCATCTACTTTGTTCAATGCCTCATCTTAGACACCATTTAAGATTTGCTTCCATGAGCTTATCACTTGAAACATAAAGCATTTCTAGATCTAACAAAGATGAATTTAATCTTACACACATGGACTTCATGCTACATAAAAATGTAATAAGTATTATGTGAACTTGAATTATCCCTTGATTACTACAAAAATAATCATGTCTACATATAGAATGTTTCACATCCTGTAATGCCTTCACAGGAAGCACTACCTTGTCTATCTGCTCTTATCTACACCACTTTCCACCTGTTGTTCCTCATCTTCTTTTATACAGGCCTTCTCCCCAACTGGAAAAGTTGGAACCCAGTACAAGAAGTACTTACATTCATTAATTTATCTGTTCACTCAATACATATTTATTGACAACCTAATATGTGCCAGGACTGAGGAGGGTCCTAGGTGAACACAGCCTGCATGGTAACAAACACTGAAGTCTATATAGTTCAGTAAGACAGAAAAGCACTAAATGAATGGGTGTGCGTATGTGTTTCAGAACAATTCCAAATTGTTGTACGTGCCATGAAGGAAAAGAATAGGGCATCATTAAAAATTAAAGATGACATTTTAGATAAGGTAGTAGAAAAGCCACTCCAAAGGGAAGAATGAAAAGAAACCAGTCACGGAGATTGGTGGAATAAACATTGCAGGTGGGAGAAAGCATATGGAAAGTATCAAGGTGGGGACAGCAGAAATAAATCAACTTCACTCAAGGAGCAGAGAGAAATCCAGTGTGGTGGGAAGATACTTTAAAAGTATGAAAGCATGAAAATGCAATAATAATAATAGAGGCATGGCTCTAACCTCTTCTTATGCATTATCTTATTTGATCTTCACAACAGATCTATAATACAGGTATTTTGATGCTCTCTATTTTACAAATAAAGGAAACTGAGGCAGAGAGGACTCCTTGAAACATCATGGGAAATAGCATACATAGACAATTTCCTCTTTGCTGAGGTTTGGCTCAGAGAAGAGCAGAGATATTGAATGGCAGCGACTGTGAAGATATGGAATCAAAGGAAGTGTTTTGTAGTTTGTTTTGTTTTTCAAATGATGGAGGCCATATTTGTATGCTAATAGGAATAAGCTATTACATAACACTCCCTTTGATTTCTAGTTAAGCTTGATTCTGTCCTGGCTGCTAATGTTGTATGATATTAAGATCAATACAAGGCAATTAAAATCAACAAATGTTTGCTTCATGCCTGCTCTGCACCTCACTTACACCCTGCTACCCTGATTCAAAATCTGAAGGCTTTTATGTGGGTTCCCATTATTTTCGACCTCTCCCCTTCTACTCTCAGATAGGGGCCCTTCAGTGTTTATATCTTCAAATTGCTGCTTCCTAGTATGAGAAAACCTCTATTAATTAGGGCAGTGCTAACCACTATAACATACAAACTAAAAATTTTAGTGGATGGACACACTAAAAGTTTATTTTGTTTTCATGAAAAACCCGAAGTTTGTACTTAGGAGAAACTGGTAGAAATCTCTTGTCTCTGCAATGATCAGAGCCCGAGCTAATCACCATGGAAGTCTGTAACCAAGCCAGTGAAAGGGAGAGTGAAGGATCACTCATGGGAGGGTTTCACAGTACATCACTTTGGAATGTAGATCCCTTCTCTTTATATGTCACAGACTAGCCCTCAGTCCCAAGAGCAAAACTAACTGCAAGGAAGCCTAGGAAACATGTCCTAGCTGTGTATCGAGGAAGAAGAGGAACAGCGTCAGGTGAATAGACAGACTGACCCTTGTTGCAGCAAGGGTCCATCTGACCACTGGCTCCTTGGATGAATTAGAACACATTGCCACCCACTCCACTTATTGATTTTTCTGTACTTATACCTGTACTAATGCCTTACTGAATAGATGCGGAATTCCTCCTCTAGGGCAAAAGTTCTGCCTCTGTTGTTCTCTTTAATGTTGCCAAAATCACAGATTGACATTGTTGTTTTACCCTGTCTTCCAAGGGAAATGGGCAACACTCCCTATTAAAGAGAGCCTCATTTAGCAGTTTAACTCCAATTATAGCTACAAGAACAATTGCTGTGCCTCAGCCACAAACCAAGCCAATCTAATCCCAGTTAAAAGTCAGCTCCCTCCCCACTCATACAAAAGATATCCTTCTTATAGAGATGCATTGCTTCAGAGCATTTTATTAAGTAATATTCATAATAATTCTAGGAAGCAGAAATGTTAACCCTTTTATTTTATGGATGAGGGAATTGATAGAGAGGTTAAATTTCATTTAACTAACAGTGGGTTGGTGTTAGACTGTTTGAAAAACTCTTATTTCTGAAACATGGTAGATGATCTTCTTTAATTTGGGACAATGTCTTTTTTCTCTAGGAAATGTGGAAAAATTAATGGAAAATATAAAATGGGGTGGGTTGGGGAAGAACCATGTTATCAGCACCTAAAAGTGATAGATTTAGTAAAGTTTTCTTACAGTCTGTTCCCTGTGACCACTTTTTTTTTAAATTAGTTCTGAAAAACTACATATAGTGACGTAAAAGAAAAACAAAAACAGTTATATACCCACTACTCAATATTTTCAAAAAGTTAATATCTAATATTTACTTCAGATCTCTTTTTAAAGGTATAAAAATGTTACAGATAAAAGTTACATGTGCATTTTTCATTACATTGTTAATTCATGGATTTATCATTTCATACTCTGCTCTTTACTAAAAATTTCATCATAAAATGAACCCATATCATTAAAATTCATCACAAACTTAACTTGTTGCATGGTGTTCTATTGTTGAATATTTAGGAATTTTTCACAGTTATGCTATAATTGTGCTATAATGTGTTTCTTTATGCTTAAATCTTTTCTGTATTTCAGGTAAGTTCTTCTTGGCATATTTCCTAGAAGGGGAAAATAAATGCAAATTTGTCTCTACCGTGTCTATCACTACTTCTGCTTTTTCAGATTCTTAATTCTATCTCACCTGAAATATAGTCTTATGTCTTTTGTTTTCAAGATAGGTAAGTGATTAGCATATTTTGAAAATTTTGCTTATAGGGGAATATTTTTGTTGGCCTCACAATGAAAGACAATTTCTTAAATATACTTTAGTTACAATCTTTAACTTTAAAAACATTATAGATGTTATGACAAATTTTTCTGGCACTTAGTAAATGCAGAGGAAAAATATAAAGGCAAGCCAGTTTTTCTGGGTGCTCTTTCAGTATTTTCTTTAACCATTTAATTCAAAATTTTTGCCAGTGGTATCTTGGGATAGGACTCTTCAATCATTCTATGGATAGAGTGGGATGATTCAGTTCACTTACTCAGACCCTTGTTTGCTTGTTTCTTTTAGATTTTACTGATGTATGATTGGTTTTCTTCCTTAAAATATCTAAAATTATTATTCGTCCATAATTTGTCCTTGAATTTGTCTATCATCTTTTTTTCCTCTGCTCCCTTCTTTTAAATCTCTTGGTCATTTTTCTTTTTTTTCTTTTTCTATTCCTAGGTATTTTATTCTTTTTGTTGCAGTGGTAAATGGGAGTGTTTCCTTAATTTCTCTTTCAGATTTTTCATCATTATTATATAGGAATGCAAGAGATTTCTGTGCATTAATTTTGTATCCTGCTACTTTACCAAATTCATTGATTAGCTCTAGTAGTTTTCTGGTGGCATTTTTAGGATTCTCTATGTATAGTATCATGTCATCTGCAAACAGTGACAGTTTTACTTCTTCTTTTCCAATGTGTATTCCTTTTATTTCTTTTTCTTCTCTGATTGCCATGGCTAGGACTTCCAAAACTATGTTGAATAATAGTGGTGAGAGTGGACATCCTTGGCTTTTTCCTGATCTTAGAGGAAATGCTTTCAGTGTTTCACCATTGAGAATGATGTTTGCTGTGGGTTTCTCATATATGCCCTTTATTATGTTGAGGTAGGTTCCCTCTATGCCCACTTTCTGGAGAGTTTTTATCATAAATTGGTGTTGAATTTTGTCAAAAGCTATTTCTGCATCTATTGAGATGATCATATGGTTTTTATTCTTCAGTTTGTTAATATGGTGTATCACATTGATTGATTTGTGTGTATTGAAGAATCCTTGCATCCCTGGGATAAATCCCACTTGATCATAGTGTATGATCCTTTTAATATGTTGTTGGATTCTGTTCGCTAATATTTTGTTGAGGATTTTTGCATCTATATTCATCAGTGATATTGGTCTGTAATTTTCTTTTTCTCTAGTATCATTGTCTGGTTTTGGTATCAGGGTGATGGGGGCCTCATAGAATGAGTTTGGGAGTGTTCCTTCCTCTGCAATTTTTTGGAAGAGTTTGAGACGCATGGGTGTTAGCTCTTCTCTAAATGTTTGATAGAATTCACCTGTGAAGCCATCTGGTCCTGGACTTCTGTTTGTTGGAAGATTTTTATTCACAGTTTCAATTTCATTACTTGTGATTGGTCTGTTCATATTTTCTGTTTCTTCCTGGTTCAGTCTTAGAAGTTTATACCTTTCTAAGAATTTGTCCATTTCTTCCAGGTTGTCCATTTCATTGGCATAGTTGCTTATAGTAGTCTCTTAGGATGCTTTGTATTTCTGTGGTGTCTGTTGTAACTTCTCCTTTTTCATTTCTAATTTTATTTGAGTCCTCTCCTTCTTTTTCTTGATGAGTCTGGCTAATGGTTTACCAATTTTGTTTATCTTCTCAAAGCACCAGATTTTAGTTTTATTGATCTTTGCTATTGTTTTCTTTGTTTCTATTTCATTTATTTCTGCTCTGATCTTCATGATTTCTTTCCTTCTACTCACTTTGGGTTTTGATTGTTCTTCTTTCTCTAGTTCCTTTAGGTGTAAGGTTAGATTGTTTATTTGAGATTTTTCTTGTTTCTTGAGGTAGGCTTGTATAGCTATAAACTTCCCTCTTAGAACTGCATTTGCTGCATCCCATAGGTTTTGGATCATCGTGTTTTCATTGTCATTTGTCTCTAGGTATTTTTTGATTTCTTCAGTGATCTCTTGGTTATTTAGTAATGTATTGTTTAGCCTCCATGTGTTTGTGTTTTTTACATTTTTTTCCCTGTAATTCATTTTTAATCTCATAGCGTTGTGGTCAGAAAAGATGCTTGATATGATTTCAATTTTCTTAAATTTACTGAGGCTTGATTTGTGACCCAAGATGTGATCTATCCTGGAGAATGTTCCGTGCACACTTGAGAAGAAAGTGTAAACTGCTGTTTCTGGATAGAATGTCCTATAAATATCAATTAAATCTGTCTGGTCTATTGTGTCATTTAAAGTTTCTGTTTCCTTATTTATTTTCATTTTGGATGATCTGTCCATTGGTGCAAGTGAGGTGTTAAAGTCCCCCACTATTATTGTGTTACTGTCAATTTCCTCTTTTATAGCTGTTAACATTTGCCTTATGTATTGAGGTGCTCCTATGTTGGGTGCATAAATATTTATAATTGTTATATCTTCTTCTTGGATTGATCCCTTGATCATTATGTAGTGTTCTTCCTTGTCTCTTGTAACATTCTTTATTTTAAAGTCTATTTTATCTGATATGAGTATTGCTACTCCAGCTTTCTTATGATTTCCATTTGCATGGAATATCTTTTTCCATCGCCTCACTTTCAGTCTGTATGTGTCCCTAGGTCTGAAGTGGGTCTCTTGTAGACAGCATATAGATGGGTCTTGTTTTTGTATCCATTTAGCAAGCCTGTGTCTTTTGGTTGGAGCATTTAATCCATTCACGTTTAAGGTAATTATCGATGTGTATGTTCCTATGACCATTTTCTTAATTGTTTGGGGGTTTTTTTTGTAGGTACTTTTCTTCTCTTGTGTTTCCCACTTAGAGAAATTCCTTTAGCATTTGTTGTAGAGCTGGTTTGGTGGTGCTGAATTCTCTTAGCTTTTGCTTGTCTGTAAAGCTTTTGATTTATCCATCGAATCTGAATGAGATCCTTGCCTGGTAGAGTAATCTTGGTTGTACGTTCTTCCCTTTCATCACTTTAAGTATATCATGCCACTCCCTTCTGGCTTGTAGAGTTTCTGCTGAGAAATCAGCTGTTAATCTTATGGGAGTTCCCTTGTATGTTATTTGTCGTTTTTCCCTTGCTGCTTCCAATAATTTTTCTTTGTCTTTAATTTTTGCCAATTTGATTACTATGTGTCTCGGCGTGTTTCTCCTTGGGTTTATCCTGTATGGGACTCGCTACGCTTCCTGGACTTGGGTGGCTCTTTCCTTTCCCATGTTAGGGAAGTTTTAGACTATAATCTCTTCAAATATTTTCTCGGGTCCTTTTTCTCTCTCTTCTCCTTCTGGGACCCCAATAATGCGAATGTTGTTGCATTTAATGTTGTCCCAGAGGTCTCTTAGGCTGTCTTCATTTCTTTTCATTCTTTTTTCCTTATTCTGTTCCACAGCCGTGAATTCCACCATTCTGTCTTCCAGGTCACTTATCCATTCTTCTGCCTCAGTTATTCTGCTATTGATTCCTTCTAGTGTAGTTTTCATTTCAGTTATTGTATTGCTCGTCTCTGTTTCTTTGTTCTTTAATTCTTCTAGGTCTCTGTTAAACATTTCTTGCATCTTCTCGATCTTTGCTTCCATTCTTTTTCTGAGGTCCTGGATCATCTTCACTATCATTATTCTGAATTCTTTTTCTGGAAGGTTGCCTATCTCCACTTCATTTAGTTGTTTTTCTGGGGTTTTATCTTGTTCCTTCATCTGGTACATAGTGCTCTGCCTTTTCATCTTGTCTGTCTTTCTGTGAACGTGGTTTTTGTTCCACAGGCTGCAGGATTGTAGTTCTTCTTGCTTCTGCTGTTTGTCCTCTCTTGGTCATTTTTCTTGCATTGTGGAAAAATAATTGAGATTTTCATTTTATCACTGATTTTATTTTTTAATCAATTTTAATGTCTAATGTGATTTTAATTATTTCATTGCATTTGAGTTTTTCCACTATGCTTCCTTTTCTCAGCCACCTCCCATTTCATTTTATCCTGTTTTATATCTATATTAGCCTGTTCTTTATGTGTATCTTTTACATCCACATCATAGACTTTATGTATTGTTTTGTGTCCTATAATGAGTCTAAAATGTTATTGCAGTTTCTTTTTATTATTATTATTTCTGGTTCTTCGTGTCATTTTCTCAGCTTTTAGAATGATGATTTCCTTTTTTTGTTTTCTGCTGTGTCTTTACATTGGTCCGTTTATTATTATTTTGTTGTTGTTATTGTTTTGCTTTGTCTTGCTCAGATGGATGCCTTTTGTCAAGGCTCACCATTTGCCAGTGGACAAAGGATGTGTTTGTCTTTGGTACCATTCTCTAGACTTTCAGTGTTGGATGAAAATCCCCTTGCAGAGTTTTGGCCAGACATCCAGTTAATATGCACAGCTCCTAGACTAACTTTTAATGTCTATTTTATCAAGTATAACTCTACTGGACTGTGATGAGATTGTCAGTTCCCACTTTGTAAACCTCTTTCATTCTGAATAGGCAAAGAAAAAAAAAATTAAACCCCAGGAGATCGTCTCCTCAGGGATTTTCCAATTCCCATCACCACCAGATTCTTGGGATGCAATAATGTACCGCATTACTTCCTATGCCTGCTTCATAAAAATTTATTCTGTGGAAATTATACTCTTCAACTGAGAGTGAGAAGAAAAGTGCTGTTGGGTGGGGAGCAATAGCTGTACCCACATAGAATAAAGACAGATTCTTGGTTTTCTGCTCTCCAGAGAACGTATGTTTCTGAAGGGAGGTAAGTCTGATGACGATGATGTGACAGTAGAGCACAGATGTTCCTTTAATTTGGTTTAACTGAAGGCCAACCACCAGGAGAAAATGGGACAAAGCTCCAAGGTCCTGGCAACAGTGGAAATGTTAGTAATTGCCTTCCATGCTTTTCCAGTTCTCTTATCTTAGCAGTCAATTGCAAAATGCTGAGCTGGGAACATTAGATGCAATTTCAACTTGGAGCTACTAAATGATTATCAAATAATATGTTTTGGAAATGACATTTCTAGTTAATATAAAACACACATAACCCTATGGTGCTCTAAATTAAAGTCTTTCCATGATAAACCCGACTGTTTCTTTATACTCTCAGCAAATGATGTATTTAAGAACACAATTAGAAGAGAAAAAATCATGAGGAAAACACAGATAGTTTCTCTGGGTGTTCTTTGGGTGTTTTCATTATCTTTTAATGTAAAAACTTTGCCATACCAAAAATGGTTTATTTCTCCCAGTACTTGAAGAAGGTCCTGTCTAAAATCCTGGGAGAAAGCTCAAAACGTATCCAGGCATCCTCCCAATGATTTTTCTCACTTGACAGCTTTATCTGTCAGAGAGTCAGTCAACATTTTTGTTCACAAGCTGGATTATTTTTATGAATCAACTGATATCTTAGAAATACGGTTGTAGATAGTTGTGTTTCCCTGTGTTCTATAGTTTGTAAGGACATGTCTGTCCTTTCTTCCCTGGCCTTGAAATACGTAGAAGCAAATGCCTACAGTTTTTCTTAGAGTAATAAAATGTCACTTTCCAATGAAAGTGAGATGGCTATAAATTTAGAGAGAACATTGTTTTAAATATGTTTTGAATTATCCTTGGAATAATTAGAAGTGGTGGACTTTCATTTCCAAATAAGAAAATTCACAAAATATTTATGGGAAATATTAGTGTCAAATTCTCCCCAATTTTATTAAAAAAAAAAATAGATCATTTTAACTTGGGATGAAATGTTCTGGAAATGTACTGCTGATGATGCAAAAACAATTAGGAATTAAAGACTGACAATGGGACACTACCTTTAATGTGTATTAAAAACATAGCCATTTAAATATCTTTATTAATTAAGCACATTATCTCTAATTGGGCACTGCTAGGATATATCCTTTTACTTTCCTGCAATGATAATTACATTAACTGGAAGATCATTATCAATTTTAAAATTAAGATTAGTATTTGCTTTTGCTAACTGAAAGGAATACCCTTCAGATTATAATTACTGAGTGAAGTGACTGAACAAATTCTAACAGTAAAGTTAGTTCTATGCATGCATATTTATTTCAGTTCTGTGTGGGGTGGTGAAATAAAGGAGCGTATACATTGGGCCATCTAGCATACTTAAAGTGTGATTAAAGGCAGTGGAAGAATTATGAGAACCTCTTTGTTCTGTCTTCTTATGTCTTCCATCTTCATTTTCAGAGCAATAGGAGGTATGTGGTCTTTTAACTCTGGAGAGGGAACATCTGTCCAGTAGACCCAAGGTTCTCAACTACATCCACTCCAAAGACAGCCAGCTCAGCCAGATACAAATGTTCTATTAACAAACTAGACCCTGGTCTCCTGCCCGTAATCTCCACATTTTCTTTTGTCCCCTTGGCTTTGACAGGTCTTTTGTAAGAGCCAAAGGACCTTCCTGGAACCAGTAAAATGCAACACGAACAAAAAGGAATAAAAATGAATTTGTGTTGCTGATAAAGAGCCATTAGCACTAATTACATCCCTAATATTCTATTGAAAGAGAACAAGGAAAAGGCTCTGATAAGGATACGAGAAAAAAAATATTGAAAATGAACCTTTGAATTGTCGTCTACTCATTTGATGTCCTTGCGTGTACACAACTCAGTATTTTACCTGTCTTCTTAACTCTAGATAAACAAAAATAAATTCAAACCTTTGAAAAATTTTTAAATTGAGAATTGTACATAGGATTTGTTTAACCTATTTGCTATTTTTTCTCATTCTGTCCTAAACAGTTTTTTCTTGAATCTTTATTTAGTCTTTAAAGTTCTCAAAGTTTTATATAATATGAAAAAATGGCACATTAGAATAGATTTATTGCCAAGATCATTATCCTACACCTGATTTTGATAAGGTATTTGCAAGGCCTGCAGATAAATAATAAATCTCTTCAAGGGCAACTAGATTTATCATAGAGGATGTGTTTACATTGTGATAGTAAAAGTCAAACTTCTAAATGAGAAAAACATCTCTACATAAAATTGTTAGAACTTATTATACTTTTATAGCCTTGGAGCTCGTCAGTGGGCATTGCAGGATGATGTAACACTGAGAATTTCTTGTTCTAAAGCCACTAGCAAAGTAAAATATTCCTGATATACACTCAGAGGTTGTATACACCTTCCTGCTGTAGTAGATCTTAAATGCCCTCTCTGAACTGTGGCTTATAACAATGGTTTAAAACAATAGAAGCTATTTTATTTATGAAGAGATAAACGTGATAAAGCTAAGACCTAAAAATATATTGGGATACAAGTGTCTAAGTCAGGAATAATGAGAATGCTGATGAAAAGTTAAATATATGATTGTTTGAACAAGGCTGGTTTGTGACCTCAGCAAATTGAAAAGTTCTTGAGGTTGGTTTTACATTAAGGTACTAGTGTCATCTGTTTGAATATCTGTTTTGATAAAAACTAATCCACACAATTACTTTCTCTTTTAAGCACAACTATAGAACCACTGAGTGTGTAATGAGTTAGCATTCTTGGAAGTTAGTATACATCGGAGCAGCATATTCGTGACTGTTTGCTTAACCCTTACTGAAACACTGATAGCTAATATAATAGTTGTGATGGGTTTTTTTTTTTTGCGTTACGCGGGCCTCTCACTGCTGTGGCCTCTCCCGTTGTGGAGCACAGGCTCCGGACGCATAGGCTCAGTGGCCATGGCTCACGGACCCAGCTGCTCCGTGGCATGTGGGATCCTCCCGGACCAGGGCACGAACCCATGTCCCCTGCATCGGCAGGTGGACTCTCAACCACTGTGCCACTAGGGAAGCCCAGTTGTGATGGTTTTAAATTTTATAATAATTTTATTATTTGATATATATTTTAACGCATATAACATAAAAACCAAAATCAAAGGAATACCTATATTGAAATACCAATTAAAATGCCTGAAATAAAACGTCTGCAAAATTTCCTTAAGATATGATCATCAACAGATTCATAAGTAACGTCCATCATATAAAAATTACTCTAGAGCTTCCCTGGTGGCGCAGTGGTTGAGAGTCCGCCTGCCGATGCAGGGGACACGGGTTCGTGCCCCAGTCTGGGAAGATCCCACATGCTGCGAGCGGCTGGGCCCGTGAGCCACGGCCGCTGAGCCTGCGCGTCCAGAGCCTGTGCTCCACAACGGGAGAGGCCACAACAGTGAGAGGCCCGCGTACCGCAAAAAAAAAAATTACTCTGTAGCACAAGAGCACTCTTATATGTCAAAAACTAGTAACATAAAACAAAATATGGTAAAATGTTCATTGAATTAGGTTTTTCATTTATTGGAACTAAAAAAAAAAATAGCAGCCAGAAACTCTCTCTCATATCTTGTTGTCATTTAGATAAATAATATGAAAATCATAAAAATAAACCTGTGGAAACAATAAACTAATGAATTTTTAAATACAGAAATTCCAAACTTGAAATTTAAAAAGTATTTCTATCATAAATATTAAAATTTCTATTTTAATAATAAGGAGCTCCAAAATTCAAAATAAAAATACCAGCAATAGTCGTGGGGCATCTTTGTGGAATAAAGAAAATTATGCCCATTTGAGATTCAGTTTCCTGGGAAACAAACTGATCTATGTCTTCAGCTGCTTACAGAAAACTTCTTCTCTCCCTTTACCTTGACTGAAATCTTACTCTTCTTTGATATGCAGTTCTTGCTGAGACCTCTCAAATGGAGGCTGCCCATTTTCCCTTACCCCATGTCTTAGTCAGCTCAGGCTGCCGTAACAAAATACCATAGACTATGTAGCTTAAACAACAGAAACTTATTTTCTCACAGTTGTGGATACTGAAGTCCAAGACCAAGGTCCCAGTAGGATCAGTGTCTAGAGAGGTTCTCTCTTTGGATTGCAAATGGTCACGTTCTCACTGTGTCCTCATATGGTGGAGAGAGGGCTCTCTGGTGTCTCTTCTTATAAGCACACTAATCCTATTGTTTCAAGACCCCACCCTTATGACATCATTTAGCCTTAATTACCTCCTTGGAGGTCCTGTCTCCAAATATAGTCACATAGGGTGTTAGGACTTCAACATATGAGTTTTGGGGGACGTGATTCAGTCCACAGCACCCCATGTACCTCAGAATAGGTAGATAGGGCCACAATATCCTCAGTTCCTCATACAACTTCCAGACCATCTCATCTCCACCTTCATATAAACCTCCTTGTTCTCTGGGAGCCTCTGTTATTCAGAGATTCCTAGAAAACTGTAATGCTAGGAGGATTGCAGCGTGTGCTGTCCCTCTGCCTTCACTTGGGAAGCTGAATCTAGCTCAAGAAAATCAAACAGATGCATAGACAAGAGCTACTGTAAAGTCATATTCTATCACCTCAACTGCATTCTCAACGTTGTCCAGAATTTTCTTAGTTCCCTATGTATCAACAGTTGCTTTCCTCTCTCTACAAGAGAACCCTACCAACTAGCCTTCTACTTTCAAAATATGGCTGGTTGGCTTACTTTTGGGTGGATTACTTAATTGGTCATTTGTGTTGATTAATTGATTCATTATTTGAAATAATAGTTTATCAGGTGGACAACTCACTCTACTCTTTGTCATCAAACTTAAAACTTTATCTGTTAGTCTTCCATCTTCTCTTTCTAAAACTAATTCCTCCCAACTATGCATATACATACATTAAAGGTTTTGTTTGGTTTTGCTTTTTAATGTACAACTAAAGATATATGAACAAAGTAAAAGATAAGTCATATACTGGAAGAAGCATTGATTTGCAATGTGTTTAACCAGTGAAGGGTTAGTATCCAGTTTATATAAGGAGTGCCTGAAAATTAATAAGGATGAAAAACAACCCAGTTGAAAATAGGCAAAGGTTATGAATAGGTATTTCACATAAGATGCTTTTTATTACAACTGTCAGGCAAATGCCAGTTAAAACGACAGGTTACCAATTCACACCCATCCATCAAAAATAAATTGAACAGCACCATGTGTGAGCAAGAATGTATGCTCTCGGCTACTACCGATGAGATGTTCATTGGCACAATCACTTTCAAAAGCAATTTGGCAATATCTAGAAAAGCTGAGGATGCATGTTCTACCACCCAACATTTCTTTATATAGGAATATCCTAAAGCAGTTAGCATTCATGAACAGAGATGGTCATTGCTACAATACTGATAAAAGTGAAATGTCATAAATAACCAAAATATCTATCATAACAGAAATGCATAAATAAAAATGGTTACATTCCTACCATAGAAAACTATACAGGAAGTAAATGAATGACCTTATTCTGCGGATAATAATATTGATGTATTTGATCCATTTGATGACCCCTTTGAAGCATTTTCTTCATTTAACATCCAGGCTGTGACATCTGGTTTCCCCCCTAAATTTTTGGCCAATCTCTTTGTCTCCTTTGCTTGTGGCTAGTATCTTCATAACCTCTCCTTGGATTTCTCTTTTCTATCAACATTTATTCTTTAAGTGATGCCAATGACTTTAAAATTGTTATCTCCAGCCTAGATCTCTCCCCTGAACTTCAGACCCTCATATCTCACAGCCCATTTATTCAACATCCCATCTTAACATCTTGGACTCAGAATCCTATGACCTCAAAGCTGCCCCTGATGCAGTCTTCCTTAACTCTGTTACTGGCAAGACAATTCTTACAATTGTCCAGAGCCTTCAGAATGTATCTCCAATCTGATTGCTTCTCATCACCCACGCTGCCACATACCTGGATGAAATAACCATCATCTTTTGCTTTTGCTACTGAAATAACTTTTACAAGAGGTTTCCCTGCTTCTTCCCCTGGCCTCTTTTCCTCTTTTTTCCATAGGACTGTTCAGAGCAATTTGTTAAAATGAGTGTCAGATCCCGTCATTCCTCTGCTTAGACACTCTCCCAGGGTGTCTATGTGATCTGGCCTCTGTTACCCTCTGACCTCATCTCCTCTCGCCCTTCCACTCTTTCCCTCCATTCTGGCCATCCAGACCTCCTACTGCTCCCGGAACATGCCAGGCACTCTTCTGTTCAGAGTCTGTACTTGCAATTCCTCATTCCTCAGACAGTTAAATGATCAGCTCCTTCACTTTCTTTAGGTCTTTTCTCAAGAGTAACTTCTCAGTTAAGACCTTTCAGGACACACTACTTCAAATTCCAATCTGACCCCCATCACTTCATCTCCCCTTTTCCTACTTTATTTCTCTTGTTAGCACTTAATTCCTAGTGACTGTATTAGTCTGCTTGGGCTACTATAACGAAATGTCATACAGTGGGTGACTTAAACAACAAACGCTTATTTTCTCACAGTTCTGGAGGCTGCAAGTTTCTGATTGAGATGTCATTAGATGTCAGTTGGTTTTGCCAGTAGATTTGGTATCTGGTGTGGGCTGTCTTCACGGCTTGTAGATGGTACCTTCTCACTGAGTCCTCACATTGCCTTTCATCTGTGCAGGCACTGAGAGAAAGACAACTTTCTGTTTACGAGAACACCGGTCCTATCAGATTAAGATCCCTCCTTTATTTTATTTTATTATTTTAGGTTTTTGTAATGCCTGTCTCTTTTTTTTTTTTTTTTTTTTGCGGTACACGGGCCTCTCACTGTTGTGGCCTCTCCCGTTGCGGAGCACAGGCTCCGGACGCGCAGGCCCAGCGGCCATGGTTCACGGGCCCAGCCGCTCCGCGGCATGTGGGATCTTCCCGGACCGGGGCACAAACCCGCGTCCCCTGCATCGGCAGGCGGACTCTCAACCACTGCGTCACCAGGGAAGCCCTGTCTCTTTTTTTTTAATGTCGTTATTGGAGTATAATTGTTTTACAATGTTATGTTAGTTTCTGCTGTATAACAAAGTAAATCAGCTATACATATACATATATCCCCGTATCCACTCCCTCTTGCGTCTCCCTCCCACCCTCCCGATCTCACCCCTCTAGGTGGTCACAAAGCACCTAGCTGAGCTGATCTCCCTGTGCTATGCGGCTGCTTCCCACTAACTATCTATTTTACATTTGGTAGTGTACATATGTCCATGCCACTCTCTCAGTTCATCCCAGCTTACCCTTCCCCCTCCCTGTGTCCTCAAGTCCATTCTCTATGTCTGCATCTTTATTCCTGTCCTGCCCCTAGGTTCTTCAGAACCATTTTTTTTTTTTTTAGATTCCATATATATGTGTTAGCATACAAAGACCCCTCCTTTCTGACCTCTCTTAACATTTATTTCCTCTGTATACGCCCTATCTCCAAATTGAGTCACATCGTAGGTTTGGGCTCCAACATAGGATTTTGCTTTTTGAGGGGGTGGATACAATTCAGTCCATAACAGCAGCCTACATAGAATATTTCATATTTTATTGTGTATTGTCTGTTCACCCTACTAGAATATAAGCTACATAAGGTCATGGATTTTAAGGGTTTTTTTTTTTTCACTGCTTTATTCTAACACTTAGAACAATGCCTGAGACATAGTATGTATTTAATAAATATTAAGTGAATTATCTCAAAAATCTGATATGAAGTATGAAAAGCAGGGTATCATTTTATACTAAAAACATCATTTCAAAATTAGCAAAATACAAAATTACACTACATAGTTTTCATGAACAGGTATGTATGTGGTAATATATTTTTTTAAAAAAATTGGAAGATTGCCAACTTTAAGACAATTAATAACTTCCCTGAAGAGAAAAAGGGAAATTAGAGAGATGTCAAAGCAGCTCTCACTGTAGCTATATGATTTTATTTCTTTAAAGTTTTGAAACAAATATGCAAAATATTAACATCTGTTAAATCTCAAGAGGATACAGGAATATGTGTTATGTTTTTCTCTGTGTTTTGTTTCAAATATTTCAAGAGAAAGAGATAAAAAGAGTTTCTATAATGGCAGGGACCATATCTGGATTGTTCCTGCATGTATTTCAAACTCCTAAAATGGGCAATGGCCTACCTCAGTGAATATTTGGTGGATAGATATAGTTTCAGACCATTTGGACTTACTTGTCTTTGATTCTGACCATAGCACTTGGTACATTGACCCAGACAACAGATACACAAGCAAGTAAGCAAAGAAACAAACAAAAACATTTTTTGAAAGCTAGACAGAGCTCCCTAACCATACTAACCTTGTCCTTCCCTCTTTCGACTCCTTCTGGTCAGTAACTTGGGAAGGGTATATCTGCCTTGGCCGCCTAGCTCTACCAAGTCCTTCTCCGCTCTTACTCATAATTTAATTTTCTACCTAAAGATAAAAGTAAGTGCAGCTGGGCTTCCCTGGTGGCGCAGTGGTTGAGAGTCCGCCTGCCGATGCAGGGGACACGGGTTCGTGCCCCGGTCCGGGAAGATCCCACATGCCGCGGAGCGGCTGGGCCCGTGAGCCATGGCCGCTGAGCCTGCGCGTCCGGAGCCTATGCTCCGCAATGGGAGAGGCCACGACAGTGAGAGGCCCGCGTACCGCAAAAAAAAAAAAAAAAAAGTAAGTGCAGCTAGAGAAAGTCTTAGGGGACTAACAGGGCTCACAGTTAAGACACTGGTCTTCTGCATTTTCTCCATAAGCTCTTTAGCCATTTGAGACCCCTATTTGTATTTGCACTTTTACATGTTCTCCCTCATTGGTTCTGATGGATTATTCTGCCTAAAGCAACCAGATTGACCCTCCAAAAAGTAGCAACCAAACTGTTTTTCCCAGCTCTGTTTAACTCACATTGATATCCTTTGCTAACATCATTTCCTGCTCCATCTCACAGCTCTCTATTATTCCATACATAATTTTCCTGAAAAACATTTTTGCTCGCAGTTCGTCTAATAATCTAGAAGTCATAAATTCATATTTACCTTCCATAGATGAAAGACTCTAGTAAAAGTTGAGAGTTTCCATGTTCCTTTATTTTTTTTCTATTTCTCCTAATTATTAGTATTTTATGTATGGTTTAGTCAATCTATCTAAGTCTTTTCTACAAACAAGAAAAAGTCAAGTTATTAACCAGAATGTGAAGATATTCAGAAAAGTCATTCCCTGGCATAGATACTCACTCCATGTTAATTAGGGAAACAACAATACAGTATTTCACACTTTCTTGCAATCTTTTATCTCTCTTCTTGGCCATGGGGAAAGTGAAGACTCTAAGGATGAAAAGAAAATAATTCGGAATTGTAAATGAAGATCCTTTATCTGATAAATGCCAAGCCGGAAATTAGAAACCTCACCTCACACCGCACTAAGAAATAGGTTTCTGATGCATTGAGTTAAAAAAAAAAAAAACCATAGGAAAATTAAATAATGCATCATTAACTATTTGTCAAATCACCGGAGGGAAGGCTTCCTTCGTTTAAAAGAAAGCATAAGCATCCGAAACAAAAGTGGACAATTGACCCTATAAACATTTAAATTCTAGGTGTGATTTATACTTCAAAAGGCAAAAATACATAATTACAAACAAAAGATGAAAACAGATTAGAGAAACTGATTGCAACAAATATAGTATTTTTCACTATTAAAAGAACCCATTCAAAGTGGAACTAAAACACTGAGACCTTATAATCTGAAAAAGGTTGAATGGACAGTCCATTCAGAAGTGAGAAACTACATTTAGTACCAAAGTAAATAAAAATATTCATCCATTTAATGATAATGAAGGAAATCAAATTAACAATAACTGTTTGAAGTAATATTAAGCAATCTAACCCAAATTTAGTTAAAGGGGCAATATTTTATGCTACTAATGGGAATGTAAATTGTACAACTATTTTGGTAAACAATCCTGATTTAAAATTTTCAAAGTCTTATTAATTATTCTAAATACAGAAGAAAAAAGTACCTTTATATGCAAAGTTAGGCACTGGAATATTATTTAAGACATGAAAAAATTGAAAATAGTCTCCTGGGTTTTAGATTATTTAAAACATTCATTTGTTACCTGTACAAAGCCAAAAATAGAGTAAAAATGAAGCAAGAATACTTAAAAATATTAACATGACAAATATGAAATGCAGTCATGCACATATGGGTCAGTTTATTGTTAGGTAAACAGAATCTTGGGTCAATGGCATTTGGATCGTTTGGCTGTGGTTGATCTTGTAGCTGTGCTCATAACCACCGTGCTTTCCATGTGCTGTGCTGCTGTGGATTCTGGCCTAGTTGGACATCTCAGTACCAAACCCTTCTGGAGTTGGCCCAGGACCCTTGTTTTCCAGCCAGGACTACCCATCTACTCTTTTAGGGGCAACGTCTTGTCTTCCTAGGTGATTGAAACTCTGCTTTGTGGTAACTTCCTCCTCCAGTTTCCATAGGCCTTGACCTTTAGAAAGTCTAGATGCCTGGGCTTCCCTGGTGGCGCCGTGGTTGACAGTCCACCTGCTGATGCAGGGGACACGGGTTCGTGCCCCGGTCCGGGAAGATCCCACATGCCGCGGAGCAGCCTTGCCCGTGAGCCATGGCCATTGGGCCTGTGCGTCCGGAGCCTGTGCTCTGTAACGGGAGAGGCCACAACAGTGAGAAGCCTGCGTACCACCCAAAAAAAAAAAAAGAAAAAGAAAATCTAGATGCCTAATGCTCATACCTTCTTGAGTTATGACAGAGACACAGAATGGCTGGCCTTCATCTTTATCTTGTTACACTTGCCAGTTGGTCTTAAAAAGATAATTTTTTGTTTTCTACCTTTATGGAGTTCTAGGAACTATGTCAAGTGCTTGATGTATATTATCCCTACCTAATCTTTTCAACCCAGGGCCTGTGCTAAATATTTAATGTATAGTGTCAACATAATCTTCTCCATAGCACTATGACAGAAATAGTATTTTCCCCAATTTATAGTTTAGAAAGTTTAAGTAACTTTCCTAAAGCACTTTGAGGAAGGTACAAAGGTGGAATTCAAACCCAGGTCTGTATTGACTTCAAAGAGGAGTCTTTATTTCCTAAGTTCTACTCTAGGTAAAAAGAGGGTTTCACATTAGGGTGATTGCAGAGAGAAAAGACATTTTTAAACAGTAAGTGAATTTTTGAAAACTTTAAGGTTTATAGATATTCTTTGTCTTGTTTGCCTCTTGTTCACCCTGTTGGTGGAAGAGGGATTCCCTACCCTAAAATAGTACAGATGGTGGAACACACAACACACAGCACTGCACACATGAGATTGGCAGCCAGTTATTCATCACGTATACTCACAGACATCGAACACCACGTGGGGCCACGTGGAGGTTTGCACTCCGGAGCAGAGGGAACCAACAGGGGCTGTGAGAGGCAGGTTTTATAGTAACCAGAGGTAGGGTTCCCACAGGAGAATGTGACAGGCTTGTTTGAATAATTTTGTGAGCTGGCAAGGAAGGGAAAGCCCTTAAACTGAGAAGAGGTCAGTGTAGCTGGTCGAGCTGATATGGGAAATAGCTGTCGGGGAGTCTTTCCTGCTGAATTTGGGGGCATTTCTGGCAAGAACAGTGATTTCGTGGTTAGGCCTTTGGGGCCTTGTGAGGTTCAAAGGTGTTAAGGCGGCACTTGAAAATTTAAGCCTTACAATTCATTCCACCTGAAAATTAAGGAAGAAGATAGTGACCTAATCGTACTTCTCTTTGTATCAATAGTTTCCACCCTGCATCCTGGTGACAGTAATTTCCAATTGTGTCTGCTGTTTGCTGTGACGAATCCTCTCAGATTTTTCACCAGGAAAGATACAATGAAACCGGTAGTGGGTGCAGGAGAGACTCCCATTTCAGATAGAAATACAGTGGAAATTAGGAATGTTTAAATGTGAATGGCTTGTGTGTAAGGTGTAATTAAGAAGGGTTCTAAATATTAATATTTTAATATTCAGTTAAACAGACTTATTATATTCTATATTTGAGTAAGGAAACTATCTAAAATATTTCTGACAATGCATAGAAAGAACAAAACATGATCCAGATCTGCTTATTATAATTTAATTATTTTAGTTACTTCCCACTCTATCAAGTCTTGTGATTCCTATGCATATCCAAGTCTGATAAAACCACTGGTATGGATTGTTTCATTTCAGTGGCTCAAGGAAGTTATATAGTAGCTCTACACCTATTCTAGCCGAGGTGAGAGTGGCTGTGGGGTAGAGGGTTAAACACGAGAAGGGGTTGTGAAAAGTTTGCATATAAGCATCTCTCTTACTCTCACTCTTACTCCTGTGTGACCTTAACAAGGTACAGAACTTCTTTGCACCTTCTCTTCCTTATCTGTAAAATGGAGGTAGACTACAATACTAAGGTTGTTGTAACAGTAATATGAGTCAGGAACCTGGTACGTAGCTGGCACTCACTGTACGCTGAATAATTTTACTGTTTTCCCCTCCCTTTCTTCTACTTCCCCAGTCTCTTCCCTTTCTAACCACCTTATGACTACACAATATAGCTAAGGTGAAGTAAATCATTCTTCTGAGCGCTTCAGTGCCAAACCACAAATTGTCCATGTAACAACGAGAATTTTACTTTTATTGAGTGTCTGTGATTATATAGATTGATTCTTTTAATTCTTAGAATAATGTGACAAAGTTAGTTATTATATATCCAAGTCGATAGATTTACAGATGAGAACACTGAGGATGAAAGGCATATTATCTGGTCCATTATAATTTTAGTGTTGAAAATAAAATTCTAATTCAATTGGTCCAGATACCGAAACTTGTCCCACAGAAGCAGCCTAAAAGTGCAATGATTCTAATTTTATTTTTCCAAAAAACAATTATGGACCATGCTGTTGATTTTTTAAAACCCTAGTTCAAGTGTCGCAAATTCATATGCCTAATAGGACCAGCAAGAAAATATAAATGAGAGGAAAAACTGGATTGTATTCAACTGACATAAAGACTGGTTTATGTATTTTTCTACCATTTTTCTTGAAACATATAACCCTCAAAACCTAGCTTTTCTTTTCCAACGTTTGATGGAAACATAGTTATGGAGAAAACCAATGGCAGGGGCATGATGAGACATGGCAGCTGAACTTTGGCTTCAGCACTGGGGCAAAAGAACAAAGTGACAAGAGATGAGCAAATGTGATGCAAAACCTCACACCTCATCTAAAGAGTAAAGCTGCCACCACTACAGCTGATGACTGTTGTGCTGCAATTCAGGTCCCAAAACTCCAGACCTTCTGGTTTCTAATGAAAAGTCAGAAATCTGGATTTTAATTTGAAACTTCTCAACTTTTGGCTGCTGGCCTAAAACAATAAAACAAATAAAGCACCAACTGAACATTATGTTGGCCAAACAAAACAGCTTTGCAGCGCACGTCTAGCCTACTTGCCACCAGTTTGGAACCTCTTCTTTTTTTTTGCGGTACGCGGCCTCTCACTGTTGTGGCCGCCCCCACTGCGGAGCACAGGCTCCAGACGCGCAGACTCGGCGGCCATGGCTCACAGGCCCAGCCGCTCCGCGGCATGTGGGATCTTCCCGGACCGGGGCACGGACCCGCGTCCCCTGCATCGGCAGGCGGACTCTCAACCACTGTGCCACCAGGGAAGCCCGGAACCTCTTTTCTTGTTGAACGATAAGAAACACCTGAGGTTATAAGAATCCATACTTAGGGAAAATATTAATATTAAAAATGGTCTGGGAGCATGGGACTTCTGCATCAGCAACTTTTGCTTAAAATACCCTTCCTCTCAATTTCTGTTTGGCTAACTCTTCTGGTTGGCCACTTTTCAGCTCCAAGTGGTCTTCCTTGATTCTTCTATCAAATGTTGCCCACACTTGTTAGTTCTATCCCACTACCTTTCTTCAGGCAATTGCAGCTGTCTGAAGAGGTCCTATTTGTTTCTTATTTATGGTCTCTTTCCTACTGGAGGATTTCCATGAGAGTAGGAAACTTGTCCATTTTGTTCACCAAGACCTACAGCAGTATCTTGTACCTGGTACATGTTCCACAGTGTTTCATCAGGGAGGGTAGCCGTTATTTATTGAGTACCTCCTCTGTGTCCCTGTGCTAGACGTCTGGAGGTAAAATGCTCTATGGCTGCAAAGACCAGAATGAGCAAGAGAGGTGACTGTATCCTTTCCAGTGCTGGGCGCTCAGTAAATCATCAGTGAACATTTGTGAAGTAAGTGAATGCTGAATAAATCACAAATAGCTCAGATTCATTTAAATTATACTTAGTCCCTGAAAATAAGGCTTTGTTGGGTTTAATAGCCATATGATTTGAATGTAATAGCACATTATGTGCCACATTATTCCAGAAATTGCATATTTGATCTGACCACTGTTGCTAAAAAAAAAATGGCCTTTTACAAAATGATTTGCATAGCATGCTCATGGGACTCACTTACTTTGTTAGGCAATTAATCCAGCATGCTACTCGAAATTATACATTTTATATATAGTAATAAAAGTAATTTAGATGTTTCAGATATACTGTAAAACTTTTTCAGATTGAATAAAATACGGCTTTTCATCTATACACAGTCACATAGTTTCTTAATAACACAATTATCTTTGGCTGATTGATTCTGAGAATTTTGCTAGTTTTTTCTCAGCATTACTATGATATTTTACATCTCATGTTACTTTAATTTTTAAGGAACAAAGTGCTTCTTGCTTTTTCTGTGTGACATTTTGTCTTTTGCCAATGCCAGCTATGAACTGCACATGGCTAATCTTGGATTCCTAGAATTGATAGAAAATTAGCTAGGCCTCATAAACTCCATGCGTGGTCTCCCATTACCTGTGCATATTTTAAGAAAAACAATAATAGTGATCAAGTTTGCGAAGAGAAACGTCTTTAAAGTACTCTTACATGAAATCAGGAGCTCACACTAATGAAATCATAGATAATATCAGCTACCATTTGGCATAAATCCCACCTTTTAAGAGTTTCACTTTTATTATTTTGGGAGGGGAAAGAGCTTGTGTTTGTTACCTCTCCTGGTGTCTCTACAGCCTGGATGTTTCTGAGTGGAGGAAGGCAGTACGCCTCGATTGACAGTCTTGTGCAGATAGGCTTTGGGGTCTTTTCTCTGGAAGTGGCTTCTGAAAACTTCAAAGTAATTCTGCCCCGTATGTACAAAAGCTCCATGTACTACTACGAATCATTGGTTTAGACGAATATATCTGGTTGTCAGAAGGGTCTCACATAAAAATATTCTGGCAACCGTAACAGAATTTCCATAAGAATGCAGAAAGAACTCACCATAACTTGATAAGTGAAGTTCAAAATAACATGGTCATATAAGATTCGTGGACAGGTTATTGTGAAATTATAGTATTTTTCAGTCAGCCTGTACTGAAACTAAAGCACATAAATAAAGATAGTGAAAATTGACGGTACTGACCATACACAAAATTAACAAAATTATGTATGAGCACAGAACAGTCTTTCTCTAAACCTCCTTCTCAGCAACAAATATAAAATCTTGAGCACTCTCCTGTTTGAAGAGATTGGACAGAAGACCAGAGCCAACAACCCATCACATCAATGCTGAGTTTTCTTTCCCATGGTACCTTATTGCCGAGTAACTGTATGAGTATGAGAACTTCTGGCTGCTCCCACATTTAACCCAGTAGAAAAGCTCTTCAAGCCACGCAAGCCCCATTTGCTCTGCAGGTGACCTTCTGCCTTACTTATCCTTGTATCCGAATCTGTGCAAAGCCAGTCATCCCCATCTCTATCTTTCTTGCTGTTTCACCGACAAGGATGCTTATCGATGTACTTACAGTAAAGGAAATGAAGGCATGGTTTTTTCTATCGTTTCTGACATTATTTTCTTTTTTCTCCAACTTTATTGAGGTATAATTGACAAATTAAAATTGTTTATATGTAAGGCGTACATAATGATTTTATATACATGTACTTTGTGAAAGGATTACCACAATCAAGTTAATGAACAAATCCATCACCTCACATAGTTAGACTTTTTCTGTGGTGAGAAAACTTAAGATCTAGTCTCTTAGTAAACTGCAAGTGCACGATGCAGTGTTATTAACTATAGTCACCATGTTGTACATAAGCGCCTCAGAATTTATTCATCTTATAACTAAAAGTTTGTACCCTTTGACCATTGTTTCCCAGTGCCCCCCGCCCCACCCACCCGAGCCCCTCCCTGGCAACCACCGATTCACTCCCTGCTTCTGTGAGTTCGAATTTTTTAGATTCTAACATAAGTGAGATCATATAGTATTTATTTTTCTGTGTCTGGCTTATTTCACTTAGCATAATGTCCTCTAGGTTTATCTGTGTTGTCGCAAATGGCAGAATTTCCTTCTTTTTATGACTGACTAATATTCCTGTGTGTGTGTGTATCACATTTTCTTCATCTATTCATCTGTTGACGCATACTTAGGTTGTTTACATATTTTAGCTGTTGTTAGTAATGCTGTAATGAACATGGGAGTGCACATATCTCATTGAGATACTGACTTCATTTCCTTTACATATACGCCCAGAAGTGAGATTGCTGGATTATCTGGTAGTTCTAGTTTTAATTTTTTAAGGAACCTTCATACTATTTTCCATAATGTCTGTATCCCACATTTTTTTCTTTTGACATTTACCCTTTGAGCCTAATACAATATTTAAATTTTATTATGTTAATAGAGAGGCAGTTACTTATACTGAATAAGTTTTGCAAAAATAAAGGAGAAATTATATCATGACCCTGATGAAAATATGGTATGGCTCTAAGCCTTTCAATGGATGAGAATGCGCCTAACTCAGAAATGGTGTGTTCTACTTTGGACTTCCAGTCCAATATGATGGATCTATAATTTTATTTCAGTCAACAATCCATACCAGCTTGACCATTTAGTTCATATTTGGGGTCAGGGAACTTCTTAAAAATAAGTTATTTTAACTTTTTATATTAGTGCTTTTATTGTACTGTGCAGTTGACCCTTGAACAACGTTAGGGGCACCAACGCTCCTCACAGCCCAAAATTCGCATATAATTTATAGTTGGCCCTCCATATTCATTGTTCTTCCATATCCCTGGTTCCGCATCCGTGGATTTCAACCAGTCCTGCAGATGGTGCAGTGCTGTAATATTTATTATTGGAAAAAATATGCATGTAAGTGGACCCACGCGGTTCAAACCCATGTTGTTCAAGGGTCAACTATATTTGGTGCTTAGGATCTCTTTAGTAAGAAGTAAAGGAAGGAGTGAATGATTAAAGAAATAGCAACTACTTAATTGATGTTTGAGGAAAGAGTCCTCAAGGAGGCAATAGGAGAAAGGACAGGTGGAGGGGAGCCTAAGCAGTTGCTATGGGAACCAGGAGGCTGCAGTGATTGAAGCGTTGGCTGTTACCCTGTGTCCTGTGACCCCTGTTGGAGGGACTGCCAGCACAGAGAGGGCTGTGGGCCTTTAATGGAAGGACTACACCCCTATGCTGGCTGCTGTCAGATTCCAAAGACCTTTGTCCCAGTTTATGAAAGACGTTACTATTTTTATTGCCATTTTAAAGATTAAAAACAATATGCCTAAAGAGTTGAAAATCTCACTCGTTGGCCATACTCAAAACACTATATAGCTTCATCTCTCCTAATTAGAACACACCTTGGTTATTATTATTTTAATTATTATATGATGATTTTAGAAGTTTGAAACAATTGGAGGTAGCTTACCAGGTAATGTGGCCAAAATGTACAGGTTTGATTATTAGAAAGGTTAAGAAACGCCTTCCGTATGTTGACCATTAATGGAAGAATCCACAATAAACGTAGACAACTTGTTTTCAAATAGGTAACATAAAGGCATAGGTTTGGTGATTCTGAAGTTCCCTCAAAATGTCTTGAGAAAGACATTGGATTAAGGTCATCAATCAGTGAAGAAGAAAAGTGGAGCTCTAGAAAGCATATATGTGAAAATTTAAATATCCAGAAACACTGAGTTAAAGCAGAGGAAAGAAAGCCAAAAGGGTCACACTCTATAGTCCTGGAGAATTTATTCTGAACATTAACTAAGATTAAAAAACAAATAAACTCAAGTCACTACAATAAGCATGCTGCCAACATCCCAACAGGTCCAGACCTTAGCACAGAGCGCCCCTGAGCATCTCCCGATGACTTCAACTTTCTGGGTATAATGAAGTGAAAAGACATTTGCCAGGATCACATCTCAGAGGAAGAACAAAGATCCATATAGATAGGAGGCAGCTGGACTGGCTAGCTCCCGAGGTGACAGAATTTCTGGTGTGCGCTCTGAAGGATGCCTGTGATTCTGGTGATGGTGAAATCCCAGCAAGCCATGATTTTTATCACCATCTTAATTGCTTCAAATTGAAGTTCTGCCTTATAAGACTTTACTTAAAGCCTTTCTTATATATAATTTTGTTAACATACTTACACAAGCATATGCATAATTGTAACATAAATAATCTTTAATCGTGGGTTTCTTTTAGTTTTTTTTATTTCGTACTCCCGAGGCCTAAAGAGAAATGTATCAGGCTATGGGAATGTCTCTGAACAACTCTATTAACTATAGCTTTTATAACCATTTTTAAGAGGGTAAGATAACATCACAGGTTTAAATTCAAGGTCTCTAATCTGTCTGAAAGATTTATTGTACTGGGGAGAAATTCTGCTTGTTGCTGCATTTTAATGAAATTAATCTCTATCATTTGTATTTGGGCTCTTATATGTCACCTCATATTCTGGATACTGACAGAAGATGAAAATTTTAGTGGACAATAAACTACCTTTACTTTGACTTTATCCTTATATAAGGTGGCCATTACCTGGGAGAAATGTAATATTGGAAGTGTTGCTCTGCCAAAGAAAATTTAAAGCCCAAATAATTAGAGGTAAACTGTTTACCTAAACTGAAAAAAGATATTTAACTCTTTTCTCTTTAGAAATACTTTTCTTTTTAAAGAATCAAAAATGTTTGGGTGCTTCTTCCTTAATTGAAATTTTCTTGGGACTTCCCTGATGGCGCAGTGTTTAAGAATCCACCTGCCAATGCAGGGGACACGGGTTTGAGCCCTGATCCAGGAAGATCCCACATGCCACAGAGCAGCTAGGCCCGTGCGCCACAACTACTGAAGCCCCCAAGCCTAGAGCCCATGCTCCGCAATAAGGGAAGCCACCGCAATGAGAAGCCTGCACACCACAACGAAGAGTAGCCCCCGCTTGCCACAACTAGAGAAAGCCCGCACGCAGCAACGAAGACCCAACACAGCCAAAAATAAATAAAATTTAAAAAAAAGAAATTTTCTTGTCCTTAATACACTCAGTGCTGCCAGAAGGCACTGTAACATAAGTCTCTCATCCAGAAAAATTTGAGAAATGTCATTTTCAGCTACAGCTTGTGTCTTCTTTTGTAACAAATAAAACTCAATTATATATTAAAGTATATAAAGTATGAAGATGTTATGCAGTACCTGAAATAGGGATGCATTTTGATCCAAACTAAAAATATCATACAGTAACCTTACTTCATTCAACACAAACATTCTGACCCATTTACTTTATTTCTTTGATGGCTTTTAATGCCAGTCTTAAGAATGATAACTGGAATTGACAATGGGACTGATAATCACTTTAACTTTTACATTTGTCAAATGTTCCTATACACATTTCACTCTTAGGAATAGTTTTTTTTTTTTATCCTGGAACACTGTGTATAAATTTAGCTTATAGGCATTTCCAGTGATCAGCCTCTGCTCCCCATGTTCTTTATTTCTTTATTTTTTATTGAAGTATAGTTGATTTACAATGTTATGTTAATTTCTGCTGTACAGCAAAATGACACCGTTATACACATATATACATTCTTTTTTTATATTCTTTTCCATTATGGCTTATCCCAGGGTATTGACTATAGTTCCCTCTGCTATACAGTAGGAGCTTGTTGTTTATCCATTTCTATTTGTAATAGTCTCCATCTACTGAGCCCAAACTCCCAGTCCATCCCTTCCCCGTGCCCCCTCCCCACTGGTAACCACAAGTCTGTTCTCTATGTCTGTGAGTCTGTTTCTGTTTCATAGAAAGGTTCATTTGTGCCATATTTTAGATTCCACATACAAGTGGTATCACGTGCTATTCGTCTTTCTCTTTCTGACTTACTTCAGTTAGTATGACAATCTCTAGTTGCATCCATGTTGCTGCAAATGGCATTATTTCATTCTTTTTATGGCTGAGTAATAGTCCACTGTATATATGTAACACATCTTCTTTATCCATTCATCTGTCAATGGACATTTAGGTTGTTTCCGTGTCTTGGCCATTGTAAAGAGTGCTGCTCTCAGGGCTTCCTTGGTGGCGCAGTGGTTGAGAGTCCGCCTGCCGATGCAGGGGACATGGGTTCGTGCCCCAGTCCGGGAGGATCCCATGTGCTGCGGAGCGGCTGGGCCCGTGAACCATGGCCGCTGAGCCTGCACGTCCAGAGCCTGTGCTCCGCAACGGGAGAGGCCACAACAGTGAGAGGCCCGCGTACTGCCCAAAAAAAAGAGTGCTGCTCTGAACATAGGGGTGCATGTATCTTTTTGAATTATAGTTCTGTCTGGATATATGCCCAAGAGTGGGATTGCTGGATCATATGGTAGTTCCATTTTTAGTTTTCTGAGGAATCTCCATAATGTTTTCCATAGTAGCTGCACCAATTTACATTCCCACCAATGGTGCAAGAGGGTTCCCTTTTCTGCACAGCCTCCCCAGCATTTGTTATTTGTAGACTTTTTAATGATGGCCATTCTGACCAGTATGACGAGGAACCTCAGTGTAATTTTGATTTGCATTTCTCTAATAATTAGTGATGTTGAGCATCTTTTCATGTGCCTATTGGCCATCTGTATGTCTCTTTAGAGAAATGTCTATTTAGGTCTTCTGCCCATTTGTTGATTGGGTTGTTTGTTTTTTTGTTGTTGAGTTGTATGAGCTGTTTGCATATTTTGGAAATTAAGCCCTGGTCGATCACATCGTTTGCAAATATTTTCTCCCATTCCGTAGGTTATCTTTTCTTTCTTTCTTTTTTTTTTTTATGGTTTCCTTTGTTGTGCAAAAGCTTGTAAGTTTGATTAGGTCCCATTTGTTTATTTTTGTTTTTATTTCTATTGCCTTGCTGACCCATTTACTTTGAAAAGTATATAGTATATAGAGAATTTGACTATTCTTTAGTAGTAGTATCTTCCCACTATGGACTGGATTTTCCTACCAGAAAACCACACAACACTGTAGTATTTCTCTTCCGTACAATAATTTCTGTTCCCAAATCTCTATGCTTCAGCGACTGACTGTCTGGTTTGTAAATAACCTCATGGAAATTCCAGGGGATTTAGTCATTCTTAAATCTGGCACTGAAAGTCTCAAACACATGAAACTTACATTGCAAGGGAAGTATCAACCAAGTGGGTACTGTTTATTCCAAGACTGTTTTTCTTGAATGTCTGTTTTCTATCAAATTCTAGTGCTCTGTATTAGAAGAACTAGAAGGAATCTTAAACACATAGATTCCCAAGTCTACGTCTGCCGGAAACCACTAGTTCCTTACTTCTACCCACTGATTACATCCCTGTTCCTCTTTTTATTTAAACTTAATGCTGTGCCCTATGTGAATAGCCCTCCCAGGCAAAGGATAAAAGAAAGCAGTGGCCAGGGATGGCTACGTAAACACTCTAAGGGAATACAAAAGACCCTTCGCATTCAAGGTTGCCCCATCTCTGGCCAACGTGGCACAGAGCTGCCAATGCACAATCAATACCTGTTCATGTTTCAGTCTCTTCCTTCTTCCTTCAGAGAATCCCTCAGCCACACGTGCAACTATCTTCTGCCCCTAAAGTGGATGAGTACAGGTATAGTATAGTATAGTAAGGTATAGTAAGGATATAGTAAGGATATAAGTAAGGATATAGTAAGGATAAAAGTAAAGATAAGGATAAAAGTAAGGATAAAAGTAAAAGTTTGTTTTTCATCTTTCCTCCTACCCCACACCCCTTGTACTAATTTGCTGTGGCTGCTATGGCAAAGTACCACAGACTGAGTGTCTTGAACAACAGAAATTTATTTTCTCACTGTTCTGGAGGCTTGTAGTTCAAGATCAAGGTGTCTATAGGCTTGATTTCTTCTGAGACCTCTCTCCTTCTGAGGCCGCCTTCTCCCTGTGTCTTCACGTGGTTGTCCCTCCATTTATGTGGTGCCTGTGTGCAAACCTCTCCTTCTGACGCCAGTCATACTGGATTAGGGCCCATCCACATAACTTCGCTTTACCTTAATCACCTCTTTAAAAGCCCTGTCTCTAAATATAGTTACAGTTTGAGGTACTGAAGTTTGGAACTTTAACATGAATTCTGAGGGAACACAGTTAATCCCATAACACCCTGTACTGGTTTCTGAGGGCTGTTATAATGAATTACTACAAGCTAGGTGGCTTACAACGACCGAAATTTATTCTCTCACAGAAGATTCTGGAGGCTACAAGTCTGAAAGTAAGGTACCAGCAGGCCCATGTTTGCGCTGAAGGCTCTTGTGGAGACTCTTCCTGTGCTTCCTTCTAGCTTCTGGTGGTTCCTGGAAATACGTGGTACCCTTGGTTTGTAGCTGCATCATTCCACTCCCTGCTCTATGTTCACCTGGTCTTCTGGTGTGTCTTCACAAGGACTTTGTACAACGATACCAGTCATTGGATTTAATCCAGTGACTTAATCCAGGATGACTTTATCCTAACTAGTTACATCTGCGAAAATCCTATTTTTAAATAAGGTCACATTCTGAGGTTCTGAGTAAACATGGATTTTGGAGGGATGCTCTTCAACCCCATGAACCTCTTAATATAAGTTCAACTTTCATCTTCATTTTAGTTGTACTCTCTCACAAGTAAGCTTGTATTTTTGTTTCCTGATTCTGAAAACAGAAAGATTGCATGTGAAGAGAAGAAATGGGAATGACCCAGATCACAGAAATCCAGGGATGAGGTTTCCCATACTCAGTCCTTGGCTCTGTCAAACATTCTTTTTTTAAATTTATTATTTATTTTTGGCTGCATTGGGTCTTCATTGCTGTACACGGGCTTTCCTCAGTTGCAGCGAGTGGGGCTACTCTTCCTCATGGTGCGCGGGCTTCTCATTGCGGTGGCTTCTCTTGTGGTAGAGAACAGGCTCTAGGCATGTGAGCTTCAGTAGTTGTGGCATGCAGACTTAGTAATTGTGGCTCACAGGCTCTAGAGCTCAGGGTCAGTAGTTGTCGCGCACAGGCTTAGTTGCTCCGCAGCATGTGGAATCTTCCCAGACCAGGGCTCAAATCTGTGTCCCCTGCATTGGCAGGCAGATTCTTAACCACTGCATCACCAGGGAGGCCTCAAACATTCTTAGAAAGAGGCAAAATACATACTTGGTATACTAAAGTGCTTTAAGTGCTTTTTTCTGTTCTTCCTGCATTTATGGCATTGTTCTGCATTTATGATATGCTGATGGCAGTTTCTTCCCTTTCTCTGTTTCTGAATTGTGTCAAGATGTACCACTTTATTTCCATAAAGGCTTTAGAATTACAGAAAATTGAGCTCCAATAGACCATTTTTTGAGCCACAGTTTCCCTCACCTCCAAATTAATATAACTTTATTTAATTCTCAACGTCGCTGTAAGATAATAATAGCTTGGCATGCCGTACACACTTTAGTCATATAAAAGGCATTGCATTTCATTGCCTGTAGCTCTCTCTGGCCACCTGAACCTGCTTTGTGTCCTCAGGGACAACTTCAAACAATGACCAACAGGGGTTAGTATATAAATATCCCAGCTCAGTCACCCCTCGAGTGGAATAACTCTGACGTGTGTTCTCACAGGCTCCTAGAGTTCCCTTGTGGAATTAAACTTCAGTTCCCCACATAATAACTAACTTGATATGGCGTTCTTTATCAGCTTGCTTCCTTTCCCTGTCTCATATTCCCATTCCTCTTGTGGTGTTTCTAAATAAGCTACTCTCACTTGAATTCTTTTCTCTGGATCTGCTTGGTAGAACCCAAACCCAAACTAAGAATCTGGATCATGTGGAACTTTTTCCCTGACTATACTACAAAGCTACAGCAATCAAAACAGTATGGTACTGGCACTAAAACAGACACATAGAATAGTGGAACAGAATAGAGGGCCCAGAAATAAACCCACACTTATATGGGGAAAAGGCAGTCTCTTCAATAAGTGATGCTGGGAAGACTAGATAGCTACATGTAAAAGAATGAAATTAGAACATTTTCTCACACTCTGTACAAAAGTATACTGAAAATGGATTAAAGACCTAAATGTAAGTCCAGAAACCATAAATCTCCTAGAAGAAAACATAGGCAGAACACTCTTTGACATGAGTCAGTAGCAATATTTTTTTAGATGTTTCCTCAAGCAATGGAAACAAAGGCAAAAGTAAACAAATGGAACCTACTTAAACATAAAAGCTTTGCACAGCAAAGGAAACCATCAATAAAATAAAAATACAACCTACTGAATGGGAGAAAATATTTGCAAATAATATGTCTGATAAAGGGTTAATATCCAAAATATATAAACAGATCATGCAACTCAATAAAAAAAATAGATTAAAAAATGGGCAGAAGATATGAATAGACATTTTTCCAAAGGAGACATACAGATGGCCAACAGGCACATGAAAAGACGCTCAGCATCACTAATTGTCAGGGAAATGCAAATCAGAACCACAATAAGATATCACTTCACACCTGTCAGAATGGCTATCGTCAAAAAGAACACAAATAACAAGTGATGGCGAGGATGTGGAGAAAGAGGAACCCTAGTACATCGTTGGTGGGAATGTAAATTGGTGCAGCCACTATGGAAACAGTATGGAAATTCTTCAAAAAGCTAAAAAGAGAACTACTGTATGAACCAACAATTCTACTAACTGGGTATATACTCTTTAAAAACAAAAACACTAATTTGAAAAGATATATGCATCCCAATGTTCATAGCAGCATGATTTACAATAGCCAAGATATGGAAGCACCCTTAGTGTCCATTAACAGATGAATGAATAAAGAAGATGTGGGGGGGGTGTGCATATATATACATACATATATATATATATATATATATATGTATGTGTGTGTGTGTTTGTGTGTGTGTGTGTGTATATATATATATATAATGGAATATTACTCACCCATAAAAAGAGAATGAAATTTTGCCATTTGCAACAACATGGATGTACCAGGAGGGTATTATGCTTAATAATAAGCATAATAAGTCAGACAAAGAAAGACAAATACTGTGTGTTATCACTTATATGTGGAATATGAAAAAATAAAACAAACACATGAATATAACAAAACAGAAACAGACTCACAGATATAGAGAACAAACTAGTGGTTACCAGTGGGGAGATGGAGAGGGGAGGGACAAGATAGGAGCGATAGATTAAGAGGTACAAACTACTATGGACAAAGTAAATAAGATACAAGGTTGTACTGCATGATACAGGCAATATAGCCAAAATTTTATAATAACTTTAAGTGGAGTATAATCTATACAAATATTGAATCACTATGTTGCATATCTGAAACTGATATTATAAATCAACTATACTTTTAAAAAAAAAGTGAAATGTGAAGCTTTTAAAATCCTCAAAGATATTGTCTCCAGACTTTAGAGGAAGCTCCTGTCATCTCTGTGACTACTTCTCAGTGGGTACCTTCTGCTATAATCTGCCTGCCATTTCAGTTTTCATTCATTTCATTTCATACTCTTTTGATGGCCTGCCCAAGTGTTTTTCATTCCATAGAATTTAGCCTCTCCTAGTATTATGCAGTTTTGAGGGAAACTGCCCAGCCTGACTCAAGAGCTTAAAGCAGGCCAGCCAAGCATCATGTATTACTTAAAGGAACCTCTGTCTGCTTTTCATGGTGTTCACTCTGAATTACTTTCCCTGACCAATTCCTAAACCATGTTCCGTCCTTCACTTGTACTTCTGATCTTATTTTCAGACTCAGCTTGCCCTCTGGACTTGATTTCCTTTTACTTTTCCAATAATTCAATAAATATGTATAGAGTGCCTCCTATTTGTCAGGCATGTACCCAGTATATGGAGGTGAACCAGGTGAAGTCTCTGTCCTTACTCTGGGGTTTCCTTGCTTCACTACCTAAGGGAAGTTTCTTATTTACAAGCAGCAGAAACAAAGAGACTACTTTAAGTAGATGAAAAAAAATTATTCAAGGACCTGTAGCATCTAACAGAATTTTTGAGAAGGCCAAAGAATCAGGCTTGAAAACTGCTGAGCCAAAAATGATACCCAGAATCACACACCAGGAAATAGTTTCTTTGAACAACATTGCCATTATCATTGCTTCTGGAGTTTCTGTACTTTCTGACTTTTAAAGCTGGGGTAGCTGCTGCCTTTGCCGGCACCCTCACTAGAACGGATCCCATACTTTCTGTGGCAGGCAGTTTCTGAAAGATTGCCAATGATCCCCGCCTCCTGGTATTCACATCCTTATATAATACCTTCCCCCTAGTGTGAGCAGAAATGAGTGGCTTGCTTCTAATGAATAGAATATGGCCAAAGTGATGGGATGATGGGATGTAACTTCTGTCATAAAGTCATTGAAGTTGTGACTTCTGTCTTGTTTTCATTCTCTTTCTTCCTCTGGTTCTTGTTTGCTTGCTCTGATGAAGCAAGTCACCATGTTGTGAGCTGCCCCATATGAGGCCCATGTGGCAAGGAAATGAGAGCAGCCTGCAGCAAACAGGCAGTGAGGAACAGAGGCCCACAGCCTAATAGCCCATGAAGAACTGAATCCTGCCAATAACTATATGAGGTAGCTTAGGAGAGAACCTCCCCATTTGAGCTTTGAGATGGCTGTGGTCCCAATGATGCCCTGATTTCAACCTCGAGGGAGATCCTAAAGCAGAAGACCCAGCTAAACTGTGCCTGGATTCTGGACCCACAGAAATCAGATAACATATGTTTTAAGCCACTAAATTATGGTAAAATTTATGATGCAGCAGTAAATAGCTAAGATATCACCCATAGTTATTTACATTGTCAGCTGCAGGCTTGAAATCTGGTAAGAAAGCATCCAGCTGGTTGGACCAAGATCATACACTTGTATTCCAGCTGCAAGGGCAGCGAGGGCAAGCAACCAGCATTTTCATCTTTTATAGTTGGAGGTGGTTTCTTCCTCACAAGATGCATAGGGTGGTTTTTCCAAATGTAGAAAAGACTTTCATATTCTGGTCAGTTAAAAACAATGACTACTGTCCACTATGATGACCACATGGCCAGAGGACCAGACCAAATCATGGTCCAGTAAGGAACCAATATCTCACCTCTGCTTGGACACATGAGGTAGCATTTTTCCTTTGTGCCTGTCCTGTGTAGGCAACTCTCTCATCCTATTTAAAATACTCTGAACTCCTGAAATAGCTGAGACCTGGAAAGAGCTGGAGAAGTATTTTATTTGGGGTGCTTATGGATTTCTAGGCTATGATTTTATGCTAAACCATGTGAATTATTGGAGAGAATTTAATTTTCATTACAATTTCATGTAGCCCCACAGTTTTGAGTTAGTTGAGGCAGGGACAGGAAAGTTCTGAAATATCAATGGGATTTGCTTTTTCCCATGGAACACTTTCCAATAGAAACCCTTTCAAATAGGTAACTGCAACAGTAGTAAAAGGTGTTACAAATCCAACGAAAAGCCCCAGAGTCACAGCTTACCCTTCCCCCTCCCCATATCCTCAAGTCCATTCTCTAGTAGGTTTGTGTCTTTATTCCTGTCTTACCCCTAGACGCAAGAGGGAAGAGATATGGGAGCGTATGTATATGTATAACTGATTCACTTTGTTATAAAGCAGAAACTAACACTCCATTGTAAAGCAGTTATACTCCAATAAAGATGTAAAAAAAAAAAAAAAAGCCCCAAAGTCACAATAATCCTACCCAACAGCAAAATCACAGGCCTCAGAGCAGAGGAAAGATAAGCAAAGACACCCCGCATGGGAGGCTCAGCAGGAAACGACTTGTAGTTCGTGACCGCCACAGATCCTGGAGAGAGGATGCTAGCTTGCAGGCTTAAGTCCTTTAGTATGTGAAATACTTTAAGAACGAAAGAGACATACTGGTGTAAAAGGTAGGCTCATTGTAAAACCCCCGTTAACAGAGAACACAGGAATCCCTGTGATCAGAGTAACCAGTATTTCTTCAGTACCTACTCTCAGGGCACTAAACAGGGGCACTAGAGCAACGACAAGGATGACTAAAGCACATCTTGCTTTCAAGAAGTGCACAGGATCTTGTAGAAAACAAAGAGGAAATCAAGGAAAAGATGGCAGGACATGAAGAGAATAAGACTGTGAGAACACAGAGAGAGGAGGACATTGTGGTGTGCCACCTATCGTTTTATGCATGTCACAGAATGTTGGGAGCCTATTATTTTTTCCCTTTCTTTATAAACCTCTTACTAATTCAAAGTGGTCAATTTGCAACCGAATTGTATTGTCCAGAAAGATGAATCCCCTGATTTTATTTTGAGGGGAGTGTGAAGTATAAGCCGGGCAATTATGGCAATCCTCCAAAAGATGGCCCTAGAAGATGACTTCGCACTTGGGTGCCTGGGCAAAAAGGGTTACATAAAATTGCCACACAATAGGAATTATTCATTATATTTTATTATTATGCAACGATTATTAGCCCTGTGTTGCTTCCCTCTGCCCTTGAAAACCTCAATAAGTTAATTAATAATGACTTTTTCAATGCATTTTCATTAGTACACATCATTATGTGAAGCACTGTCCTTTCTCCCTAACCAAAGTCTATACAATTCTTTCTGGCAAGTTTGAATATACTAGTGATAGCAAAGCATCTCAGAGGAATGAATGGATCCACAAATTGCATAGTGCATTGGGGAAAAATCATGATTGATAGAAAATTTATTGTTCACCAATATGTTATTTAAGAGTGGTTTGTGTACTATTTCCTTCATTATCTTGGCAGCCAAGATTGTAATAAGTCTTAATTAGTGATATTAGTGGGATACGTTTTTTCAAAATGATAGACATATTATATTTGTGCAAAAATAAAGTTAGGTAATTTTAGTGAGGAAGTTGCCCAGTTATAGAATGTAGTATGTTAAGATTTCATGCAAATAAGCAATCATTAAGAGAAATGTTTCTAAATGGTAGACTGTCATTTTTCTCTTGAGGACTATAATAACAGCAAAGAAAAAATTGTGTTGAAAATAAATCTGTTTCAGTTTCTATCGTGTCCTGTTTCTGAGGAGATGGATCACTGATTGACTGTGGGTTCTCACTGTCAAAACCTTTACCTGGCATCATTGCTTGTGATTCTATTTCCCTGACCAGAGGCAAGCCTGTTAGGATTTTATTTCTGTATATCAAATATAGTCCCCCACAACCTACAATTACATGAGCAACTGTTCATTTATATCTACTCTTCAAAATGGAACTTTTCCTGTGTACCAAAGTGGCGACCCCAAATAATACCTGAACTTATTTACTTTTGTTTGTACTAACTCATGTGTTTAGTCAGTAAGTACTGCCCAACACTTAAAGGGCACCATTCACACCATATCGTGAAGTGCTGTGGGTCCTGATTTAGTCACAGCAAGACAGTAGGTAGTAAACTCCCTGAAGGGAGGGAATCCATCTTATTTTCTACCACAGTGTTTGATCCATAATTCAATTAACATCTGTAGTTAATTTTTTTGTTTCATGAGTCTGGATTCATGAAGAATATAGGAGAATATTTGTTTCATGATTCTGGATTCATGAAGAATATAGAGTATATTTTCCTTCTAGTTATTATGGCTGTATAGAAAAGTCTAGAGGATTGTTTGAAACAAAATCACAGCCACGTTAACCACGTGATGGCATGGTCCTTTTTTGTGGGCTTTTGTATCCATAGTGTCTATCACAATGTCTAATGAATTTATATCATACACGAAATTTGAAAGTAAGATTCCGGCCAAAAGGCATTCCATAAAATAGGGACTAAAATTATAACGCTATATGTGATTAGTCCAAAATATATTTGGTTCAGGAAACAACTACAGTGGGAGGTTAGACAATGCAGAGTCCAGTGTGGGCTGGAGGGAGAGGAGAAAGCTGCTCTGGGGAAGTGGCATTTGATTCTGGGAACAGAAACTGCAGAAACGGAAGTAAGACTTAGGTGGGTAGAAAGGACTTGAGAGGGCACTCCAGCTGGGCAAACAGCTGTCAGATGACAGAGGCAGGGGATTTACATGTGGGGGACAGTGAGAGGTTAATGAAGAGGAGTACTTGGAAAATAAGGCTGGAAAAATATGTCTGAAGCATAGTTTAGGAATTTAAATAATAACTTAGGAAGCTTACATCTCTCAATGACTGCCTGCTTCTCAAAGATACAGAGGAACAGAAGGATTTGGGGAATGTATCTAGCTGATTCTAAAATCTATATCAAAATCTAAGAGACCTAGTAAAGCCAACGTAATCTGGAAGAAGAAAAACAAAGTTGGAGAATTTACACCACCAAGTATCAAGAGTTACTCTAACGATATAGAAATGAAGTGTTGTATTGGCACAAGAATAGACAGATAGTCAAATGGATCAGCAAAGACCCTGGAAACAGACTGACACACCTGATATACAGCAAAAGTACCAACACAGTTCAATGAACTGTGTGATAGCAAAAGGATATCTGTATAGAAATTTTTAAAAATATGAACCTTGATTCTGACTTCATATCACACACAAGATTTGAGATGAATGATAGATGGTTAATGTGAAAGGTAATAAGTTTTTAAGTAAGCAAATAAATGAGTAAGTAAATAAATAAGCAATGAAATTTTTAAAACATGGGTGTAGTGCTTCAACAGTCACTTCAGAAAGAATATCCAAATGGCCAAGATGACTATAAAGTGATGTTCAATTTCATGAGCCATCATGGAAATGCAAATTAAAATAATAATCACGTATCAGATTAGTTAAAACTCACACAATGGCCAATATCAAGTGTTGGCAAGGGTATGGCATAATTGGGGCTTTGATATTGCTAGGTAGGAGTGTAAATTGTTTCAACCGCTTATGAAATTGTTTGGCAGTATCTAACAAAAGCTAAACATACATTTGCTCTTTAATTCAGTAATTCCACTCCTGGGTATATACCAAACAGCGAGTATTTATGTCTATTAAAAGACACGTATGCAAATGTTTATAATGACTTACAGGTGCTTTATTCATAATAGTCCCCAAATGGAAACAATCTAAAAGTCCATCAATAGAAGGATAAATACATTTGTAGGATATTCATATACTAGAATACTTGACAGTTATGGAAAAAGACAACAACACGGATAATTCTCATAGACACTATGTTGACTGAAAGAAGCTAGACACAAAAGAGTGAATGTGGTATTATTTCATTTGTATGACGTCCAAGATAGGGGTTAAAGTAGTAATTATCTTTAAAGGGTGGTTGTTGATTTGTATGAACCATGACAGAGCCTTCGGGGGGTTCTGTAAATGTTGATTTGTATGGTAGTTATAGAGGTATATAAATTCATTGAGCTCAATATTTAGGGTTTATGCACTTTATTGTAAGCAAATTATTCTTCAAAGTCAGGGAAATAACCAGATTTTAGGAAGTCTCTTGCTTTTTTAAATTGCTTGTCCACATTTTAAAAATTATTTTTCCACTTTCCTACACAGCATCTATTACCTTGTCCTGTCTTTACTGGTTTCCTCTTCTTACTCATCTCTTGATCTGTTGACCAAGTCTTCGTGACCTTTTGCCTTGGTTCCCAAAGATAAACACACATTATCATCCGTGTCTTTCACTGCTTTCAATTCATAAGGTAACATAATAACAGTTAATACTAATTGTGAGGTATTGGGCTGTTTTGCATACATTATCCCACTTAATTCTCACAAAAAAAGCTCACGAACTAGCTATTATTATCATTGTTTTTACTGATGAAATTCTAAAAGATTAAGTAACTCAGAGGAGAACTGGCATTTGAACCTAGATTTATCACATTCCAGAATTCATGTTCTTAAACAATGCTATGAGAAAGATTGAGAACAAGGAAGAGACTGACTTTCCGATTTTCCAGGTCATTTTTTCATATCAGCAGTACAAGTAGTAAATCACTGAGAATCTTACAGATAGGCCAACCCAGGTCAGTCATGGCAGATAGTATATACAGTATATATAGTATATATAAGTCAGTGTTTAGAATGATCGCAGGGATTCGGGGTGGAAGTAGATTCTCTATCATTGCTGTTAAATTATTCAAAATTGCATCACTTATTGGTCTCTTTCATTTAAATAGTAGCCCTAAAAATTAAAAATAATAAAAGTAAAAAGAAAAGAAATACACTCAAGTTACCAGTGGAATGTATAAGTAAATTTCATCCAAAATGAAAGAGGAGACCTATTTTAGTGTTGGTCCAGGTTGTTGTATGCTATTTTTTTTTTTTTGCGGCACGCGGGCCTCTCACTGTCGTGGCCTCTCCCGTTGCGGAGCACAGGCTCCGGACGCGCAGGCTCAGCGGCCATGGCTTCACGGGCCCAGCTGCTCCGCAGCATGTGGGATCTTCCCGGACCGGGACACGAACCCGTGTCCCCTGCATCGGCAGGCGGACTCTCAACCACTGCGCCACCAGGGAAGCCCTATGCTGACTATTTTGATACTAAAATGTCCTAGAGTTAACATAAAGAATCTGTTGTCAGTTTCTCATCTGCAGCCTCAGACACCATTGTAGGAATTAGAAAACATCATCTAATTTGAAGTTAGATGCTCTACATAGTGTGCTTAAAGAGAGGATTTGAATGCTTTATCTATTCATTTTTATTCCTCTTTTGGAATTAATGAGCAGACTTTTACGAAGTGGTTTTGATTTGCATTTCCCTGATGATTAGTGATATTGAGTACTTTGTAATGTATCTGATGGCCATTTGTATGCCATCTTTAGAAAAAAATGTCTAAGTGTTTTGCCCATTTTAAATCAGTTTATTTGTTTTCTTGCTGTTGAGTTGAGTTCCTTCTGTACTTTGGATCTTAATTCCTTATCAGATGACGGTTTGCAGATATTGTCTCCCATTTCATGGGTTGTATTTTCACTCTATTTTTTCTTTGTTGTGGAAAACTTTTTAGTTTGATGCAAGTCAGTTTGTCTGTTTCTGCTTTTTTTTACCTGTGCTTTTCAGGTTGTACCCAAAAAATTATTGCCCAGACCAATGTCAAGAAGCTTTTTCCCTTAGTTTTTTTTTTTTTTTCCTATTAGTTTTATAGTTTCAGGTCTTACACTTAAAGCTTTAATCCATTTTGAGTTGATTTTTGTATATGGAGTGAGACAAGGAACAAATAACATTCTTCTGCATGTGATAAACCAGTTTTCCCATTTATTAAAGGGACTGATATTTACCCATTGTGTGTTCTTGGCAACTCTGTTGAAGATCAATTAATCATAAATGTATGGATTCCTTTCTGGGCTCTCTATTATATTTCATTGGTCTATATGTCTATTTTTATGCCAGTCCCATCCTGCTTTATAGTATATCTTATAACAGGGTAGTGTGAAGCCTCCAACTTTATTCTTTTTTGCTCAAGATTGCTTTGGCTGGGCTTCCCTGGTGGCGCAGTGGTTGAGAGTCCGCCTGCCGATGCAGGAGACGCAGGTTCGTGCCCTGGTTCGGGAAGATCCCACATGCCGCGGAGCGGCTAGGCCCGTGAGCCGTGGCCGCTGAGCCTGTGCGTCCGGAGCCTGTGCTCCACAATGGGAGAGGCCACAGCAGTGAGAGGCCCGTGTACCACCAAAAAAAAAAAGATTGCTTTGGCTATTCGTGGCCTTTTGTGGTCCATATGAATATTAGGATTGTTTTTTTCTGTTTTTGTGAAAAATACTATTGGAATTTGATAAGCAAGCATCGGATCTGTAGATCACTTTCAGTAGTGTGGATCTTTTAAGAGTATTAATTCTGTGGTCCATGAACATGAATTATCTTTCCACTTACTTGTGTCTCCTTAAGCTCTTTCAACAGTGTTTTACAGTTTTTGGTATAGAGATTTTTCACCACATTGGTTAAATTTATTTCTAAGTATTTTACTGTTTTTGATGCTATTGTGAATGAGATTGTTTTCTTTATTTCTCTTTTACATAGGTCATTTTTAGTGTATAGAAATAACTGATTTTTTTTATTGATTTTGTATCCTGCAACTTTACTGAATTCATTTATTAATTCTAACAGTTTTTTGGTGGACTCCTTAGGGTTTTCCATGTATAAGATCATATCATCTGCAAACAGACACAGTTTTACTTTCTCCTTTCCAATTTGGATATCTTTTAGTTCCTTTTCTTGTATCGTTGTTCTAATGAGGACTTCCAGTACCATATTGAAAAGAAATGGTGAGAGTGGGCCTCCTTGTCTTGTTCAGCTCTTCCTCATTGAGTATGATGTTAGCTCTGAGCTTATATATGACCTTTATTATATTGAGGAGCACTTCTTCTGTACCTAATTTGTTGAGTTTTTATCATGAAAGTTTGTTGATTTTTTTCAGATGCTTTTGTTGAATTTATTGAGAGGATCATATGATTTTTATCCTTCATTCTATTAATGTGGTGAATCACATTTATTGATTTGCATATGTTGAATCCCTCTTGCATTTCAGGAGTAAGTCCTACTTGATCATGATATATGATCCTTTTAATGTGCTGTTGAATTTGGTTTTCTAGTATTTTGTTGGGAATTTTGCATCTGTGTTCAGCAGGGATAGTGGCCTGCAATATTTTTGTTGTAGAGTCCATGTCTGGCTTTGGAATCACAGTAATGCTGACCTCGTAAAATGAGTTTAGCGGTGTTATCTCTACTTCAGTTTTTGGAAGAGTTTGAGAAGGATTGGTATTAATTCTTTAAATGTTTGGTAGGATTTAACAGTGAAGCCATATTATTCATCTTGAAAATATTCTTGATAACAAAAGAAATATATTTCAAGGTAGAGCTGCTTAGTATACTGATATGAGAGGTAAAGAAGACCCACATGCAGAAGGGAAAAATGAGAGCCCCAACTTGCATAAAAATATGATAATACAGACTGTAACTTTATATGATAGACTTAACTTACATAGAAGGACAAAAACTATCATTCCAGATAGAATAAGTGTGAGAAACAAACCTATAAAAATTTTATAATTTATAGTATAAGTAATTTATAATTTAAAAATACACAAACTCACAAAGCATAAAGGAAAAATTGGTAAATTTTGCCATATTAAATGAGGAGTATCGATGCATCAAAAGATCCCACAGAGAAAGTGTGCAGACATGATGGATAATCCGTAAGCTGGGAGAGAGTACATGCAAAAGTACAACTGATTAAGAATTTGACCTGAAATATACAAAGAACTTTTTCAAGTCAACAATACAAAGACAAATAACTCGATTTAAATTATGCAAAGTCGGGCTTCTCTGGTGCAGTGGTTAAGAATCTGCCTGCCAGTGCAGGGGACACAGTTTCGAGCCCTGGTCCGGGAAGATCCCACATGTCGCGGAGCAGCTAAGCCCGTGCACCACAACTACTGAGCCTGGACTCTAGAGCCCGCAAGCCACAACTACTGAGCCCACTTGCCACAACTACTGAAGCCCATGTGCCTAGAGCCCGTGCTCCACAACAAGAGAAGCCACCACAATGAGAAGCCCATGCACCACAATGAAAAGTAGCCCCCACTCGCTGCAACTAGAGAAAGCCTGTGCACAGCAACGAAGACCCAACACAGCCAAAAATAAAAATAAGTAAATAAATTTATAAAAATAAATGAATAATGCAAAGTTATGAACAAGCACTTCACAGAAAAGAACACAGAAAAGGGCAAACGTCAACTGTAAGCTCATGAAATTGCCAGTTGCAACAACTACCAGATATTGTTTTACACCTAACAAAATAATAACAGGTAAAATTTGACAAAGTGTAAGTGATGATGGGTAGCAACCTGAACTTTTATACAAACTTTTGGGATGATGAATTTTTACATTTGGCATTATCTAGCAAGGTTGAAGGTGTCTCAAATCCATGGCTCAGCAATTCTACTCCTGGGTTTAGAGAAATTCTTATATATGTGTTTCCAAAGCTGTGGACAAGATAGTTCATAGCAGTGTTGTTCCTAATAGTTCCTAACTGGAAATATTATTCATTGTAGAATGAATACATTATGGACAACATATATAATATCATAATGTAGAATAGTGAAATTAAATACAGCCACATTGAATACCACGGCTGGCTCTCTGGAAAATAATACTGAATAAAAATACAAGTTGAAGGATACCTATGACATTACTCCATTTATATAAATTTCAAAACCATACAAAACTAAACAACATTTTGCCCAGGGGGAGAAAACATGATGTTAAACAGTTTTTAAAATCACAGAAATAACTAACACAAAATTCATGGTGGTGGTTACCTCTGAGAGGAAAGGAGGAGATGGATTCTGGGGTACTCGGGTGGTATCTAATTAATGGAAGCATTTTCATTCTTAAACTGGGTCAAAGGTACATGAAAATTAGGCACATATTTTATAAATATCATATTTTACTACTCAACATCTAATAAAATGCTTTTAAAGCTGTATTAGTAGAAAATTTATTTAAGAAAGTTGTAAATCTCAGTTTGAAAGAGTTTTTATCCCAAGGGGGAAAAAAAAAGTCATGTAGCAGTTGACACCAAGTTATATCCTAGATAAATTACTTAAATGATGGAAAAAGAAAAATAGTATTTTATGCAGAAAGTGCTAGTCAGCTCCAAGGGCAAAATTCCAACTGACATCATCTTTTTCCATAGGAATATCCAGTGTTGGAATACTTTAGAGTTATATATACAAAATACTGAGTAAAAGGTAATATACTTCAAGAGTATTATATAGAAACAAGGCTTAATACAATATAAAGAAAAAATGCATATATTTTGAAGTATAAAAGAATCTGTAAAATCTAATTATTATGAATATTGCTTAAAAATATCACTTGATGACGACACCCAGCCATCCATGATATGAATCAAAACACTGCAATAACTGACGAGCTTTGGCCAAAAAAAAAAAAAAAAGACAAGTATTTAGTACTAAATCCATTTAAATATGAACGTAAGAGGAAATGTCTGTGAAATGTGTTATATAAATTTGACAAACCTTAATTTAAAAAATAATTTGATAAAGTTAAGAGATTTGGGGAAATTGAGAGTAAAAGTGAAAAAGTAAAATTTCTCATCATTTTTAGGGAGGAATAAATAGTGTCTAAGATTCAAACATGTATTTAAAAATGGTAATTCCGACTTTGCAGTGTTTGTCATAATCATTTTTCATTACCTTAGTGGAATCTTTTAGGAAATAATTTATTTTCTGTGTAAAACATTTGTCAAAAGTTCTAGTTTCTTCTGTTTTATTTCATAATTCTTTTATTATTTTAAATTTGATGAAATAAAGTTCAGGTTTTATAAACTAAGATATCTGGAAAGTATCATTACAATGTTTTTTACAAAATATTTCCTCATTCTTGTTCTATCTGCATATACATAGACCTAATTTTTAAAAGTATATATTATTTAAGGTACTTCTTTCGGAATGGTGGGATTTGTGAGTTTTTCTTTCTCTGTTTTTACCCTAGCTCTATTAAGTAATATTTTTTAAAGTGGATATCATCTTTACATAAGCAATAGTTACACTTTAAAAGGAGCATACATTTTGACCAAATAATTCTTTTAGGAATCTATCTTACAGGTTTTTTCACTGAACACAATTTTAAAAAGAATCCCAAAATGTTTACTTGTTTCTGGTGAGGCCACCCTGCCTGTTCCACCATCACCCCTATAGTCCTGTGCTATCCTAATATGAAACAAAACACATTACAGGAAAAGAAAAGTACAGACCATCATTCCTAAGAAAGGGGGACTATGTGAGAAATAATTATGTGCATTTACTAGTAGAATGTTCACACCATGTCCTACCTTTCTGTTTGCATCTGCTCAATAAAAAGTACATGCTTTCTAGATATTCCTCCTCATTCCTATTCTAACCCCCATGCGGTCCTGTACATCCCTTCATCTATTCATATTTCACCCTCTCTCTTATTCACACAAACCTTTCCACTGTATACTCAGCAACTCATAGTCAAGTCATCAGCAACATCTATTTCCTCAATCATTCTCCTGAAAGTTCTTGCTATAATTGAAATCTGTTTCTTTCCTAGAGATATAGTTAGTCCTGCAGTCTTCTCAAAGAATAACACTTTTCTCTCAAACACATCTTATACCATGCATCCTGGATGGGGGCATCTCATTGTCATTTCTAGATCATTCTATAAACAACAAATTCCCCTGAAGCCAATGGAATCAGATTTCTCTACCTACTCCTCAATCTTAATTCAATGATTGATTTTTTTCCAAGCTAGTCTCCTTCTTCCCTTAAAGATATTAGCACTGGTTCATTGCTTTTCTTCTCACCATTTTTCTAGTCCTCATTCTAAATAACTCAGCAGTCATTTAGATCGAATGGCTTCACTTGTGAATTATAACAATCATTTAACAAGCTTTCTCAAACTCTTCCAACAAGGTATTCTAAACCTTATCCTACAAATTCAACATTACCCTGATACTAAAGCCAGGCGAAGACACTGCAAGAAAAGGAAACTACAGACCAATATCCCTTATGTATATTGGTGCAAAAACCCTCAACAAAATACTACTAAACCAAATTCAGTAGCACATTAAAGGATCATACACTCTGACCAAATGAGATTTATTCTTGGAATCCAAGGATGGTTCAATATACAAAAATTAATCAGTGTAATACACAATATTAACAGAATGAAGAACAAAACCCACATGATCATCTCAATGGATGCATAAAAAGCATTTGACAAAATTTAACACCTTTTCATGATAAAAAAACATCATAAATTAGGAATAGAAGGAAACTACCTCAACATAATAAAGGCTATATATGAAAACCAACAGCTAACGTTATACTCAATGATAAAAGACTGAAAACTTTTCCTCTGAGATTAGTAATAAGATCAAAAAATCCTCCTTTGCAGCTTTGATTCAACATAATATTAAAATTTCTAGCCACAGCAATTAGGTAAGGAAAAGAAATAAAAGACATTTACATCAGAAAAGAATAAGTTAGATTATCTTTGTTTGCAGATGACATGACCCATAGAAAATCATAAAGATTACATAAGTTAAAAACTTTTAAAACTAATAAACTAATTCCACAAAATTGTAGGATAAAAAAAATCAATGCACAAAATCTGTTTTTTTATACACTAACAATGAACAATGTGAAAAGGAAATTAAGAAAAATAATTCCATTTACAATAGCATCAGAAAGAATAAAATACATAAGAATAAACTTAACTAAGGAAGCGGAAGACTTGTACTCTGAAAACTATAAAATGTTCCTAAGGGAAATTAGGATGACACAAATAAATGGAAACACATCCCATGTTCATAGATTGGAAGACTTAATATTGTTAAGATGCCAATACTACCCCAAAAGATCTACAAATTCAATACAGTCCCTATCAATATCCCAACATTTCTTGCAGACATAGAAAAATTTATCCTAAAATTCACATGGAATATTAAAGGACCCGAGGTAGCCAAAAGTTTCCTAAAAAAAAAAAGATAAATGAATTTGGAGGTCTCACATTTCCTGATTTCAAACCTACTACAAATCTACAGTAATAAAAGCAGTATAGTATTCACATAAAGACAGACCAATAGACCAATAGAATCGAATAAAGAACCCAGAAATACCCTTGAATATACGATGAAATAATTTTCAACAAGAGTACCAAGATCATCCAATGAGTAAATGGCAGTATGTTCAACAATTGTGTTGGGAAAACATATCCACATGCAAAAGAATCTGTTTTTACACCATGTACAAAACTTAACTCAAAGTGTATCTAAAGATCCAAACATGATAGAAAAAACTATAAGACTCTCAGAAGGAAACATAGGAGAAAAGCTTTATGGCATTGAATTTGGCAGCAATTTCTTGGATGTGACACCGAAAGCATAGGCAACAAAAGAAGAAATAGATAAATTGAACCTCATCAAAATTAAAAACTTCATACATCAAAGCATATGATTAACTGAATGAAAAAGCAATCCATGGAATGGAAAAAATACTTGCAAATCATATAACTGTTAAGGCATAATATCAAGAATATATATAAAGAACTCCTACAGCTCAACAATTTAAAAAGCCTGATTAAAAAAATTGGACATGCAAATCAAAATCAAAATGAGATACTACTTCACACCTATTAGAATGGCTATTATTAAAAAGCAAACTGGAATTGAGAAATGTTAGTGAAAATGTGGAGAAATTGGAACTCTTGTGCCCTGGTGATGGGAACGTAAAATGGCACAGCCTTTGTGAAAAACACTATGATGGCTCAAAAATTAAACTTAGAATTACCATATGATCCAGCAATTTCACTTCTGACTATACACCCAAAAAAGTGAAAGCAGAGACTCAAAACAGATATTTGTACATCCATGTTAATAACAGCACTACTCAAAATAGCCAAAAGGTAAAAACAAGCCAAATGTCCATCAAGGGGTGAGTGGATAAACAAAGTGTAGTGTATACATACAGTAGAATATTACTCACCCCTAAAAAGGAATGAAATTCTGACACATGCCACAACATAGATGAACCTTGAAGACATTATGCTAAGTGAACTAAGCCAGACACAGAAGGAAAAATATTTTGTATAGTTTTGCTGTTATGAGTAATCAGATTTTTTTAGAGTAATCAAATTGATACAGACAGAAACTAGAAAGGTGATTACCGGGATCTGGAGGGAGGGGGAGATGATGGGTTATAGTTTAATGGGTACAGAGTTTCAGTTTGGGAGTCTAGAATCTAGCCTGGAAGAGAAATTAATTACAAAGGTGTATCCTGACATTCTCCTGACATTTTTATGCTTCATATATGAACTCCTTTCTTTTCTGAAGACGGATCTTTGTTGTCCCATAATGGACTATTCTTTAGCCTGTTTTATTAGCAAAGCATGTCTTTATAAGGTTGTAATTATATAGCATAAACCATGACCATCTTGACCCAAGTATTGCTGAATGTGTAGAATATAGAGATACACCAAATAGCCTTGGAGCCTTGGAATAGCCTTGGGACCTTCTCTCTTTTGAACTAGTGAATTTTTGTACAAGCTAAAACTAATTCTAGAAAACACCTCTATTTTTTTCTAGGATGAGGGCATCTTCTCTAAGTAGTTCATGTTTTCCTGTTTTAAAATTGTGTTTATTATGATCCTATTCACTGCTGATTTGTGGGCTTTTTTAGGAGAGTAATACAAAAGAAAGATGTTTTTTAAAGAAAACAATGATTATTTAAGGAAGGTGCTTTAATGTGGGGTCAAAATACTCTTTTGATTAGAAATAACTAATAAATATTAGTTATTTCTTTATGAGAGGTTCTTTATATGGGCTCCATTCATATATAGCTAGGTATATACAACTATATATATAATCATATATGTCTAAAATTATAGTGCCCTGAAAAGTCTTGCCGTGTTTCTTTATGTGATCTCTATTTATGGTTTTCAAAAAAACTTTTAATCAAATCAGTCAGTTCTTTTTCTGTTTAACCATGTGCTTATCCCTGCTGGAAATAATATATGCAGTGGAAAGCCACCGATACTCATCAACCAGAAATATTTTAGTCAATTTTCTCTTTGTAACCAGATGAAGTTGAAAGTCATTGTAGATGGCTTGGAGCGTGTTATTAGGTATTTTAGTGCTGTCTGACTTTCTGAAACTCCAAACACTTGTAATGATTAAAACCATTTTACATAATAAGAGGCTTTGTGGTGAAAATGATTGACTAGTTGCTGTCTGCAAACAGCAATTTATAACCAGAAGGGGCTCTAAGATTCTGAAAATAATTGGTAGCTCATTATTTGGATTAAATTGCTGAATTTAGCTTTTCATTTAAGTTTTAGCAAAACCACATTTACCAACTCTTGGGATAGGCTTGGTAAATGAGTACTCTCCCTCAGATCACTCTTCCAAAATGACAGAATGACAGTGGAGCTATAAATGGGTAAAGGTGACAAGGCTTAATAATGCAATTAACTAAAACAGTACTCAGTAGTAAGGATGTGTGCTCCCATCTTCAAAGAGATATCTTTGCCTTAAAATGTCCTTACAAGTGGCTCAAGTACTAGTTCAATATAAAGGTGTTATTTGCAACTTGATACTGAACTAGCACAAAGTATGACTCCAGTAAAACCCGCTTTGCTCTCTGCAGTCCCGTGGCCAGAATCATCCTATATTGCACCCAGCCTTTAATAATCACAATCCATAAATTAAATGTGGGCGGAGACATCTAACAGAAGTGCTACTGCTACTGCAGTAGAGCTACTGCTCAGAGCGTGGGGTTACACTGCTCGTGGGGTTCTCTGTCATCCTACATGAAGGACAACATCTGTGGTTGTGCATAAAAGGTCCCGTGATTCCAACACAGAAAGAAATGTTCAATATGTCCAGCCCTGTGCAATATGTCCAGGCCTAACGCAATTATAATCTTTGTACTAACCCTATGAGGAGAGCTTTATTATTCCCAGTTTAGACATGAGGACCCTGATCTTCACAGCTAAATCGGCCAAACTATTGGGATTTTAAATTGGGATTATTTGCCTGCAGTGTCTCCTGTCTTCCCACTTAACCATTCTGTCTTTCTTAAAATATTTAGGTTTCCAAACAAAACAGATCTATCCTCTCTATGCTTCAAAGACAACATGTTAGTGGGTGATTTGGTGGTCTGGTTTTGCTCCAGTAGTTCCTAAGGGCTGAGATTGTCACGTGAATGAGCAGGTTGGCTTGTAGGCTCAGCAGGAAGGTCTCTCTGAGCGGCGTACAGCTTGTGAGGAGAGCAGAGACAAGCTCCTTGCTGTTATGATGTGATGTATTATTTCAGGGCAAATTTATGCCTCTCCTGTTATGCCTAGACTCCCCAAAAAGCTCCACCTGAATTTATTTTGCGTGTAAATTACAGTGCTCCTGTTAAAGAAGAATCCCATAGATGATGTTGCTTCATTCCTACTTATTAAGGGTAGAAAGAAAAAAATGTCATGATTTGTTAAGAACATCTTCCAATTATTCTGCACTTTCCCCCAAGTATTAATTTTCTTGCAAGTGGATTTTAGGATCCTGGGCTTCCCTTCCATAAAAAAATGGGTATCGTTGTGAAAGTTTATGTGACCAGGTCATGCGAATAACCAGAGACAAATGTGAGTGGGCAAGCATAGCACATCAAAATGATACATTTCCATTTCTTACATTTTTAAACCTTAGTAGCAACTTTATTTTTCTTTAATTTGGAGGGGTGGATAAATTTAGTTGCTGTGATTTATGTATAATTATTAATAACTTGGCTTGTACTTTTACATTCTCCATGGTCCTCATTCATGGTCTCTGTTCTCTCTGTAACTAGAATCTCCCCTAGTTGATTCAGACTTTCAGTACTAAATCCAAGTTTGGTGTTCTTTCCTCTACCACTAACTGAAATGTCTCTGTGAAAATGATCATTTTGTTGTCTCTTTTTTTTTTTATTAAAGAAAAACTAAAATAGGGAATTAAGAAAATATAAATTAGAATAAAGCTCTTTTCACCTTTTCTCTGAATTGTTCTTTGAATAGCTTATCGGAGGCGCGGTCATTAAAAGTCTCATTAGTTGGGCAACACACATTTATCTCCCTGCATTCCCAAATAATTCTATATCACATACTCCTTCTATAGTTAGAATAATACCGGTAGCTTATAAATGGTTACTTACTGGTCTTGACTTGTTAAAAATCTAAACGAGTACCTGTATAAGAAAGCCTTTTACAGAGAGAGCATCTCAGTTTTTCTTGCAGTGTGTCAGGAGATCTGAGTGTTGTCGAGCATATGCCACCATGTCACTCCTTATTCTTGGAAAGACTCATTGTTTGTCCTGGCAAAACTCAGATTTTCTTTCTATGCTAGTTTTCTGGTTTTTGAAGGGACTGAGGTCATTCTTGGCATTTATTTAAAAGCTTAATTATTTATAAAATCAAATAGGATTTTGTTCTTATGAAAGTAGTTGGTATTTAGTGTTACTGAAAAATTCATAGAGAAGGATTCTGCTTTGTTGGCCACGTTGCATTTGTTCTTTCAGAAATGCAAAGAAAGCACCTAATTAACTTTTTTAAATGATAGTATATGTATATAGTGTATTTCTATCTTTCTCATAGGTCTTCATTGTTAGTGGAGGATTCCTTGCCCCTAGGCAGAAACACCAACATAAATTCAAAGGGAGATAGATAGATAGATAGACAGACTGCTATTAATGTTCTATAGTACTGAAAGAATGAATACTGCCCTCTGGAGGCCACAAATAGAAACCGCAAACGAAGTGATTCTCCCATCTAACTGCGTATTTAATGCTACAAGTTTGAAAATAAACTGTCATCTCTTACCTTTACAGTCAAGAATACCAAGGTAGTACAACCAATACAGCAGGGTTAGGTTGAATCTGAATTTCACCCCATTACACAGATTTTTGTGAGGTGATGAATTCTTTCCTTATCATTTATTCACTATGCCTTTCCCAGTTACCAAGGATACAGAAAGAAATAAGTGACAAAGGAAAAGGGGAGGACGGGGTTGACAAAAAGCAAACTAATCTTCTTGTCTACTCACCCTCTATTTGAAATATATATGACTTTGTACGTCAAATAATACTTTCTGTTTTCTTGTGTAAGATATGTGTGAAGTTTGTGAAGTGAAAAATGTCGTTAAAAATAGATGAAAATGTACTTCCCTGGTGGCGCAGTGGTTAAGAATCCGCATGCCAGTGCAGGGGACACAGGTTCAAGCCCTGGTCTGGGAAGATCCCATGTGCCGCGGAGCAACTAAGCTCGTGTGCCACAACTACTGAGCCTGCGCTCTAGAGCCCGGTGCTCCGCAACAAGAGAAGCCACCGCAATGAGAAGCCTGCGCACTGCCATGAAGAGTAGCCCCCGCTCTCCGCAACTAGAGAAAGCCCGCAGGCAGCAACAAAGACCCAACACAGCCATAAATTTAAAAAAAAAAAAGATGAAAATGGAAGAAAAGCTGTGAATATAAAATTAGAAATATATTCTTTCTATATAAAGCCAACTCTTCTTCTATGAATGTTAAAATGCCATAATGAAATAGAGTAACCGTTGCTGCTACTTACTTAAGAGTATGTATATATGATATCAGTCTTGGAATATGAGACGTAGAGTAATCACAAAAATGCGAAAGTTTCCATTTTAAATATGCAGAAGACTACAGAAATAACCATTAGGAACCCAGATTGGAAAGTCTCTTCCTAGAAGAGCTCTCCTTTCTTAAAACTATCAATTTTTATAACCCTTCAAGGGTCATTTAAAATTTCAAGTCCTAGAAAAGCCTTTCTCTACTTCAGTTCATTTTGGGAACTTACTATTCGTTTTACTCCCTAGACATGCTCACACAATTCTACAGTGTATAAAGCACCACCCATGTTACAAAGGTTTTTTTTTTTTTTTTTAATATACACAGTTAATGTTATTCTCATACCACTCTTCTAAAATAGGGTTTTTCACCTCATTTTGTAGGTAAGGTAGCGAGAATCATCTAGGTTACTTGACACATTTCTTTGTGAGAACATGGTGCAGTCTGGATTAAATACAAAATGGATGACTTCAAAATTGCTTCTCTTTCTACTATACAACATTTAAGAAAAAAAATATTTTTATGGATTCAAAACATGAAACATTTAAAAGAGTTGGGAGTTCAAGAATAACTTGGATATAAAGCTATACTGGTAAACAGTATATCAAGTAATTTAGTATTCTGATAAATGAAAGATGAAGGATGGGGGGAATAATAGAGGAAAAGAGGAAAGGTAGTAGGAAAAAAGAAAAAACTGAGCATTTTGCTCAGTCCCATGTATTGCATCTTATACTTTTCATTTGTCAGAAAAAATAGCATAAATGTAGGATTTCAAATATGAGGATTGCACAGGTATTTCTGGAATAGCAAACTCAGGTATAGAAAAAGAATATTATGGGAGAGCAAAAGAACCCAAGGTGATAATGAGCCACCAGGGCATAGCTGTGGTTGGTTAGAAGCAATAGTTGACTATACAAAGACATTTAATGAGAAAAAAAATAGAACACTCTATTAAAGGGCACATTTTAAAAACCATTTTCCATCTACATTCCTGGAAGTGTGAGTTCAATCAATGAATAATTCATCCAAGGCAGATAAAGGAAAAATGCAGAATGTGTTCACTTGGCCAAGATATGGAGGACAGTCAACTGGTTACAGCTTCAGTTGCCCTGGCATCAAGGTTTAATTGAACCAAAAAGCAATTCTGAAATTTCAAAAGAAAATTATTTCTTTTATGAAATCTGTAAAATTGGACAGAAGCTTTTGAAGACATAAAGCTAAATTGAGGGTAAAATGGGCTTATGAATTCAAACCGTAAAGGTTATCAATTTTATCCCTGCCTAGTTTAGTTGAGTCATTGTTTTCTTTCCACCCTGCTTCATTTTCTTGGCTTTTGTATTCATATGTCACAAATTCAATATGCAGATACTATTGCAGAAGGTAGAGCATGAACAATAGAAATACCTTGTTTCCAACTGGAAGCCATGATATTCTGGAACCATCTTTCTAAGAAAACGTCTTTATCAGTTGGCTTTTATAGCTTTAAAAAATCATCATAAGCACTGTGACTTAAAATAATAGCCGTACATTTGTCATTGGATATGTACTTTGTTCCGAGTCAGCTAGGAAAGTCCTTCAACGGATCTCAGCTGGACTCTCTCGTTCACCTATGGCAAGCTCCCTGGTTGACGGAGGCTAGTTGGTCAAAGGGGATGTTAACTAGAATGACTTGACTTTATTCCATTTGCTCTTTTAGCCCCCAACAGCTTAGCCCAGGTTTGTACACATGATGGTCTCAGGGTCCCAAGAGTGAGACGCATATAAAAGCTTCCTGAGGTCAGGCTCAGAATTTGCAGTTTCCTTTCCATTGCTTTTTTAAGTCAAATCAAGTTGCATGGGCTGCCCAGATTGAAGGGGTATATAGAAAGAGATTTTTACCTCCTCAAGGAAGGAAAGGTTATGCGGCCATTTTTGCCATCTTCTCTACCTCCTTTGAGGAACTCTCATTCATGAAGATACAACCATGAGATTAAAGGTTATTCATAATTTAGGACATAAATTTAGTCCCCAAACACTTCTGAGTTCAAGGTTTCTCCCATGCTACTCTTTCTGTCTTTCAGTTGTCAGTCACTTAGTGAGAGACTCCCTCAGAAACTTTTGGAAGTTCCCATGGGATACCAAGCCATGTAATTGATGCTATTTGCTAGCTTAATTTCCTTCTACATATGTGCTGGTTCTTCTTTTCTTTCATTTCTCATTGTGTCTCTATCCATTCCTTGACTATTAGAACAACCAATCTCTATTCTTTTTACTCTTTTCTTTCTTTGCATTTGCTCCGTGGCTTCAGGTACACCACATCCTCCTCACTTGTTGCTTGAATTACTGCGAGTAGCCTCTTACTGCAGGCTGTAATCTTTGACCCTCCCTTATTTGTCTCCCTGACGGCCACAAAGAGCTTCTGAAATGCTTGGAATAACCACATCAACTGTAATTTTTAATAATCTTCATTTTTTTCTATAATTTTCAAGATAGCCATCAAACTTTTGGAACACAAGAATATTTATGCTCCAATCTGTTCTTTACTTAAATTCCCCAAATCATCTCTGCTAAACCCACATATGTCATTATTTTTAAGTAATTAACATCTTTGCAGTACCCTTTGCTCTCTAATGATTTAGAAAATAATTTGCTGCTTCCTAGAATGTTTTTCTATCACATCTTTTTAACCAACCTAGCTCCTATTCACCCTAATTCAAGATTCCACACATGTCAGTCACTGCCAGGAAGACCATCTGATGCCTGTTTGAGTTAAATACCATTATGGGGCCTCCATGAACCCTGTGCTCATCGGATATAACACATCACACACTGTTATAAAGTGTTGACTGTTTTTTTCCTTCTGTCTCTCACATGAGCATGTCAACTGAGAGGAGGGTTCTTGATATTTGTTTCTTGACTTTAGTACTGGCCGCTGTACCTTGGTATATAGTATGGCAGTCAACAGATGTTTGAAACAATTAAGTGGGAGAGAGTGTATGCCATCTGGGAAAAAGAAAGTTGATGGGAAAAAGAAAGTTGATGCATCAGTTACTTAATACTCTAACACTGCTGTGTAACAAGCAACCACAAAATCCTAGTGGTGGGAAACATTTACATTTATTTTTGTTCTCAGTCTATGTATCAGTCTGTGGTTTGCCTGATATGGACAGCTGTGGCTGATCTCGAGTAGTCTTGTTCAGGTACTTGCTAGTTTGTGGGTTGGCCAGATGCTGGCTGAGAATACTTATCTCTCTTCAATGTGATCTCTAATCCTGACATTGGCTAGTCCAGGTTTAATACTCCTGGGAGATGCAGGCATCCACTAAAGTTCCTAGGCTTAGAACTGGCAAATAGCTCTTCTGCTGCATTCTATTGGTCAAAGTAAGTCCCAAGACCAGCACAGAGTCAAGGTGTGGAGAAATACACTCTACCTCTTGATGAGGAGAGCAGCAAAATCACACTACAAAGAGCATGGATAGAGTGAGGCCATTAACTGGGGCTATCAAGGCAATCAATTTAGCTTACCCTACCTACAGGGTATTATGCTAATTTACATAATTATCCACATCATTCAATAGAATGCTACCAACTCTCTCACAAATGTATGAAGAAATATAATTCCAAAGTAGACATCAGATTTGTTCAAACTACTTTAGTTTGAAATAAAAGTTTCTGATGCAAAAAGGAATTTGGAAACAAAACAGTCATTTAAACACTGAGCACCACAGCTCCAACACTAAAGAAATTATAAAATAAAGATGCTAGTGAAACAAAGAGAAGTAAGGAAAAAGGGGGAGGAAGAGATAATGACTCAACAGAGCCAAACAGCTAAACTGCAGCAATCAAAGCAAACAGCAAGAAAACAAAAGACACTGATTAAATTCAACCTCTCTGCTCCCCAAATAATACGTATGCTGCAATATCTTCGACAAACAGCATGGTAAAGATCTAAGTTAGAGCACAGCAAGCATTATCAATTCTATTTTCATTACTATTGAAGGAGAGTTGAATTTTCTTGATCAATTAAGAAAACTTTTCCCTGTTAAAGTACAATGTGTACAACTGTATAGGCCACTTGGATCTGTCTTGTCCTTGCTCTGGCCTTGAAGTATTGGAAGAAAACTATTATGCTCCACGTTCAGCTTGGCAGAGAGCAAAATGACATATCCTTGGAGCCTCAGTTTCCTGGATTAAAGAACCAGTTCTCTGCTTAAGGACACTTGCCATGGTGTTATGGCAAAGCTAAGGCTGAATGTCAGAAACATGAAATCAGTAGCTAAAGAATTGATGGTCAGGATGGCCTTAACAGTTCCTTCTACTTAACTACACTTTAGACTGGCTTCCTCCTGCCTCTAAGCCCCTGACTGCCCTTTCACCCAGGCCCTTATAGAATCCAGATGGCCTGACCACAGAGGTCCCTCTGCTCCCTTTTCTTAGAGCATTTACTTTAGAAAATAATGTAATTGTAAAATCTTTCTTTGCCCCTTTGAAATGCAAATATTTTTAAAAGCCTCTTCCAGTTCTACAACCCAGGACTGTCTTTCTCAAGGACCTGGGGCCATCTCTTTGAAATGACATTATGGAAGAAGATAGTGTTCCTACCTTCCAGTCTCTGTGGGAGGATAGGAGCCTAACTTCCCTTCTGGAGCACCTTGCTCCAAGTGTAATACCTCCTTTCATCATGAAGGCACATGAAAGTTTACTTTTCCCTTGGGTAAGACCAATTAGCAAACACAGATGGCCTATGATCCCCACAGCCCAGATCTCAGAGTAAGTTCTGATCTTTCTCCCCTATTGTAATAGACTGGAATAAAGTCTTCCCTCCATGTTTAACTTTCATGCAGTTTGGTTTTGAAAGTGACATCTACACATCTGCAAAAAATGTTTGAAAGGTACTTCCGAAATTTCAAAAATTCTTCACAGAAATTCTAAGAAGCCTGAATGTCTCTGTGTAGTATTTAAAAAGCAAATAGTTCATCTTTTGGAAAGCCCCATTTATTCAGAAATGATTTACATTGTTAGGCCAAAGCTAATAAACTTAATTGAGGGAGGAAAAAACGTCCTATGTTTTTCACAGTTAACTTGAACTTGAAATTTCTTTCTGGAGACTCCTTCTTTATGAATGTTTTTCTTTAACCTTAACAGCATACACTGCTGTCCTTTTTTTTTTTTCTACAAGGCTTATAATAGGAAAGTATACTCTATTTTAAAATTAAATTTGAACCTAAGTTTAACTACAATTTAATGTACATTTAATAGCTGTCCCTTAGGTCTTAGGCCTGTTTCAGAACCCAGCGCACTTAGTCAGGTGCTGATAAACTTCGAGTCTAGTGAAGAAGGTTGACATTCACACAACTACCTCTGCATAATGCAAAGAAAAATGTAAATTCTATGAGAGGACATGCAAAAAACTAAGAGATTTACAGGCAGGAGCTGTTAACATCCAAGAAGTACAAAGGAAAAACTTAAAAGGAGAATGCTTGATAGCCAGGTTTTAAACAATGAGTGGGAATCCTAAAGGGTGCACAGAGGAAGGAAGATGATTCCAGGTGAAGGCAATAGCTTGATAAAAGGTTAAAGAAGCACGCATGCTTATATCATGTTCTGTGGCGCTGAAAACAAATTAAGACGGCAAAGTAGATAAAGGCAAATCCTGCCTAATTAGTCCTCTTTTTACGAATTAACTCTACCAATAGTTACTGAAATGTGAGATTTGCACTTTTATTCATTAACTTATGAAGTTGTTTTAGGTTTACATGTATACTATATCTTTAGTAACTTTTTTGAGGGGTAATTTATGTAAAATAAACCACATCCATTAAAAACAAGCAATTTGGTAAGCTCTGACAAATGTGCACAGCATGAGATCACTGCCCCAATCAAGATAGTGAATATATCCATCATTTTCAGAAGTACACCCCATTCTTTGCTCCTAGTCTCACACAACAATTGATTCACATTTTGTCATTATACATTAGTGTTTTTCTTTTTCCTAGAATTTTGTGTAAGTAGGATTGTAAAGCATGTGCTTTTCATGTGTCTCACTTTTTTCATTCTGCATAATGAATTGGGGAATGGCATATGGTAAGTATAAGTTTAACTTTTTAAGAATCTACCCAATGATTTTACAAAGTGGTAGGACCGTTTTACATTTCTACATGCAGTGTAGGAGAGTTTCAGTTTCTCTACACGCTTGCCAGCAATTGACCATTTCAATGTTTCAAAAAAAAAAAAAGGCCATTCTAGGGAGTAGGTAGTGCTATTTCATTATGGTTTTTTATTTGCCTTTTCCTGTTAACTAATAATCTTGAGCATTTTGTCATGTGCTTATTGGCTATTTTTATACCTTGTGAAACATTTGTTTGAATATTTTCCCTATTATCTATTGTGGTTCGCCTTCTTAATATTGAGTTGTAAGAGTTATTTGTTTATTCTGGATATGAGTTCTTTGTTTACTATTTATAATTATTTATATATTATTTATATATGTGATATTTATTGTGCTCTATCGTGAGCTCCAATAATGGAGAAGCCTGGCAGTGGTGATGAAATGTGTGGCCAAAAATCTGAGAAAAAAAATCATTCTGGACATAGGAACCAGGAAAAGGAACCCCTTTGGGCCACAGAGTGTGTGACAATGCCAGAGCAGAAGGAGCCAGGGAGAGGGAGCCTGTATTTTGTATATGACTCTACCAAAGGCTCAGGCTCACACAAGATCTACTCATGAATGCGACAGTTCTAAACTGGTAGAAAAAAGGTTTGGTAAAATGAAATTGGCTTTAAACCACTGCACAAAAGGAAAAAAAAAAAAACTTTTAGTATGAACCTACCTGAGTTGATTGCCTGGTAAAGCAGAAACCTCAACATTCTCCAGAAGAATATAACAGGACTCGGAATCTACACAACATAGTTTACATGGTAGACATACAAAGAACCAGGAAATTGCTAGTAATTCTCAAGGTAAAAAACAATCAATGAATAAATGCCGACATTGAAATGACCCGTATGTTTTAATTACCAGACAAGGCTCTAAAACAGCAATTATTACAATGCTCCATGATATAAAGGGAAACACAGGCGATCATCACAGAAAAAAATTATATATAAAAAAGAAAAACTATAAAAATAGTGAAGTGGAAGTTAGAACTTAAATGTACAATATCTGAGTTAAAATATTCAACAAATGGACTCATGAGCAGAATGAGCATGACAGAGGAAACACTGAGTAAATCTGAAGATAGTCTTAAAATTTATCCAATCTGAAGTAAAGAGAGAAAGAGACTTCTAAAAATCAGAGTCATGGAAAAAATAGAGTTCAAGATCTGTGGAGCAACATCAAACATTTCATCTGTGTATAATTAGAGCTCTAGAAAAGAAATGTGGGAAAAAATATAAAGATTAGATAGACAGATACAAATAGATAAATATTTATACAGAAATAGATATAGATATGTAAATGTAAATAAAGCATTGTGACAGACTTACATATTTACAAATTGAAGACGCTCAGCAAAACTAAAACACAGTCAACTCGAAGAAAATCATGCTGAGATCCATGTCAATAAAACAGCAAAACAAACAAACAATAACAACAAAAGCATTGAGACTACCTGGAAAAATAACACATTAGACACAGAGAAAAATGATTTGTATCATTGTAATTCTCACCAAAAACCATGGAAGCCAGAAATTGAAATGACATTCTTCAAGTGCAGAAAGACAAGACTTCCAACCTAAAGCCTAACCCAGTAAAAATATCATTCAGGAATGCAACTAAAATATATACAGTTTCAGATGAAGGAAAATTATGGGAAATTTTTGCCAGCAAATCTGATCTACAAGAAATGCTAAGTAAAGTTGTTTAGGCTAAAGGGAAATAATACCAGAGGAAACGATGCATCAACAGGAATGAGGGAGGAGCAATAGAAATGGCAAATATCTGGATAATTTTCTTGAAAAGTTCTTAAAATATGTATGACTGCTTTTAAAGTATGTATGATGGAATATAAATGTATGGGGTTTTCAGCGTCTGTAGACATAATATCAATACATATCACAGCTATTACATAGAGTTCACTGGAGGGTTTTAAAAGTGATCTGTATGGTTCCAAGATTTTTATATTTTATGTGAAGTAGAACAATATTAACTTTAAGTAGATGTGGAATGTTTGCCTATCTTAATCGCTAGAGCAACTACTAAAAAACAATACAAATTGATATAGCCTAAAGGCAATAGATAAATTAAAAGGGAAAATAAACAAATGAAAAGAATCCAAGTAGCTAGGTAATCAGAAGCAGAGGAACAGAAAAACAGGATACAAACAGAAAACAGAAAATAAAATGATGGACCTAAATCCATCCATATCAATAATCACATAAAATATTAATAGTCTAAACACTCCAGTTAAAAGACAAAGATTGAGTGAATTAAAAAGCAAGCCTTTCAATATACTTTCCACAAAAGACTAATAAAGACATAGAGTTTTAGGTGGGCTAGGGAGGGTGGGAGGAAGATGCAAGAGGGAGGAGATATGGGGATATATGTATATGTATAGCTGATTCACGTTGTTATACAGCAGAAACTAACACACCATTGTAAAGCAATTATACTCCAATAAAGATGTTAAAAAAAAAAGAAATAGAACTAAAAGGAGAAATAGAAAATCCCACAATGGTAGTAGATTTTATCACTGTTCTCACAGCAAATGATAAAACAATGAAAAGAAAATCAGTAAAAACATAACTCTAAATATCTTGATCTAATAAGAATTTATAGAATATTACATCCAACAATTTCAGAATAAACACTTTCTAAGCACACAAAATACATCAATTAAAAAGAAATATGTGCTGGGTAATAGAAATAAGTCTCAATAGATTTTAAATAGTTAAAATCATACAAATTATGTTTTTAATAATAGTAAAATATCCAGGAAACCCCAGAGTACTGGAAAATAAAACAGCATATTTTAAAATTAAACGAGAAAAAGACAAAATCTTAAGGGACATTAAGATAAATAACAAAAAATATAACATATCAAAATTGGTGAGATACAGCTAAAGCATTGCTTAAATGGAAAATTATTTTCGAAATTTCTTACGTTAGAAAAGATAAAAGATTTAACACCAATGCCTTCAAGTTCCACCTTAGGAATCTTTAAAAGATAAGCAAAGTAAACTGAAAGTATATAGAAATAAGAAAATAGTAACAAGAATAAATTAATAAATAGAACAGGGATGGACAGTAGAGAATGGCAATCAAACCCAAAGCTAGTTCTTTGAAAATATAAATAAAATTAACAAACCCTGTAACTGTACTGATCAAGAAAAAGAGAGAGTACAAATCACCAAATCAGCAGTGAAAAAGGAGTTATCACCATAGATTATACAGATAGGATGTTTTATATATATATTATATACTATATGATAAGATAATGAGATAACAGTATAAAAAACTTTATGACAAAATTTTTTTAATTTTATGAAATAGACAAATTTTCTTGAAAAATCCAACCTTTCAAAATTGACATAAGAAGAAACAAAGAATCTACAAGCCCACTGTATATTAAAGAAATTGAATTGCTTATAAAAAATCTTTCCAACAAGAAAACTCAAGAATCGTATGGTAAGATCTATCAAACAGTCAAGGAAGAAATAGCATAAACCTTTTCAGAGAATAGAATAGGGATTAATGGCTAAGACTAACTTGTTTTATGAGGCCAACCAATCTCTAATACCAAAAGCTAATAAAAAATTATATGACAAAAGAAAAAATTACCAACCAATATCCTCATAAATATAGATACAAAATACCTTAACACAACATTAGTAAACTGTAACTAACATATTTTAGAAGTATACTACATTATGACCAAATCTAATTTATTCCAGGTAATTTACATTTAAAATTCACTCAGAGGTACACCAGTATTCGTAGTAGCGTTATTTGCAGTGTTCAAAAGACAATCAGCAAAATGCAAATTGAAAAACAATGCACCATTTCATACATTTAAGGTAGGCAAGATTTTAAAAGTGTGACATTACTTAAGTATGTCAAGCCAAGAGATTATTGTTCACTTCTGGTGGGACTGTAAACTGGAACAAACATTTTAGACACTTGATGTGTTCCAAGAAAGTTAAAAATGATTAAAAAATTTTACGCTAAGTACATACATTAGTGAAACTGTTACATGTGTTCTACAGGAGAAATATATCAGAATATGTATAGCATCTTTTGTAGTAGTAAGAAAAGTAGAGGGCTTCCCTGGTGGCGCAGTGGTTGAGAGTCCGCCTGCCGATCCAGGGGACGTGGGTTTGTGCCCCCATCCGGGAAGATCCCACATGCAGCGGAGCAGCTGGGCCCATGAGCCATGGCCGCTGAGCCTGCGCGTCCGGAGCCTGTACTCCGCAACAGGAGAGGCCACAACAGTGAGAGGCCCGCGTACCGCAAAAAAAAAAAAAAGAAAAAAAAAAAAAGAAAACTAGAAACAACTCAAATGTCCACCGAAGAAGGAGGGATAAATAAATTATCATAGTTCCATGTGATGGTATAGTATGCAACAGTAACAACAAATCAAATATAGCCACAGGTTCAAAAGTAAATCTCAGAAAACCTTTTAAAAAATGTGCAGAAGAACTATTCACAGGAAGACTAATATTTACATAAAGTTCAAAAACACTTCAGAATTGAACAATGCATTTTTATGGAATAGATAAATAAGTTATAGCAAGAGAAGGATGATCCTGAAATTCAGGGGAAGAGGCAAGTAATGGAATCACAAAGAGCTCAGAGGAATCTCATAAATTATTAGTAATAGTCTGTTGCTTAAGATGGGCAGTGTGTAGATGAGTGTTCATTCTGTTTATTAGTCTTCATAACTTAGATAAACCTCATCTCTCAAATATAAGAAAAAAATGTTAGGGGCAGACTCCATGTCTCTTGTGCATCAGCCCAGCTATTAATCATTTTTCCATTTATCATACATCTGCTGTTTATTTCATATACCAGGTACTACAAAAAGTGTTTCTCCTAAGGAAAATTCGAAAACAATTTACTATCTCTTTGTTTGCTTTACCATTATTGGTGATGCTAATTATATTAAAAATAATGTGCAAAATTCCTGTCTTATTTTACTTCCTCTAGAACTGGAATAATTTTTTTTTCTTATTTCTAGAAATTAATTGCTAACATATCTCTCTACATCAGGTGGACAGCAGGTATTGTGCACGTCATTCATAATTTAACATAGGAAAATTTGCATCTTTGGATGTATCTCTCCCTTGTGCTGCAAATTAAGAATAGATGAAAGTAATATCACCAAGAAACAAGTAAAATTCAGAGCATTCTGAAATGTTTGAAATGTCGTCTTTGTTTTCTTTTCTGGAGCCTAAATCCCCAAAGCTACATCAATGTAATCTTTTCAAATGACAGTAAGATTAATAGTGAACATCACATATACTTTTTGCTAGGCCATTGGTCACAGAGGACACATTGCGACTAGGCTTCCTTGGTAATCAAGACAGAACTTAACACCAGCAAGATTTATCTGGAGATGTGCTTCATAAGAGGAACATCTTGACCTGAGTGATCACAGGGACTGTGCATTTCTTTGACTTGGAGATTTGACAACTGGAATTTATGACAAGCTGAAAGCAGTTCTCATCAACATCATTCAATGGCTTGCACGAAGGAAATTTTATAGTCCTCACAGGACCAATTTTCTGTTTCCAAATATTTATCTGAATTGGCAAGTAATTCCTCTAGTAGCTCTTGACAATTTCCAATCAGATGCTCTGCTCCTGTCACTGCAAAAAGCTCTGTTGAAATTACTAACAACCAAAATCACACATAGTGTATGCCACAACATTCTGTCAACATCTGCAGGTATATTTTTGGGTAGTTCTTTTGCTTGTTATACCGGTGCTTGGCAAGTCCTTATCACGTTTTTCTTGGCTGGTAATGAAATAATATTTTTATGTATTTCTTTGGGCATAAAATAAAAAATACAAAAGATTAAAATACCATCAAAGCAATGGGGTGAGAGTTGACCTACATTTAAAGAGCACTAAGCCAATGAAATCTTATTTTATTCTGTATTTAAAATCTGACAGTCTCTGTGTAGTGCTGTGAATGAGAAACACGTCTGGAAAAGTATTATGTTCCACATTCTTTAGTTTCTTCATAATCATTAATCAATAATGTGATTCTTCCATTCTTTGCTCACTTACATTAATAACATCTGAGGACAATGGAAAATGAGTATGGCATGATTGCTTATTTTGGAAAATTCTAAGCAATGTACAAAAACAAAACAATACTCCACTAGAACTAATAAGTGAATTTAGTAAGATTATAGTACACTAGCCCAATATACAAAAATTAATTATAGTTCTAAACATAAGGAACAATTAATATAAAAATACAATAAAAATGATTATTTATAAATAGTAACAAAAACCATTAACTATTTAAGAATGAAGTTAATGAAGTATATGTAAGACCCATATGCTGAAAGTTAAAAAACATTGCTGAAATAAATAAAAGAAGACCTAAGTAAATTGATATACCATGCTCATGGATTGAAAGATTCAATGTTTGTAGTCAGACATCAATTCTACCTAAATTTGTCTGTATGTATTCACTACAACCCCCCCAAAATTCTCATAGGCTATAGAAATTAATAAGTAAATTAATAAGTAATATAAATTAATAATTCTCATAGGCTATAGAAATTAATAAGCTGATTCTATAATTTATGTGGACATGCAAAGGACCTAAGACAGCCAAAAATTATTGATAAAGAAGGTAAAAATTTGAGAAATTGATCAACCTGATTTCAAGGATCAATATAAAATAATAGCAACCAAGACAGTGTATGTGGGGACAGATAGATCAAATGCAACAGAATTGAGGGTTCAGAAATAGATCCACATGTATACAGTCAATTGATTTTCACAATGACAAGTTAATTCAGTGGGAGAAAGGATAGCTTTTCAACCAGTGCTTCTGGGGAAGCTGGATATCCATTTGAAAAAGGAAGAGACCTTTGACTCCAGTCTCACACCATAATTTGAGATAGATCACAGATCTAAATGTAAAAGCTGAAATTATGAAAATGTGAGAATATTTTTGTAATAGAGAGTAGGCAATACTTTTTAAAAACATGAATAATAGCACTAATAAAATGATAAATTGGACTTATCAAAGTTTAGTACATTTACTCTTAAAAAAAATTTAAGAAAATGAATCAGCAAGCCACATACTGGGTGACGATTTTTGTAATACAGATATCTTGCAAAGGACTTGTATCAAGTATGTATGAACAACTTCTGCAACATAGTAATCAGAAGACAAAAATAATACAAACAGATGAAAGAATCAGACAGTTTAGAAAACAAGAATGATCAATAAGCACATACAAAAGCACTTAACATCATTAGTCACTGTAGAAGTAAAAATTTAAAACAGAGTATGATACCATTAGACTCCCATTAGAATGGCCAAAATTTTTAAAAGACTGAAACATCAAATTTAGTGAGAGTGTGAAGCAGCAAGAACTCTCATACATTGCTGATGGAAGTTTAAAAGACTACATGCACTTCATAAAACAGTTTTATGATTTTTTAAATAAAGTTACAACATACACTTACTGTATGATCAAGAAATGCCTCTCCTGGATCTTACCCAAGAGAAATTTTTTTAAAAATATGATCACAAGTCCACAAAAATGCCTGTACAAGAATATTCAGGGCAGCTTTATTTATCACAAAAAGTGGAAACCACTCAAGAAGTGAATAGATAAACAATAAATGGCATGTTTATTCAATGGAATATTGTTCCTCGATAGTAATACTGATAAAAGCAGCAACATGGATAAATCTCAGTACACTATGTTGAGAGAAAAAAGCCAGTCACAAAAGAGTACCCATCTTGTGATCCTATTTGTATGTAGCTCTAAAACAGTCAAACTAAGCTAAATTGTTAGAAGTCTTGTCAATGGTTGTCTCCATTGTGGTGGGGTGGAAGGTTGATTGGCTGCAAAGGAATAGTAGGCAAGCTTCTGGCATGATGAAAATATTCCACATATTGATTGGAGTGGTTATATTAATGTACTGTATACATTTATCAGAACTCATAGTAAAATCTGTGCCTTTTACTATACTTTAATTATATCTCACTAAAGTTTTTTTTTAATGTGGAAGAGGAACTACAATAAATCATGAGATATTTAGGAGGCTTAACAACCAGATATAAGTTAGAGCCATTTTTGGATCTTTATTCAAATGAATTAACTATAAAAAGACTTTTTTGAGACAAGTGGCGAATTTAATAAGGACTGGACACTAGATTATGTTAAGATATTAATATTAAATTTTGTTAGGCATGATAATACCTTGTGGTTATTTGCAGAGATTCGTACTGAACTATTTATGGGTTAAATGATATGATATCTTAGGGGTGCTTTAAAATACTCAAGAAAAAATTAAGGAGACAGATAAAATAAGAGAAGCAAAATTTTGACAATTGTTGAAGCTGGGCTATGGTTACATGGGAATTTCATTATATTATTCTGTATATTTTATGTATTGGGGAAATTTTTTGTAATTAAGGTTTAAAAACTCTGGTACTAATGGTGTAGGTGTCAGCAAATTACATTTTTTTCCATCGTGAAATATAAAATTCATCCTTGAATCCATTATATTAATAAAACTGTAAAGAGCATCTTCAACTAAGATTCTCTTCTTCATTGTAATCTGTTATATTTCTTAAGAGTTCATTACCTTTATGTACATAAGACCAAGCAAAATGAATGTGAGATACTAAATAACTGAGTTACATATTTTTTCTTTCAAAATCTTTTCTTCCTGACCATCTGTCACCTCTTCTTACTGTATATCTATCTTCCATCTGTATGAAAGATCTTGTGAAAAGTGATACCTGCTGTTTTATTCAAATTATAATATCAAAGTTAGAGTTGTGTGCCTTTTGAATGTGTCCAGGTCTAAATTACAACTGATATTCATCCCATTTTTGAAAAGTGGCTTAGTTTGGACACCCCTGAAAACAGAGCCTGAAACAGGAAGTTTCTTTGGTAGACATATGCCAGGGAGTTCAAAAAGGGGAGTGGGGAGAGAAGAGAAAAGAATGAAAGCCAATCACTCATTATAGAGATCCCTGCTGCAGGCAACAGGGGCTCAATGCAGAAGAGACCTACACAAAGCATAAGGAATGCCTTCTAGAATTTTCCTTCCAAAGGACAGGAGTCTGGGGGATTTATCCACTGGCTCCTATTCCCATTGGTTGAAAGTTGCCTGAGAGATTGATGGCACCCTCCCCATCCCTCTCCTCTTGCACTTACAGGCTGTGCTTTTATAGTCTGAGAGAACTGGGTGGCTCCTGAGAAAGCTCTGAGGTGAAAAAACAGAGAGATGTACAGAGTGCCTTTGGAGTGGGACAACGTGAGCATGAGTCAGCACAGCCCACCAGAGCTGTGGCTGAAATAAAAATGAGTGGATGGAATGAAATGTGGGAGTATGCCAATGTTTTCAGTTTGTTCCATTTTGAAAGAAGTATATTCCAGTGTCAGGGTTAATTGAAGGTGCAGATGGAAAAGATACGGGGTAACAAAAATCATCGCTGGTCTTCAGAATCAAAGATGACTCTATTGACTGTATTGTTTTCCACATGTTAGATACTAGCTTGAGTATTCTCTCCATTAATGATGTGCTGCTTGTCTGCTAATGGGTGTTTATTATTATTCAAATGTTTTGCCCTAGCTGCCAAGCAGTGAGTGCCTTCTATATTTAGGAAACTGTACTGGGAAAAACACATTTTTCCCTGATCACAACAGCCCTAAAAGATAGACGTTATTACAAACTTTACATATGTGCAATCTACACATTTTTAGAGGAAAAAACTTCTTGTTAGAGGTCACTTGGTAGTAAATGGCTAATCGTTTCTGACTCTGAAAGCTCATGTTCTTTCCAGCTCCTTACCTCTGCTGCTTTGACTTGGGGGCCAGATGTTTTTGATGGCTCTGTGTACCAGAGACCGGGTGACAAAGAACAAAATAGACTCTTCGAAGAGGGCTTGTCACATGTTTCTCAAGATTTGCTTTGGGTGTAATTTACCTTTTCCCACTGCTGTAATGGACACTACTGTGAACATAATCAGACGTGGGTACTCTCTGTATTCCTGATTTTTCTTAGAGGGATAAAAATACCAAAGATGAAGCACCTATAATAAACACCTGCCTAAGTACAGAGGACTGGTAACCAGGTCACTCCAACGTGAATGCTAATAAGCCTCCTGAAATGTTATCTGTGGTTTCAGGAAGAAAGAAAAGCATTTAATGTTTCCCTTTTCACTCCTTCTCAGCATGTGATCATTGCTAAACCTTTACTGCTTGGTATTTTTTTCCTCCAATAGGCTAAAAATATGCAAATAATCTTTTTAATTGTTCATGAGAACTCATTAAATTTCCCTATTATGATGAAATTTCATTCTTTTAAAAAGGGGTTGTTTGGCACCTAGTAGATAAAAAAGTATCAGTATTAGCACACTCCATAAGGGTTTTTTTTAATTATTATTATTTAACAGAAGGGAAATTTTAAACTGAAGTGATTGCAGAATTTAATTTAAAAAATCATATTCCTTTGTCATCTAATTAGAATTTTTAAATGGTTTCTTGTATCAAAGCTAAACTATCTGACCTCCCTTTGTAATATTCACTGAGAATTCTGATTCTGTAAAGTAGCAGAAATGAATATATGAAATTGTACCATTCTGTTTCTCTCTGGTACCTTCCTTTTCTAATAAGAAATGTGAATGCTTACTTTAAGACCTCTCAAAAAATTTCACAGAATCTGCTGTATTTTGAATTAAAGATTTATTTGTTAGAGTCTGATTATTAGAGTCCTGTGGATGGTGGAGGTTGAAACAATAAAGGGCTAGTTTCATCTGGTAGAAGTCCCCCCCACCCTCTCACAGTGTGAAGGATTCTCTAAATTTTGAATCCAGGACATTTTTCTGCCCCTCCCTAGGATAGAGGGTTCTTTCCCTTTCATTCTCACAGCTGCCATGGGTCTTCACGTGAACCTTGAGGACCACAGAGTTTGCCCTCCTTCCCCAGTGGCATAAGTCTTCTGTTCCACTGGGAAGAAGGATGCGGGCTTTCCAGTCGCAGTATCTGACCTCCTCCCCAGATCCTGCACCTGTAGAAGGCATTCTCCAGCCTCCTCATTTCACCATCTTTCTCTTGAGTACCTGGTGCAGTCCGTGCAGAAGGATTTGCTAGTGGGTACAGACTCCCCTGGGTCTGTGGCTCCCAGGGCTTCTATATTCTCATCTTAGCCCACACTTGGCCACTAGCAACTTATTAAAATTTTTGGCTGAATTCTTCTTACCATTTTGTATGGCAGTCCTGTGCTCCGCTCTAGATAATCCAGAGCTCCCTTCCATCTCTCCTTCGAGGTCCTTGCCTTTCTTTAAATTTAAGGCTAGTTGTTACCGTAAGACCTCCACCTTTCAAGGGTTTCAAGAGAAGTTTGATTTTATGGAATGTCTGGCTTTCACTTGCTGTTAAGGTAGAAACAATCATTTCACAGATTTCTACATCCTAAGTCAAAGTTTCTGTTCCCTCAGCCCTGTTTGTTTCATTTGAATCCATTTATTGTTGATCGCTTGTATTTAGGTAAGGTGTTTCTTGTTTTCTAAAAATTTTATGGTTGTTTTATCTTTCAAATTATTGTATATGTTAGAATATTTGAATGACATGCAGCTGAGTATGAAACTTTTAAGTTAAACTTTTGTTTCTTTGGAAATGTGATTCAGTATCAAAATATGCCATTTGGAATGTTGGTATCACCCTTACATTTCCCCTTTGATAAGTGACATGAGTTTTCTTTTTGGGTGTTTCTTGGATTCTTCTTTTATCTTCAAAGATTTTTTAAAATTTTACTACAATATATATCGGTAATAATTATTCCATATCATTTTCTCCCTCAAACTCACTATGCTTTTTACTGAAAATTCTAGTTTTTCTATACTTGGAGAAGTATATATATATTTAAATTTCATATTTATAGTCTCTTCTTTAGCAGTATAAATTATGCATGCAGTATGTCCTATTTCTTCATCCATCTTTCATATATTTCATTTTTCCTATTCATTATTTCACTGTTATCTTTTTGTTAATTTCCACTTAATTTTTTGTGATTGTTTTCAAGTCTAGCCTTCTTGCATCATCTATTACTGTTATCAACTGTACTTTTTGTTGCTTCTAAGGTAGCATTAATTTTAGTAATGATGTAACACTTTTCCATTTATTTTCTAAGTTCAGCACTCATATTCTATTCCCTTTCGGGTTTTTTTTTTTTTTTTGACTGTGCTATTTGTTAATATTTTAGTATTGGTTTGACCTTATGATCACAGTTTTAAGAGACCTACTGTAATCAATAGGTAAGTTAGAGAGCCAACCAGAGTAGAATTTAGAAACTAACATAAGAAATAATAACTCTGATGAATTAAAGTAGAACCTGCCATTTGAAAGTTTTTCTCTCATCTTTAATTATTTGACTTAAATGCACTAGTTTCTTCTCCATATAAATAGAAAAGCATATTGTATATTAGACCTTAGTCATAGCTTTCAAACATTTTTAAAAACAGAGGACGTAATAACTTTTTAACTGTTACAAAATATGTATTCAAGAATGTTTTTGCTCTATCTTCTTAAAATATGAAAAACTTTAAGATGGCTTTAGAAAGATCCAAATTTACTGTACGTAGAAATATGGAACAAATTAGAATGAGCCCTAGAGTGGCTGGTATTAATTTTCCAGAGTATCATTGCTGTTCATGAAGACTTAAAACCCACAACTCTTTGGTATATCTCAACACTATCCATGGGCAACATGATTTAACAGCCCCATGATTATGACTACCATTACTTGGTTGACTTAAGAGTCCCTATAAATCTTGAGTCAGTGTAAATCTTTTCTGCTGTGTACCCGAGGTGCTGAATAAGTTGCATTTGATATATACTGTACATGCAAGATAAGAAGGAATAAGTTTCTTTTGGCACCCATTTAACTGATGAAACAAGTGAATTTGCCAAGATTGAAAACCATAGTGACAGACTGAGGTCAGAAGTATGCTATTGTTATCATCAGGACTGTAAATCACATCATCTTATGCTTATGGTCTTCTGTTTCCTCACATTTATCCTGTGTACTCTTCCAGTGACATTGCAGAGTCCTGCTTTGTTTTTTTCCCTCACATGATATTTTAATTGCAGAAATCCAATGCTTCCACACAATCCAGGTCTCAGTGCTAAAATCATTTCTATTATTGATATTGGGCTTTTCAATATTAATGACACCTTAGTGCCAGCAGTGGAGATAAGTGACCTTTTGCTTTTTATTATTTTGAACATCTAAGTTATTCAGCATAGGAGTGTCATTTACCTCTAAGCCTCTAAGCCACAAGTAACTTTTTTATGTTTAAATAACTAATCATGATTTATTTTCTTTGTAATTCTCAACTAGCATCTTCAATAACGGAAGCTCAAAGAAGCACAGGGAAAATAATTCTGAACTTTCAGGAATGTACCGACCTGCATTACTTTAGAGTAAGATTCAAAGAGTTGTTGGGGAATAGAGTTTAGAAGGATCCTTTGGTGCATTTCGTCTGTTTTCTAGATTTCTCCGTTCTTCCCTAGATAATAATGAGGATCTTAAAAAAGTGGGCTAAACAATGTGCTTCTAATTTATTGTATTTATCATTTGGTTAACCAGAAATATCTATTATTTAGCATTTCATTTACTTTTAAATTGACAGATAAAGATTCTTATTAAAGTCTTGAAGTGCTGACAGATTCTTTACCATCTTCAGAATCTGTCAAGGATCAATTATAAGCCATCTAACTTTAGTGTTTGAAATTCGTTCTTGTGGTTAAATACAAGATGGAAGATTAAGGAAGCGGCAGGCCTGAATGGAGGCCATGTGATTTGGGAGGTGGTACAACCTCTAATGCCCAATTTTTCATTTATTCATTCAGTCATTTTAAGAAACACCACGATGCACCCGTTATTATGCTCAAAGCATCACTGCTATTACTCATATGGTATCTAGTAGAGCAGAGTGCATAAATAATATAATATTTAGTAGATAAAATAAATATTACTGACAAATAGGGGAATTGAATTAGTTGATTTCTACAATTCTTTGGGATTGAACCATGGCTTACTGTAAGTATGTATGTACATATGTTATGTATATACTTCTTTGTTCATTCTCTATTTTTACTAATTGATAGAATCCACTCACATTGAGGACTTAGTATCTTTTTATTCTAAACCTCAGAGTCCCCAGAACACCCAACATTAGGCACCAAAATTTCTTGTTTTGAAGAGGAAGTCGGGAGGTCATGATCTGTGGTTTCATATTTGAGGAGGTTCCTGCTTTGCATGATACGTATCTCCCAACTCAGCAACAGGGAATCGAATTGCTCATGCTGTCATCAAGATGCAATCATTATCATCCAGATGACAAAGGAAACACTTAAAGTTTTGTACAAAACCTTCTCCTTCTTTGTACTTCAGTGTATCCCAGTTGTCATGTAGATACAGTAGTTACTTATGAGATCCAGGTACTTAACCCATTCTGCTCCCTGTGACACATGCTTGACCCCTAGAGAAAGATGATGTAACCATAATTTATGTTACTATGATTAGAGTTTTTAAAAATCTATTTCACCGGGAGACCTTCAAGATGGCAGAGGAGTAAGACGCAGAGATCACCTTGCTCCCCACAAATACATCAGAAATACATCTACATGTGGAACAACGTCTACAGAACACCTACTGTACGCTGCTAGAAGACCTCAGACCTCCCAAAAGGCAAGAAATTCCCCCATGTACCTGGATAGGGCAAAAGAAAAAAGGGAAAACAGAGACAAAAGAATAGGGACAGGACCTGCATCAGTGGGAGGGAGCTGTGAAGGAGGAAAGGTTTCCACACACTAGGAAGCCCCTTCCCGGGTGGAGATGGCGGTGGTGGAGGGGGGATGCTTCGGAGCCACGGAGGAGAGCGCAGCCACAGGGGTGCAGAGGGCAAAGCAGAGCGATTCCCGCACAGAGGATCGGTGCTGACCAGCACTCACCAGCCTGAGAGGCTTGTCTGCTCACACGCCGGGGCGGGCGGGGGCTGGAGCTGAGGCTCAGGCTTCGGTCAGATCCCAGGGAGAGGACTGGGGTTGGCTGCGTGAACACAGCCTGAAGGGGCTAGTGTGCCACAGCTAGCCGGGAGGGAGTCTGGGAAAAAGTCTGGACCTGCCTAAGAGGCAAGAGACCATTGTTTTGGGGTGTGTGAGGAGAAGGGATTCAGAGCACCGCCTAAACGAGCTCCAGAGTCGGGCACAAGCTGCGGCTATCAGCGCGGACCCCAGAGACGGGCATGGGATGCTAAGGCTGCTGCTGCCGCCACCAAGAAGCCTGTGAGCAAACACAGGTCACTCTCCACACCTCCCTCCCCTACTTTCTTCACAAGTGCTCATGGAACATTCTCCAGGAGAGATCATATCTTGGGTCACAAATCAAGCCTTGGTAAACTTAAGAAAATTTAAATTGTATCAAGTATCTTTTCTGACCACAATTTTTTGAGACTAGATATCAATTACAGGAAAAACAATCTGTAAAAAATACAAACACATGGAGGCTAAACAATACACTAGCAAATAACCAAGAGATCACTGAAGAAATCAAAGAGGAAATCAAAAAATACCTAGAAACAAATGACCATGAAAAAATGATGACCCAAAAACTATGGGATTCAGCAAAAGCACTTCTAAGAGGAAAGTTTATAGCAATACAATCCTACCACAAGGAACAAGAAACATCTCAAATAAACAATCTAACCTCACACCTAAAGAAATTAGAGAAAGAAAAACAAAAAAAAACCTCTAAAGTTAGCAGAAGGAAAGAAATCATAAAGATCAGATCAGAAATAAATGAAAAAGAAATGAAGGAGACAGTAGCAAAGATCAATAAAACTAAAAGCCGGTTCTTTGAGAAGATAAACAAAATTGATAAACAATTAGCCAGACTCATCAAGAAAAAAGAGAGAAGACTCAAATCAATAGAATTAGAAATGAAAAAGGAGAAGTAACAACTGACACTGAAGAAATACAAAGGATCATGAGAGATCACTACACACAACTGTATGCCAATAAAATGCACAACCTGGAAGAAATGGACAAATTCTTAGAAATACACAACCTGCCAAGACTGAATCAGGAAGAAATAGAAAATATGAACAGACGAGTCACAAGCACTGAAATTGAAACTGTGATTAAAAATCTTCCAACAAACAAAAGCCCAGGACCAGATGGCTTCACAGGCGAATTCTATCAAACATTTAGAGAAGAGCTAACACCTATCCTTCTCAAATTCTTCCAAAATATAGCAGAGGGAGGAACACTCCCAAACTCATTCTACGAGGCCACCATCACCCTGATACCAAAACCAGACAAAGATGTCACAAAGAAAGAAAACTACAGGCCAATATCACTGATGAACATCAATGCAAAAATCCTCAACAAAATACTAGCAAACAGAATCCAACAGCACATTAAAAGGATCATACACCATGATCAAGTGGGGTTTATCCCAGGAATGCAAGGATTCTTCAATATGCGCAAATCAATCAATGTGATACACCATATTAACAAATTGAAGGAGAAAAACCATATGATCATCTCAATAGATGCAGAAAAAGCTTTCGACAAAATTCAACGCCCATTTATGATAAAAAAAAAAAAAAACCTCCAGAAAGTAGGCATACAGGGAACTTACTTCAACATGATAAAGGCCATATATGACAAACCCACAGCCAACATCGTTCTCAATGGTGAAAAACTGAAACCATTTCCTCTAAGATCAGGAACAAGACAAGGTTGTCCACTCTCACCACTATTATTCAGCATAGTTTTGGAAGTTTTAGCCAACGCAATCAGAGAAGAAAAAGAAATAAAAAGAATCCAAATCAGAAAAGAAGAGGTAAAGCTGTCACTGTTTGCAGATGACATGATACTATACATAGAGAATCCTAAAGATGCTACCAGAAAACTGCTAGAGCTAATCAATGAATTTGGTAAAGTAGCAGGATACAAAATTAATGCACAGAAATCTCTTGCCTTCCTATACACTAATGATGAAAACTCTGAAAGAGAAAATAAGGAAACACTCCCATTTACCACTGCAACAAAAAGAATGACATACCTAGGAAATAAATCTACCTAAGGAGACAAAAGACCTGTATGCAGAAAACTATAAGACACTGGTGAAAGAAATTAAAGACGATACAAACAGATGGAGAAATATACCATGTTCTTGGATTGGAAGAATCAACATTGGGAAAATGACTATACTACCCAAAGCAATCTACAGATTCAGTGCAATCCCTATCCGACTACCACTGGCATTTTTCACAGAACTAGAACAAAAAATTTCACAATTTGTGTGGAAACACAAAAGACCCCGAATAGCCAAAGCAATCTTGAGAAAGAAAAACGGAACTGGAGCCATCAGGCTCCTGGACTTCAGACTACACTACAGTAATCAAGACAGTATGGTACTGGCACAAAATCAGAAATGTAGATCAATGGAACAGGATAGAAAGCCCAGAGATAAACCCACGCACATATGGTCACCTTACTTTTGATAAAGGAGGCAAGAATATATAATGGAGAAAAGACAGCCTCTTCAATAAGTGGTGCTGGGAAAACAGGACAGCTACATGTAAAAGAATGAAATTAGAACACTCCCTAACACCATACACAAAAATGAACTCCAAATGGATTAAAGACCTAAATGTAAGGACAGACACTGTAAAACTCTCAGAGGAAAACATAGGCAGAACACTTTATGACATAAATCACAGCAAGATCCTTTTTGACCCACCTCCTAGAGAAATGGAAATTTAAAAAATAAACAAATGGGACCTAATGAAACTTAAAAGCTTTTGCACAGCAAGGGAGACCATTAACAAGAAAAATAGACAACCCTCAGAATGGGAGAAAATATTTGCAAATGAAGCAACTGACAAAGGATTAATCTCCAAAATTTACAAGCAGCTCATGCAGCTTAATCTCAAAAAAAGAAACAACCCAATCCAAAAATGGGCAGAAGACCTAAATAGACATTTCTCCAGAGAAGATATACAGACTGCCAACAAACACATGAAAGGATGCTCAACATCATTTATCACTAGAGAAATGCAAACCAAAACTACAATGAGGCACCACCTCACAGCAGTCAGAATGGCCATCATCAAAAAATCTAGATAGAATAAATGCTGGAGAGGGTGTGGAGAAAAAGGAACTCTCTTGCACTGTTGGTGGGAATGTAAATTGATACAGCCACTATGGAGAACAGTATGAAGGTTCCTTAAAAAACTACAAATAGAACTCCCATACAACCCAGTAATCCCACTACTGCACATATACCCTGAGAGAAACCATAATTCAAAAAGAGTCATGTACGACAATGTTCATTGCAGCTCTGTTTACAATAGCCAGGACATGGAAGCAACCTAAGTGTCCATCGACAGATGAATGGATAAAGAAGATGTGGCACATATATACAGTGGAATATTACTCAGCCATAAAAAAATCGAAATTGAGTTATTTGTAGTGAGGTGGATGGACCTAGAGTCTGTAATAGAGATTGAAGTAAGTCAGAAAGAGAAAAACAAATACTGTATGCTAACTAACACATATATATGGAATCTAAAAAAAAATGGTTCTGAAGAACCTAGGGGCAGGACAAGAATAAAGACGCAGACGTAGAGAATGGACTTTAGGGCACGAGGAGGGGGAAGGGTAAGCTGTGACAAAGTGAGAGAGTGGCATGGACATATATACACTACCAAATGTAAAATAGATAGCTAGTGGGAAGCAGCCGCATATCACAGGGAGATCAGCTCGGTGCTTTGTGACCACCTAGAGGGGTGAGATAGGGAGGGTGGGAGGGAAACACAAGAGGGAAGAGATATGGGGATATATGTATATGTATATGTATAGCTGATTCACTTTGTTATAAAGCAGAAACTAACACACCATTGGAAAGCAATTATACTCCAATAAAGATGTTTAAAAAAAAATCTATTTCACCAACTCTGCTGTGGCTGAAACTCTTAGAAAAACCCCTCAATGATATTGAAACTTTATTGTCTTTTCTAAATGAATGATTGCCAGGATCATTCTGGCAGCTTCTGAACCTGGCTGGGGTTTGTCACCTGCTGAGCAGTACAGTTCTGTAGTTTCCGGGATGAAGCAACCAGGATCTACTGCCTTTACCCTAGGAATGACTCAGTGATGCTGAATGTCAGTCCCTGCCAGAATCACAGCTGTTCTATAATTCTTCATCTAGTTATAAAGTGTTCTGCTAGTATATCTGCCTATGTCCCTCAGTGATTACCTTGTCTATCTCTATACTATGACTCTTAAGCTAAGGTTCTGGTTGAATAACAGCCATAGGGAGATGGTCATAATCATGTGCTTCAAAGCTTCTCTACCAATGTGGGCAGGATCAGGTGTCTTCCCAACTCAAAAACAAAAGTTCTTTGAAAATATATTAATACTGGCTGTCAAAAAGCACCATGTGGCCTCACAGAGACTCAGTGATCACTCTAAATTATGACTGTGAATTCTATTCCAATATTGTCACCATTCAATATTACTAAAGGTGATCCCTCATCAAACACCACCAGAATTAACTTTCAGGGGGCAGTGCCTTTATATATTTTTCATGAATATATTATCCTTGAGGAGGTTTATAAGAAGAATTTACTTCTATGAAAAATGTATTTACTAAATATATTCAAGTAGAATACAGGTCAAAAATATATTCACAAAAACTACAGAAGCACCTTATCAACTATATATAAATATCATATGTATAAATATATAAATAGTTATGACATATAAATAAATATAACTATTTTTTTAAATTATAATATTTTGTGATAATATAAATAGGGACTATATTAACGAGAACAATTAATATTCAAGATCATATGTTCTAGGAATATATTTTTAAGGCATTCAGTCTCATTCACTCTCTGCTTCTAAATCTCCTGCCACAACAAGAGAGAGCTGGCACTGAGGTTAATGAAAATACTCCAAAAAATGTAGCCATAAAAAAGGGGAAACTGGTCAAGTTAAACTAAATAGTTATAAGAAACAAGTAAATTTGAAAAGATTTTCACTTGGGAAATTGGCCTGTTATTAAATTATATATGAGTGAATTGGTAATTAAGTAAAATGGCCTGATTTGCTCAGAATATCCCTCCTTTGGTACTCCAGGCGCTGTCTTCAATAATTACTCAACCAGCTCACTTTTCATTTTTATTCTTTCACCCTCTCAAATACTTTGTGTCCCTCACCATCTGCGGGGGATTGGTTCCAGGAGCCGCGATGAATACCAGCATCCGCGGGTGCTCAAGTCCCTCATGTAAAATGGCATAGCCCTGTCGGCGCTCCGTATCTGTAGGTTCGGCGTCTGTAGATTCAACCCACCAGTACAGCTTCCTGCAGTCAGATTACAAATATAGTACAGTGTTCATCTTTGAGCAAAAATGAAGAATATTGAAAAATAAGATAATATCCAGAAAAAACTAACAATGGATAAGGAATGTGTGTTATTTGAAGAAGAGATGAAGAATCTAGAAATGTTTAAAAATGGAAGATGGAAAGGAACAGTTAATAATAGCTTACTTATAATATTTGAAGCTCTGAGGTATGAACAGATTTGAGAGTGCACACTTTATTGAGATATACATCAGGTTCTAATAACACTCGGCAGGAGTTCATTTAAAACTCAATTAAATCAGACAAAAAGCTAGCAAAATACTGAAAAAAAAATGGGAGAGCGATTAGTGAAAACTTCACAATTTTCTCTAACAAGAGAAGTCAATGAGGGTTGAGTGTGATGCCATAACAAACGGAATTTTCAAAAGAAATGTTGGAATTAGTGCTATCCCTGAAAGTCAAAAATATAGGATGACTGTCTTTCCTGGTTTTAAAAATTAGATTTGAAACCAAGTAGACTCATGAACAATAATATTTTAAAGAGCACATAGGGTTTAAAAACATGCATATGTATGTAATCTGTTTTCAGTAAGTGTTTATTGCACACTTACAAAATGCTAGGGCTGTGCCAGGTGCTTCAAAGATGGAAAGGCTTCACCATTGTTTTCAGAAAGTCCACAGTCTATACAAGGGAACAGGAATATAGAGAGATAAGAGCAGGGCAGGGACCAGAGAGGCCAGTGAAGCACTCACCTCAGGCGTAAAATTGAAGGGAGTGCCAAAAAAAAATCAATAACCAAAAATAAATCGTACTTCGATGCGATATTTTTAAGCATCAAAATTGATGCAAAAATTTCATCATGAAGAAAATACCAACATTTTAAATAAAGCAAGATCACTGTTACTGATTTTTCCTTTTGCTTGAAGCTCCAATATAGCTCTGCATGACACTGGTCAGTAGTACAGTGCTGGGATAGGCACAGGGCTGGAGGGGTTCTAAAGAAGGAACACCTAAAACTGTTAATAGTGAGAGCAAGATATGATCCATGAAATTGTTCCTAGAGAAATATAAGAGCCATCTTAATGATAAGTCTAAATTAGCTTGATAAAGATGGGAAGTGGGCAGGCATTATAAACTAGAGAAGCATTCAATATAGATGTCCATAAAAACACAGTGATTTTTGTTTTTAATATGGTTTCTCCATAAATAAATTCTTTAAATAGAAAAAAAAGGCAATTTCTATAACATATCAAGATTTCTGAGCAAAGATGCCTATGCAAAAATATAAAATATTAATTCAAAAGAGCACTTATGAATTGTCATCGAGAATTTCTAGCTTTCCAGTTCAAGCTCACATTAATTATAAGAATAAAAATCGGATACAGTGCTACTTCTCTACAATGGAATAACCAGATGGCCTTAGCAACATAGGTCTGTGACAAAGTTATGAATCTTATTTCCTGTTTGACTTGTTTCCATATACGTCTGTCCATTTTTAACTTGGATAATTGTGTTTTCTTCCACTTATAACCTCTTTGCTCAACATACCCCGAACGTTTGATTTCTGTATCTCTGCTAGTGTACAAACATATATGGATTGAGTTTAGCTGGGTCTATGGTTAAATACCTAGGCAATTTTTAGACTTGTACGTGTAGAATCAATTAATTGTCTTCAGAATGATGTGACCTGATAGTCATTGACTGTGATGTTGGAAAAAAGGAATGAAAGATTTAGCAGACCATATAGATTTTGCTATTTTCTTGAGGACATAGTGTAATTTATAGCACATTCTTTCTGAACTACTCTGGTATGTAATTACTGTTAATTGAGCTTTTAAAATACTTATATTGTTTATCAATACAATAATTTTATAATTTTAGGCCCTAAGAATCTTGATAAACAAACTGCTGAATTCATCCACAGCAAGAGAACATTTTCCAGGGCTTCCCTGGTGGCACAGTGGCTGGGAGTCCGCCTGCCGATGCAGGGTATAGGGGTTCGTGCCCCGGTCCGGGAAGATCCCACATGCCGCGGAGCGGCTGGGCCCGTGAGCCATGGCCACTGAGCCTGCACGTCCGGAGCCTGTGCTCCGCAACAGGAGGGGCCACAACAGTGAGAGGCCCGCGTACCGCAAAAAAAAAAAAAAAGAGAACATTTTCCAATCTTGACTTCTTAGTGTCCAGTTAACAGCCAAAATGTTATGTCATTATGGGGTCTTGTTTTGCCTTTATATATTTTCTGTTTGGAATGTGAGACACAAAAAACTTGTTGAGTAACAAAAAATAATAATTGCACTAATTACAGAATCTAGAAAATAGTTGTATTTCATTAAAGGGGTTAAGTTAAAACTGGAAGGTTTAGGAAGAGGAAAAACCCACAAATCAGTAGGCTTAAGGAAGATGCACAACCCTAATGAAAGGGCAAGACTGCTCAAAGGTATGCAGGAAGAATATGGTTCATTTCCATTTCCATTCATTTTAGTCTAACATATGGCAATTAGGTTTTACTAATATTTAATATACAGATTGATTTTCGTGCCCTCCAACATCAACTGGAGTAAGAATGGTATCTTCAAGGAAAATTACAAGTTCCACAATTCAGAGATACAATCAACAATGCCCTCATCTGTTTTCCATATTTTGCAAAGCATTAAAATGTATTGGTTGCCAGTTAAGTGGATTTATGGATGATATTTTCTAGTTTTAATTAAAACTGATCTCAGAAAATGAAGAAGTGGCTTAAATAAATTCTTGGAAAGAAAAATTTTAAATAATACTGATAATTTGATTCCTCAGAGGTGCCATTATTACTTCTCGTATAAGCTCTTCCTAAGCCAGGTTACTCGGTAAGGATAATGGAAAACTAGTCAGATGTGACAAAGCTAACCAAAAATTCAAAATATTGTAAATGTTATTTCCAGTATAGATTTATTTTTTAAATATTTATTTATTTAGGCTGCACCAGGTCTTAGTTGCGGCATGTGGGATCTTTCAGTTGTGGCATGCGGGCTTCTTAATTGTAATATGCATGTGGGAACTAGTTCCCGGACCAGGGATCAAACCCGGGGCCCCTGCATTGGGAGCATGGAGCTTAACCACTGGACCACCAGGGAAGTGCCCCCAGTGTAGATTTATATTTACTGTTGATAATTGCAAACTTGTCCCAAGTATATATTTTCTTCTTTATAAATTGTGTTACTGTAACATAGCTTTTTCAGTGATGGTCATTATGAGTCATATATCAAAAAATACTGAACTTGAAGCTAGATTTTTGAGTTGCTGTATCTCAATGTATTTAAACAAGGTTTTCCAAAGGTAAATATTGAATCACATTGCTTTCACTAAAAATTAGAATGAATAACATTTTTAGTGAGATCAAAAAAATTTGTATCATTAAAATATAAAATCTATCTTATACTATATTCATTCTATCCCTTTTTAATATCTATCTCTGTGTGTGTAATGACATCATATTATATTAGTAAAACTGTATTGGTGTATAATTTATAAATAATTATATACTGGGTAAATTTTAAAAATCTTAAAACTTTATAATTTTTATTTCAATTTTATGATTGATTAGAAAAGTCTAGAGAAATAGCTGCCCTGCACATTCAGTTCAGGCCACTTAGAAGAATGGCCAGACAGAACAGGACAAAAACTGTTTTATTGAAACATCTGAATTGATTCTTAACAGGTCTGTGGCCCAGCTGGTTCTAGGACAAAGATTGAAGCCAGAATATTTGGAAGATTCCACCTCACTGAAATGCAAGGAGCTGATGTAAGAGGTAGGCAGCCAAGATCAGAACAACAAAATCTGTAGTCATTAGTGCTGAGAAGTTCCAGGAACCTTTAACAATACACTTCTTTGTTTCTGTTTTACTTTTTATTTTTATGTTTTGGGCTGTTGTTTTCAATAGGGGTTTTTAAAACAGTATAATAGGAATGATTCTAAGAAGAGAGATTTCCTTAAAACTGGATTGCTGAGACATTTATCTTTGCTACAGCTGCTAAAGGCAAACAGCATAGGATTTGCTGGCACAACTACAAACTCTTTCATTTGTAAAATATGCATTGAATGTGTAATACTTTAACTCTAGCATGCAATACCTGTGCCACAGGTAAAGGTTAATGTCTCCCCAGTAGGCTTTAAAACTATAGACAGTATCTGGTTTTTGTTTGTTTGTTTTACGTAAAATCCATACTGTGACTAAGGAAGCTGCTTTGTTTTGATTTTTTTTTATGTGACTATTGCATTAAAGCAATAGTTCTCAACCATGAGCAATTTTACCTCCCCCTAACCCCATCCACGGGGACACTTGGCAATGTCTGGAAACACTTGGTCATCACAACTTGGGGGCTGGGGATGCTACTAGCATTTGATGGGTAGAGACTAGGGACGCTGCTAAACGTTTCACAATACATGGGACAGTACCCCACAACAAAGAATTAACTGGCCCAAAATGTCAATAGTGCTGTACTGAGAACCTTGCGCTAAAAGGATCATCCTGTTTATCCATACGTCTTTCTTGAGTTCAGAAAAAATATTTTAAAAATAGCCTTTTCCAATTACTTTTTTAGATTACCTTTGCATTTTCTCTCTCTTCTATAATATCTCTGTTCATATGAACACCTTGTGTACCAAGACATTTTATTTTTTAAGATGTTGGGGGTAGGAGTTTATTAATTTATTTATTTATTTTTGCTGTGTTGGGCCTTCGTTTCTGTGCGAGGGCTTTCCCTACTTGTGGCAAGCGGGGTCCACTCTTCATCGCGGTGCGCAGGCCTCTCACTATCGCGGCCTCTCTTGTTGTGGAGCACAGGCTCCAGACGCGCAGGCTCAGTAGCTGTGGCTCACAGGCCCAGTTGCTCCGCGACATGTGGGATCTTCCCGGACCAGAGCTTGAACCCATGTACCCTGCATTAGCAGGCAGACTCTCAACCACTGCGCCACCAGGGAAGGCCCCAAGACATTTTTTTTTTTCATTTTAACATCTTTATTGGAGTATAATTGCTTTACAATGGTAGGTTAGTTTCAGCTTCACAACAAAATGAATCAGTTATATACATATGTTCCAATATCTCTTCCCGCTTGCGTCTCCCTCCCTTCCACCCTCCCTATCCCACCCCTCCAGACGGTCACAAAGCACCGAGCTGATCTCCCTGTGCTATGCGGCTGCTTCCCACTAGCTATCTACCTTACGTTTGGTACTGTATATATGTCCATGCCTCTCTCTCACTTTGTCACAGTTTACCCTTCCCCCTCCCCATAGCCTCAAGTCCATTCCTAGTAAGTCTGTGTCTTTATTCCTGTTTCACCCTTAGGTTTTTCATGACATTTTTTTCTTAAATTCCATATATATGTGTTAGCATACGGTATTTGTCTCTCTCTTTCTAACTTACTTCACTCTATATTGACAGACTCTAGGTCTATCCACCTCATTACAAATAGCTCAATTTCGTTTCTTTTTATGGCTGAGTAATATTCCATTGTATATATGTGCCACATCTTCTTTATTCATTCATCCGATGATGGACATTTAGGTTGTTTCCATCTCTGGGCTATTGTAAATAGAGCTGCAGTGAACATTTTGGTACATGACTCTTTTTGAATTATGGTTTTCTGAGGGTATATGCCCAGTAGTGGGATTGCTGGGTCATATGGTAGTTCTATTTGTAGTTTTTTAAGGAACCTCCATACTGTTCTCCACAGTGGCTGTATCAATATACATTCCCACCAACAGTGTAAGAGGGTTCCCTTTTCTCCACACCCTCTCCAGCATTTATTGTTTCTAGATTTTTTGATGATGGCCATTCTGACTGGTGTGAGATGATACCTCATTGTAGTCTTGATTTGCATTTCTCTAATGATTAGTGATGTTGAGCATTCTTTCATGTGTTTGTTGGCAGTCTGTATATCTTCTTTGGAGAAATGTCTATGTAGGTCTTCTGCCCATTTTTGGATTGGGTTGTTTGTTTTTTTGTTATTAAGCTGCATGAGCTGCTTGTAAATTTTGGAGATTAATCCTTTGTCAGTTGCTTCATTTGCAAATAATTTCTCCCATTCTGAGGGCTGTCTTTTCATCTTGTTTATGGTTTCCTTTGCTGCACAAAAGCTTTTAAGTTTCATTAGGTCCCATTTGTTTATTTTTGTTTTAATTTCCGTTTCTCTAGGAGGTGGGTCAAAAAGGATCTTGCTGTGATTTATGTCATAGAGTGTTCTGCCTATGTTTTCCTCTAAGAGTTTGATAGTTTCTGTCCTTACATTTAGGTCTTTAATCCATTTTGAGCTTATTTTTGTGTATGGTGTTAGTGAGTGATCTAATCTCATACTTTTACATGTAGCTGTCCAGTTTTCCCAGCACCACTTATTGAAGATGCTGCCCTTTCTCCACTGTACATTCCTGCCTCCTTTATCAAAGATAAGGTGACCGTATGTGCGTGGGTTTATCTCTGGGCTTTCTATCCTGTTCCATTGATCTACATTTCTGGTTTTGTGCCAGTACCATACTGTCTTGATTACTGTAGCTTTGTAGTATAGTCTGAAGTCAGGAAGCCTGATTCCTCCAGCTCCGTTTTTCGTTCTCAAGATTGCTTTGGCTTTTCGGGGTCTTTTGTGTTTCCATACAAATTGTGAAATTTTTTGTTCTAGTTCTGTGAAAAATGCCAGTGGTAGTTTGATAGGGATTGCATTGAATCTGTAGATTGCTTTGGGTAGTAGAGTCATTTTCACAATGTTGATTCTTCCAATCCAAGAACATGGTATATCTCTCCATCTATTTGTATCATCTTTAATTTCTTTCATCAGTGTGTTATAATTTTCTGCATGCAGGTCTTTTGTCTCCTTAGGTAGGTTTATTCCTAGATATTTTATTCTTTTTGTTGCAATGGTAAATGGGAGTGTTTTCTTGATTTCACTTTCAGATTTTTCATCCTTAGTGTATAGGAATGCCAGAGATTTCTGTGCATTAATTTTGTATCCTGCTACTTTACCAAATTCATTGATTAGCTCTAGTAGTTTTCTGGTAGCATCTTTAGGATTCTCTATGTATAGTATCATGTCATCTGCAAAGAGTGACAGCTTTACTTCTTCTTTTCCCATTTGGATTCCTTTTATTTCCTTTTCTTCTCTGATTGCTGTGGCTAAAACTTCCAAAACTATGTTGAATAAGAGTGGTGAGAGTGGGCAACCTTGTTTTGTTCCTGATCTTAGTGGAAATGCTTTCGGTTTTTCACCATTGAGGACGATGTTGGCTGTGGGTTTGTCATATATGGCCTTTATTATGTTGAGGAAAGTTCCCTCTATGCCTACTTTATGCAGGGTTTTTATCATAAATGGGTGTTGAATTTTGTCAAAAGCTTTCTCTGCATCTATTGAGTTGATCATATGGTTTTTCTCCTTCAGTTTGTTAATATGGTGTATCACGTTGATGGATTTGCATATATTGAAGAATCCTTGCATTCCTGGAATAAACCCCACTTGATCATGGTGTATGATCCGTTTAATGTGCTGTTGGATTCTGTTTGCTAGTATTTTGTTGAGGATTTTTGCATCTATGTTCATCAGTGATATTGGCCTGTAGTTTTCTTTCTTTGTGACATCCTTGTCTGGTTTTGGTATCAGGGTGATGGTGGACTCGTAGAATGAGTTTGGGAGTGTTCCTCCCTCTGCTATATTTTGGAAGAGTTTGAGAAGGATAGGTGATAGCTCTTCTCTAAATGTTTGATAGAATTCGCCTGTGAAGCCATCTGGTCCTGGGCTTTTGCTTGTTGGAAGATTTTTAATCACAGTTTCAATTTCAGTGCTTGTGATTGGTCTGTTCATATTTTCTATTTCTTCCTGATTCAGTCTTGGCAGGTTGTGCCTTTCTAAGAATTTGTCCATTTCTTCCAGGTTGTCCATTTTATTGGCATAGAGTTGCTTGTAGTAATCTCTCATGATCTTTTGTATTTCTGCAGTGTCAGTTGTTACTTCTCCTTTTTCATTTCTAATTCTATTGATTTCAGTCTTCTCCCTTTTTTTCTTGATGAGTCTGGCTAATGGTTTATCAATTTTGTTTATCCTTTCAAAGAACCAGCTTTTAGTTTTATTGATCTTTGCTATCGTTTCCTTCATTTCTTTTTCATTTATTTCTGATCTGATTTTTATGATTTCTTTCCTTCTGCTAACTGTGGGATTTTTTTTGTTCTTCTTTCTCTAATTGCTTTAGGTGCAAGGTTAGATTGTTTATTCGAGATGTTTCCTGTTTCTTAAGGTAGGATTGAATTGCTATAAACTTCCCTCTTAGAACTGCTTTTGCTGCATCCCATAGATTTTGAGTCGTCGTGTCTCCATTGTCATTTGTTTCTAGGTATTTTTTGATTTCCTCTTTGATTTCTTCAGTGATCACTTTGTTATTAAGTAGTGTATTGTTTAGCCTCCATGTGTTTGTATTTTTTACAGATCTTTTCCTGTAATTGATATCTAGTCTCATAGCGTTGTGGTCAGAAAAGATACTTGATACAATTTCAATTTTCTTAAATTTACCAAGGCTTGATTTGTGACCCAAGATATGATCTATCCTGGAGAATGTTCCATGAGCACTTGAGAAAAATGTGTATTCTGTTGTTTTTGGATGGAATGTCCTATAAATATCAATTAAGTCCATCTTGTTTAATGTATCATTTAAAGCTTGTGTTTCCTTATTTATTTTCATTTTGGATGATCTGTCCATTGGTGAAAGTGGGGTGTTAAAGTCCCCTACTATGAATGTGTTACTGTCGATTTCCCCTTTTATGGCTGTTAGTATTTGCCTTATGTATTGAGGTGCTCCTATGTTGGGTGCATAAATATTTACAATTGTTATATCTTCTTCTTGGATCGATCCCTTGATCATCATGTAGTGACCTTCTTTGTCTCTTCTAATAGTCTTTATTTTAAAGTTTATTTTGTCTGATATGAGAATTGCTACTCCAGCTTTCTTTTGGTTTCCATTTGCATGAAATATCTTTTTCCATCCCCTTACTTTCAGTCTGTATGTGTCTCTAGGTCTGAAGTGGGTCTCTTGTAGACAGCAAATATATGCGTCTTGTTTTTGTATCCATTCAGCCAATCTGTGTCTTTTGGTGGGAGCATTTAGTCCACTTACATTTAAGGTAATTATCGATATGTATGTTCCCATTCCCATTTTCTTAATTGTTTTGGGTTCGTTATTGTAGGTCTTTTCCTTCTTTTGTGTTTCTTGCCTAGAGAAGTTCCTTTAGCAGTTGTTGTAGAGCTGGTTTGGTGGTGCTGAACTCTCTCAGCTTTTGCTTGTCTGTAAAGGTTTTAATTTCTCCATCAAATCTGAATGAGATCCTTGCTGGGTAGAGTAATCTTGGTTGCAGGTTTTTCTCCTTCAACACTTTCAATATGTCCTGCCACTCCCTTCTGGCTTGCTGAGTTTCTGCTGAAAGATCAGCTGTTAACCTTATGGGGATTCCCTTGTGTGTTACTTGTTGTTTTTCCCTTGCTGCTTTTAATATGCTTTCTTTGTATTTAATTTTTGACAGTTTGATTAATATGTGTCTTGGCGTATTTCTCCTTGGATTTATCCTGTATGGGACTCTCTGTGCTTCCTGGACTTGATTAACTATTTCCTTTCCCATATTAGGGAAGTTTTCAACTATAATCTCTTCAAATATTTTCTCAGTCCCTTTCTTTTTCTCTTCTTCTTCTGGAACCCCTATAATTCGAATGTTGGTGCATTTAATGTTGTCCCAGAGGTCTCTGAGACTGTCCTCAGTTCTTTTCATTCTTTTTTTTTTATTCTGCTCTGCAGTAGTTATTTCCACTATTTTATCTTCCAGGTCACTTATCCGTTCTTCTGCTTCAGTTATTCTGCTATTGATCCCATCTAGAGTATTTTTCATTTCATTTATTGTGTTGTTCATCATTGTTTGTTTCATCTTTAGTTCTTCTAGGTCCTTGTTAACTGTTTCTTGCATTTTGTCTATTCTATTTCCAAGATTTTGGATCATCTTTACTATCATTATTCTGAATTCTTTTTCAGGTAGACTGCCTATTTCCTCTTCATTTGTTAGGTCTGGTGGGTTCTTATCTTGCTCCTTCATCTGCTGTATGTTTTTCTGTCTTTTCATTTTGCTTATCTTACTGTGTTTGGGGTCTCCTTTTTGCAGGCTGAAGGTTCGTAGTTCCTATTGTTTTTAGTGTCTGTCCCCAGTGGCTAAGGTTGGTTCAGTGGGTTGTGTAGGCTTCCTGGTGGAGGGTACTAGTGCCTGTGTTCTGGTGGATGAGGCTGGATCTTGTCTTTCTGGTGGGCAGGTCCACGTCTGGTGGTGTGTTTTGGGGTGTCTGTAGACTTATTATGATTTTGGGCAGCCTCTCTGCTAATGGGTGGGGTTGTGTTCCTGTCTTGCTAGTTGTTTGGCATAGGATGTCCAGCACTGTAGCTTGCTGGTCGTTGAGTGAAGCTGGGTGCTGGCGTTGAGATGGAGAACTCTGGGAGATTTTCGCCGTTTGATATTACGTGCAGCTGGGAGGCCTCTTGTGGACCGGTGTCCTGAAGTTGGCTCTCCCACCTCAGAGGCACAGCACTAACTCCTGACTGCAGCACCAAGAGCCTTTCATCCACACGGCTCCTTAATTTGGAATGATTCGTTGTCTATTCATGTATTCCACAGATGCAGGGTACATCAAGTTGATTGTGGAGCTTTAATCCGCTGCTTCTGAGGCTGTTGGGAGAGGTGTCGCCGAAGAGCGTCTGTTCTTTGCTCAGACAGGACGGGGTTAGAGGAGCCGCTGACTCAGAGGCTCTGGCTCACTCAGGCCGGGGGGTGGGGGGGGGGTGGGGGGGTAGGGAGGGTCACGGAGTGCGGGGCGGGCCTGTGGCGGCAGAGGCCGGCGTGACATTGCAGCAGCCTGAGGCGTGCTGTGCGTTCTCCCGGGGGAGCTGTCCCTGGATCCTGGGACCCTGGCAGTGGCGGGCTGCACAGGCTCCCCGGAAGGGGGGTGTGGATAGTGACCTGTGTTCGCACACAGGCTTCTTGGTGGCGGCAGGAGCGGCCTTAGCGTCTCATGTCTGTCTCTGGGGTCTGCACTTTTAGCCGCGGCTCGCGCGTGTCTCTGGAGCTCCTTTAAGTAGCGTTCTTAATCCCCTCTCCTCGCGCACCAGGACATAAAGAGGGACGTAAAAGTCTCTTGCCTCTTCGGCAGGTCCAGACTTTTCCCCGGACTCCCTCCCGGCTAGCCGCGGTGCACTAACGCCCTGCAGGCTGTGTTCACGCCGCCAATCCCAGTCCTCTCCCTGCGCTCCGACTGAAGCTGGAGCCTCAGCTCCCAGCCCCGCCTGCCCCGGCGGGTGAGCAGACAAGCCTCTCGGCTGGTGAGTGCCGGTCGGCCCTGATCCTCTGCGCTGGAATCTCTCCGCTTTGCCCTCCGCACCTCTGTTGCTGTGCTCTCCTCCGCGACTCCAAAGCTCCCCCACTCCGCCACCCGCAGTCTCCGCCCGTGAAGGGGCTTCCTAGTGTGTGGACCCTTTTCCTCCTTCACAGCTCCCTCCCGCTGGTGCAGGACCCGTCCCTATCCTTTTGTCTCTGTTTATTTATTTCTTTTGCCCTAACCAGGTACGTGGGGGGTTTCTTGCCTTTTGGGAGGTCTGAGGTCTTCTGCCTGCGTTCGGTAGATGCTCTGTAGGAGTTGTTCCACGTGTAGATGTATTCCTGGTGTATCTGTGGGGAGGAAGGTGATCTCCGCGTCTTACTCTTCCACCATCTTCCTGGAAGTCCCAAGACATTTTTAATCCTAATTTTATGACCATTTTATTGTTATTATATTTGTTCTAGTTAAATAATTTCTCCTCTTTTCTTTATCAAGTATAACTATAGCAGCTGGACAATTGCTGCTACTTTTCTTTTCAACCCACTTTGTTATTAATATGAGTAAATATTAAACACTGTGGGATCCATTTAAGAGGAAGTGCTTTGTGATACACATTCTCAGTTAAAAATTACCATTATCCACATGAATAAATAAATTTCCAAGCAAGTGACTGAGCTATTTAGTCCTTTCACTTCATTTTTTTCTCATACAGTTTCTTTCTCTGCTGAAAAGTGGCAGTGCTTTATCTTATTTGATTAGTTTTGAAACTTTTCCTCATAGCATTAAATCCCCATCCACATACTTTTGTGAGGCCCCAGTTACTTCAATGACATACCTTGCTTTTCTTCACTGCACCTAATAGTAAGCTTTCCACGCCGGAACCCATTCTCTAACTCATATTTACAATTTGCTAAAAAGCTGGGTAACTATGGCAAAAGAAAATGTTACTTGCATTGTTCAAAAATTCATCTGCAATGTGGAAATTCTGACTTGAGAAGAGACCATATTGACAAATAAAGGCTACTCTAGCTATAGAAAGAATCAATTTAACAGGATAATAAGTTGATCCTAAGAGAAGAATTTATAATAGAAATAACACAAAACCTGGATTCGGAGCAGATACAATTTCTCAACCAAAAAAAAGTGGAACAGATATTCTATAACTTTAGGTGGTGGTATAGCACTGTATTTATTTTGAAGTCACCTTAGAACTAGTATGTAAATATACAAACTCTAGATTTTAAATAAAAATGATTGTAAAATTTAGCAATCACTAGAAACATAGCTATTGATGAGATATATGAAGCTCTTATGGGGAAAAAAGAATTCAAAGAACTGCAGGAGTAATTTAGGACTATACAATGATTATGGAGAAATCTTTTTTTTTTTTGCGGTATGCGGACCTCTCACTGTTGTGGCCTCTCCCGTTGCGGAGCACAGGCTCCGGACAGGCTCAGCAGCCATGGCTCACAGGCCCAGCCGCTCCGCGGCACGTGGGATCCTCCCGGACCAGGGCACGAACCCGTGTCCCCTGCATCGGCAGGCGAACTCTCTGCCACTGCACCACCAGGGAAGCCCAAGAAATCATTTTTGAAGAATGCCATTCCCAATACATTCACACAAACATGAAAAGTATAGTTTAGAAGAAAATAAAGCAGAAATAGAGTGGTACAAAAGGCACACAGATTTTGTTTTAAATGAAATGATAAAACATATAAATAAGACCAAAGCATCCTCCGAAAAAAATCACATTTTTAATAGAAGCTAAAACTTTAGGATAATCACAAAATGAAGACAGTCGAAATCACCACATTTAAAAATAACAAAACAAATATCAGAGATATTTATGTTTAATGTACCTTACGTAATTAATGATACAACAATTTGTTTAATGTTTGTTCTATAACAAACTCTATGGAAGATGGAGCTGGGGAGGAAAAGCTTTTCCTCTACCCTTTTAGGCTTTTTGGGATGGTCTAAGAATTAAATCGACATGTGACAGATTAGGAGAAAAAAATTTAATTACATACATACAATAGAGGGGCTCCATAAGAATATGAGACCCACAGACAGACAGTTGAGGGGGAAGGGGTCTGGGACTTCAAAGTGGAGGAAGACAGTTCATAGGCAGATGAAAAGAGCAAAGGTTTGGTAAACATACATTTGCCAGGCCATGCAAGTCTTTCCGACATAAAAAGAATTTATCTTCAGTAGTAGCTGTCTTCATGGTGCAGGCTCCCCATCTAAAGTCTTTTAGGTAGTTAAGGAGGAGATAAAAAGAAAAACTTCCTGAGTCTTTTATTTCTCAAGAACCAGCTCCAGACAGTCCTCATGCCAAAGAGACACACTTCGAGGTGGCAAATTTTCTCCCCTGCAGTGGAGACTTGCTCGTGTTGTTCAGAGATTCAGCCTGGGATCGAGCACTGTGCCAGGAAATGGACAGCTAATCGCTACAGATTTCAAAGGTGTTTATACTCCCAGCTAGGGGAGGCTTCCTGGAGGAGCTGGACCTTAACTAACAGATAAAATACAGACATGCAGTGAATAGAGTAGACATTTCAGAGAGGAGGAAATGGCACAGACAAAAGAGAAATTGTGGTAAGCGTGTAATAACAGTAAAAGTTCAGTTGGGTTTAAGGCACGTGAAGAGCAGTAGCAGGAAATAAGATTATATAGGTACTTAGGTAGTTCAGTAAGACATAATTGCTTAAGAGTTACTGGGAAAATTAGAATTACCAATCCCATTCTATCATTCTTACAGCATTTTAGATTTGGGGGAAATACCCCAGGTCATATATACCAAAAAGTCATGAACCTTTGCCTCCTTCAGCTTCTTTCTCTTGAGAAGTCAAATTAGGAAGTTTAGAAATTGGATAATGTTCAGCATGTGTCCTTTGACAGTTTATTTGAACTGAGAATTGTTTAATTATTTTGGATTTGTAGTTTCAGATGCTTTTAGAATATGGACATCTCTTGAAGTGTCAGACTCAGGTTTCAAATTGTACTTAAATTCTCATCCAGCAAGGACATTCTTTCTTTCTTCAAGACTTAACTATAGTATATGAGCTAGACACTGTGCCAGATATTTTAAAGCAGAAAGAGTTAATATTTATATAGCATCCTATAAAATGTCCTCCTGGGATTGAAACCGATATGAGTCAGCAAGCCTTATGTTAAAGTGTTAAGGACATTTCAGGTGTAAAGAAATTATAAGGTTTCAGGAAGGGAGATAAGCTCTTGGTCAATTAAGTAAATATGTAAGGAACTTAATAGAAAATACATTTTCAACTCCAGATTTCGGAATCTGGAGCCTGCCATCTCTGATTATCTGTGATATTGGAGACTTTCATGCCTTAGAAGTTTGGCTGAGAAGAAGATTGTAATATTTTTCAACTCTACTCAGAAAATAAAGTTAAATAAAGTAAACAAATTAATTAATTAGCAAAAGTAATAAAGTGGCTAAAGCTGCCTGGTACACCAGTAATAAAGTTAAGCACCAGTCTAGTGGTTCTTCTTTATCTCACAGTGTACTTCAGTGCCGTGCTTTCTGTGGAATTAGGTGAATATAAGATAATTTATTCTTGCACACCCTCCCCTTTTTAGGTTTTCACCTGTCCCTGTGTTTGTAAAGAGCTAAATAGCAGAAAAGAGGACTGGCCAAGTTACAAACGAACTATATCATCAATGGGATGCATGAGGTTAAATTTATTTTGAGCCTGACATCATCCAGAGGAGTTACTAGTTCACGTTGATACAGAAACAGGTCACAGAATAATAAAAAATACACTCTGGGATCTTCACACAGAAGATTGAAAGAAGCAAAATACAGTAGTAGCATGGGCCTTTAAGTATCTCATTCTTGTGCCTGCCAAAGGTTCAGCATCTTTTTAGGAAAGATCTCTTAACACTTTCATGATGGTAGAAGATAAATTGTTGCTTTCCAAAGCATGCACATATGTCTTACTGGAAGACAATGTAACTGTAACCTGTGGTTATGTGCCTTGATTTAAAAACCTTTGTTGGCTTCTAACTGTGAAGATTTTCAAGCTGACAAAGGATAGGGACTCGTATCTCTATTCTGTTGTAAAAAAATATAAATCAAGTGCGTTAAGTTATTCTTTCTGCATTTAAAAAAACTTGAATATCAGCAGTAAAGCTGTATGTCAGTGTATATTAAATATTCATATCCTTGCTAAGAAGCTATCCCTCTGTACAGTATTTCCCCTATAAAGTTTTATTTTATTTTATTTTTACTTTAGGACATCCTCCTATATGTTTTCCTATTCTTCTGTTTTTCATACTTGTTTTGTGTTTTTGCCTATATTGCTTTAAACCTATAATAAATTATATATAATAGAAAAAGTGCTTAAAAACATTTTCAGATATATTTCCATATCATGTAAATATTGTTGTTCTAGAGGCTTTCCTCTCCCCATCCTCGATCCCCTTGAAGAAATGACTTTCTGGGTTTCAATAAATACTCTTGGAAACAAGGAAGTCATTTTTCAGCTTTGACAGTCAAACGAGATTTTTTTCGTTTGTTTGTTTGTTTGTTTAAATTGGCAATAGGACAATAAGCTTGAAAACCCGGCTTTATCAAGAGAAGGGGGATTTTCTTTAGCATATCAGAATGCAGCCTGGCAGTCTTAGATAACACAGGTACATCCATAAGACTCTATTTTCCCATGACAACTAGTGCTTGAGAGTTGCTACATAGGGTAGGAGGGACAAAAGGCAGCAGAGTTCAAACCTGTTTCATCTTGATTGGAGTAGAGAAAAAATAAAAGGGAGAGACACACAGGTGCACAGGTGTGAGCGACAAGTGGCCTGAAGGTTTAGTTCTTTTTTAACTGAACTTGTCCAGAATGAGGAGGTATGTCAGAAACCACCTGAATGTTCAAACATATGAGATGGTTTAAATGAATTATGGAACTTCTCAGTGTAATATTATATACTCATTAAGAAAAAATGGCAGTAGTTTTGTTTAACTACTGGTAAAAATAAGTTTGATTAAAATGATGTTTAACATAAAGAAGTAAGGGAATCTTTGGAATTCAATTGTGAATGTATGCTAGGCTCGGGGGAATTGCGTTGTTGTCAGGTAACTTCTCTTTCTCTCTCTCTCTTTCTAAATAGTTAATTGTCTCTTTGACTTTGCTTCTCATTGTGTATCTGCTTCAGTTTTCACTTTCTCTCTAATCTGTTTTTCAGTTCATTGATCTACTTACATATTGTCCTTAAACAATGGCCTCAACCCCCAAGATTTTCCATTTGTTTTCCAAATGAGTACCTGTGCCCTAATTCTTATATTTTTGAACCATCTCTCATTTGTCTACCTTGGATCAGAAGTTCATAGTTGATCCAATGAGCAGTAGCTGCAGGGTACAAGAGGTCAAAGAGGGCATAAAGTGGCCTATTTTACGGTCATGGATAAGACGAGATTTCTGTGATGAGGATGTAAGAGAGAAGATTATATTTCTAGAATCAGCTGATATGAAGAAAAAAATCTGTTTAGTAAGGTTGGAAATCCTGAATTCATCAAGATTAAGCAGTTTTCTTTAATATAGTACTACTGAGAATCTTTGATATATGTAAATAGTCAGATTGGTAATTTCATACCCCAAATTAAATTGTCTAAAGACCTATCTTTTGTTTGCTTTTAAGAGCAATTCTTTGTATAGTTTTCAAACACATTTCAAAATTTATAGATCCATTTTGGAAGGGAATACTGTTTAAAAGAATATCATACCATTTTTATTGAAATGCATATATTTAAATGTGAATATGCATACACTTGTTCGTTCAAAATCCATTCAAGGCCTACTACATGGCAAGCATTGTGCTGATGCAGGGAAGTAAAAGTTTACAGAACGCCACGATATTAATAGCTATTACTTCTGGGTAGAATAATCATGCATAACTTTTTTTATTTTTGCTTAATTTTTGGCTTATCAATTTTTGGCTTTTCTTCTTCAGTGAACTATACTATTTATTTGACAAAATAATAAAACGATTTTCTGAACTAAGTCACCCAAGATAAAAAGAAGTTCCAGAAGGAATTCTATTTCCATCACTAGTTATGATGTTGATATATCGGAGGCCACTAAGTCAGGGACCAGCTGAGTTTGGAAGTATACAGACACCATTTGTTATGAGGTTTATAACCAGCATGAGAATTTCTACGTTGTTGATATATATATTTATAGGTCTATTTGCATTCAAAGACACAACTGTCTCTTTAAAGCACTTGAATCTACTTTACTGAAAATCCCCTCATATTACTGAGGCTTAAGTACACTGAGAATTAAAGAAAGAGTATTTGTATTTTTACCATTGAAGTTGTCTTTACTTTGAAGAAGAGTCAGAGACCTGTTCATTTATAATATGATTAAGGGATTTAAACAACAAAGATGGTTTATATTATTTTGCTCAGTAGCTGAATTAATCATTCCTCTTCCCACGTACGTGGAAAGATAGTACCTCCTGCATCTCAAAAGTAGGTGAATATGTGGCCTGCTTTGGCCAATAACAACGTGAGCGGAAGTGATGGGTGTCAATTCCAGGTGGAAGCTTTACGAGCCAGAGTGCGATGGCCTTGCTCTCTCTTTCCCTTGGCCATCAATGATGGCTGTGTGAGAAGCCTGGTTCCAGGTGAAAAGATGCAGAGCAGAGCTTTCAAGCAATAGGCAATGTTTATGGAGAACAAGGGAAGGCTAATCTTTTGAGATATTATAACTACTGAGATTTTAGAGGATGTGCATCACTGTAACACAGCTTTCTCCCTTTGACTGACACTAGTAATTTTATTGAAGATAGCTTAATACAGTTTTCATAGTACTAAGAGTAGAGGCTCTGGAATCATACTTTATAGGTTCAAACCACAGCTCTCTCGTTAATTTCTTTGTGTGGTACTTTGGCACGTTACATATGTTTTCCTTTGCCTCGTTTTCCTCAAATGGGAACAATAATGCCTTTCTTTATAAAGATCTCAGGAGGAGTAAATTTCATGACACACATATGGAAATAAATGAAGACCATCCAACAATAACAAGTGAAGACTATGTATATACATAGGATAGGAAGGGAGTCAGGCACCATCATCTGGATTTGTCAGAGACTCAGAGGCAGGCAGAAGTGTATAAAAGCTTTTTAGTAAAAAATCAGAAGATTTTAAGTATGCTCTGGTTGGGTGTGGTTGGCCAGGAAACCCAGAGGCAGACTAATGAGAAGTGGGGCATCCTTGTAATGAGGAGAGCATGTTTGGGTTTCTCCAGTTGTCTCTAAATTGGAATCAAAGGTAAAAATTAGGGAAGCTGGCAGTTTTTAAGTCCTGATTCTTGGGATTAATTGCTACGGAGATTATGATTTGGCTTCCTGGACTCATCGCTACAAATCGTGGGTCAGTGTTCTATTCTTATGTAAGATCTGGTTCGTTTGTAAGTCTCTCACATGTGAGATATGCATTGTAACTTATTTTGCACCATATCTAGCTATAATAAAATCAATAAATAATACTTACTATTTTTGTTATTATGATGTATATCATTAGTCCTAAAATAATTGTTAAAATTTATTTGGCTATTAGGTACCCCTTTTGATTTGAACGGACCTTTAGCTTCTCCCAACAATAGCTACATTTCTACATTATAGTGTCTGAACTAAATATTTTATTATAAATTAAAATAAATATTCTAAGTAGAAAGAGAAAGTAAGTGAAGCTACCCTCTTTTTAGACATCAGTTTCTTGTTGGCTGGGGTTTCCATCTTCCTGGAAAATTACATATGATGTCTGTTACTTGGAAATGAAGGAGCTAAATTAAGTTAAGCTATTTCTAATGAGGCTCAGGATATCTTGATGGTAAATGAACAAGAAGTACATGTTAGGAGAAAATTAGAATGAGACTAAGGAACACAGAAAATCTGAACTCTGCAGGGCATAGATCTCATTCCTGGTGCTCCAGGAGGCCTGCAAGAGAGCTATACTTTTTAGAAAAATAAACTATTTGAAACACTGTGTACTGTATTAAACTCTCTATTATAAAAAGTGTACAGAAAGTACAGGAGACATATGACAAACATTCCTGGACTATCAGATTTAACAGACTATTAATATTATGCTAGGCTTCAATTATTTTCAAAATAAAAGTATAAGATATAAGTCATAGTTCTTGAAGTTTATTTTAAAGCCCTTTTCAAACACCGTCAGCTTCACTACAGCCAAGAAGTTCTCACTAATCAGAACATAACCACTAATCAGTATATAATTTTTATACTTTACTGCATCTTTATATATTCATAATAAATATGTGGGATCATTTAAAATTTTGTTTACATTAATAGTAAATAGCAACAAACATTTCATTCTCTGAAATGTTACTTAATTTTCATTTTTTCACTCAGCTTTAAATTAAATGTTGGCATATGGAAATGTAACTAATTCATTTTAGTTACTCTGTATTGAAGAAATGTTTGAATGGTCTAAAATATATCTTTTCAATTAATAAACAGGGCTTTTTTTCATTTTTACAAATAATCCTCCAATTAGCAACTTAATATACTTCTCTGGGCACATGTGGTAGAATTTCTGTAGAATATGAATCTTAGAAATGCTAGATGCTATACATGTCATCACCTACCAGATATGTATTGCCAAAGTGCTTTCCAAAGTGCCTTATTACTCTGTACACCAACACAATGTTTATTAGAGACCTTATTGCTCTATATACCAACACAATGATGCTTCTTATACTTTGCCAATCTAATGCATATGTGATAGGATATTGTGATTTATTTTACATTTTATTAGTTACACTTTTTATAATTCTGTTCTCTCTCTGTTGTTCAGATTGGATCATTTCTATTTTTCTATCTTCAAGTTCACTCTTTTATTCCTCTCACAATCGTTCTGCTACTAAGTTTCTTTGTTCTTAGTTATTGTATGTTCAGTTCTAAACTTCTAGAATTTGTTTCTTTACATCTTCCATCTCTTTGCTGTGTTTTTCTAATTTTTTCATTTGTGTTTTAAGAATGTTTGTAGTTGCTGACTGGACCAATTTTAGGTTAGCTGCTTTATTTATTTATTTTTAATTTATTTTATTTATTTATTTTTGGCTGCGTTGGGTATTTGTTGCCATGCGCGGGCTTTCTCTAGTTGCAGTGAGCGGGGACTACTCTTCGTTGCGGTGTGCGGGCCTCTCATTGCGGTGGCTTCTCTTGTTGCAGAGCACGGGCTCGAGGCACGTGGGCTCACTAGTTGTGGCTCGCGGGCTCTGGAACGCAGGCTCAGTAGTTGTGGCGTACGGGGTTTGTTGCTCCACGGCATGTGGGATCTTCCCAGACCAGGGCTCAAACCCGCGTCCCCTGCATTGGCAGGTGGATTGTTAACCACTGCACCACCAGGGAAGCCCAGGATAGCTGCTTTAAAATACTTACTTGACAATTTCAACACCCATGTGATCTCAGTGTTGGCATCTGCTGATTGTAGTTTCTCAGTTGACTTGAGATTTTCCTGACTTTCCAAGTGACAAGTACTTTTGGATTGTATCCTGACATTTTGCCTATTATGTTACATGACTCTGATTCCTATTTAAGTCTTCTATTTAAGCAGGTAGTCAACCTGTTATGTTCGGAAGTCCTGGTTCATTTGTGTGGGCTGTGGTTCAAATGTCAATTTAGTTTATAGAGCCTGTGCTTCACTTATGTGTTACTCAGAAGACAGGACTCTACCACAGTCTTCTTAGCACTGACTGGGGATTGAGGTTGTCAGAGTTCTGCTCACAGGTCATTTGTATATTTTTGTCTAGGGCTTTTTGTTGTGATTGGCAGGAGAGATAAAATGAAATGTATTCCTACCATCTTGTCTTGCTCATAATTTACTTTTCATGTGCTATTTCAACATATAAACTTATTAGTCTTTTCTCTGGAATGAAAGCACACCTTATTCTACCTAGAATCCCTTTTATTAATCTTCCCCAATTTCTTTCACCAGTTAAGAAGAAGACAGTTTTCCAATTCAAATAAAGATTTGTTAGCAGTTCTAAATCAGAAGGCTTTGGGAAGCTCTGTTGCTTTAACCATCATTCTGAACTTTTCTGTTAAATGTCTTAAATTAGAATCCAGAGATTTATTTATTTATTTTTGCGGTACGCGAGCCTCTCACTGCCGCGGCCTCTCCCGCTGCGGAGCACAGGCTCCGGGCGCGCAGGCCCATTGGCCACGGCTCACGGGCCCAGCCGCCCCGCGACACGCGGGATCCTCCCGGACCAGGGCACGAACCCGCGTCCCCCGCATCGGCAGGTGGACTCCCAGCCACTGTGCCGCCAGGGAAGCCCCAGAGATTTATTGATTCTATTCTCTCAAATCAAATAACCATTGAAATGACAAAGTGCATACTTGTGGCAAAGGACTGCCTGCTGGAATATTATTATTTAGCATGTCATCCCCAAGAGCCAAGTATCAATTTATTTAGGTCATACACTCTCAGCTGTGATTCACTTTACAGGTAAATTGAAAGGTAGTGATAACGTTTTGTCACTGGTTGATGGACAATCCCCTTGTTGTAAGTAAAAGAGGCAAGTGAACAAATGGTATGTCTGAACATTTTGTTGTAGAATATTAAACACTTCTCCCTCAAATCATGCCTGCAGTCTCTGTAGCCGTAGAATCAACTCTACATAAAGCTGCTATTTCACTTTTCTGGAAGGCAAGAGCCATAAATTCTTTGCTTTCCAGGAGATTATAGTTTTAAGTGTGTGATAAGTTTCATTTTAGTTGCTGGACTGAATGTCATTTAAATATTTTTGATACCAAATGGATGGATGATGATAACATCTTGGGAGATTATCTACAAAATAATACTAAGCAATACTGGAGCATTAAAGATGAATTCACTTACAATTCATTTCCAGTTGTAATAAAGAAAAATTAAGGAGATCCAAATGATATCTATATATAATCTTGAATTTTGATTGCCTCGAAAAAGGCAAATGACTAACTTCAGGTGTATCAGAATTTTACTATGATTTTACATTCCAACCAACCCAACAAATGTGTATTAACTTGTTTTCTGCTCATAGTTTTGCTTCTGAATGTCACTTTCACATGGCTTTATACTAAAGCTTGAATGGGTCCAGGAGCTGGAAAGCGTGTTAAAATGGTTGTGGTTTATAGTCTCTAGAATTCAAGATGGTATGTTTTATGATATACCAGCAAGCCTATTTAAATACATAAAATAAGAGGTGATTCAAACCTCTTACAAAAGCTTTATAATACACACATGAATAGAGAAATAAAAAACATATTCAAATCCTAAAAATAGCATAAGAAATCTGAACAGCATGTTCTAATTCCATCTATATGTTTTTCTCTGGTAGATATAATTTGTAGCAAGTGAATTTTGGAGGGTTGGGAGTCATTCACTTAGGTAGACCTATATAGGACACATGTATCATGCAGACAGTGTCCTATGTAAGAGTGCCTGGTCAAAGAGTCACATGGTGCTAAATTCTAGCCATGCTTTGTACCCTAAATTGGAAGACTTGTTGGATTGAGTTTACCTGAAGGAGAGATCTATTTCTAATTCCTACTGAGGCCTGTTAGAGACTAATTATGACTCTAAATTTAGGGTCTAGTCTTGAAAAGTTTCCATTTACTAGGTTATAATACACATCTATATCCCATTACAATATTCCTTCATCCATGTGTACATTTGCATGTATAAGGACACACTTTTATAGCTTTATTTTTTCTTTGAGATTTGACATTTTTGCAGAATTTTATGAGATTCTTTACAATAAGTGCTTAAGTTCTCCTATCAGATATTCAGGATGAGAAATCCCAGCCTCAGTCACTAGACCATCAAGTAGATGTTTGTTTTCTATCTTACGTTATAATTGCGACCTATATTTTAGTTACAATTAGATTAGACTTTAATTAAAATTAGAATAAAACTCAATTTCTTCTGTGTAAAAGGAATGGAAAGAACACTGCACTGGGAATTAGGAATTATGGCTCAGTACTGACTGGTGTTGTGTGAAATTGGTCCAATAGCTTAGTTAGCTGGACATCAAGTTATTGTTGTTGCTGTTTTTAAATCTGTATAATGGAGAAATGCTAACAATTTAATCTAAGCTATTTAGACCGACTAGGGGTCTTGAATTGATTATAAGAAGTGGAAACTGACACTAATTTTGGAGCTTTCTGCAACCTTTTCCTGTTTGGGTGCTCATAACTTTTACTGTCTGTTGAGGAAGAAGCCACATGAATAAATGAACTAGGGAAGTTTTTAAAGAGAGGAGGTATAATTGCTTGATACTTTAGGGGATGCCATACAGATGCTCTGAACTTTAGAGCCGAAGGGTTATTGATTGAGTTGCGGTATTTTGGGATGTGAAAATTCATAGTTTCCTGTTGATGTGTAATTGGAGACATGGCTATTTTAAGAGACACAAATATTTTGTCCTCAAGGAAGCAGGGTGGTCAGAAGAAATGATTCCACATTGTTTTGCTTCAGTGAGACGATGTGATTAGAATGATATTCAAGTCCTAGTTTTGTAAGTTTCTGTGTGATATCAGATTACATATTTCACTTTCTCAAACTTTGGTTTCCTCCTCTACCTAGGGAAAGAAAAAAAAGAATGATAGTGCTGCACAAGGGTGTTATAATAGCATGTAAATTATACGTGTTTCTGACCACAGTACCTGCTCAACATTAGTCCGTTCCTGCTATTCTTATATGCTGCCCAGAATCCCGCTGATTTCCACTTTCTGGCTTCTAGCAAATACCGCTAAGAATTTCAAACAAGCCAGATTAATTATTTTTGTTTTCTGTGTATACTAAGAGTCAGGAAACACAAATATTTCTAGAATAATCTTGGATATTTTTGCTTAAAATGGAAGTTAAGCTTGATGATTGACCCTATCCTTGTTGGCTGACTGTAAAGAAAATGCACCCAAGCATAAGTTAGTCATGGGCAAAACTCACTATCTAGCCCTGAGAGCTTCTTGATGTCAGGAAGATTGGTCAAAAGGAGATATCCCAACAGGCATGGCCATCAGTTTAAAGATATGGTTACCAGCTTAGTAAGTTCGTTTTCAATTTATGCATTTTTTTCAAATGTGACATGAAGATATTAAGTGAATACCACTAGAAGGCATAACAAAGTACTGTATATCCGATTTTTCAAAAGTAACTAAAAAGCTATGGCTATTGTTAAATTGGTTTCTTTTATTAAAGACTGAATTATATGACATGTTAATAGCAAATGATTATACCATCTATCTTTTAAAAAGCCAAATAAGTTTAAAAACACAAAATCTTTTTTTTTTTTTTTTTTTTTTTTTTTTGTAGTACGCGGGCCTCTCACTGTTGTGGCCTCTCCCGTTGCGGAGCACAGGCTCCGGATGCGCAGGCTCAGCGGCCATGGCTCACGGGCCCAGCCGCTCCGCAGCATGTGGGATCCTCCCGGACCGGGGCACGAACCCACGTCCCCTGCATTGGCAGGCGGACTCTCAACCACTGCGCCACCAGGGAAGCCCTAAAAACACAAAATCTTAAAAAACAAAAAAAAATTGCCATTCGATTTCATGGGAAAAGGAATTCCCAGTTTCACATGAATATTTTCTCTCATATGTATACTTTCACCCATCTCTAGTCACTGTTATAAATCACTAGCTCCACTGGATTTAAATATGGAGAATATCAGTGTTTTCAATGTATTATGATACATATTTCCATTTGTCATGTTTCTGCTTTGCAACAGAGTGGGGCAAACTGTTTACATTTATAGATTGCAATCTTTGACATTCTAATTGAAAAATGATATGTTGTTTCTATAAAACAGCATAATTTAGATGTGTAGAATTCAGTATACTGACACTACTCTTAAAATGGCATGTGTTTTAATGAATTTAAATTCAATAGAATTATGCAACATGATAGCTACATAATGTTTTTTTGCCATCTGCTATTCTATTCAATTATACTCTGTAAATGTGTAATGGAATAAGGAAATTCACAAAACATTTATAAAATCATTTTTGTGTCAAATTAACTTAAATTTAGAAGCTATAATTTTCATGTATTTTATGATCTGAGATTAAATAAAATAATCTGTGACATGATAAAGCCAAAATATTTTAAGATGCCATGGGTGTTAATGTTTATGTGCACTTAGAATGTTTAAATTAACATGAGTGACACTGTATTGTCATGTCCCTAAACAAAGGTACAAATATATTGACTCTTTCACTGTCTAACACTGTAAAATATTCCCCAATGCTTAATTTCTTTTAATATTATAAAAATTGATGGGCTTCCCTGGTGGCGCAGTGGTTGAGAGTCCGCCTGCCAATGCAGGGGACACGAGTTCGTGCCCCGGTCCAGGAAGATCCCACATGCCGCGGAGCGGCTGGGCCCGTGAGCCATGGCCACTGAGCCTGTGCGTCCGGAGCCTGTGCTCCACAACGGGAGAGGCCACAACAGTGAGAGGCCCGCGTACTGCAAAAAAAAAAAAAGAAAATTGATAAAGACTCATTTTAGGGGAAAAGAAGTGGCAATAACTATTTAAGTGACTAAATGACCTTAGGAAAGTAAACATAATCCAAAGAAATTGGGTAATTTGATATTTTTCAATATATATCCTATTTTTATAAAGGCCATTACGTAACAACAGAGGCTTTTGAAGCATAAGAGAGCGTCTTTCACATCATTCACATGTCATTTCACATGTTCTTCATGTGATACTGGGACCTGTATCTTTCTAGTCAAATGGCAGGATATTAAACTTAGCTGGGATCTTTAAGGGACAAATGATGTAATTATTCCCTTTTAAAAATAGGGTAACTGAATTAACCATAAAAGAAAGAAAACAGAAAAAAATACTCACTTTAAAATATCGTTCTCTTGACACGCAGTTCAGGAATGCAAATGGACAACACAAAGACTGAATGTATTAGGTTCACAGCCAAATATATGTCCATATTAATTGAAGACTCATTTTAAAAAATTTTATACCATATGCCAATTGGAAAACAGAATTTGGAGTTTCACCTAGCATCTTAGGAATCTGTCAGTACCTATCAAGGAAATGCATGATATCTGAATAGTGGCTTTTATTGATATTGTGTTTGAGAATACTTCATAAATGTAGGTAGGCTACATTCACTAAAGAACTCTGGAATAGTGATACTTGGCTTTCAGTCCTATTTGCAAATGACTGTGAAGCAAAAACTCAAAAGAGTTTGAACTCAAAAGAGAAATAGATTAATATACAATAATAATTGAAGATTTCAACACCCATCTCTCAGCAATTGACAGAATAAATAGCCATCAAATCAGTTAAGAATATAGAAAACCTAAAAACATGATCCATCAAAAATTCGTATGTTGAAGTTCTAACCCCTTGTACCTCAGAATATTACCAAATTTGAAGATAGGGTCTTTAGAGCTCTGCATTCAGGGTCTTTCTTAAGTTCAAATGAAGTAATCAGGGTAGGACCTAGTCCAATTTGACTGTTGTCCTTATAAGGAGAGGAGATTTGGATATAGACATGTACAGAGGAAAGACGATTGGAAGACACAGAGAGGAGATGGCCATCTTTAAGCCAGGAAGAGAGGCTTGGACCAGATCCTTCCTTTGGAGCCCTCAGAAGGAACCAACCCTGCTGACACCTTGATCTCGAACTTCTAGCCTCCAGAACTGTGAGAAAATAAATTTTTATTGTTTTATTATTATTTTTTTGGCTGCACTGCATGGCTTGTGGGATCTTAGTTCCCCAACCAGGGATTGAACCTGGACCATGGCAATGAAAGCACTGAGTCCTAACCACTGGCCCACCAGGGAATCCCCTAAATTTTTTTTTTTTGCAGTACGCGGGCCTCTCACTGTTGTGGCCTCTCCCGTTGTGGAGCACAGGCTCCGGACGTGCAGGCTCAGCAACCATGGCTCACGGGCCCAGCCGCTCCGCGGCATGTGGGATCTTCCCAGACCGGGGCATGAACCCGTGTACCCTGCATCGGCAGGCAGACTCTCAACCATTGCACCGCCAGGGAAGCCCCATCCCCTAATTTTTTATTGTTTAAGCCATCCAGTCCGCGGTACTTTGTTATAGAAGCCCTAGAATACTTATACTGTGCCAAAACTATTAGGTGCTCCTACTGTGTCTGTCTGTTCTCAATCATGCAGTTAACAGGCTGTCACATAATTACTTATGCAAATTGTCCTTATCTTCTGTTAGGCTATAAGTCCCATTAAGACAGGGAACACATTTTTTTTTGTTCATAGTTGTATCCTCAGGCTCTAACTCAGCACCTGTTATAAATAGTTTTTTTTTTAGTGTACTCATGGAATAAGTGGCATAGTTACATAATATTTAGTAATCTACAAGGCAAATTTGAATAGTGCCAAATAATCAGGAAATAAAAAGCTGTAGAGAATGTATTGATATAAGCAAATACTCCCTTAAGAATAATTTGAATACCTTATATGCACGAGGAAATTTATAAACGTTAGGTCATTTAATTCCATTTTGTTCATTAGAAAAATGAGACCAATAGAAGCTTAATAAATTATTCAAGAACATACAGTATATCACAGAATTGAGTTTGAATTCATCTAAAGGAGGAGTCAGCAAACTTTTTCTACAAATGTCCAGGCTGTAATTACTTTAGTCTTTCCAGTTCATACAGTCTCTGTTGCAGCTACGCAACTCTAGCCTCAGAGTGTAAAAGCAGCAACAGACAATGAGTAAAGAGATGGGTGTGGATGTGTTCCAATAAAACTTTATTTACAAAAACAGCTTGTAGACTGGATGTGGTGGTGGTTTGTCCAACCCTGATTGAAAGTGTTGTCTCTTCAAACTATTAGAACAGACATCTTGACAAAACAATTTAAAATTAACATGCAATCTTCATTCCCCTTTTTAAAGCCTGTATAAGAATTCCAATTAAGAACTATCTGTGTATTTTCAGCACATGATGATGTATCCCTCACTGTGATGGTTTAATTAGTATACAGTCCATGCCTAGTTAGTTAAATGTAAACGAAGTGCTTACTTCATGATAATTTAAAATGCTTTGTTGTATCATGAGCAGTTATTAAAAGCCTCATTGACATGATTGCTTATTTGTTCTAAAATTTATTGTCAAGATGCAGTTTGGCAGGTTTTATCATTTCTAAATACCAAACAGTTCTATGGCATGGAATAAAAATGTCAACTAGAATATTTTCTTTGGAGCTTATAAAAATGAGTACAGTGGTATTAATATAATAGCTTATGTATCTATTCAACAATATATAGTTGATTCTTGAACAAGAGGGTTTGAACTTCATGGGCCCACTTATATACAGATTTTTTTCAATAGTAAGTACTATGGAACTACACAATCCGAGGTTGGTTGAATCCAAGGGTAACGAGAAACTGCAGATACAGAGGAATGGATTACAAGGAGGACCAATTATTATTTACAAGCAGATTTTCTACTGCAAGGAGGGTCGGCAGCCGTAACCCCTATGCTGTTCAAGGGTCAAGTGCATGTGATATACTAGAAACCCAGACAACTGCTACATGATCCCAGCCCTCTGGTTACTTAATATTTTTAGTAGGTTAGTAGGGTTAAGGGTACACTCTTAATATTTCTATTATATCATTTTTACCTTGCATGGTATTTTTTTTTTTTTTTTGTCTAAAGCTCATGATGGAAAGAGTGATGGTCTTTGTATGGGCAAGAGGATTCTGGAATCTTCAGTCTTTTTCATTGAATAATTTTGGCAAACACACATAGATGGGCTTTATTAGACACGATTTCTATTATAAAATCACTGCATCTAAATACATGCTTTCAACCTGTCTTGTACTTAAGAGTAACGTGGGATTTATTTTTATTTTTAGAGGAGGATTCCTTGTGGCCATGCATGGATATTGTGATTTAGTAGGTTTGAGGTGAGGCCAGGGATCTGCAATGATCCAAGTCTGCATTTTGAATTCAAACAAGTTACTTGAAGATCACAATTTAGGAAAAATCATCTAACTTCTTAGATTAGTTTTCAGATAACTGGCTTTACACATGATGTAAAACACAACAGAAGTGAGATATAACAACATCATACAATAGTTTCCCAGAGCCCTGGAGGAATTTCTATGGTTTACAGCACAGAAGATATATTGGGAGGCTCTAGGTGTAGTTCGTCCATGTTGACCTCTTAAAGTCTGGGGCATCTCCCATTTCTAACCTTTCTGTTTCCTAGCTTTTTACTCTCTTTTAAGCATGTTAGCAATAAGTGGGTGGTTTCTTACCATGACAAACAATATAAACCAAAAGCCCACATCATGCTTAATAAGAAGGCTAGATATACTCCCATTAAAATCAGGAAGAAGACAAGGGCTTCATTCTCACCCTAACACCACTGTTCTGTTTTGTTTTGTTTTGTTTGTTTGTTTTAACATTGCTCTGTGTATACTAGCCAGTGGAATAGCTGAAGATCATATAATTGTTGGCTTGCAACCTCCTTAGGGGGTTCCTGTTTGTAATCTGAAGCCAGCCAATATGCCCGCCCCCAACCTACTTGGAGGGCAGGGAGAGACTGAAGAAAGAGGCAGACCACTCCAGACTGGTAGGCAGCAGGTTTAATGAGCGCAGGAACTTACATACAGGGTTTGTCTTGGGTGGCCACAAGATGAGTAGATCTCCACACCCATCTGCTAGAATCTTAAAAGTTTATATAATCCTTAATTGGGCTCAGTCACATAAATCGTCCAGATGGTCTCAACATATTAGTATCTCAAGGATGTGTCCTTGGGCAGCTTCTAGTGCGGGGAAAGCAAGGGGGTGCATATTCCAAGCACATAGAAGGGGGTGAGGCACCTCTGATTGCCAGGATCCTGCCCACAGGTCAACTAGCAGGCTTCTCTATGATCTCTCCTAACAATAATATGTTTATAATTCTGGAAACCCAGTAGAGGTCCTTATTTGTGTGGAGAGTGAATTTAGTCAGCAGGACAAACATGGGGCAGGGAATTGTAACCCTGAGGGCTAAGGTTGAGGATGTAACTCTAGGCCAGTCAAGATAAGGTAGGGTTCAGCAGTCTACAGCCTGTGGAAAAGTTTAGTAATAGAAGGCAAAGACACACTTCTTAAATCCCAAGGAAACTGATCCCAAGTTATTCCAACCTGAGGAATAAATGCCAGTAGGACAGTAGAAACTAAGTGGACTGGAAATATTTCTCAGCAGCCATGGTGGGTACTGGGTTTTCTTTTGGGGCGATGAAAATGTTTTGGAAATAGAGATGCCACTGAATTGTTCACTTTAAAATGGTTAACTTTATGTTATGTAAATTTCATCTAAAAATTCAACTTCTCAGACAAATAATATAACTTGAATTATAATTTTAATTATGGCATTTAGGAGAAAATGTAAATAACCCCAATATTACAGAGTTATGTGGAAAAAATATTCTTTCACAAACTGGAACTAGATCTACTATTCTCTCATTCATGGGGCTAAACCTCTCTCAGTACTGTAGAGACATGTAGGTGCCAGGATATTTTTAGCATCAAAATGCAAATATTGAAAAAGGGCAATTACCTATGTACTCTGACGTCAGAAATACCAGTTTTTCTGGGGTTTTTTAATCAAACCATTTCTCTCACAGATAAAAGTTGCTGGTTGCCCCACCCATCAAAAGCTTTCAGGAATCAAAGGAAAAGAATGGGGCTTCCCTGGTGGCGCAGTGGTTGAGAGTCCGCCTGCCGATGCAGGGGACACGGGTTCGTGCCCCGGTCCGGGAGGATCCCACGTGCCGCGGAGCGGCTGGGCCCGTGAGCCATGGCCGCTGAGCCTGCGCGTCCAGAGCCTATGCTCCGCAACGGGAGAGGCCACGGCATTGGGAGGCCCGTGTACCGCAAAATAAATAAATAAATAAAAATAAAAAAATAAAAGAATGTATAATGCAGATATCCACGACCAAATGTCGTACATTCACATCAAAGTGAAATATCAGACACAAATACTTATTTTCCTAAAAATAAGACAAACAAATACTAGAGGGAAAAAAATCATGTCTGTAATCATGTTGGGAGAAAGGCACAAACTTGCATAACAAAATAATCAAAAGGAAGTCGGGATTTTTGTGGATATACTTAGTACTTGATGGCCTAAAGTTAACTCTGCAAAACACTTGTAAGGAAGGGCTATGCAAAGGGAGGCATTGACAAACTAAACAAGGTAACGTGTTAGCAGGAGTGAAATAAGAGCCACATTCCTGGATGCTCACACGTGCATTCAGATGTTCATCCAAATGAAAACTTAGTAAAGGAAGGCATGTCCAGGAGTCTTCTAGAACATTCCTGTGGGTGATTTATATAATTAATTATGTAATGTGAGATTGGATCCACTTGTGCATACGTAGTATGGATTTCCTATTTGCCCTGATGTTAGTAAAAAATATTTATGAATCTCTGATTACATGAAGAATTCTTTGTTAAGAACCAACAAGAAAAAAAATCAAATTGTTTACTCTCAAAAAACATTTTCCATGTTTCCACTCAAATATTTAGAAATAAGTGTTAGAAAATAATGGACTGGACAGTTCAGTAAATTTTAGGAAATCAAATCATTTTAAACATTAAATAAATGTACAATATTTTTCTTGAATAGATCTCTACTTTTTAAATGTTGAATAAAGATAAAAACTGAATATGTTTTAAATTTATAGCAGTTTTAAAATATGCTGTAAATGAAATTTTTATTTAAAATCCAAAATGGCTTTTATGGAGATATTTTATTAAAGAGATTAATTTGGTTGTTTTACTTGTGCATTGAATGTTTTGTAATTAGTAGTTACTATAATTATGCAATTACTCTCTGTAATTGCATCATTTAATTATATAAGTATGCTTACAGGAATTAGTTGTATAATTAGAACATGTAATTACACAGTAAAATGGAAAACTGTATTTTAAAACACACTAATTTGGATATATTGGCCTATGTCAGATTACAGTGTTCAACATATTGGTTGTTTTATCCTGTACAAAATTTCTCAAAATTTAAAAAAATTTTATTTTGAAAGAACCATAAGTTTTCAGAAAATCCAAATTCCCTTCATCTATATACCCCATTCAAACTTTGCCAATTGTCCAATTATGTCTATTTTTGCAGAATGCTCCAGTCCAGGATCACGCATTGCACTTAGTTGTCATGTCTCTTTTGACTCTTTCAATATGTGTGTGTGTGTATGTATGTATGTGTCTGGTTATCTGTCATCTTTCTGCTTTACTATTTATCCATTTAACCTTCTATTCAAAAACATAACTTCACACTGACACCACCAATTCCAATAAAAAACTCAAGGTTCATTCTAGCTTTTCTCATTTTCATATTGATAAATACCTTCTCTACTTGAGAATTTGGCTCTCACTATCCTCAATATATTTACTCATTTACTCACCTCTGGAACAGTCCCTCAGTCATGTCTGGGTCTCTGTGATCTTATTATTTTGAAGATCGAATGACCCTATACTTGTGAATTTATTTGTTTGGAGATATGACCAAAATATATGACTCTCAATTGTAAGTGGTATCATCAATTAAATGGTAAAATATTGGACAACTGGGAAGAAATTGTATATACCCAAATTTGCATAATATACCTCTGCTATGAAAAGATACTACATGTATGTAATTCATCTTATAAGTGTGTCCCATAGATTAAAATAAAACTTTTTGACACTTTGGAATTGTTATTTGATATCTAGTAAACTATCTTCGTTATAAAACTATATCTTATTCCAATGGTCTCTGTGTCATAAAGTTTGTAAGTCTCTGATTTTCCCCTTTATTTTAACTAGGAAATATAATCACAAATATAATGAGTCTGTGTTCTTTTCCACCGGTTTATTCTGCCTTTTACTGCTAAATAACTTTGAGACTTGCATTTATTTAAAGACATTTAAATTGTTTTTAAGTCCTGTGTATATAATTATTTACAAAATACAAAACAGATTACATATGCTAACTTCACAAAGCCCTTGTAATATAGGTCAAACAATTATTGTGTCCCTTTTGCATAATAAGCATTTCCATTTACATGTTATTTGGTGCATGTATGCATCTGTATAAAAATATATAGATTATGTTCTCTTAGACAAGCTTCTTTTTTTCACCAATAAAAGAAAGGCAGTATGCCATAAAGGAAAGAGCACAGGGCATAGATTCAGATTGAACTAGAGTCAATTTCTAGCTCTGACTCATATAGCTGTATGATCTATAGAAAGTTATTTAAAGTTTTTAGATAAAAAGGGGATAATAACACAATTTGCTTAATTGTTATGAGGACTTAAGATATTTTATGTGTAGTGACAAAAGAATAACATAAATGCTCAATAGCTACTTCTCTTATAATTAAAACATCTTATAACTAGTTGTAATCAGGGTTATAAAAACATGATTTTAGGTAAATAAAAGGTGAAAATGCTTAAACAAGTGGAATTGAGAAGGTGAAATTAGTGCCCACTTTATCAGGATTCAGAAGATATTATTGACACTGAATTAATTCCGTAGAACAGCATCATCAGTAGTTAGAAATAGCAAAAATATTTGTTTATCACCTTCAAATGGATGATTTAAATTAAAAAATTTGTTGTAATCTTAGGAAATAACTTATTAACATTCCATCATGTATTAGATTGTGAATGGGGAAAAATGTTATTCACTTCAGGAAGAATGAAATAAGAAGATGTAAGAAATCAAACACTGAATTGGAAGTTATTTCTCGTAGTGTCTTGTCAATGCTGTCATTGAAATTTGTTCCAAATAGCTTCTTTTAATGATTAGTGATAAACAGATTTTGGAGTTGTTATAGATAATGACAGAAACCAAGACAGTAAAATTACTAGTTACATGTTACGTAATGACACATAAATTCCACATATATAAATAAACTAATTCCTAACTTATTATTATTCCAGAGGTAATTTATCTGGTAGGGTAAAATCTGCAGAACACAAAAAGAGAAAACAAATTAAGTAAGATACATATCTGAACAACAGAGATAGATGTAACAAAGTCCGTCAAAAAAAAAAGTCCTTTGCATTGTCATCAGGGGTATATTAATAAGCCTAGTTAATTTTCCTCCAAATTATAGTACTTAAATTTTCCTGCCTACGGGAGATTTACCCCAAAGGTAACTAAGGGAGAATTCATAGAAGCAGACGTATCGACTGCAGCACATATAGTAGATGACTATTCACCACTGATGGAATGAAAAGAAAGTAACGAAAGTAGAATTGAGATCGTTAAAATGCATATTAAGAAAGAAATCTGTGATGTATGATAATTTTATAAATTTAATAAGATGAACACAGTTCTTGTTTTCAGATGTTCATTCTTGTTTTATTTGTTCATGTAATGCGGAAAAGCAGAGATGAGCAAACGTGCCATTTCCTAATACATCAAAACTACTTCTTGGCCAGCTTAGGTATTACTTATTTGCTGTTATTCTTTCCAGTGAATTTCTAAGTAGCTGTATAGAAATAATTTTTAATTGAGTGATTTCACCCACTTTGACTTTGCTTCAGAAATACTTTGTCGTTATTGATCGGTAGGGGAAAATGACTATACGATCTCTTGGGGCATCAGTGACTATAGCACAGAACTGACCACTAAAATAATGACACTCTCATTAAACAAAGATTAGTTTTTATGAGTTTAATGGGGTAACCTCAATATATCTGGATTGGTTTCTTATGTGGAACACCTCCTTTTCTATGGCTCAAGTTAAATGAAGTCCTCTTACTATGCAGAACTCTTGGGCGTATTATTACAGAAAATAGGCAGGTTAGTACACATAAACCTTGTTTTCTCAAAGTGCTTAGTTTTCTGACATTTTCTTCAACATTTAAAATTTGAAAGTTTTTTAAAACTATAGGATGAAACAGAGGAAAATCAAATGTAAATGTTTATAAGGAAGATGTTAGGAATCCCCCTGAAGTAGATTATGGTGGATTTGTACTGTGTCACATTAGTTACATTAAAACTCTTTTTCATAGTATTCCCTTTTTTTTTTTTTTTTTAAATCTGGCTCCTTAATTTATTTATTTATTTATTTTGGCTGTGTTGGGTCTTAGTTTCTGTGCGAAGGCTTTCTCTAGTGGCAAGCGGAGGCCACTCTTCATTGCGATGCGCGGGCCTCTCGCTATCGCGGCCTCTCTTGTTGCGGAGCACAGGCTCCAGACGCGCAGGCTCAGTAGTTGTGGCTCACGGACCTAGTTGCTCCGTGGCATGTGGGATCTTCCCAGACCAGGGCTCGAACCCGTGTCCCCTGCATTAGCAGGTAGATTCTCAACCACTGCGCCACCAGGGAAGCCCTCCCTTTCTTTTATGACTCTGGGTTCAGGTTGGCCACAAGGGGAATTTGTGCAATAGCTGGAAGGCAGAAGAAAAGAGAGCTCTGATGTGTATATACTCCAAAGGCTGGCGTGGGGCAGGTGCTTCTGCTGTTCTTCATATCATTGCTGATGCGATGGTTCAGCTCGTGGGTGTGGGGCAACAGCTGGACCCCAAGTTCTTCCAGCTGCCACCTGATTTCTCCTGTTAGATTCAAGGAGTCCTGGGTCAGGGGCATGTGCTTCTCTGTGGTGCATGGTGCTAGTTTATCCATCACCCACGATATTAGGATTGAAAGCAGCAAGAGATAGATGTAGGTTCCTAGTAGACTTCATGATTCCAGTCTTTCTCTGTGGGTTTCAGTTTTTCCCTGTGTTACCCCAGTTTGTAACCATCTTTCCTTCCTGGCTGCCAGCTCTGCTGACTTCAGGACAAACACTAGATACAGAAACAACTAGTTCCCACCATCGTGTAAAGTCTCATCTTTATAATGAATGGCTTACTCTATATATTAATAGGGACTGTGCTTCTCTGACCAACACTGATACAGAACTAGAGATGTACCAGCAGAATGTAAGCATGATGGTGGTAGAGAACTTGTTAGTAGTATTTCTGTTTGTTTCCTCAGTACCTAGAACACTGTCTGGCATATAGTAGATGCTCAATAAATATTGTGGAGTGACTGATGAACTCAGTGGCTAGGACTGGGAAAAGAAAAGAGAAGAAATATGGGAATATGAGGAAGGACAGAAGTGGATGTGTTAAGGACCGAATTGGTACGTTGCTCTTGCTATAGGACAAAGTAATACTAATGCTCTCAGTGTCTAAGTTTGCACTATCCATTATTAGCTACTAGTCATATATAGCTATAGAGAACATGAGCTCATATTCAATTCACAATGTGAATTAGAATGTTAAGTAAGCATAAAATACACACGAGATTTCAAAACTTAGTTTAAACAAACACTAGGATGTAAATATCAAATTAATAATTTAAATGTTGAGTCCAAGTTGAAATGATAATACTTTGGATATATTGAGTTAAATAAAATATATTGCTGGGCTTCCCTGGTGGCACAGTGGTTGAGAGTCCGCCTGCCGATGCAGGGGACGCGGGTTCGTGCCCTGGTCCGGGAAGATCCCACATGCCGCGGAGCGGCTGGGCCCATGAGCCATGGCCGCTGAGCCTGCGCGTCCGGAGCCTGTGCTCCGCAACGGGAGAGGCCACAACAGTGAGAGGTCCGCGTAACGCAAAAAAAAAAAATTATATATATATAAAATTAATTTCTCCATGTTCTTTTTTACTTTTTTATGTGGCTACTAGGAAATTTAAATTACATTTTTTTTTTTTCCTGTGGTACGTGGGCCTGTCACTGCTGTGGCCCCTCCCGCCATGGAGCACAGGCTCCGGACGCCCAGGCTCAGCGGCCACGGCACACGGACCCAGCCGCTCCGCGGCATGCGGGATCCTCCCGGACCGGGGCACGAACCCGCGTCCCCTGCATCGGCAGGCGGACCCTCAACCACTGCGCCACCAGGGAAGCCCCTAAATTAAATATTTGGCTGACACTGTATGCTATCGGACAGTACCTGTCAGTGTTTCTTTTGTAGAGATTTTTAAAATCATTGCAAATCATAGCAGCCTCATTTTATTGACAAGTAAAACGATGTCTTACAAACATGTTCTAATTTAATCTTCGCAAGTTTTTTGATTTAGATACTGTTTACTGATGAGGAATTTGATCTATAATGGATGAGGCACATTGGAAGGTACATATATTGTAACAGAAAAACTCTTTAAAGTCGGGAGCCATGTCTTCTAACACCTTTTGTTGCTGATTTTGCCAGTGAAAGTAGTATCCCTTCTGTATAAAACAACAAAGTAGACTTCCATGAGAATTAAGAAACTTTACATGTTTGTAGCCTGTAAGTAAAAATACCACTTTCAAGCTCTCTTTCTGGCTACAGTGATCTATTTCAGTGTATCTGTAGGAGCTGTTGTAAAATATCAAATTTTCACTGCTTCCTAAAATCACAAAAAATTTGTAGGAAAATTGGCCTTTGATTGCATCCCAAGGGACATGCATATACATTCATTTTATAACCTACATTCTGTAATTTCAAAATATACACACAATTATCCTGACAACTCTATGGATGACTTTAGAATTATGTTTTGAATATAAGTTGATCATATGGACAAGAGTCCAATGAAAATTTTTAAAATTCTACTTTGTGTGTTTGTCAAAAACTGTCTAAGGGTGATTAATAATTTCTCCTAGATACAACTGCAACTTCCTCTGTATATTTAGGGTTCTGATTTTTCTTAGATCTTGTTTGATTCTACAAGAAAGGTGAATATTTTCAATAAGTTTTTTGAGAAAAATTCATAGATGTTTGTACTACATTTGGAAGCTCATTCCCCAGATCTAAATATGTCATGCTCTCTGAAGTAGGTAGTGCCATAGAGATTTTTTTTTATCTAATCCTCCCATGAAATACACAAATACATGAACTTAAATAATGGATTCTTTTTGAAATAACATTTTAATGTAAATGTTGGTTGCTAAACTACAGGTTAAATGTACGTAAAATTAGACTCCTCTCAGATGTTTAGGTCATTTGACAAGGTTATTCGAAAAAGTAGAATTTCCTAAATAAATGCAGGTTTGGAAAATATTTTACCCAAATAATACATAAATTATTTTATGTACTTACTACAATGTTGGGATGAAAATGAGTACCTTAATTGTATGGCCTTTGCAAGTAAGGTTGTGCTTAGTCTGTTACTTTAGAGAATATTTATTAGCAGTTAGTTTATGTTCCAATATCTGATAGTATAAAAAAAAAGATTTGGAAAAAAAAGTACTACAAATTAAACAAATGAATTCCTTTTTCTAACTTGTCTGAAATTAGTCTGAATTTGAACATACGTTTTAAAATCTCATAATCTGATAATTCTGATAATCTCACTCTCCTGACTCCTTCAATTCTTCTCCTTTAGATAAATCACCAGATAAAATCCTGTACATAAGTCCTTGTACAGGGTTGTATTGGTTCTCCAATAGGAGAACAAATAGCAGAACTACAAATTTCAGAAGTTTTCCCACGTTATAAAAAAAAAAGATTGAAATAAGATACATTCCAGAGGATATCTTGGGAGATTGGGATTGACATATATACACTAATATGTATAAAATAGATAACTAATAAGAACCTGCTGTATAAATAAATAAATAAATAGAAAAAAAGAAGATATCATAAGATTGGGGGTAGTTATATTAATGTTGAAAAAATCTGAGCATTTTCAGACCAAAAAAAAAAAAAAAGATTTACAATTTCTTATTTAAAAAATCTTGTGGATTAACTATTCCTAAGTGTATCACTTATGTAAATTAATGTGTCTAAAATATTATGTTGCATTTCCATCAGAATTTAGTTTTTAATCCTTAGTTGTGTGAAGAAAAAAATGTATTTATCAGAAGTAAACATTAATGCATTCTATTCAAATATTGATAAATTCTGAAGGTTATGACCAAATTAATGAGGTTTTAGTGGTATTTTATGTTTACTCATGTTCAAGTAATCTTTTCCACATCTGTTAATATTAGAATTACTGATCTCAGACTGCTACCTACCAGAAGACTCAGACCTATTTGATTCCTTTTTATGTCACCAAAAACATCACCCTCTGCATACAGGAACATAACTAATGCAAATCAAAATCAATAACAATAAGTATCATTTAAATGAGAATTGTGAAATAGCAAAAACTCTTACAAATGCTAGATTATGGTTTCTTTTATTCAAGGAGTAGTTAGGATATCCATATTTTGGTAAGGAAAATGTCTTGGTACTTCTTTTAAACAGAACTGGAATCTGTGTGATAACCATGAGTACCAGATTTTGTACCACGGACTTTGTGCCATAGAGACAGTCCCCTAAACCCAATATATAAGACTTTTACCCAACCAATCTTGCACTGATGATATGTCCATTTTAGTTGTTTAAAAATAAGAGAATTTTTAAATTTTGTAGTATTTAGATGATAGAATTTATTTTCCAAAATACCAGTTCATCAGATTATTCATCCAAAGGGAATTTGTACTTCATTGCTAATACTTTTAAATACCTGCTAGTTCTGAGTTTATACTGATGCCATTTGAGAGAGTGAAGGCTGTTTTTATGAGAATGTACTCAGTGTAGAGTATTTACTCTACTGAGTATTTACTGAGTATTTACATCAGCTCAGAACGCAGATCAAATTAACTTGCAAATTGGCTTCAGCCTCTAGTCCAGAAAAGCATTCTAAGGATAATCCTTCCTCTCTATTTCCAGTTCTGGATCCATTAGGACAATTTTCCCTTCCAAAATCAAGATCTGTCTAAATATATTCTTGTCCTTTATTGACTTTCCTCCTGGTTCCCTAACCTTTTCAGCTGTTTATAACTGTTGTATTTTAGATTAGGTTTTTCATCCAAGGTAGGAAGCAGTATCTATTAAGCATTTCATTAATTGAAGAAACTCTTGCTCTTAGAAGGCAAAGAATAACTTGACAATTCTTATGTAGTGAAACTATATGCTGAAAATCATTCATGAATTGTGTGATAGTATATCCAAATGAGACATTATACATTTACTCTCATAGAGTACGTTAGTAAATTTGGAAGAAAACCAAACTGGAAATGTTTTGTCAAATATCCTAACAATATCTCCTTATCTTTGATACAGGCTTTTATCTGATTATCTGGTTAGTTCTCATTTCAAATTTCAAATTTCTTTTCACAGAGTAAAGTGTACAAAATACAGTGCAAATAACACGAAAATACTCACAGTTGAGAAAATGTGCTTCATGACTAATAAATTAGATACCTAGTTCCAAAATAACTACTAATATCATTGGCTATGACAAATGAGGGGATATAAGTGATAATGACACCAATATAAAAGATTTTATTATCTTTTCTATGATTTGTATATATTTAAAATGCATTATCTTCTAATTGCCATAAATAATAGTTCTAATGCAAATTGGAAAAGTGGTAAAAATAATAGATTTCTTTGCTTGACTCTTCAAATAAAAACCTGTGTCCAAATGAATTCTAAGTATCATTTGTTAATATTTTTTCTGCAAATTTCCCTTAAATGTTGATTACTAACATATTTTTCTGAAGTGATTTCAATCTTTCAACTAATAAAATTAGATTTTATTAAAATTAAAATTTTATTAAAATTATATTCTATTAAAATTGCATTTGATTAGTTGAAAGCTTGAAACCATTGAAGAAAAATAAAAAGAATGAGGGAATGAAATGGTAAATTGTTCGAAAAATCAGGAAGCTGTTGTGTCAACTTGCCATATTTCTGTATTATTGTGTATCATAGATCACTGAATCAGCATGCAAAAAAAAAAAATGGAGAAATAAGCACGTATGTCTATGTGCTGCACAATTGGTATTACCCAATTGAATGAAAGCCTATACAGAACCGTGCATTAAAGGATTAACCTTGCCCAAAGTAAAGTTTGGCCCTTTGCCCCAAGCTCCTGGGAGGTAACCTGTAAATTCTTGGGATGTCCTAAGTGAGAGAAGTGTTTTTGTTTTTACCTGGGGACTGTAGGCCACACCAGATTGTCTATGCTAACAGTGTGATTTATGGGAGGAACTTTGGGCCCCATAGTTTCACCTGAACTTCTGAAGGGGCTGGAACTAAGGTCAATCCCATGGGCAGTCAGCCGTATCTATGTGACCAACCTCCAGAAAAATCTCTGGAAAATAAAAATCAGATAAGCTTCCCTGGTTAGCAGACCCCAACATTTATGGTCATCTGATCTTTGACAAATATGACATTGCAGAGAAATAAGGAAATGCTACTATTTTCAGTATATGTTGTAGGATTCTTGACATCTCCCTCACATTGTATATATAAATCAATTTTAAGTGGGTTGCAGATTAAATGAGAAAGATAAAGCAATAAAGCCTTTAGAATAAACAGGAAAAAATTGTCATTCACTTGATAGGCAAATATTTCTTTTTTTTAATAAATGTATTTATTTTATTTATTCATTTTTGGCTGTGTTGGGTCTTTGTTGCTGCACACGGGCTTTCTCTAGTTACGGTGAGCGGATGCTGCTCTTCATTGTAGTGCGCGGGCTTCTCATTGCAGTGGCTTCTCTTGTTGCAGAGCACAGGCTCTAGGCATGCAGGCTTCAATAGTTGTGGCGTACAGGCTCAGTAGTTGTGGATCACAGGCTCTAGAGCACAGACTCAGTAGTTGTGGCGCACGGGCTTAGTTGCTCCACAGCAGGTGGGATCTTCCCAGACCAGGGCTCGAACCCATGTCCCCTACATTGGCAGGCGGATTCTTAACCACTGCACCACCAGGGAAGCCTGGAAAATATTTCTTAAATAGAAAACAAACACAAAGAGAAACATTAATAAATTTGACTACTTAAAAATAAAGCATCCGTTTATCAAAAGACAGCATTTAGGAGTGAAAGGCAAGCCGCAGATAAGACAGAGATATCTGTAATACATATATTTAACAAAGCACAGATATGCAGAATTTATAAAGAGCTATCAATAAAAGAAAAGCAGAAAATCCAATAAGAAAATGGCAAAACACTTGAAGCAGCACTTCTAAAGAAAGACCCTAATGGCCAGTGAAATAAAAGGTACTTGTTATGGAGTAAAATATGTCCCTCCCAAAATTTGTATGTTGAAACTATAATAGTCTAAGTGCCTTCCCTCATGTAGATTATATTCTGGGGGAGAAACTTAGATAATGAACCAGTAGGCAAATATATAAATAACATGATTTCACAGAGTGAAAAAACTATGAAGAAAAACAACTTTTAAGTAAGGTAATGGAATATGGCATGTAAAGAGTAGTAATTGCATGTGGTAGTGAAGGATGGTACTTTCTAGTAAATCCTTAGAGATGAAAAAGATCTAGTGAAAAGAAGCTATTCAAAGTAAAACAGCAAGCACAAGAGACAGAAGCAATAGTTTGCTGAGGCCTCAAAGAATCCTAAAGGACCTAATTCCAGAAAGTGGCAAATCCTTTACAGGAGATATAAAACCCACAGCTGAGCTTATCGCTGGCAAAAGAGCAGACAGAAGAGGAATCCATCACAGATTATGATAAGGTAAAAACGGATGAACTTTTAACATTAACATGTGGGCTAAGTCATTTTGGAATGGCAAGGATGCCCACCACAGAGCACGTCTGCACTCAAACACCGTTTTCCCACACAGCTTCACCAACCACTTGGGAGTAGTGTGTCAGCAGCTGGGACACAGAAGGAGAGCCCAGAAAGAGTCTCCCTAGGGCACCTGTGTCCCCCTCCCCATTGCAGAGCAATCACCTATAGGAAGTGGTGGGAGGGCAGGCGATCGGGTAGACATCTATCAAAGATGCTCTGGGTTTTTTGCTATGAAAAGAGTGAGGAAGGGATGTTTAGAAAACATCCACCCAAGCCCCCCATCAACTGCCAAAAGCTGAGACTTGAACATGTAGACCAAGGGGGTCACTTAAAGGAATCAGGTTTTTAATCACCAAAGGCTGGAGGCAGGGTGAGAGAACTGTGAGAAATTCCAGATACCGCCCAGCATTTCAGAAACCAAAGGCTGGAGGCACAGAAGTAGAACTGAGAGAAATGAGGAGACATTCGGAGCCACCACAGAGCGCAGGGAGGCTGCCTTCTGAAGGAAGAGACAGCAGGACTGCGGAGATCTCTTGTAGGCACAGAAGTCAAGGAGCAGGGTGGGGAGCAAAGGGGACACTCCAGTGACCCAGAAACCTAGCAGCCAGGCTGTGAAGTAGGAAGAGATCTCTCAGGTGGCTCAGCTGTGAAGCATAGGCCAGATTGCTGTGCCGCCAGTTCTTAGCCTCATGCCCTGCAGATAGGAACGTCTCCATCCAACTCTCAAAATATTTGAAATCAGTGGTGAACTGACTCAGATTAAATAAGCAACAAAGCCCAGACCCAGGTAAACTATAGATCAGATGGATGTGCAGCAGATAAGTATCATTTGATTTATTGTCTACATTTTTATATGAAAATGCTAGCATGTAATCACAAATTACAAAATATACATGAACAAAAATAGAAAATATGACATATAGACAAGATAAGGAATACTCTGTAGAAACACACCTGGAGATGGCTCCGTTGTTGAAATTATGACAGTGATTTTTTTGTGTGTGTGGTACTCGGGCCTCTCACTGTTGTGGCCTCTCCCGTTGCGGAGCACAGGCTCCGGACACGCAGGCCCAGTGGCCATGGCTCACGGGCCCAGCCGCTCCACGGCATGTGGGATCTTCCCAGACCGGGGCACAAACCCGTGTCCCCTGCATCGGCAGGCGGACTCTCAACCACGGCGCCACCAAGGAAGCCCTATGACAGTGATTTTAAACAACTATGAAAAAAAAATGCTGAAGGATCTATTGGAAGAAGTAGATAACATTCATGAAGAGATGGTAATTCCAGAAGTGTGACAACTCTAGAAAAGAACCATGTAGAATTGCTAAAACTTTAAAAAACAATATCACATATGAGAATTTATCTGGTAGATTAAATAGGAGACTGTTTAGAATCAGTGTACTTGAAGATGGGCCAATCCAAACTAAAAGGCAAAGTGATACAAAGTGTTTAAAAACACAGAAAAAAGCATCTGATATCTGTTGTCAGTACTTTCAGTCTAACATTCTTATCGCTGGATTCCCAGAAGATAAAGGGAGAAAATAAGGTGCACAGAAAACAATATATGTTTGAAAAAGAAAATAGTTGAGGACTTTCTGAAATAGAGAAAACATTGATCCACAGATGCAAAAATCTCAGCAAATTTTAATCAGAATTCAAAATAAAAACAAAGAAAAAGCAAAAACCTGGACATAGTCAGCCGTCGGGATTCAATCTGCGGTTGGTTGAATCCATGGATTTGGAATCCACGATACAGAGAGCTGTCTCTGCTACACAGTTTGAGATTAGGCACTTGAGCATCTACAGATTTTCGTATCCACCAGGGGTCCTGGAACTAATCCCCCCGCAGATACCCAGAGACAACTGTATAGTCAAACTCTTGAAAACCAAAAACAAATGACATATTAAAAGCAGCCAGAAATGTATTATATACAGAGATCCAATTCCAAAAACATCTGGAGTTGATGTGGGTTTGGGTTTCACTGTTGATATTGTTCTGTTCAGTTCTGTTGTTCTTCCAATTCTGCTCTTCCTGTACTTAGAGCAGGGCTTGGTGTAGGGGTGGGTGGGTGGGTTCTCATTTTTCTGGCTCCACCCTCAGCTTTCAGTAGTCCCTGAGCCCCTGCTGCAGAGAGGTTCTCTCTGCTTGCTCTGCTCCTTTCCCAGTGGGAGCGCTTTCACTCAGATCTATTTTTGTTGCCTGCTCAGCCTCTACCTTAGGCAGCCTCTGTTTATCTGACCCTTGGGGATGAAGCGCTGTCAGCGCGCTCAGACGTGTATCTGTGATTTGTCTTAGGCCCCTGAGCCTCCTCCAGGGTTAGCAGGAAAAGCCCAGCTCCTGCTACTGGGTATTTTCAAGTACTGTACTCCCCCATAGTAAATTATTTATAAATTTTTGCTTGAAATGGATGCGGAATCCTGAACCCGCCATGGTGTCCTGCCCCCCTCCCAGATGCAGAAAGTTTTTCTCAAAGCAATTGATCTTTGCCAGTATCCTGAGCGAGAGGTCTTTCTATCCTCATCCAAAGACAGAGGGGTTTTTGCTTCTGTTTCTTTCTCAGAGTTAATGAATTTTTAATCAGCCCTTGGAGTTGAGTGATTGCTACTGATATCCTAGGGTTTTAAAGTTTATGCTTCATAGCAGTGGATGATCAAGGAAATCTGGCAGGATTTTGCATCTGTGCCCCAGCAGTACTCAGTCACCTCCCATACCTGTACCACCAAATGGGGCCCCTCTTGTCTCCCACCATACCCCTAGCCTTTCTCGTGAGCACCTGTTGGAGAGCTACTCAAAAAAGATGGTAAGCGAGCATAAACTCCCCTTGGGTCAGGGGGTTTTAGCTATTCTAATCTGATGCTAGCCCACGTTTCTTCTTTCATAATGTGTTACAGTTCTAGCCAACTTTTTTCTTACTTGTTTGTATGGCATTCACATCTTCTATTCTCTAAGATAAGAGTTCCTGTGCCCCAGTTCTCACTGAAAAGTATTGTCTCTCATGGGAATGTAGTTTACTTGACTTGACTTTAACTCTCTGGTGAGCTCAATAAAAAAGTAATGATTTTGTAGATTACCTGGCTTTTTTCTTTCATTGTTAGTTTGAAAATGATACTCTCTTGAAGCTTTCTGCATCTTAAGCAGAAGCAGAATTCAAGGGTGTTTTTATATGTTTACTTATCTCTAGAGTAAGAAGCAATCTGTTAAGATGTGATACATTCAGAGTATATAAATTCCCCTTGTCCCTGCTTATACCCACTTGCGTTTTACTAGAATTATGCAAGCGTTTTGTAACAGAAAGAGATGTTTCTGAACCTGACCTAATTTTTATTTGTAATGACAGGGCTGGACTATAGGGCATACCCACATATGTGACCTGAATGAGATGAGTGAGCATATAACATGTTAAACATTGCTGGACAGAAATATTATCTCATATTATTATTAAGTGCTTGTATTAGTGCTTGTCTTTAAGGTGATGTGAAATAGTAGAGAACAAAAACAAACCAAACAAACCCATTATTTTTTCTGCTTCCACTCACTTTATCCCTGGTGTTACAACCTCCATGTCGGGATTAGTGCCCACTCCCCCTACAATGCAATCAACACTCATTCATACTCTTTGCCCTTCTGTGGCAATCTCTGCAAAGTTGAAAATGACTATTCATATTGACCTTTTCAGAAAGAAAGACTAGAGGCCCATTTTTCTGCTCAGCATAGATGTTGGTATTTTTTTTTAAAACCAGATCCAGAACAGTAGAGGGAAAAAAACTAAGTCATATCACTACGTCTCTTTCAAGAGAGAACAAAATGGCTTACAATAAACATTTAATAATGAACGAATGATAACTTCTGATTATCATTGTTAATTGAAATCCATACATCTTATAATCAATGAATTTCTCCTCCAGCCCCAGATGTTCGCAGTAGCTAATTGCCACTTAATGTTCATCTCTTTCCCATTTCTTTTTCTTTTTTTAATTGTTTTTATAGTGGGGAATTGGGAGAAGCTACATGAGGGGCCGTTATCTAGATAAAAACTTCAACTACAAATTCTAGATTTTATTTTGATTTTTGGACCTAATTCAAGTGATTTTTATTCAGCTTTGTGAGTCCCTCTAATCTGTGGCTGCAATAAGCCACATCTATAATTTACAAAATGCACGGTAATAGGGAAGTCATTTCAGCTTCCCTTTAAAAATGAATGTGATTAAAAATATCTCTCTTGTTTACCTTGTTTTCTTTCAGGATCAAATGAGATTACAAAAGCCAGCGTTTTTGCTCATTCCTGAACTATGTGTATAATCAGTATGTGTCTGACTCTTTTTAGGTCTCTGTGGACTGTATTAGGGTTTAGATTCTTGGTGTATCAAGGCCTACCACAAAATAGGCACAATCTAATTGTTGATAAAATGAATTAACCTAATTGTAATATAAGGGTAATCATAAGTAGAATATATAGAAAAATGGATTTGTAACTTATTTTTAATTTCTTATAAAACAATATAGAACCATGCATGTAGTGAAAATTCCACATATATGATATCATTGACTTATTAATTGGAAATGGAAAATTGGTCCTCATTTCCCTGAGCTTGTTTATTCCAATTCCCATCTATATGATCTATGGAAAGTTTCTGTAAAATAGAAGTAATATTTGTGCTTATTATATTATACATTTATAATATATAAATTATAATCCACATAATTTATATATAAATGTATGATATGTACATTTATAAAAATAATAACATTTGTCATTTTGCTATTTTATCCTGATGCTATAATTCCTAGGAAAGGCTTACTGTAGAATAATTACTTCTTAAATCATTTGGTTCCCTTTCCTTTTTCCTCAGGTACTTGTAAGATGTGAGAACATTGTGCTATACACATTCTATTTAGAAAGATTTATGCATTCTCCAAACTTCAGATACTAAATTCATTTTTATCATGTTTAATTAGTGAATTCAAATAATCCAAAAGTATTATTAAGCTACTAGTATTATTGAGTAGGCTAAATAGTAATTTAAACATAAAATAATGCAACATTTGCTATAAAACATTAAAAAAAACCAACTAAACCAAGAAAAAGCAAAGGTAAAATAAGTATCTTTCTTATACTCCTACAATCCTTCAGTCTTTGGCTTACATTTAATATCCTCAGGGAAAATTTAAAGGGCCTCTGGAAAAGCCCAGCTCCTTCTACTAGATATTTTCAAGTACTGTACTCCCCCTACAGTAAATTATTTATAAATTTTTGGTCTTCTCTTTTCCTTGTTAAAATGTAGGCTTTGTAAGGGAAGTGACCATTTAGGTCTTATTCATCACTGGTTTTTTCAGCCCTTAGAATAGTGTCTGGAACACAGGAGGCCAGCTCACAGCATCTATTCAACAAGTATTTATTGATCTTAAATGTAATTAAATTCATAGTTTCCATTATAAATAGCACCATATTATGATGCTATTTTATCCAGATGCCAAAAAATTATCATCCTTGATTCCAAGATCATGCAACTAAAACTAATTTCTTGTAATGAACTTCTTCCCAGGTAGATCTATCAACTGGGAAAGAATGCACTGGTGTCAATAATTTCAAATATTCCAGTTTCTTGACAAATATATTTATTACTGGGAAAATTTTAAAGGCATGCAACATTTTTGGTTTGGGGAATTAGATGATTGAAGAAGAATTACTATCCACAAAAGATTTGAGTGAACTGAACATGATGATTGAAAACTAAACAGATTAATATTACTTTGTTTCTTAGGGGAATAATATTACTTTGTTTCTTAGGGGTATAAACAAATGTCATAGGAGCTTTGTTTTAAAATGAAAAAAAAAAAAAGTAACCCACATCCAAAGATGAATGTAGAAATACAGAAGTAATAGACACAAAAGTTTATTCCTTCCTTTAGATTTTTCATACTTTCTCATAAGTTTCGTAGGTTTTTGCTCTTGGCCATCAAATTATTGTAATAGTGGGGGCTTCCCTGGTGGCGCAGTGGTTGGGAGTCTGCCTGCCAATGCAGGGGACATGGGTTCATGCCCCGGTCCAGGAGGATCCCGCGTGCCGCGGGGCGGCTGGGCCCGTGAGCCATGGCCGCTGAGCCTGCACGTGCGGAGCCTGTGCTCCGCAGCGGGAGAGGCCGCAGCAGTGAGAGGCCCGCGTACCGCAAAAAAAAAAAAAAAAAAAAAAATTGTAATAATGGTACAATTCCAATATAAGTAAAATTCTTTAAATTACTGTTGTTTCATATCACTTAAAAAAATAGTTAAGGATTTGTCACTGGCATTATGTTAAAAAAACCATTTTATTATTGCACATTATTTTTGTCCTTTATTACACAAAAAAGTTTTTACATATATACATATGTATACATAATATTTTTAATTTCCAAAATTTTTGTTGTTATTCACAAGATATTATATATGAAGTCCATTTTCAATTCATATTTTATTAATTTCATCCATAAGCATAAATATCTTAATAATTATGAGTAAAGGAGCTACAGATAAGATAATGGCATATTCTCTCTGAAAGCAGATTGTATTTTGCTATGAAAACATGACAACAGTATGGTTCTAATTACCTCTTATATTTTAGAGAGTGGCAGCCGGCCAATGAACTGTATTTTTTTTCCTCCTAAAAGGATATAATCAAACAAATGGTAGCTAAAGCTTTTGTGGACTCTTGGATATGTAAATTAAGCACGCTTCTTAACAAGTTATTTTGTCATCCTGATGAGTGGAAACATTGATTTTCAAGACTAATTATACTCACTGTTTTTAAAATAAGCAAGGGGCTTTGCATTATGTAATTTTGCAAAGCGTCGGAATTAGACAGGCAGGTTCCCTGCAGGTCAGGCCTCCTCAGAAGAAGTCCAGGATGTTTACATAAAAGTCACCTTGGTGGAGGAGGTGAGGTTGATCATTCAGCAATTCACCATGGGGCCACATTGCATTTTGAAGTCAACTGGAACTGTCTGCTTAGACACACCTTTGCAAATGTCAATGAAGGTCTGCTTCTGTAAATAGCCACTAACTACTAATACATCTTTACTGGTAAAATAAGTCTAGACCCAGTGATGAAAAGCACCGTTCCTCCAGCATAAAAATATTATGTTTTTGTTGACCTAGTCAAATGTCTTGTGAGTCTATGAGATTCATTGAACAAATCTGTTTTATGCCAAATGGTTTCAAAGAGAGTCCCGTGCGAGGAGTTAGCACTTAGGTTTTGGAGTTATCCAAAGAAATATAGAACTAACAGTCCTTTCCAAGGAAAGCAGCATATAACTAGATACTATAAAACAAGATTATATTTTATACTTCTGATTTTCAACTACAAGGAAATTCAGGTTTTTCAGGGAACACAGGAATATATCACTTAGACTAAAATTTCTGAACTGTTTTCTTTTAAGCACATTTAGGGTGTAGATCTGTGGACTAGAACTTAGTGTCAAGAGTAAGTGGAGGGGCTTCCCTGGTGGCACAGTGGTTGAGAGTCCGCCTGCCGATGCAGGGGACACGGGTTCGTGCCCTGGTCCAGGAAGATCCCACATGCCGCGGAGCGGCTGGGCCTGTGAGCCATGGTCGCTGACTGCGCGTACGGAGCCTGTGCTCCGCAACGGGAGAGGCCACAACAGTGGGAGGCCCGCGTACTGCAAAAAAAAAAAAAAAAAACAAGAATAAGTGGAAAATATACATAAGCCGGAAATTTGTGTTCAAGTCTCATGTTGGGTATCAGCATACTTAGAGCACTACATTTATTAGGTAACAGAAAACAGAGTCTCCTTTCAGTGTTCCTTACTCAGAATTTTGCTCAAGAAATATCTTTCTGATTTAAAAAGACTATCCTCCTACGGTTGATTCTGGGCAGCGGCTACCACAATGCTGTTTACCTGAACTCTTCCTGAAAATCAATTTGCCTCCACTAAACCTGATATATTCCTGCTGGAGAGGAACCCAAATGGAGGAAGGACTTCTGTATCCACATCAGCACATGCACAAGTCTTCAAAGACTCAATGACAAGCACATTCTGGGGTTGACAGTAGCATTATTGCTAGTGGCAGTGGATGTATTTGCAAGATTCAAATCTGTACTCTGTAACTGTAAATCCTTATTCTCTATCTCCTGGTTTCCCCAATCTTAGGATATACCTGGATAGTTCATGATCAAATTAAAAGTCACAGTTGGAGAAGTAAAACTAATTTAACAGGTTTTTATATTTTTTTTATTTTCCCATCCTCAATACTAAAGAGGTGAAAAGGTGAATTAAACATGACTCAGTTGCATGTTGTATAACTACATAGAGAGGTGACATAACATTTGTAGAAAATCAATTTCATGAGCCAGGCACTGCATTAGGGACTTCATACATATTATTTTCTTTAATCCTCACAGCAGTCCTATGAGATTGGAATTACTGGCCTTGTTTGACCAAAGAAGCTGAGGGTTACAATCGTTAGTGACTCACCTGTAGATATGACACCCAGCTACTAAGCTACAAAGCTGGAATTCAAACCAGATTTGTCTGATTTAAATTCTGTGCCCATTTCATAATCTGAGCAAAAGAATTTCAGGATTTTAACTATGAAGCAGAATTCAGTCACCCAGTACAATTATTCATTTGATGCTTGAATTGCATCTAAAATAACTCTTAATTAGTCATCAGCTGAGGTTTAAAGATTGCTAATATTGATGAGCGCTTTTAAGATCTACTCTCTTAGCAACTTTCAAATGTGCAATAAAGTATTATTAATCATAGTCATCGTGCTGTGCATTACATCCCCAGGACTTATTTAGTATTTTATATTGTGCTGATCATTTTGAAATATATACAAATATCTCATCATTATGCTGTACACCAGAAACTACTTTATATGTCAATTATATCTTAATAAATAAATAATATAAGCATAAATGCATAGTAAATTGGGGCCTAAAACTTAAAAGAAAAAGGATTGCTAATAATAAAAAACTGAGAACAGTTTATTTAGCTCAAAAAATTCTATAGTTGTCCTGTCTGACATCTTAGAAACTAGCCATAGGTGGCTGTTCAAATTAAAATTAAGTAAAACAAAAAAATTCAGTTCTTCAGTCTCGCCACATTTCAATAGCTCAGTAACCTCATGTGGCTGACGGCTACCGTACTGGACAGCATATGTAGACACACACGTACATACAGACATATATATTCTCCCTGTATTCTTTAAGTGAACTCATCCACAAACACATAAGCCTCCAAAAGTGTTAATGCACTGCTCCCTTTCACACGGTGCTGTGAAATGGCTTTCTCTCCCCCAAAACAGTAACACAATTATCAAATTTCATTGAGACCCAGATGGGAGAAGATGAGTCTACACAGGATGATTATCACATATTGAGTTCAGCAGAGAACTAGCGTGATGGAATTGGGGACTCTCTGTGTCTAGAGAGATGGACAACTGAGAGAGTGCAGAAGTCAGCAGCCCAATAATACTGATACATCTATTCTTGGATAAAACCTGGGACTTGGATATTTTCTCTATCCATCTAATTAATAACTTACATAATCTGATAATACAGTAGAAATATGTGTGTGCATGTATACATATGTGTATAAGTGTGTGTTTATGCAACCTAAAGTCTGCTATATATCACAAACAAGATTGCCTTAATCAATGACTAAGCAAACCATGGAGTATTTTTTCTAAAGAGGCTAAAAAATTCATTGTTTCTAAGTAGGTTTAAATACAATCTCTTGGGGCCAATTGTTGGATTAAAAACCATTTTGCTCTTCTATACATCTTACTTAATCTCTTAATCTCTTACTTACAGGGAAATGTTAATAAGGACTTCAAAACTCACAACCAAAGAGCTCCAAGGGACATAGATGCCAGCCAAAAGGTGGGCAATGTTTTTGTCTAATATTTCACAATGTCTTATAATAGCTGTTGGTCTTCAGTGACATCTGGGTACATGAAATTGTCAAAAAAAGCTACTATGCACAGTGGAAATTTCCCTTTTCTAGCATCCAGTTATTTTTTGTTTTTATTAACAAAATATTTTAAAAGTCATGCAGACTGCAAGAAATGACTTGAATCAATAAATATTCAATCAACAAATATATTTTACTTAAGGGTTTGTAAGCTTGATTTATAATTTTTTAATTATTTTTGTGGTAAGAATACTCAACATAAAATCTACCCTCTTAACAAATTTTAAGGACAATATCGACACTAAGCTGTATAGTCGATGTCAGAATGTATCTTACATAACTGAAACTTTGTGCCCTTGACCATCATCTTCATACTGCCCCCTACCCCCAGCCCCTGGAAATCACCATTCTATTCCCTGTTTCTATGAGTTTGAGATAATAAGGTATTTGTCTTTCTATGTCTGGCTTATTTTATTTAGCATAATATCCTCCAGTTTCATCCATGTATAGCAAATGGAAGAATTTTCTTTTTTTAAGACTGAATAATATTCTGTTGAATGTGTATACCACATTTTCTTTATTCATTAGTCTGCCGATGTATATTTAGGTTGTATTCCTATCTTGGCTATTGTGAATAATGATGCAATGAACATGGGAGTGCAGGTGTCTCCTGGAGGTGCTGATTTCAGTCCTTTGCATAAATACCCGGAAGTGGGATTGCTGGATCATTTGGTAGTTAGACTTTTAACTTTCTGAGGAAACTTCACACTGTTTTTAATAATGGATGTACCAATTGACATTTCCATCATTAGTGTACCAGGATTCCCTTCTCTCTACATCCTCTCTAACATGTCATTATTTTGTTTATTAAATATTAGCTATCCTAACAGATGTGAGGTGGTATCTGATTGTGGTTTTAATGTGCACCCCCTGATGATACTGGGGAAGTATCCTTAGAAAAATTGAGCGACTTGCCGAAGTTCAGAGTCACTAAGTGGTGTAATCAGGTATTAAAGCAAGGTTGCCTAACTCCAAAGACTGGTGTTTGATTAATCCCCCCATATTTTTGTGATCTTTTTTAAAAGAAAGAATCATTTTTAAAAGGGTAAAACCAGGGATAGATTACTTTTGGGATGTACAGAGTGAAATTCATCCAAAAATAACCAAATTCAATATTCTTAAATATTTGAGAATATGATGCATTAATATTCAAGTCAAACTCAAATATTTATCAACCAGTTACCTAAGTGCTTCACAGATACCAAACCACCTACAACCATATGCCTGAAGAACCACTTCACAATGAAATTTGATTGAACTACTAATATAGTTAGAGATTTTGTAGATTTGTATAACTTAGAGAATTTAAATCAAGATCACCTTTATACAGATGAGTGACATGAACCTTAGGAGACAACGTGACATGCTAAAGATTAATTTTTCTCCCCAATTACACTTCTCTCAAGAAAAAAGAAAAATCATAGGAGCTCTGGAAATGAAGGTATGGTCTTTGAAATTTGCTCATTGCTCTGGAATCACCTTTAGGTGCTTTACTTGAAGAAGGAAAGTATGTTTTCTCCTCTTCCCTGTACAAAATCATGGGAAGTTAAAATCAGGTTCATGTGGGCATCAGACAGGCCGTAACAAGGAGAAGCTGTGTAAAATAGGCAGGGTTCACAACAGAAAATAGGGACAAGCCAAGAATATTAGTTAGTTACAAGGCCATAGAATACATTGCAATAGTGAGATACAAGACAAAAGGCTAAATCTAAAAGTCTGAAGTTAGGTCAGTATTAAATAAATATATCCTAGAACAGGGATAACTCTACGTGAGTAGTTTCTGAAAGTTCTTAAGGTATGGTATCTCTGCTTTCTGGATCTGAATTCATCTGAACATGGGGTAATTTCAGAATAATTTATAAAATCTAATATTTGTTGAGAAATAGGAAATAGATTATATCACACCATAAGTTTTTAAGTTTTAAGATTTAAGTTTTAAGATTCATGTCTGCTGAATTTTCAAATATAGCCATATCCTACCTTTATTGTCATTAGCTCTATGGTTGTCCATGGGAATCCAGAAATTCCTTTATATCCAGTGCTTTTAGTATCTTGGGAATTTTCTTATAAATTCCAGACATTTCCATGATAATATTTCAGATACCACAGCTTCTGCTACACATAGTTTACAAGACACCCACACCACTGTGTGCAATTTCCCTCCAACCCCCTCTGGAAATCCACCATAAAATAACCCACAAGGACAGGTGGTCTGCAAGCCACTTCTGATATATGCATCCACTGTATCTTTCTGCATAGTTTGTACTTTGGTGGGTATGCCTAAAGTGCAATAGTATGAATGTCTGTTCAATAGGTCAGGTATTGACTATAACTCATAGCAAGCAAGTGCTAAATCCATCCCAATAATTTTTCTGCCTAAATCAATGGGCATTGGTTATTTTAAAACAGGAATCATTAAGAGTGACAGATCTCAAAGCTATTGCTAGGAATATATATTAATACAAACAGCATCCATGTTATACTTGATGCTGTGGCATAGGAAGCAGAAAATAAATATGCTTATTATATCCCTAGTTGGATTATATTCCCTTCTTGGAATATGCTAATTAAAAGTCAACCAGAGATTGACATATATACACTAATATGTATAAAATGGATAACTAGTAAGAACCTGCTGTATAGAGGGAGAGCTTCAAGATGGCGGAAGAGTAAGACGTGGAGATCACCTTCCTCCCCACAGATACACCAGAAATACATCTACATGTAGAACAGCTCCTACAGAACACCTACTGAACGCTTGCAGAAGACCTCAGACCTCCCAAAAGGCAAGAAACTCCCCACGTACCTCGGTAGGAAAAAAGAAAAAACAGAGACAAAGCATAGGTACGGTACCCGCACCAGTGGGAGGGAGCTGTGAAGGAGGAAAGGTTTCCACACACTAGGAAGCCCCTTTGCGGGCAGAGACTGCAGGTGGTGGAGGGGGAAAGCTTTGGAGCCGCAGAGGAGAGCGCAGCCACAGGGGTGCGGAGGGCAAAGCGGGGAGATTCCCGCACAGAGGATCGGTGCCGACCAATACTCACCAGCCCGAGAGGCTTGTCTGCTCACCCGCCGGGGCAGGCGGGGCTGGGAGCTGAAGCTCGGGCTTCGGTAGAGCGCAGGGAGAGGACTGGGGTTGGCGGCATGAACACAGCCTGCAGGGGGTTAGTGCGCCACGGCTAGCTGGAAGGGAGTCCGGGAAAAAGCCTGGACCTGCCGAAGAGGCAAGAGACTTTTTCTTCCCTTTTTGTTTCCTGGTGCGCGAGGAGAGGGGATTAAGAGCGCTGCTTAAAGGAGTTCCAGAGACGGGCGCAAGCCGCGGCTAACAGCGCGGACCCCAGAGACAGACATGAGATGCTAAGGCCGCTGCTGCCGCCACCAAGAAGCCTGTGTGCGAACACAGGTCACTATCCACACCCCCCTTCCGGGGAGCCTGTGCAGCCCGCCACTGCCAGGGTCCCGGGACCCAGGGACAACTTCCCCGGGAGAATGCACGGCACACCTCAGGCTGATGCAACATCACGCTGGCCTTTGCAGCCCCGCATCCGTACCCCTCCGTCCCCCTGGCCTGAGTGAGCCAGGGCCCCCGAAACAGCTGCTCCTCTAACCCTGTCCTGTCTGAGCGAAGAACAGATGCCCTCAGGTGACCTACACGCAGAGGCGGGACCAAATCCAAAGCTGAACCCTGGGAGCTGTGCGAACAAAGAGGAGAAAGGGAAATCTCTCCCAGCAGCCTCAGGAGCAACGGATTAAAGCTCCACAATCAACTTGATGTACCTGCATCTGTGGAATACCTGAATAGACAACGAATCATCCCAAATTGAGGAGCAACGATATATATAGTTCTTTCCCTTTTTCTCTTTTTGTGAGTGTGTACGCTTCTGTGTGTGATTTTGTCTGTATAGCTTTGCTTTTACCATTTGTCCTAGGGTTCTATCTGTCCTTTTTTTTTTTACTTAAAATTTTTTTTCTTAATAATTATTTTTTATTTCTTATTTTAATAACTTTAGTTTATTTTATTTTACTTTATTTTATCTTCTTCTTTCTTTTTTTCCTCCCTTTTATTCTGAGCCATGTGGAGGACAGGCTCTTGGTGCTCCAGCCAGGCGTCAGGGTTGTGCCACTCAGGTGGGAGAGGCAAGTTCAGGACACTGGTCCACAAGACACCTCCCAGCTCCACGTAATATCAAATGGCAAAAATCTCCCAGAGATCTCCATCTCAACGCCAAGAATAAGCTCCACTCAAGGACCAGCAAGCTACAGTGCTGGACACTCTATGCCAAACAACAGGCAAGACAGGAACAAAACCCCATCCATTAGAACAGAGGCTGCCTAAAATCATAATAAGGCCACAGACACCTCAGAACACACCACCAGATATGGAACTGCCCACTAGAAAGACAAGATCCAGCCTCATCCACCAGAACACAGGCACTAGTCCCCTCCACCAGGAAGTCTACAGAACCCATTGAACCAACCTTAGCCACTGGGGACAGACACCAAAAACAACAAGAACTACGAACCTGCAGCCTGTGAAAAGGAGACCCCAAACACAGTAAGTTAAGCAAAATAAGAAGACAGAGAAACACACAGCAGATGAAGGAGCAAGCAAAAACCCATCAGACCTAACAAATGAAGAGGAAATAGGCAGTCTACCTGAAAAAGAATTCAGAATAATGATAGTAAAGATGACCCAAAATCTTGGAAATAGAATGGAGAAAATACAAGAAATGTTTAACAAGGACCTAGAAGAACTAAAGAGCAAACAAACAGTGATGAACAACACAATAAATGAAATTAAAAACTCTCTAGAAGGAATCAATAGCAGAATAACTGAGGCAGAAGAACGGACAAGTGACTTGGAAGATAAAATAGTGGAAATAACTACTGCAGAGCAGAATAAAGAAAAAGGAATGAAAAGAATTGAGGCCAGTCTCAGAGACCTCTGGGACAACATTAAACACACCAACATTCGAATTATAGGGGTTCCAGAAGAAGAAGAGAAAAAGAAAGGGAATGAGAAAATATTTGAAGAGATTATAGTTGAAAACTTCCCTAATATGGGAAAGGAAATAGTTATTCAAGTCCAGGAAGCCCAGAGAGTCCCATACAGGATAAATCCAAGGAGAGACACGCCAAGACACATATTAATCAAACTATCAAAAATTAAATACAAAGAACAAATATTAAAAGCAGCAAGGGAAAAACAACGAATAACACATAAGGGAATCCCCATAAGGTTAACAGCTGATCTTTCAGCAGAAACTCTGCATGCCAGAAGGGAGTGGCAGGACATACTTAAAGTGATGAAGGAGAAAAACCTACAACCAAGATTACTCTACCCAGCAAGGATCTCATTCAGATTTGATGGAGAAATTAAAACCTTTACAGACAAGCAAAAGCTAAGAGAATTTATCATCACAAAACCAGCTTTACAACAAATGCAAAAGGAACTTATCTAGGCAGGAAACACAAGAGAAGGAAAAGACCTACAATAATAAACCCAAAACAATTAAGAAAATGGTAATAGGAACATACATATCAATAATTACCTTAAATGTAAATGGATTAAATGCTCCAATGAAAAGACATAGACTGGCTATATGGATACAAAAACAAGACCCGTATATATGCTGTCTACAAGAGAACCACTTCAGAGTTAGGGACACATACAGACTGAAAGTGAGGGGATGGAAAAAGATATTCCATGTAAATGGAAACAAAAGAAAGCTGGAGTAGCAGTTCCCATATAAGACAAAATAGACTTTAAAACAAAGACTAGGGCTTCCGTGGTGGCGCAGTGGTTGAGAGTCCGCCTGCCGATGCAGGGGACACGGGTTCGTGCCCCGGTCTGGGAAGATCCCACATGCCGCGGAGCGGCTGGGCCCATGAGCCATGGCCGCTTAGCCTGCGTGTCCGGAGCCTGTGCTCCGCAACAGGAGAGGCCACAACAGTGAGAGGCCCGCATACCGCAAAAAAAAAAAAAAAAAAAAAAAACCAAAGACTATTACAAGAGACAAAGAAGGACACTACATAATGATCAAGGGATCAATCCAAGAAGAAGATATAACAATTGTAAATGTTTATGCACCCAACATAGGAGCACCTCAATACATAAGGCAAATACTAACAGCCATAAAAGGAGAAATCGACAGTAACACAATAATAGTAGGGGACTTTAACACCCCACTGTCACCAGTGGACAGACCATCCAAAATGAAAATAAATAAGGAAACACAAGCTTTAAATGATACATTAAACAAGATGGACTTAATTGATATTTATAGGACATTCCATCCCAAAACAACAGTATACACATTCTTCTCAAGTGCTCATGGAATATTCTCCAGGATAGATCGTATCTTGGGTCACAAATCAAGCCTTGGTAAATTTTTAAAAATTGAAATCGTATCAAGTATCTTTTCCGACCACAACGCTATGAGACCAGATATCAATTACAGGAAAAAATCTGTAAGAAATACAAACACATGGAGGCTAAACAATACACTGCTTAATACCCAAGAGATCACTGAAGAAATCAAAGAGGAAATCAAAAAATACCTAGAAACAAATGACAACGAAAACACAACAACCCAAAACCTATGGGATGTAGCAAAAGCAGTTATAAGAGGGAAGTTTATAGCTATACAAACCTACCTTAAGAAACAAGAAACATCTCAAATAAACAACTTAACCTTATACCTAAAGCAATTAGAGAAAGAAGAACAAAAAACCCCAAAGTTAGCAGAAGGAAAGAAATCATAAAGATCAGATCAGAAATAAATGAAAAAGAAATAAAGGAAACGATAGCAAAGATCAATAAAACTAAAATCTGCTTCTTTGAAAAGATAAACAAAATTGATAAACCATTAGCCAGACTTATCAAGAAAAAAGGGAAAAGACCCAATAGAATTACAAATGAAAAAGGAGAAGTAACAACTGACACTGCAGAAATACAAAGGATCATGAGAGATTACTACAAGCAACTGTATGCCAATAAAATAGACAACCTGGAAAAAATGGACAAATTCTTAGAAATGCACAACCTTCTGAGACTGAACCAGGTAGAAATAGAAACTATGAACAGACCAATCACAAGCACTGAAATTGAGACTCCGATTAAAAATCTTCCAACAGGGCTTCCCTGGTGGTGCAGTGGTTGAGAGTCCGCCTGCCGATGCAGGGGACACGGGTTCGTGCCCCGGTCCGGGAAGATCCCACATGCCGCGGAGTGGCTGGGCCTGTGAGCCATGGCCGCTGGGCCTGCACGTCCGGAGCCTGTGCTCCGCAACGGGAGAGGCCACAACAGTGAGAGGCCAGCGTACCAGAAAAAAAAAAAAAAAAAAAAATCTTCCAACAAACAAAAGCTCAGGACCAGATGGCTTCACAGGCGACTTCTATCAAACATTTAGAGAAGAGCTAACACCTATCCTTCTCAAATTCTTCCAAAATATAGCAGAAAGAGGAAAACTCCCAAACTGATTATACGAGGCCACCATCACTCTGATACCAATCCACACAAAGATGTCACAAAGAAAGAAAACTACAGGCCAATATCACTGGTGAGCATAGGTGCAAAAATCCTCAACAAAATACTAGCAAACAGAATCCAACAGCACATTAAGAGGATCATACACTATGATCAAGTACGGTTTATCCAAGGAATGCAATGATTCTTCAGTATATCAAATCAATCAACATGATACACCATATTAACAAAGTGAAGGAGAAAAACCATATGATCATCTCAGTAGATGCAGAGAAAGCTTTTGACAAAATTCAACACCCATTTATGATAAAAACCCTGTAGAAAGTAGGCATAGAGAGAACTTTGCTCAACATAATAAAGGCCATATATGACAAACCCACAGCCAACATCGTCCTCAATGGTGAAAAACTGAAACCATTTCCACTAAGATCAGGAACAAGACAAGGTTGCCCACTCTCACCACTCTTATTCAACATAGTTTTGGAAGTTTTAGCCAGAGCAATCAGAGAAGAAAAAGAAACAAAAGAAATCCAAATTGGAAAAGAGGAAGTAAAGCTGCCATTGTTTGCAGATGACATGATACTATACATAGAGAATCTACCAGAAAACTGCTAGAGCTAATCAATGAATTTGGTAAAGTAGCAGGATACAAAATTAATGCACAGAAATCTCTTGCATTCCTATACACTAAGGATGAAAAATCTGAAAGTGAAATTAATAAAACACTCCCATTTACCACTGCAACAAAAAGAATAAAATATCTAGGAATAAACCTACCTAAGGAGACAAAAGACCTGTATGCAGAAAATTATAAGGCACTGATGAAAGAAATTAAAGATGATACAAATAGATGGAGAGATATACCATGTTCTTGGATTGGAAGAATCAACATTGTGAAAATGACTCTACTACCCAAAGCAATCTACAGATTCAATGCAATCCCTATCACACTACCACGGGCAGTTTTCACAGAACTAGAACAAAAAATTTCACAATTTGTATGGAAACACAAAAGACCCCGAATAGCCAAAGCAATCTTGTGAACGAAAAATGGAGCTGGAGGAATCAGGCTCCCTGACTCAGACTATACTACAAAGCTACAGTAATCAAGACAGTATAGTACTGGCACAGAAACAGAAATATAGATCATGGAACATGATAGAAAGGCCAGAGATAAACCCACGCACATATGGTCACCTTATCTTTGATAAAGGAGGCAAGAAAATACAGTGGATAAAAGACAGCCTCTTCAATAAGTGGTGCTGGGAAAACTGGACAGCTATGTGTAAAAGAATGAAATTAGAACACTCCCTAACACCATACACAAAAATAAACTCAAAATGGATTAAAGACCTAAATGTAAGGCCAGACACCATCAATCTCTTAGAGGAAAATATAGGCAGAACACTCTATGACATAAATCACAGCAAGATCCTTTTTGACCCACCTCCTAGAGAAATGGAAATAAAAACAAAAATAAACAAATGGGACCTAATGAAACTTAAAAACTTTTGCACAGCAAAGGAAACTATAAACAAGATGAAAAAACAACCCTCAGAATGGGAGAAAATATTTGCAAATGAAGCAACTGACAAAGGATTAATCTCCAAAATTTATAAGCAGCTCATGCTGCTCAACATTAAGATAACAAATAACCCAATCCAAAAATGGGCAGAAAACCTAAATAGACTTTTGTCCAAAGAAGACATACAGATTGCCAACACACACATGAAAGAATGCTCAACTTCATTAATCATTAGAGAAATGCAGATCAAGACTACAATGAGATATCATCTCACACTGGTCAGAATGGCCATCATCAAAAAATCTACAAACAATAAATGCTGGAGAGGGTGTGAAGAAAAGGGAACCCTCTTGTACTGTTGGTGGGAATGTAAATTGATACAGCCACTATGGAGAAGAGTATGGTTGTTAAAAAACTAAAAATAGAACTACCATATGACCCAGCAATCCCACTACTGGGCATTTACCCCGAGAAAACCATAATTCAAAAAGAGTCATGTACCAAATTGTTCATTGCAGCTCTATTTACAATAGCCAGGACATGGAAGCAACCTAAGTGTCCATCAACAGATGAATGGATAAAGAAGATGTGGCACATGTATACAATGGAATATTACTCAGCCATAAAAAGGAATGAAACTGAGTTATTTGTAGTGAGGTTGATGGACCTAGAGAGTGTCATACAGAGTGAAGTAAGTCAGAAAGAGACTGTATGCTAACACATATATATGGAATCTTAAAAAAAAAGAAAAAAGAAAATTGTCAGAAGAACCTAGGGGCAAGACAGGAATAAAGATGCAGAGGAGGGGAGGGGGAAGGGTAAGCTGGGACAAAGTGAGAGAGTGGCATGGACATATATACACTACCAAACGTAAAATAGATAGCTAGTGGGAAGCAGCCACATAGCACAGGGAGATCAGCTGGGTGCTTTGTGACCACCTAGAGGGGTGGGATAGGGAGGGTGGGAGGGAGGGAAGAGATATGGGAACATATGTATATGTATAAGTGATTCACTTTGTTATAAAGCAGAAACTAACACATTGTTGTAAAGCAATTATACTCCAGTAAAGATGTTAAAAAAAAAGAACCTGCTGTATTAAAAAGTAAATTAAATTAAATAAAAAAAAGTTAACCGGAGTGCTAACATTTTCTGCATAATTAAGAAAATTTTATAAAACGCAAAATAAATTATAACATAACAAGCACTTTTGTTGGAAAAGAGTACCAAATTACATCCCTGGTCACAAGAATTATTTATTGTAACCCAGGAAGCCAAAACTATAAGTTAGGTTGTTCTCTTCTTTGTGTTACTATTACCTATTAATTATAAATGGTATGTGTGTGTGTGTATTTAAAACACACAGCTCAAAATGTGAAAGATTGTTCGGTGCTTTTTGTCCTTGGATAATGTGTAGGTAGAAAAGCAATTTAAAGCAATAGAATGCATTCTTTAATGTCAGTACAGCTTTCAATGTGACTCAAACTTAACGATTTTTGAGGGGAGAAATAAATGGGTTGAGCTCCGTCAGATGTCTACTCAATTTCACACTGTAGATAGTATTTTAAGAGAAAATTTACTATGGAAGTTAGAAAAGTAATTACTCTGCAACTACAGAATGATTGTCTTTTTAAAGATGCATGTATAATTTGGCCTTGGCCTCAGAGAAAAGCTGTCACAATGTTGGGGGAAGATCCACTAGCACATAAATACCCAAATTTAGAAGAAATGGGAAAAACAAACACTGAAGATGTAAACTTAATGAAGTATAAAATATTGTCATAGGGGATTTTTAAAACCCAAGGAATTTATGACATAAATTAGAAATCCAGTCAATCCATCCTAGTCTTTCTTAGGTATCCCCAATTGATCAATACCCTTGATGGACTTTTTATTATTTTAAAAATATGTTCATTAATCAACCTTTTACTCCCTTTCATTACTGGCCTCATTCTCTCCCTACTTTGCCAAGAGAGTTCCAAACTATGAACCCAATTATTTGTTTTTAGAATAGTGTTTTCTGTCTCTCCTTAGTATAAGCTTTAGAAAGGAAAGGCCATCTATTTGCCTGTCAAACATCCATCCTTAATCTCCTTGGAGTCACTTATCTGTTACTATACATGTACCACCTGCTCTGCACTGGTCCAGGCACTGGGGAAACAAAAAGGAACCAAAGGGTCAAGTGCCTTTTCTAAAGGAACTTATGTTCAATTCTTTTAGTAAAATTATCCTTACCAAATTCTATACCAGTTCAGTTACCTTTATTTCTTTTTAAAACAAAACCAGGGTGTTTTTTGTTTTGTTTGGGTTTGTTTGTTCTTTGTGGCCGCGCTGCGCGGCTTGCGGGATTTTAGTTCCCTGACCTGGGATTGAACCCAGGCCCCCGCCGTGAAAATGTCAAGTCCTAAACACTGGACACCACGGAATTCCCACAGTTATCTTTGTTGTTTATTAGAGTTGACTGAGAATCATTCTTCTTTTACACTGCAGCTTCCAAAGACCATAGCTTTCACCCTCTGAACACTATTTTTGTATATAATTGGAAGCTGCATGCATACATTTTCCTCTTGAGAATTTCCTGTGACTCAACCTTGATTTTTTTTTCCTTCCTTCAAAACAGCAAATTTTAGACAAATGAAATTGTTTCTAATGCATTCGACAAAGTAAATGTATTGAAGATCTAATAGTACCATGCTCAATTCTCAGCAGCAAACATAAGAAATGAACAAAATAGACAAACATCCTTGCCTTCAAAAACGTTAGATATAGTTATATATACATATATATATATATATATATATATATATACACACACAATTTCAATTGCCGTTTGAGTGACTATAGCTGGAGTAGGATGGTGTGTCTGTGTCTAGAAAATCTACCCTACTCATTAAGAAAACATTGTCAATGTAGACTTGACCATGCCTGGAAAATACATTCTATGTGATTTCAAATCACAAGACAGCAAGATAGAAAAGGCAAAATAAAAATCCTAACCGGAACCAAAATCTGCAATCACAGTGAACTGTTTAAAATGACTTTAAAATTTCTATATTTAACTGCAAATTGTGGGACATAATTGAAAAGTGAATGTGTGAAAATCCTAGAAGGTAGAAATCTACACTTTAGATTAATTGTATATCTCCCACTGCAATACTATCTCTAAAATATTGTGTCTATTCCTTCTTTACAACTCATATTGAATTGGCCAATCAGTCTGCCTGATTGCTATGCCTCAGGGCAAATCCATGAACGGTATTCCTGAGAGCTGTGGAAGAAAGGGCTTCTTTGGTCATAATCACTAAGAGATCCTGTGTGGCCTGAGTCACAGGTGGGTGTAAACTGGAATGTTCCCTCTCATCACTTCTTTACCATGACAGTGGTGGCTAGAGTGGAGAGCCTTCCGAAAGGGTCCTCTTGCCAGGTGATTATTTACTTTTGCTTGGAGGTAGGGGCCTTTTCTGATCTGAGGAGTGATGAAGAAGGGTTGGGGGTATTGAGACAGACTTGGGCTACTGCTTCTGGGCTTTCAATTTTTAATATATGTACCACCTTTTGCCTGAATGTATCCTTTCCATTTGAATTTTACCCCCCTCACCTTTTGCAAATAATTTTATTATCTGGATCCACAACTCTTGCTTTCTGTTATATAATACATGATCATTTAATTGATTTTCAATAACCAGGACTTGTATAATTTCCCCACCATTCTTTCTGACTCTTCTTTAAAGCTCTGTGCATCAAATATCCTGACTTAGAGAAAGAAGAAATCTTTGTTACCTAGTTCAACCTTTTAATTTTATACACAAAGAAAAAAAGACACAGAGGTAAATACCTGCACAAAATGGGAACAAAGGCCACCCCAAGGAAGGGAAACTCCCAGGCTTATTCCTCCCGTCCCCACTGTACTGCTAGGCAGAGGAGCCTACGCAGTGGCTGCCAGAATTCCTTCATGAACGTTATTTTAGGGGTGAATGAAAAGAGCTTCAATTATCAACAGGATAGAGAGGACTTTCACCTGTGTGAAATATAAAGAGACTTGCCACAAAATTTAAAGGATACGTATATACTGTAGTTGTGTGTGTGTGTGTGTGTGTGTGTGTGTGTCTGTCTGTCTGTCTGTCTTCTTGACCCAGTTTCGAGATCAGTTCTCCTTCCTGAGCAGTAGATTAAGTCCACATCCCAAAGGACTTCCCTCATTGCCCCAGGGCTGGGTACCAGAAAACCAGGGAGAGCCCCTGCCCCCCAGAGCCTGCTGAAATTATTCAAATTAGCCCATCCTGCTTTCCTGCCCTGCTTTCCTGCCCCTTTTTTCCCCCCACAGAATCTACAGTATAAGTGCCTATCCAGAGCTCACTTCCCTCCCTCTGCCTGGCAGTCCATCCCACTGTTTCCCTGAGTGGCCCTGGGCTCACCCATGGTAATGTGGTCAAACAACGTACATGTTGGTTTTTCAGTACTGCTTCATTTGAGAATGGTAAAAAGGAATATGAATATAAATGGGAACAAATGCGGCCAAACATATGTTTATTTAACTCTGTACAAAGGCTGTCAAAGTTTTACAAGAACTTTTTCTAGACTATTTGACAAACTGTGGGCTAATCATGCCATCTGGTGGACAAATTAAATAAATGCAAGGAAGGTTTCTTGGTACGTGTGCGTATGTGTGTTCTATTAGGAAAGTAGTAAAGGAATTGTAGTAAGTTCTAGTACAATAAAGTGACATATTCAATTGAACCTATAAAAAGATCAGTTTCTAAGAGTCATGGCATCCAAACTCATCCCAAATATATCTAATAAGTTCTACTAATTAGTACCAGACCCCTCACCTGTCATTTATACACGGTAAATGTAAGCAAGTTGCCTAATTTCTCTGAGTCTCAGTTAATTTACATTCATAATATCAGTTAATTCTCACAAGATAACATTACAAGGAGTATATTAGTATTCTTATATTTTTAAAAAGAGAAATCAAATTCTATGGCTTGAAAAAATTAGGCTAGTATAGCAGTTAATTCTTCCAGCTTATTAAACCTTTGAATATTATTTCATTTATTAGAATTTTGGTTAAATGGCACACAAAAACCCATGGTCTTCGGTTTTCTTTGAAATTCTTATAAATAGAAAACGGTCTCTATTTCATTCTATTTTAAATACACAGAACTTCTATAAACAGAGACATCACCCAATGTGATATGACCTCCATTTGGACATAAACTACAATAAGAAGCCAGTGAAGGTCTCTAGGGAAAGATGACATCTTGTGAAAAAGGAAGATAAAAGGAAGAATGGGGAGCTGCTATTTGCTTTGGCCTGAGCAGGGCTTTTGAGACCACTGGAGTAGGAGGAACCTGTATTGTGGACTCTTTCCTCTCTATCCCTCAGGGTGTGGATCTTGGTATATTTTGGCTAACAGTCTTCTATCAGATATGTCTTTTCCAAATATATTTTTCACAGTCTGTGGCTTGTCGTCTCATTCTTTTGAGCTGCAGAGTTTTTGTAAAAGTTCTTTATCAAGTTGAGGAAGTTCCCCTCTATTCGTAGTTTGCCAAGTGTTTCTTTCATGAGTAAATGTTGATCTTTGTCAAATGCCTTTTCTGCATCTATTGATATGGTCATATGATTTTTCTTCTTTAGCCTGATGATATGATGGATTACATTAATTGGTTTCCCAATGTTAAATCAACCAAATGCTCTAGAGCTTCAAAAATAAATCTATTTTGTGCTTCTGTAGATGAAAGAGCAGATTTAATCAGTAAGATGGAAAGATTAAATTTAAGAATATTGTGGATATTGCTAGTTAGATTGTATGTAGTCAGAGTGTAATTAAATCCAAGGTTAAAAGAATTTAAGATGAAATACCATAAATACATAAATTTAAATATTGCTGAATTTTACGTTGACTTGGCATTCCCATTTTGCTATTTATACTTGAAAGTTAAAATATAAATGATTTAATTAACATAAATTGCATTTCTAAAAAACCAAAGATCGATTTAATTCATACATTTCCTTTTATGTTTAAAGTGCTTTTTTTTGTATTTTTTACATGCAGAAATATACTCTGTATTTCCAACATGAAAATACATGCCTTTTCCCAACCTGCTCTTCATAGATAAGAAATTTATATAAATTATCTCTTTCCTTGAAACAAAACATTTTATTCATATTTAGGAATCAACCTAAGGAAAACTTTGATTTGAATTACAATAATTTGTTTCAAAACTTAGATAGACAAGGATGAGATAAATGATACTTTTAACCAATCCAAGAGTATCCTTTGTATTTCATATTTTTCCATATCTTTTTTTCCCCAAATTTCCAATTGTATTTGTTCAAGAATTTTTCCTGAATTTCTACAAAATACAATGGCTCAAATAATTCATTCCCAAGTAGACTCCTTCCTCAGGTCCCTTGGGAGTGACTGCGTTAGCCACAGTGACAGAAACACCGTAATTCTGAAATTACTTCATTCATACAATTTCATATCTACTCTGCCCTTCTTCCTTTTTGTCATCATTGAAAACTGTTCCACCTCCAAAATCACTAATTCAAGAAACTGAGAATCACTAATTCTTTCTATTCATCCAGTCCATAGATACCTCTACTTCATCCTGTATCCTTTAGATGCCTGCTTTGCACACAGCACCGTCTATTCAGCTGAGATCCAATATCCCTGCTTTAAAAAAATCTTGACAATAGCCCTCTTTGCCCTTTTGTCTTTCTTTTGTATTCATAGCACAACTTTAACCATGGATGAGAACAACTATCCATTTTTTCTTTGAATGTAACTAGTAGTCTGCATTTCAGCAAAATTTTTTAGTTCTTCCTATTTGGGCATTTTCAATTCTGTGCTCCTCTGTAGAGACACCAGATTTCCTGATCCTGAGTCATCTTTATCTCTTTTCCATATTCCATCATGGTATTATTTCCATTTTTTAAATTAATTCATGGTGAATACCTCACTCCTTTCTTTTAAACTATAAATTCAATTTTGAGCTGTATGTTATGAGCAGTGACAACTGTGTTACTTAATCCAGTTACTATTCCTTAGCCTACATCTTATGTGATCTCTTAGGAGCTTTGAACACTTTTACTGCTCCCTTGTTCTAGATACGCTTTTCTCTCTTAGCTTCAATGACACAACACTCTTCTGCTTTCCGCTATACCTCTCTAGCTATTTCTCATCCTCTGCTGGATCAGACTTTATCTGATCTTTCACGTTGGAGGTCATCAAGAATTCAGTTCAAAGCTCATTTTTTTCCCTGCTCATTTTTATTTTGAAAATTTTCAAACCTACAGTAAAGAAAAAAGTACAGTGCTATGAACACATGATACCCTTACCTAGAATGACCAATTGTTATAATTTTGCCATATTTCCTTGACCTTTCTATGTTTATACAGGTATATATTTTCCGGTAAAATTTTTGAAAATAAATTAAAGCCATTATGACATTTACTTTTAAATATTTCTGTATGCACATCTCAGTGGTGAGAAAACAACTCTCTGGAGTTGCTGCTTAGGCGTTTTACCTGCCGACAATTCTGCTCACACCCAAAAGCTATACATTTAAATAAGGACCTGAGTTTAGGACACCTGCCCCAAGTTCCCACTTTGCTCCTCCAGAGGCACCTTTTATTTTTTATTTATTTATTTATTTAGCAGTACGCGGGCCTCTCACTGTTGTGGCCTCTCCCGTTGCGGAGCACAGGCTCCGGATGCGCAGGCTCAGCGGCCATGGCTCACGGGCCCAGCCGCTCCGCGGCATGTGGGATCTTCCCGGACCGGCGCACGAACCCGTGTCCCCTGTATCGGCAGGCGGACTCCCAACCACTGCGCCACCAGGGAAGCCCCAGAGGCACCTTTTAAAATAACCACTTAGAGTTAATGACCTCTCCCCCAACCACCTTAAAAGTGATAGGTACTTGCTACCCTGGCCTCTATTTCCTGCTCACTCATGACCTCGGTCAGAGCATTGTCCTTTCACTGGCTCGTCGCACACCACTCCCCACCCCAAAACCATTTCTAGGACCTGTAACTAGGGAATCTTCTGGCTTTTCTTCCTCTGCACCTTCGTTCAAAATGACCCCAAGGTTTTCAGCTTGACTTCTCCAAAGTGGGAGCTCAGATTCTGAGGGGGCTCCCTGCTTGTGCTTTCACATTCAGCAAATCATAATCTGAATATTCTTAGTATAATACATCAGCTACTGCCCCCCCCATACAACCTCTTAAAAATAAAACATTTTCTTGCATACTATAATACTGTTATCACACCTAAGAAAACTGATGTTAGTTCAATGATATCATATAATATAGAGGTCATATTTAGATTGCCCTACTTGTCCTCAAAATGCCTGTTTTAGTTGGTTTCCTTTATTTCTTTAAGGATCCAATTAAGATCTGCACACTGCATTCGTTATTATGTCTCTAAATCTAGGCTGGAGAGTTTACACACAGTTACTGATTTATTTAGTCTTTCATGCCATTGAAAGACTGGATGTTCCTGAATTATCTTGAATCCCTCTGATCAAACAGAATTTTACCTAGATACTTTGGGGAATTCTTTTTGGTCCTAAATTAATGCTGAGTTGCTAAGAAATAACCACTGATATCTTTCTCAGGGAAACGACTTGGATCTTTTTTTATTGCTCATGTTAACCACATATCTTGTTTTGAAAATAAGCCAGAGAGCTTGGAAGTCTGCTCTGGGTCTTACATCTCAACATCTCAGCCACTTGCTATCACAGTAGCTCCATTCCCCCAAACCTTACAAAATCCTTTGCCTGCTTAAATGACTCAAAGCAACATTTTTCAAGGCTGTTTCCTTGCCATGCAGCAGTAATCAAGAGAAGTCTTTCCTTCCTTCTGATCTCCTTCTTTACGTTAACAGTTTTTACTTTTTTTTTAAAGAGTCTAGGCTGTTTTACAGAATACTCAACATTCTGTTATTAAGTAGTATTTTCTTAGGAGTCTGCAAAACCTTCCCAAAGTGGGATGTTCCTTCAGCAGAATTTCTTATTGGGAGGAAGTTGATTAGTCTCCTATCCCCTCCTGAGAGAATGCACACCAGAGTTAAACACTGGTTCCTAAATGTCGATTGCTGTGCTGCTGCTGTCTTATAGAATACTGTGATTATTTTCTCTTCATGTCCCAAACTCCACGAGCCGAATCTTTTGTTTGTATCAGATTTCTACAGAAAATATTTTGGGTCAGAGTGAATAATTACATCGCAGATTAGAACAATTTTAAATTGTATGTCATATATCGCTATTCCTATAAATTCATTGGCCAGTCTCCACTGTAAGGATTCTCAGTGGATATATTCTTCATTAGGTTCTAGCTTTCTGTTTAAGTTCTGGTTACCCTAACCCTTTAGACCCTTCCTTCTCTCTCTTTATTTTTCTCTTCTCTCCCTCTCCTCCTTTCTCACCTTCTAGAGGCATGAATAGAACACAACTCCCAAATCTCCTTTTGCTTTATTTCAGAGGAATATTTACCCTTTGTCTATCTATACCTAGCTTATCTAAGTTAAACATAATGGGGCTCCACCTTCAATAGTCAAACAGCTAAGTTGTCTACAGAAGCAAGGAAGAAGTTCTCTTTCACCATCCATGTAAGTTAATGGTTGAAATTGGTTAGCTTTTAATTTACGTTTCCCTCTGGTGTACTTGTAGGTTAAATATATTCAAGAAATAAATTGGGTGCAACAACACCCAAAGCAAATTGTGCTCTACCAAATAACTCACAAAAACAAACACTGATGAGCTTAAGGGAGCGGGGCCTGTGGGTTCAGGTTCAGAGCCCCGCTTGGAGACTGTGCTGCTGAAGATCACCTCTGCCAGCTCTTAGAGCCTTACAAGACGTGCTCTCTGAAGAACTGCTCTGAAGGACCCCTCAGCACGTTGCTGCCCTAAACGCATAGCTTCCTAGTTGACCTGGGGCGTCCTTCCCAACGAGAAAGTTGTTTCCCAACTAAGCAAAAATATAATGAAGCTTTGGAGATGAGCTGCAAGTGGTGAAGCAACTTCAAGTCAAATGGAAAATACATCTTGGGCTTCCCTGGTGGCGCAGTGGTTGGGAGTCCACCTGCCAATGCAGGAGATGCGGGTTCGTGCCCTGGTCCGGAAGGATCCCACATGCCGTGGAGCGGCTGGGCCCGTGAGCCGTGGCCACTGGGCCCCACAACGGGAGAGGCCACAACAGTGAGAGGCCTGCGTACCACCAAGGAAAATACATCTCTTTGCTGCTATGTGATCAGCTTTTTCGATAATTAAATTTACATGAACTAAAAAAAAAATAAAATTAAAAGACTCCATTAAAAATTTTTTTTAATAAATAAATAATAAAAATGATATGTTTGCTAAGCTCTGACTTTGATAATTTAATCTTTGACATCCTAATACAAAATTCGTATATGATTGCCTTGCCTTTTACTGACATCTGCTGACACTTGCATACTTATTTGGCTATTTTGTTAAAAACGCCCTGGAAAAAAGACAGGTGTCCACTCTCAGGCCTGACAGTGTAACTGGTACTGTGCTTGCCCTCCAGCCAGTGGTAACTATACAACTGGACAACAACATCTGAAGCAACAGTTCCCGGGCATCAAACAAAGGCAGTGCAAGGCCAGGATCCTTGAAAGAAGAGAACCAGGAACGACATGGATCACCTCTCACCCCTTCTCCCTGGAGTACTTGCCTGCTGCTGTGCCAGGATGAGGCGCCCCAGTGGACGGGTCTTGTTGGGCTGAGAAGGCACAGCCGAAGTTCTCAAGTGCTGAAGCAGTGGGACTCATTCGTAGGGCAATGCCAGAGAAGAGGCTGCTGTTCAGAAGGAGGTTCAGGAAGCCTGAGCGTGGGTTCACCGTGGGTCTCCTGGGCTGGGTGATGAGTGAATAGCTGGAGATTCCGTGAAGCTTAGCAGAGGGCAACTGCCCTGGGGCTAACTGGTGAGGAGAGCTCTAGTCCAGGCAGAGTGAAGAGGCCTTGCTGAGTGCCCCGGGCATTCAGTGGAGACCCTAGAAAGACCAAGCCTTCAGACTAAGGACAAAGCTCCAAAATAAAGAACCAGTGCCCTAGGACTAAGCTAAAAACTGAAATAGATTTGCCATGATAAAGAATAAAACAAGCCTGACAAGATCAAGTATAACACCAGTAACCTAAGTGCCTGTCCAAACAAAACTCGGCACTCTTTCAGTGAAGACGACAGTATCTAGTCTTCTTATGCCTCCAAGGACTTGAGGAATCCAAATTCACCTATGAGGATTTTGGTTTGGAATGAAAAATATTTGAACCAGAGCTGAGTTCACTGTCTCAGTTAAAGTGATAGAATCTGAAAAATACTAAGAGCCCATGATCTGCTCACCCAATCATCCTACCCCTGGTGGGGGATCTCAGGTCTTAGGTAACCATCCGAGGGAAGCAGCCAGGGAGTGGTACATGCAAAATGCTTTGGCTTTGCTGGGCATGAGAGACAGCGATGATGTTCTGAGAGGCTCAGTAATGAAACGGGGAGGGAGAGTGTGGAGATTCTGTGTTGGAGAGGACACAAAGGTGTGAGTTGGGTTACAAAGTGGAAAATGTAACTGGAAAGATTATTCTGAATTCTCATTGCCTTTTTCCAAATACATGAATGGTGTGGGTATAATGAGTGAATGGTGGTGTCGTCCTCACCCTTTTTACTATTGTCTAGTTCTGCCCGGTGCCCAGTTGTAACTGACCGGGCTAAAGGACAACCTTGAGAATTGCCTGGAGGGCAGCAAGAGATCACTACTCTTGTTAAGAAAATGATTGAAGCAGGAGTATTGTTTCTACTAAATCCCCTCCTAACAGGCCTGTCTGATCAGCATGTAAAGCAGACACTCTAAGGTTAAGAGTATAGAGAATTATGTAAGGTGATGTCTTTGACTGCTCCTGCTGTATGGAATGTGGAAAGACTGAACAGGAGAGACAGACCAGCAGGGACCGTATGCCTTCACAGACATGGCTAAGGCCTTCTTTTCAAAGGAAAATTGGAGGCCAGCCAGTCTCACTTTGCATTCTTTTGGATGGAACCCAGTATACATTTACTGTTTTCCCACTGGGATATTTGATCGCGGGCATTTGTCATAATTAGATGAGGAAGGACTTGGAAATGATAAACATTAAGAGCCAGTTAATGCATTCATTGATGATATTATCATAATTGCCTCCTCGGAGGATTAAGCAGGAGGGGTTAGGAACTGTATCACCTACTTGACAAATACAGGCTGGCTGATAAATGCAGCTGAAATTCAAAACACATTGAAATTCCTGGGAATTACATGGGTTAGAGCAGCCAGGGACATTACCATCTGGTGGTTAAAGGCACACATCTATTCTAGTGGCTTTATTTTATAAACAAGAACACTGATCCTTAGAAAGTTAAGTTATAGAGATGATTAAAGGCTAAAAGGGACTAAAATTCCAGTTTTCTGACTTTCAGTTTACGTTTCTCAACTACACTAAAAATGATTTTTTCATTTGTTTAAATATGAAATATTTCAATCGTATAGAAGATTATTTAACGAATATCCATTCACTCATCATTCACATAAACAAACCTTAATATTGTTTTTTGTATTTGCTTAAGATGAAAGAAATGTGACTTGCCATCTTTTCTATGTACTGTGCAGCAGTGTTAATTACAGTCATCCTGCCATACATTACACCCCTAGTGCTTATAACTGGAAGTTTGTACATTGTACCACCTTCCTCCGATAGTTAACACTGCTGCATGATATATAGGAAAGTTATTAAGAGCGTAAATCCTGAGTTCTCATCAAAGGAGAAAATTTTTCTTCCTTTTCTTCGTTTTCTTTTTATTGTATCTATATGAGATGATGGATGTTAGCTGAACCTTCTGTGGTAATCATTTCACAGTGTATGTGAATCAAACCATCATGCTGTACACCTTAAAGAGGGATGTATGCCAATTATTTCTCAATATAACTGGGAAAAAAAGAAATGTAAATTTCCATGTTTTGTTGAAATGCTATTCTAGTTCCTGTCTCAAGAAGGAAGTTATGCTTCCTGAAATTGGTGTGTATCTTGCTCACCCACATTGTTACTTTTCTGTCACATGTATATGAATTCTCACTTTCAGTTCCAGTCGTACAGTACGTTATTGATCTACTCCTCTGCCAGTACCCGTGTCTGAATTACTTGAGTTTTGCAGGAAGCTTTGATATTCTGTAAGGCAAGTTCTCCTTCCCAGTACTTATGCTTCACAATGACTTGGGTATTTGTGGTTCTTTATTCTGTAATAAGAAGTTTGAGATCAGGTTGTGAATTTTTGAAATAAACACAAAACACCTGCTGAGATTTGATCGAAATTGCTTTGAATGTAAAGATTAATTAAAAGAGTATTCTATTTTAAGATATTGAGTCTTCTTTTAGATGGGCATACACTGCTAAATATGATTTCTTTTTTAAAGTTATATTTATTTATTTAGTTTTGGCTGTGTTGGGTCTTCATTGCTGCGCGCGGGCTTTCTCTAGTTGCGGTGACCGGGGGCTACTCTTCGTTGCGGTGCACGGGCTTCTCATTGCGGTGGCTTCTCTTGTTGTGGAGCACAGTCTCTAGGCGTGTGGGCTTCAGTAGTTGTGGCACACGGGCTCAGTAGTTGTGGCTCTTGGGCTCTAGAGCGCAGGCTCAGTAGTTGTGGCACACAGGCTTAGTTGCTCCGTGGCATGTGGCCTCTTCCTGGACCAGGGATCGAACCCGTGTCCCCTGCCTTGGCAGGCGGATTCTTAACCACTGCGCCACCAGGGAAGCCCCTACTATGATTTGATGGTGTTTTATTTAGAATATACACCTCAGTGTTCACAAGCGTTTTGGTATAAAATGTAATTTTATTATACTATTCTGTTTTGGTCTTATTAAAAGTTAGAATACATATATAAAATGGATTGAGGGGTCTCTCTCTTTTCTTAGTCTGTGATAAAGTTGGTATTATCTGTTCCTTGAGGGTGTATAAAACCCATCTATAAAATTACCAAGACCTGTTGTATGTCTCTATTATAGGACAGCAAAGTTACTGAGTCAGTTCATTTAATGTTTTCATTTTCTTCTATTGTTCTACTTCTTCTTAAGAAAATTATGGTAGTATGTCCTTCAAAATTACTAGCATTAGTTTTTGCTTTGAATTGTATTATGATTTTAAAAATCTCTATAGAATCTGTATTAAAAGCCCTGTTTCCTCTTAAGTGTTAACTTGTACTTCTATCTTTTTATTGATCATTTTGCCAAAGGTTTGTTTTACTTATTTAGAATATCTTGAGGATACATCATTTGACAAGAGAATTTCTTTTTTTTTTAATATTATGCTTATATCAGCAACATAGAAGTCAAGAATTTTTGGAGGTCAAAATTTTTATATAAACATTTCTTTTATCAAATCCTGACATATTATTAGAGGTTTGACCTTTAGATACAGACAGATGACATACCTTCCAGACTTCTCCAATTTAGATTTATTCTTTATACCTTGAAAATAGAAGGATGTTTTCCAACAAGCTCCTCTAACTGTATTTAGTTGAAATCAGAGACCGGATTAACTCTTCTTTTGTTGCATGCCTTATCTACCCAGAGGGAGAGAAAAACCAATCCTGAGACGTCCTTACCTGGTGAATAAGTTATAGAGAAGAGGAAGAGTTGTTGCCACTTTCTTATTCTTTCCCTGCCCTTAAGAACATCAATCTCTTTTATTTTAAGTAGTTGGTTTTAAGTTGTCTCAGTTTAATTGATACACATTAGATTATACAGAAATAAAATAGGTCATCTATAATCCCTGTAACTGAACTAGAAGTCATTTACATCAGACCTTTAAGTATCCTTAAAATAATTTTTTTTACTTATATTCTGTAGTTTTACAAATTGCATGATTCTTTTTTATTTGGGGAGAGATGTGATTAAAATAAATTCAGCTACTTCCATTCCAGAATGAATAATTGCTTCTCTCCATATCAAAAGGCCTTGTTCAACAATCTCATGTTTTTCTACTTAGAATATCTATCCAAATAACATATATCATACTATTAATATATTAAATGCTCAGATAATGAGCTCTTTGGGTCAATTGTATATTTTATTTCGGCTCAAAGTAAATATATGATCTTTCATCAAATGTTGTGGTAGAGCAAAACATTGTGTACAATAAATGTGAACATTCATTCTTTCAAAAAACTAGCCAGTTTATTGATGGCTGTTCAGGGGATAGAACTCAGTGAGGTCAGACTTTTCTATTTTAACTTTACTGGCTGATAAGCCAGTGATTCAACTGTAACTTTTTTTCAGAATCACTGGGGATACTTTAAAAAAATATTCTGATCACAATCTCAGAAATTCTGATTTAATTTGTCTGGGCAGGTCCATGCATTTGTATTTTTTTCAAAAGATCCCTTGGAGACCCACTGAAATGGGCCAACATATGGGGTCATGACCCAGAGTTTAAGAACTACTAGACAAAACAAGCTTCAAACACCCAAAGCACTGAGTTCCAGCCAAGTGATCTTTCTCTAGTAGAACACTGTAGAAGACTGCTTAATGACTGAGAAGAATGCCATTAAGACCTTGGCAAGATAATGTGTGAATAGTAATTGAATAATGTCACTGTGTTTTTAAAATCTGCTTTTGCTTCCTCATGATACGCCCACCTAAAACCTTGGGATTCAGGATACTAATGACCTGCTTAGGGCCATATATAATAACGAAACAATTAACTTTTGTTTTATGTAATTGCTCCTGATTTTATGTCATTTTTATGTGTGTGTGGTTTATGTGGTATATGCTCTTTGTATTAAATTATTCAGTACCATTTCCCTCTCAGTACCATTTCTCTACTGTAAACAGGGAATGAGAAATGACACCTGTTATAACATAGATTACAACAGTTCTAAATTCCCTCATCCTATAGCTATCAAAACCTTGAAGCATTACATTTGTAGAGCTAAGTGCATGACACTCATTGATATACTAGGCATCACTGCACACCCATTATTTGCCAGGAATAGAATCATCCCTGGCCCAGAAGAGGTTACTGTCCAGCAAGAGAGCCAGTTTGCCAAGCATGTCATTGCAACTAATGTACTATCCAAGTCAGTAAACACACGTTAATTGTATTGTTGACACTCACGTCACTGGCCCTGGTTACAAAATGGTAGTCCCATAAGTAGTCCCTATCCTTGTAGAGATAATTGTCTAACTGAATATAAGTATCTATTATTGAAGGAGGCATTATTAGTTCAGAAAAAATTTCTTATGAGTGGGGATATATATGTAAAGACAGAGTTAAGATTTATAACTCAGTTGATTGTGTCCACAGGCCAGTTGGGCAAGAACTTTCTCTTCTGTAGATGAACAAGCAACAGGAAAACCAGCAAACTGGTAATAAGTGTATATTGGGCACAACAGTAGAGTTGTCAGCGGACAATGTTGTGGAAATATATGTAGGTGGGAGAAGCAATAGCCTATGAGGACCACTGGATCAAGAGAAAACAGTTTACCAGGGTTTGATATAAAAATTGATGGGATGGTTCAGAAGACAGCTTGTACAAAAAGAAAACTCAGATTGAATCTATGGAGCAGTGTGCTGCACTGTCATCTTTTATCAGCCACATCATCCTATCAAACATATAATTGAGTTTCTAAAGAGCCATAGTTAATAGTTTCTCTATCTCCACATCTCTGTTGTCATGGCAACAAATGTGGAAGACCCACTGAGTGATCAGTCCCCTGAAATGAAGGAAAGTCTGATATGAACTTCTCTATTTTCCTTTGCTTGAGAAGAACCAGACAGAAGCCCATTAAATGGGATCCTATTAAATACTGACTTCTCCCAAATTTCTGTGACTCACTCTTATTTTCAGACTTCAGATCATCTGTCAAAGTAGATGTTCAGATTTTCTGCCAAGGTAGAATTTTTTCATGTGGCTCTAGTTGTAAAATATAGGCTCTTTTAATTATATTTGTAAAATCTTTCTCTCCTTGATTTATGTCTCATGAACGTATTCAAGTCAATTATTTGTCTCCATATATCTTATCATTAGTGATTCTACTATGAAGGAATACCTATCAATAGATCATTGCAAATTTCATTTTTTAGCAATAGACGCAATTATAGACATCTTTGCCCCAAACACAATGGAAACAGCACCTAAAATCGATATTACTTCCTGGATGAATCCATCATGAAATTTTGGATTCTAACATTTTTTTGCACTATGAAATTTCTGCCAATGGAACGAAGTAAAAATAAAGTCCATCCACGTTATAAGCTACAACAATTAATACATTTGGTAAAACGATTATAACAAACATGGTGAATCCCCAAATTTTAGTAGTATAGTAACAGGATAATATTTTGAAATATTTTGAAAATATTTCGAAATATTTACTGGTGCATGGTATTTTGTAACTCCTACTTGTCTCAAATCAGCTCTCTAACCATTGAATCAAATCATTGTATTACTTCAGAGGAAGTGCAACTGAGAACAAAGTAATCATTACTTTGCTTTAATTTTCCAAATTGTTGTGTTTTATTTTAGAAATTACAAACAGTAAAACTTACTTTTTGTGGTGTACAGTTCTGTGGGTTTTCACAAAGGCATAGAGTAACATATCCACCACTACAGTCATGACACAAAATAGTTCCATCACCTCCCAAATCCCTTACCCTTTTATAGACAATCCCTCCCCCTGACTTGCAGCTCCTGGGAATCACTCATCTGATCTGTCTCCAGTAATTTTGCCTTTTCCTACAATCCGTGCATAATTTCTTTCGCTTATCAGAATGCATTTGAGAGTCATCTATGTTGTTACGGGAGTCAAAATTTTATCCTTCTTACTGAGAGTATACAGTGGAATATATGCCACAGTTGGTTTATCCATTTACTGGCTGAAGGACATTTAGGTTGTATCTTGCTTTCGGTGATAAGAAATAAAGCTACTATAAACAAACATTTGCATGCAGGACTTATACAAACATGAGTTTCTATTCCTCTTAGACAAATAACTAGAAGTGGAATTTGCTGGGATTTATAGGAAGTCTATCTCTAACTTTATAAGAAAAGGTCAAATTGTTTTCTGCTATGGCTGCACTGTTTTGCATTCCCACCACCAAGGTGGGAGAGTTAGAGCTGGTCTACATACTTGCCAGCAATTGGTATTGCCAAATTTTTTTTCCTCATTCTAATAAGTATGCAGTGATATCTCATTGTGGTTTTAACGGGGATTTTACTAATGAATAATTACGTTGAGCATATTTTCATGCACGTATTTGCCATCCACATATCTTCTTTGATGAAGTGCCTTTCAGTTCTTTTGCTTATTCTTTAATATCAGGTTGTTTCTTTTCTTATGGCTGAGTTTTGAGAGTTCTAATATAATCTGCAAACAAGCCTTTTGTCAGAAACATGATTTTCTCCCAGTTTATAGCTTGTCTTCTCTTTCTTTTAACTGTTTTCATGGACCTAAAGTTTTTAGTTTTGATAAAGCTCCAATTTTTCTTTTATGAATTTTGCTAAAAACTTTTTGACTGACCCAACAAGTTTTTTCTTCTGTATTTTCTATGGGTGAGCTGTGAGCTATGGGTCAAGATTTGTGTGTGTGTGTGTGACACCACTTACTTAAAAGATATCATTTCTCAATCAGTTTATCTTTGGATCTTTGTCAAAAATCGATTTCCCATATTTATGTGCGTTTATTTCTGTATTGTCTATTCTATTCCAATAATCTATGTATATCCTTTCACCAATACCACACTGTCTTGATTACTGTAGTTTTATACTAGGTCTTGTAATTGGGTTGCATGAGATCAGTCAAGATACTTTTGATTGGCAATAATTATGCACTTCAGAGAAGCCTGGGAGACTCAGGGTACAGAATTTACAGTACTGACCCAAAAGTCTGCAATAAAGTGTGTTTCTGTTCTTAGGAAACAGAAACAACTTAAATTTCTCTGATTTTCATAACAAGTTCTAAATGTCACAAATAAGTAGTAACATTTGGCCAGGTCTCACAAAACTATCTTTACTTGCATGTGATCTCATTTGGTATGTGCATTATTGTGAGGACTTGTGAATGTATAAATCAATCACCAAATAATCCAGCTCCTTTTGGTCCCTAACATATACCAGGTCCTAGACTGACCCCTGCCTCACAATGTTCAATTAAGAAAGTCTCTACCTTTAATGGCCTTGGAGTTAGGGGGTGAAAGGTAAGCATAAAATTTAGAGCAACATGATGCAAAATTGCTCTTCTAACTTAAGGGGAAAAAACCCACAGAAATGTTCTTTGCTTTAAAAGTCAAGGTAAAAGTAGAAACCAAATTTAATAAAGCTGTAAAACCACTCTATATAGTTGGCATTTTCATATTTTTGTCATCTTACTTCCTGGAGGCATTTAACTTTTCAATACAGTCATTGTAACAAAAATGCAGCACTGTTGAATGATCATAATAAATCATCTGTTCAAAGGAAAATTTTTAATTTATAACACCGTTAACGAATGCATTTGCTGTAATTATACATGGATCGATCCATAGCATTTGAGAGGGGCTGAGTAATGTTCATCTTCACAGTTATCCATAAATCACTGAAATGAAGTGCACACACTAAAGTTAAATTGTTGAACGAAGTTGTACTTTTAATTATGCCAATTATTCCCTGAGCTATGTGATCTGGGCAAAGGGAATTAACTTAAACTATGAATTATGTCATACCTCTAGCTCTTGGCTAAATCAGAGATAATTTGCATATGTATGGCTTCACTTCTATTTCTATTTACGTTGAAATGATTTGACAAGTGGAAATGGGGAGCTGATACTTAGAAATACTGGGTTTACTACCTGTGGAAAATTAAATGCCATAAAATATTCCCAAGGGACCACAGTGGTAAGACACTCTCAGATGGGGCTGCAGAGTTGCCGAGAGAAAATCTGAAATCATGGGTCAGCTCCAAGTACTGGTTCCAAATGTATGCGAGGTCTCTGTAGCCAAGATTATTTGGTCTGCCTGGGAAACCTCGGCAAACATAACATTTATAATTTTGATCCAGATGTGTTGCTTGCTGTCTCAAAAATTTCCGACTCTCATAAATTTCTCTCTATATCTCTTTATATTGGTAAACATGGAGAGTAGGAGCCACAGAAATAACCTTTATCCTTGCTGTATTTCAGCCTGGTAGACACTGAGCTCCAGGTGCATGCTATATATAGGACACAGACAGGAAAACTGACCGACCGTGGATCAGGGATAATTCATGGATAAAATTTATATAAAACTTCTTTTCCTGATAAAGGTATGACTCTTCCTTCTAGATTAATGTTACATTTTCTGATAAAGTCTGGTCATTTTATCAGAAAGGTGGTGTTCTTTGCACTTAGGAAATAAAATTATGAAACCAGAGTATAATTGAAAAATGTTTCAATTTTTTTCATTATGTCAAATTATTTGAAATACTTTTTACTTAAGTAATAGATTCATAATCTTTATATCATTCTTCTTTAAATAGTTTCAGATCATACCTTTCTTGTTACTGCCCCCATAAACATCTACACACACTTTAGGCGCCAACTATTGTCTATTTGTTCTGTGTTGTGCCTCTGACACAAGCCTTTGCACATGGAAAGGCAGAATGACAAACTAGAAAGAAAATGCGTTTTGAACACTGAGTTCAGAAACTTATCTCAAAACAACAATTTTAAAACTTGTGTTTGTAGTATTAATAATATTAGCATGTATCTAGGGTCTATATTTAAGACTTCAGGCACTGTTTAAAGAACTTAATATAAACAAACTAATTCATTTACCTGTGAGGAATTCTTATTATTTATTATAGAGATGGGGAAAGTGACTACAGGAAGACCAGGGAACTTGCTAGTAAGGGGCAGTTTGCCTGGTTCCAGCATCTGTGCTCTTTAAGCTGTTTGTCATGCTTTTTATTTTCACAAAGTTTGTGACTATGCCTTCTTTAGAAAACAGAATCAGCTAAAATAAAATATGCCAAAGTGATTTCAAGCTAGAAAATGGCTATCAAAAATTAGATTATTACTAGCTAGTATCTCATTTTCAACAAATGCTTTCATAGGATTTTCATAGTGCAGTTTACCAGTGATTTAAACTTAGGAGGTTATAGAACCCAGTTAGACTATTTGTAATCAAAGTAAAAATAGCAAAAATATTCATAGCCTTTCAAGGACCATAGGCTCATAAAGTACTGCTAGAATTTATTAACCAAAGCTATTTTAATTATTTTATAATTTAAAACATGGTAAGGTTTGCAACTAGATGTACCAAAGATGCTTCTTTAAGAAATTTTAAAGTTATTCTTAACAGGATATTTCAGAGTATTGAGAGGAATCTTGGAGATGGTAAGACTGTTTGAATATCCAACGAACTGTAGAATTGAAGGCACAACAGTGTTTTTGTTTTGTTTTTTGTTTTTCATTTTTATTTATGGCTGTGTTGGGTCTTCATTGTTGCACACGGGCTTTCTCTAGTTGCGGCGAGCGGGGGCTACCCTTCGTTGTGGTGCGCGGGCTTCTCATTGTGGTGGCTTCCCTTGTTGCGGAGCACAGGCTCTAGGTGTGCGGGCTTCAGTAGTTGTGGCATGTGGGCTCAGTAGTTGTGGCTTACGGGCTCTAGAGCGCAGGCTCAGTAGTTGTGGTGCACGGGCTTAGGGGCTCTGTGGCAGGTGGGATTTTCCCGGACCAGGGCTCGAACCCATGTCCCCTGCATTGGCAGGTAGATTCTTAACCACTGCGCCACGAGGGAAGTCCCACGACAGTGTTCTTTATAAATGGCTCATTAGTTTGAGAGGATGCTGGTATGGTTTAGTGGGATATCTGTTATTCCTATAGATAGCTTAAATAATGTATCAGCATAGCCACTGTCATCACTTTATCAAGAAAGTGTCTTGCAAAGTTGTTTTTTTTATTTTTTCTATGTGAAAAGACATTCTGTGTAGGAGTGAAGATCAGAAAGATTTAATGCCCATTCATTCTTATATTTGTGAAAGGAAAACTATAATGGGGACCTAGACATAAGAAATCTCACAAGAGATGGGAAAAATTCCAATATTCTTGTAAAAATATTTATTGAATTTTTACCCACATTCCATGGGGGGGTTTAGATTAGGAAAAAACAGGTATATTTAGATGGACAATTTAGATGGAAAGGGTTGGATACCGTTCGAAATATAGCAAACAAAGGTGACAGCGGGGCATAGCCTCTGGGTGGAGCCAGTATTCCTCATCTCTTCGTGAAGGCTGGGCAAGCAGCCCAGGGGAAGAGCAAGGGACTGATTGGGCAGAATAAACATTAAAAGTTGTGTCCTAGATGGAGGACTAATGTGAAAGCCAGACATTAGAGGGAAAACAAAACAAAACAAACAAGCAAAAAAAAGCCTGACTCTTCATTCAAAAGGAATTACGGGACCAACTGAGCTCAAATGCCAAACAAAAAACTGAAGACCCCAAGAATATAAAGCAATTATGATTCAGCAAAAGAGAGACTGTTTAGAGTCAATCCTGTGCCACTGTGACTTTTCTCCATTGCAGACCCACTTCTATAGGGCTGCACTGGAAACAGTGAAGGAATTAACTTAGACCAGGGTCTTCAAGCATTTCTTCTCAGTCTCCTGGGTCAGATAATCATTGAGCTAATACAAAGGATCTGAATTGTCAAATCAGACTCAGAGATCGTGTTCAGTATGAAGATTTACTAAGAATTTCTAGGATACACGTAATTGCGAAGCACAAAGTAGAGAGAGGCATGGGATTGTCAAAGAGTTGCCCAGGTCCTTTCTTGCTGGTTCAGACTACATTAACATATGAAGTCTCTAGGTAATGTATGATGCTACATTAATTACATGGAAGGGAGCTTTTTCAGTCATGAAACATCTCTACTTTATATTCAGGTAGCTATATAACTCGTGTGATATTTTCCAGAGAGCTAAGCCCTGTAAATCCATACATTTCATCTTGTTTTCTACATGCAAGTTAAATAAGACAATGACGTTGTGCTAATATGGGTCTCCCTTTTGGATTCTTGAGCTACTGAGATCTAAGCTGTCTCTCAAGCTAGAAACTTCAGGCTCTGTGGACTTTTATCTTCTCAATGCACGTTGGCAAATTTACTGCCGAAACTTAATTCCCTATTACCTTGCACTGCTAAATTCTTATCTCTTCTTGGATTATTGCAATGGCCTCTAAGGCCTGCTCTTCCTCCAATCAGTCCTTGAAACTGCCATCAAAATCAATGTCTTTTCCCCCCTCATCAATACAAGTTTTATTTTATTACCCCCACTGCATTCACTTTAGTTGTTTTCACAATGTCAAAATGCTAAATTTAAGGACCTATAATTCTCTAGCTACTTGAAGCAGACTCCGTAATTTTACACTCTACTCCAGCAATAGCAAACTGTTTATTTAAGTATTTTTGATTCTCCACGTAACTCTGATTATCATTGCTCCATGTTATCTGCCTGGTAAGAATCTAAATATTTCAGAACCCCCTTTGGATGTTGTTATATGTTTCAAGTGTCCTCTATATGTTATGCACAATTCTATACTAGCACTTTGAATTGAAAATAAAATTTAAAAACACATTATTTTCACTTTTTGGTCTACCCTAAGTTCAGGAGACACAGTCTCTCTGGAAGTCATCTCTGTTGGTTAAACCAGTGCTATCTATTATATGTCATATATTTGGGAAAAGTTCAAAAGAAAAAGATAAAGTTAGTAATATCCCTTTAAGAATTTTATGTTAAACTAAGTCTCTTAACAGCAAGAAAGGAGCCCATTTTATAGAATTCCTGTAAGTTATGGAAAGAAAACTCACACATTATTTCATGTAATACAAGGTTTGTGTCAGAACCTTGGTTGAGAGAACACAGCAAAGGGAACAGTGTTCTGTGGCTAAAATAATTTTGACTGGCCATGAAATAAAAAATAATCCAAGTTCAAGGGTGGGGGGATGACACAGGTTAATGAGTATTATCCTTTCTTTAATTTAAATGTTACAATTTTTCAACAATGTGTAAAATAGGTATCCAAATAATTGAAAATGCTGTATACCTCAAAACAGAACAATGCTTATTAGGTTCCTTGTTATTAACAAGACACTGCTGAATAAAACAGAACTGATATTGGAAGAAAGCACTGTTTTAACTAATTTATATAACCTATGCAATACATATTGAAGTATTCTTATGATTTAGTATATTCTTATTTCAAAGTGTTGATTAAGAAATAAAACCAATACCTAAAATTGTGGCTGTAGGGACAAAGAAACTTGAGGCATATTTTTTGAAAAGGAAATGTTTAATCTGTGCGTGATAAACTTTATGTAATGATAAGCAGTTATGAATAATGCATAGGGAAGAAACAGATTTATGTTTCTAAGTCTGACAGACCAGATCGCATTTGGAACAAACCCTCCCGTATAGCACAGTTATTCTTATTAAAGGATACGTTGCACTAAGATACTTAAACTGCTCTTCCCTGTATTTCACAAAGACACAAACTATCAAAGTCTGTAGCATAATCAATTTTATGTTTCCTCTGAGAAAAACTTTGGACATGAAATGTCTTATTTATATGGTAGAAGAGCAATTGAAAAGAATCTCTATCCCAATTCATGTGTCTTTATTTCTAAAATATAAAAGTTTTCAGACATTTAACTTGAATGGATGCAACAGAGCTTGAAAAACAGAAGGGTACAATCTCCTCTGTAATGAAGAACCATGACAGTATTTGCACCCTGAATGATTAATAAAGATAAAACCAATGTTATGGAACTTTATTTTTACCTAGTCTAGCTACTGGGTTGGCCAAGAAGTTCGTTGAGTTTTTTTCCATAAAATGGCTCTAGTAGTGCTTAGTTGTCTTTAACTTCATTCAAAACAATTTTGTTAGATTGTATTGTGACAGGTGTCGTATCAGTGTGCATTTTTAAAAAAACATCAAAATTGGTGAATTTTTGTGTAGCCATTTTAATATTGAATATAGAAGAAAAAAAGCAACATTTTCAGCATATTATGTTTTATTACTTCAAGAAAGGTAAAAACGCAACCGAAACACAAAAGATTTGTTTAGTGTATGGAGAAGGTGCTGTGACGGATCAAATGCGTCAAAAGTGGTTTGTGAATTTTCGTGCTGGAGATTTTAATATTTTAATATTTTAAATCTCTGGCTTTATTTGACATAATAAAAAATTAATTGTGCAAAACTAACGATTATGCACTGAGCCTATACACAGCCAAGACTACAGAGCTCTTATTGGGTCTGCCTTTCTGTTTGTCTGTTGGTGGGAAATAATTGTTAATGGGCTACAAAGAAGGAGTTATATATATATACTATATTAAATCCTTTTCCTCTCTGTATTCTTCTCTAAATTCAATTCTATATTTCCATTTATTTTTCTCATCATGTAATAATTTTTAAGGTCTCAGCTCTCTTTGAAGTTACAAAATTATTTGATTTTTTCCTATATTGAGAAAATATCTTTTAATTTTTTTCAGCTTTATTGTATTATAATTGATAATTAAAATTGTAACATATTTAAAGCGTGCATAATGATGATTTGATATATGTACACATTGTGAAAGAATAAAATAACATATACAGAGTGATTCAAAGTTTTAAAAAATATTTAACACAATTACTTTATTTTATTCTAACAACATCCCTGCAGTATAGGCACAATTATTATTCCTATTTCAGAGAAGAGGAAAGAGATCTGCATAGCTCAAGTGATTTGACAAATGGCTCGACTGGTAGTAGTGTATGTGAATTGCATCAAGGCATTTAGCAGGTTCTTTGTCATACACACTTGAGAGAAAACCTGGCTAGCGTCAAATTTGGGTTTTATTACTTATCAGCAGCATGCTGTTAGACACAGTATTTAAATTCTTTAAATCTTCATCTTCTCATTCATGAAATGGGGATAATAAATCACTTTAAATCGTAATATTGAGAGAAATAAATGAAACCATGCAAGTTAAGATTCGTAGCATACCGTAAGTGCTCAATGTTAACTCTATTATCTCAAAAAAGGAGCTGAAAAATACTGATTTTATCATCACTGTGGAGCTACCTGATTCCATTTTGTGAATTATGGCCAATATACTTTTGGAGAATTATAAAACGATGCCACTGTTGTTGACCTTTAGAGACATTAAAAATGGCACTGCAGAAAAAAATGAATTAAATCATTGCATAGAAACTTGGTAGAAGCCACAGTTCCTTCTAAATAAAAATGCAGGGATCAAAAGGCAAATATGTCAGCCCTTGTCATTCTCTTCCCTGACTCTCTGCTCCAAAATACAGAACGTTTTGTTCATCTGATTTATTGAAATAGAGAAACATCATAAGTATTATTTTATTTTTTACAGAAACAGAACACTACCATATGTTACTGAAAATGATTTCACCTCGGGAAGGCTTTATGCAACTAATTCAAGCATGTAAATATATGTTAACTTACCAAATGTTCACAATGGAACTTCTTTCTATACAAGAGGTAGGATTTTTGTCTTTCTTATTTACTGACGTATTCTAACACACCAAGAAAAGTCCCTGACAGTTAATGGATTTTCAATAATCTTTCATTGAATTAATGAAAACAAATACATAAACAAAATTGAATCTATTATCTATCTATCTATCAATCTTCAATGACCCACTGTTCTTTATTCATCTTGTATAACATAGGATAAAAGAGAATCAAACGTTCTGAAGAAAGAATATCATTTATAATATTCCTTTCTTATTATCTTCAGCAGTAAATCTTTAAAGTTGGTGTTTAGTTTTGGTATTCAAAATCATATTGCAGTATCATAAATCTTTCCCAAGTCTTTCAATTTCATCAATAACATAGTCAACATCAGTTTGTCCTGTGGCAGGATTAGAAAAGACCATTCGAAAAAAATTTACTTTGTCCCCATAAGGCTGGTAGTTTAGCATGGCTGTGCCTTCCTCTATCATTTGTGCTTTAATCTTTGGAGCAGTCTGTGTATAAATGCAAATATCATTAAAAGGAAATTTTACAAGTAAATACTGTTCCACATCCTAGATGGCTACCTAACTATCATTAGCTTGAAGTAAATTGCAGGCAATTTAAAACTGTCAGGGATAATTTTTAAGAAGCAGCTTAGTACAGAGAAAAGGCAGCACGTTCTATATTCATACTGTAGCTCTTGTTACTCCATGATTCACAATTACCAAACTCACAAAATAATGCAAGTATGCTAGAATACATTAAAGAAGGTTGTGTGACATTTTATTTATATGGCAATTCAAGTAGAAGTATCTGGGAGAGGTAAAATGAAATAGAAAATGGAAAAGCAGTAGTATCTTTTGGTATTCTAACTTCTGCTCTTTGAATCATTACAATACATCTTGAGTTTTTCTACAAGGTCACTGTTTTGCAGCAAAACATAGTTTCTTTGTAAATTTTACAGAGACAAATTCTATCTGTTTATCTTGCACAGCTCCTAAAACAATACCATGCACGTGACATTAGATCACATTACGCCCTTGGGTTATTATTATAAGACAAAGTGGTACTGAGGCTCGGAGAGGAAGAGGAGGGTATTCTGTAACTATTGAATGTGTTCCTCTTCTCGAAACTTCTACTCCTGCACAGTTTACCTTTAAAATGCTACAGATGCTCTCCATTACTTAACTTTCCCATAAGTTTTTATATATGGCAGGGCATATACATATATATATATATATATATATATGCTTATATAGTCATTATATGGTCAGACATTTCATTTAATGTCCTTCTTTAATATTTTAATTAATCAACATGACCATAAAATAAAAGGTATTAGTTATTGCCTGCAATATTATTAAAAACTGCTTTATATTTCCCCTTTGCCCTCCATCCAGGAGCATGCGCAGATCTCTGAGAGGGACGGCTCTCTGGTGAGTGTGTGTATCTCCAGGAAATAGCTCGCTCTCTGTAAACGTGTACTCCGCTAACTCTCAGCTGGTAGTAATTACCCTAGTAAAAGGTAACACTTACATGTTAAGAAAAAAAATTAAGAGCTTCACTCAATACTTGCCTCAAACCACAAAATATTTAAACAAGGGGTATTATCAAAAAGCAAAACAAAACCAAAAAAATTCTCTATTTTCTCTTAAGACTTACAAGCCCAGTGAAATTTTCTGATGACATAAAAAGTTGATGCCCTTAAACACTGATATCAGATAGTTTATGTTCAACTTCTCCTAGGGCGGATCACATTGCCTAAGATGAGTAGTTGTGATGTTGGTCAACTCAAAAGTGGTGGTGATACTATTATAAAATGTATGTATATAATGCATGCTTAAGATAGGTTAAAAACTTACAGTAAATGTATAGCTAAATAACATGTAATAGTGGCAATTCTCTTTATTTTAATATACATTCTTAGGGTAAAGATTAAATCTTCTCATTGCTATGACATTTATTTGGATTTTTTTCAGTATTGATCACTGATCTGTAATAAAATCTCTCCTAGATTCTTGCTCAGATGACCTTATGATAAATATTTCAAATGTGATAATTCTTCTCCAAGTATATCTTCTGTTGCTCATAAAAATTGTAATTATTTCTATTCTTATCTTCTCCCCACTAAGCCTTCTAGCTTAGAACTCAGATTCTGTCTTATTCATTTTATACCTCTAAATCCTCTGGAACATATGGCAAGCATTAACTGATGAATGAATTAACCAAAGGGTAAAAAACTCAGTAGATTGAATATTAGCATTCAAAAAATATTTTTCAATTATATAAAGGATGACTAGATTAATTTGCAAAATGACTGGTGGGTTGAGATTTCACTTGGTTCCATACAAATATTTTTAAAAAATGGCTTAAGACCACATTACCGCCTTCCACTAACCAATCAAACTAACCCAGACACATTATTTCAAAGGCAATATTAAAATGATAAATACCACACCATACACACAAACTTACCTTTTGCAGTTCTTGATCTCTTCCAAACTTTTTGGGATATGTTTAAGTCCAGAAGCAGACATTGGTGAACTCAGGCTAAATCAAATATTAAAAGTTTAGGGCTTCCCTGGTGGCACAGTGGTTGAGAGTCCACCTGCCGATGCAGGGGACACGGGTTCGTGCCCCAGTCCGGGAATATCCCACATGCCACAGAGCGGCTGGGCCCGTGAGCCATGGCCGCTGAGCCTGCGCGTCCAGAGCCTGTGCTCCGCAACGGGAGAGGTCACAACGGTGAGAGGCCTGCGTACCGCAAAAAAAAAAAAAAAAAAAATTAAAATTTTACAAGTATTCTTAAAGTTTTACCTAATTCTTTAGTAATTTTATAAGTATCCTTAAAGCCCTACCTAATTCCTTAATTATCCCAGAAGTATTTAACTTTTAATATATTTTAAAATAGTTTTTGAGGATCTAATACATGTATCAGGCACCAAATACAGAGATAAAGGAAATGGTGTCCTCACAGAGTGCCCAGTCTTCAGCCATCCATCCCATGCCCATTCCTCAAAATATATTAAATATTTTAATGGCAGTGCCAATTTTATATTTGAGTAAGGTCATTCAGGACAATCAATTAGGGGAGAGAACAATTGAGGGGAGGAGAATATTAGTTAATAGAATGTTATAGTAATTCAGGAGAGAATGGAGAGGACTTCACTGAAGCAGTGGCCACGGGTACAGATAGAAGAGTTTAAATTTCCCAAATCTTCAAAAGATAGAATTGATCTTTGCTAGGTCTTCAAGATGAATTCAAGGTTCTGGCTTCAGTGACTAGATGTCTTTTATATAGATAAAGGGGTATAAGAGAACTTTACTTAAATCAGTTTATGAAAGCTCATTTCAGAGAGGCAGATAAATGATCAGAGAATGTACAGTATTAAAAACAAACAGATTTCTTTACTTCTAGTTTCCACTTAAGACTGAGCGAGACTAACCAAAAATAGAAATAATACAATCAGAGGGAGACAATGTAGAAAAAAGACCAAGCACCTTTGTTTCCTAATAGTTACTCTTACTAGCATGACTTAAAGCATGCCATTGGGTTGGCTGACTGGGCCTTGCAGAGGAAGATGGATAGAATACTAGCAAAACTCTCCATTTTTTCATTAATATCTACTTAGTACTTTAATAATGATTAACCAAGGATTATCATATAATTTAAAGCCCACTTTTTCTTATGTCATCTACTATCCAGAAACCCAACTGCATTCTCTAACATACAAGAAAAAAACTAGGAACAATTAAATTACTCTTAATTCAGTGCCATCAAAATCAGAAAAGCAATTATAACCAAAGAGTTTCATCTCAAAAATTTAAAAATTGAGTATAATCATCAAATTAATCTTTTGGACCCTCGGCCTGTAAGAAAGAGAACTCAAATGGAAAAGTTTTTAAAACCGAAATGTTTTGCATTTAGATAAAATATTTAAAATAATTTTTACATATAACTTTTAAATTATCTCAAAGTATTGGATAGGTAACATATTCAAGTAAAAAAAATACTCAGCAAAGGGCTTCCCTGGTGGCGCAGTGGTTGAGAGTCCACCTGCCGATGCAGGGGACACGGGTTCGTGACCCGGTCCGGGAAGATCCCACATGCCGCGGAGCGGCTGGGCCCGTGAGCCATGGCCGCTGAGCCTGCGCGTCCGGAGCCTGTGCTCCGCAACGGGAGAGGCCACAGCAGTGAGAGGCCCGTGTACCGCAAAACAAAACAAAACAAAAACTCAGCAAAGAAAGTATAGATACTTTAAACTCACTCTCACAAAAAAAGCCCACTAATCGAGTCCTTACCTTTGCATCAAATACTAGCTTAAAGTTATCTTTTCTCTTTAAAACTTTATAAAAGTATTTTGCAAGTTCCATATATCTGTTGATCTGTGCCTCAAAGCCATAGGTTCCCTGTAGTTAAAAAAAATCAAAAGCTTCATTCAAGTAAGTACCTTTAAATTACACTGAAGAAGTTCCTGAAATGTATTAAATTTATTTAAATGTACTTATTTAAATAAATGTGATTAGTATCTTACTAACAGTAGGTATTATATATTCTCACTGCATTCTTATTTCTATCCCCTCAACCTGCTTTTACTCCCTACTGTCTGTGGAACTTGAGGCAAGTTACTCAGCCTTTCTAAGTTTGGTTGCCTAGATCTACAAATGTTTGATAAATATTTTGACATGAATTTTTTATCTGTCTAGTATGCAGAGCAAATTTTTAAAATAAGAAATATGACAAATAAAGCCCTTGGCATACTGGCTGGCATAGTGCATCTTAAAACTGACAATTGTTGAGCTTCAGCAGTATATCAGGTATGTAGTTTAGTGCTTTGTACTCTTAGTTTAATTTACTCTTAGAAGAATCCTATAAAGTGGATAATGGAGGCACAGAAAAATCGACCAATCTGTCTCCACTCACCGTCTTTCCCTTGGTGATTTCCACTTGTCTCATGGCTCTAAGCAGTATATACAGGTTGATGACTCTCCCACTTTCATTTCCGTCTGAGACCTCATCTCTGAACCTCAGTCTCCTGCTTCACATAACTAATAAACGTCTCAAAATCAATGTCCAAAAGTGAACTCCTGACCTGTCTGCACCAACTTGTTTCTCCCAGTCTTCCCAATCTCAGTAATACATCAGTTTTATCCTTTAGTTGCTAAGGCCCAAAACATCAAAGTTTTCTTATCCTTGACCCTCTTTCTTTTTCTCACTCCCCACATCTAATATTTTGGAAAATTCCACAGGATTTACCTTTAAAACGTAATGAGAATCTAATATATCTTAACCTATTCACTGCCACTATGCTGGCCCAATCACTGTCCACTGCATTACTGAAATTGCTTCCTAACTGGTCTCTTTGCTTCTGTCCATACGTTCCATGTATGTCCATGCTGAGGGTATGTGTTCATAGTTACTCTAGGCTTGTGTAGTGTAGAGCCTTGACAGCCATATGAGGTGGTACTTCAGTGTCTTCTCAATACTTAAGCCTTTGTGATCAGAGCTGGCTTCATGAGCACACAACCTGTGCAGTCACACAGGGCCCACATTCAGAAGGGCTTCAGGCTTAACGTAATGCTCTGCTGTCGCTGTCCTGAAATTCTTTAAAATTTTATTTTGGACTTGTGTTTTGAAAGTGAAGTCCAGTGGGACAATGGATTATGCCTATGAGCTAAGGAGATACAGACAACATATATGTCTGCCACTCCTTGCCTCCCCAGGCACACATAGCCTTTGCATTGCACAATGAGCAGGGGATTCCACTGGTCCTACCATATGTGGCAACTCAGTGACAATGCAAATAGCACGAGGTAAGGATGCTACACCTACAACTAAGTAAGCGGGGATGCTCGGAGCCCCCAAGAGGCTACACTTTCTGTTTAAATCAGAACTTGTTTTCAACAGAGACCAAAGGCAATGGAGTTCTAAGAAAGAGTAATGACGGAGGAACCCTTTCATTTTCTTTCTTACATTATTTCCTCATATGAACAGCTCATTCCATGTTAGCCACATTGATCTCCTTGTTGTGTCTTAGATGCAACAGGTGTGCTTCAGTCTCTAAGATTTTAAATTGAGATTCCCTCTTGCTACACAGCTAACTATTAGCGTGATCTCCTCTTCACTTTCTTCAGATTTTTGCACAAATGTAACCTTCTTATTGACAATTACCATACTATTTAAAATTATAAATACTTAACCCTAGCACGCAACTTTTTATCCTTTTTCAAAGCCTTATTTTTCTCCACAAGAAATATATATGAATCAAAATGTGTAAAAAGCTTTGATTGTATGAACATTTGGTCAGATGCTCCCAACTTTCACAATTTTGTAAAAATATTGGTTTGGAGAAGGCATTACTAGTCTTTGAAATGCTTAAGAATAGACATGATTAAATAGCAGTGGACTAATATTTTGAGCTAACCACTTTATCATTTGATATTTTTCTTTGAGGGCAGTCTGGTTCAGGGAGAAGCTGTAAGTAATTAGAGGAAGAAAAAATTGCAGAAAAGTTAATAGAAATTATTGATTAGAATATTCCTACTCTGAATTCTGAAGAAATGGGGCTAAATATCATTGAAATACTTGGCATAGAGTTTATTACTCTTCAGCAATTTTCCACATAGAGCTTTTGGTGGCATTCAATGCATACTAAATTGGCAATGAAAAGTATCAGGATATGCATCCTCCTCGTGAATGTATCTTTAAGTTTCTTGAAAAAAATCTACAAAGATTGAATAGTAAAGACAACGGCACTTCTATTCTGAACTTAATTGGACTCTGTTAGCCCAGGTCCTCCAAACGGCAGACACCAAGATGAGATTAAAGGTGCAAGGACTTCATTAGTGAAGTACCTGTGTGAAAGACAGTGGGAAGGAGCCAGTCAGACTGGGAGAGCTTTCAGACTGTGCATAAGTCTGACCCTAAGTGAAGGAAACAGGTGGGGAAAGGTGGGGAAGAAGCGTCCTGGAGTATGATGAAATCTAAGTAAAATTTAGAAAGGCCCTTGGGAACTCTTCACACCAACTCAGCTATCAAGAGAGTCTCCTGTCTCTCAGGAATGGGAATGCCTTAGAATCCCTGCCGTGCTCAATCAGTGATTGACTGGGAGAAAACTCTGGAAAGCACAGCCTCAGGGCAAATGCAGTTATGAATTTAAGAGAAGCAGATGGGCTCTTGGACAATTAAGCTCCCTATAGCACTCTCCTGGCCAAACACAGTCATTTTATGAATATAAAACCAGTCCAACCCATGTAGAAAATCCAACCAAAAAGAAGCTTTTGCATTCGATTTGCTTCTGCATAATAATCGATGTTTGTAGAATCTTACATTACTATATGATTTTCTTCTTACTTACTTTTGTAACCTATCACAGTATTTTAGGTAACTAATTTTATTTTTAAGAAATATGAATTTCATTAAAGGTGGCTCCTCATCCTACTATCAATGAAGTATTCATTCTGTAATTATAGCAAATGAGAAAAACTATGAAATCTTTCATTTCTATCTCTGGACTTCATTCTTAATGCCCATTATTTTGTGAAGAGTACTGATGGAGACTCACATAGCAGATGTTTAAATATTTACTAGTTATAAATCATGCTACAAACTTGCAAGTCGACTCCTCCCATTCAAGCCCATCATGGGTATTTACCTGAACCTGATTTCTTGTATATAAAAATGTTCTATAATATAAAAGAATTCCCATTTCACGGTACGCTGAATTTTTTTTCCTATTCCCAGGACTGGCCCTACTTATATAACATCTGTTTATACACCATTTTTATGAAGCAGTCTCCATATGCAAAAGATGATGGGCCTGCTTTTCATCACTACCCAGGTGAGTTTTGGCATTCCCATGGTGCTATGAATTGTATTAAGAAAGACAATATGAATTTGTGGAAAAAAATATATTTTGGATTTAGGTGAGTTGTCACCTTTGCTCCTTAGATGTAGTTCTCTTCATCCACTAGCAAGTTAATTTCTTTACCTATTTAACAGATATAACCAGCACAACTGTTGGGAAACATAAGCTAAATAACATACGTAAAGCTTCCTAGCCTAATACATGTTCAATGAATGGTAGATCCATTACTATTGAATGAATGTATTCATTATTTCAATGCCTCATTATCAAAAGAATTTAAGGTGAGTTACCAATGTCGATACACTATTCAAAGTGGTTTTTTTAATGCTTGTTTTGAACTAGGTGATTATAAGGTTAGGAAAAAGCAGTTGATGAAAGAGATAAATTTAGAAGAGAAAATGCTGCCAATATATTATATACTAACCAATATATTAATGCCAATATATTATAGACTAACCAATATATTATTGCAAATATATTATAGACTAACCAAAGTAGGATCATGAATTTGCCTCTGTGATTCATGTTACAGAACGTATTTTTCTATTAGTGTTTTGTACTAGGAATTCCATATCTACCAAATAAAAATCTAACCAGCTCTAACTGCCTCTGATACTGACATCTGAGAGAGTCCCTTAGGGTCCATGGGTGGGTAATGTAATGGAGAGGACCAGGTCCCCAATATATTAAAGATGTTGTTAGTTCATGGCAAAGCTTTCATCTGAACAGAACCTAATGCCCATCTTCCTATAGAGTACTAGGAAGAAGGTGATAGGAATAGCTTCCTAAAAGCATGTCAATTATTTAAATTAAATTTTAAATAAGGGACAGTTAAAAATTATAAATAAGGGGCAGAATGAGGGTGTAGACATGTCCTGCTGTTGTCATAGTGTTTGGAGAGACAATATATGCTGCTCTTGGGCTTACCTGGTGGCGCAGTGGTTGAGAGTCCGCCTGCCGATGCAGGGGACACAGGGTCGTGCCCCGGTCCGGGAGGATCCCACATTCCACAGAGCGGCTGGGCCCGTGAGCCATGGCTGCTGAGCCTGTGCGTCCGGAGCCTGTGCTCCGCAATGGGAGAAGCCACAACAGTGACAGGCCCGCGTACCGCAAAAAAAAAAAGAAACGAAATTGAGTTATTTTTAGTGAGGTGGATGGACCTAGAGTCTATCATACAGAGTGAAGTAAGTCAGAAAGAGAAAAACAAATACCGTATGCTAACACATCTATATGGAATCTAAGAAAAAAAAAAAAAAAGGTCATGAAGTACCTAGGGGTGAGACAGGAATAAAGACACAGATCTACTAGACTAGAGCATGGACTTGAGGATGTGGGGAGGGGGAAGGGTAAGTGGTGACAAAGTGAGAGAGTGGCATGGACATATATACACTACCAAACGTAAGGTAGATAGCTAATGGGAAGCAGCCGCATAGCACAGGGAGATCAGCTAGGTGGTTTGTGACCACCTAGAGGGGAGGGATAGGGAGGGTGGGAGGGAGGGAATGCAAGAGGGAAGAGATATGGGAACATATGTATATGTATAGCTGATTCACTTTGTTATACAGCAGAAACTAACACACCATTGTAAAGCAATTATAGTCCAATAAAGATGTTAAATAAATAAATAAATTCACATCCTTTCTCTGAAAACCTTGCCAACAGGTGGGTGTCAAAATACAGATTTTTTTATAATAAGTAGTTTAGTCCATATATAGACGATAATGCAGCATTTCATTGGGGTCTGGGGCTGTATGTCATAATCAAATTCATTAACATTTCTATAGTGAAGTATGAATATCTACATTAAGTGGGTACATAGAGTCAATATGAGCCTCACAACAGGTCAGGATTGGTTTTGTCACCTGATGAACTGCAAAAAAATTAATTGTTCAGAATGTCTTTAAATTTTAAAATTGTAAATAAGGGACTGTAAACCTATAATCCTTCAATTCTTGCTTAATTGGTGATAATTTATAAGGGAATAAAGAGGGAATTGTAATAGATAAGTTGGAGAGTATAGCAGAGGTTAGAGATCACAAAGCTCATACATGTTAGAGCAAAGATTTGAAAATGAATGAGATTAACCTCAGGTCCATCTTCCCTGCTAAATGACACTGGTCATAGATGAAGGACTACCTAAAAGCTGAAAGATATTGAGGGGAAACAATTCCAATCAGAGATGATGAAAACTTGCACTATGACAGAGAAGGCAGATTCAAAGAAATAAGAAGAGTTAAATATCTTAATTAGATTTTTTAAAGAGCAATTCAAACTTGCCCTAAGAAAGCAGTTAGTATTTGAATGGGAAAAAATAATTGCAATATTTTAACTTAAATAAAAGGACTATATCATAAAATAAAAAGATCAAAAGGGAAGGATCAGTTTTCTTCAACAGGGCAAATGGTGCTGCACTACGTTAATTCAATGAGGCCACAATTAGTTTGGTTTTGAACATTCACAATGAAGCTAATCATTACCAAGACATCCATTATGTCCCTACTTGAAAATAGAAATTATTTACTTTTTCCCCAGTCAGGATAGCAGAGCACTGAAGGGGGATACCCATGAGTTTATGTGGATTTCAGGTCACAGAGTTGGCCCTAGGTGACAAAACAGCCCCAGTTAGTGCTCACCGTCTAATGAAAGAAAATAGAAGCATAAATAGGTTCTTTCGCTTGCACAAGCAATGGCCCAGGTCTCACCTTTCAATGCCACTGAGTTTATAGGAGTGGTTTCTGGACAGCAACAATCCACCTCCCCAAGCTGCCTGTAACAGATACAAAGGATTTGTGTTCCTATTTCTTTTTTTTTTTTTTTTGCGGTACGCGGGCCTCTCACTGTTGTGGCCTCTCCCGTTGTGGAGCACAGGCTCCGGACGCGCAGGCTCAGTGGCCATGGCCCACGGCCCAGCCGCTTCGCGGCACGTGGGATCCTCCCGGACCGGGGCACGAACCCGTGTCCCCTGCATCGGCAGGCGGACTCTCAACCACTGCGCCACAAGGGAAGCCCTCTATTTCTTTTTACATAGCACTGCATGCTTTTTCCTATGTTAATTTTATTTCAAAAGTTGATGAAGATTTAATTGTTATTCAAGATAATTATAAACTTGGCTATAATTATCCTACTTAGAAGAACAATGCATTTAAAAATTTCGTCCTATTAGTTTTCATTGTCTATTCATGACATAGTAAAGTTTTTTTCTAATTAATTCAAAGAGATACCTTCTGTGTAATTTCCAGAGACAGAAATTTTTAAAAGTTGGAATCAGATTTGGCAATACTACAGAAAAATTAAAATATCTACCGTATTATATAACTTTAAATTTGTCCAAAGCCAAAGACATTTTTGCCCAAAGTCACTGTACCAAACTAATAGCATCAAAACTTTTGATTTCCATAATAGCTATTAATTAAGAAACGTATATTAGAGTAATGGGCTAAGTCCTTTTGATTTAAAATTGTTTTAACTATTTCTTTAAACTGATTTTCTAAATTGTTGGTTGAATATTAATAGAGGTTTAGACTTTTTTTAAACACTAGATACATTTGTAGCTCATTCCATGATAGTGTATTAAGTCTAATTTAAGATAATTTATGCAAATAAGACTATTCTTTCTTGATATTTATTCTTTATAAAAATTAGGGTTACAGAAATTTTTGTCTTGCCTGCAATGTCAATTAAAAAATTTTAAGGACTATTCATAGGATACATCTTTTTAAAAAGGTGAACCATGATCCAGACTCAAGGACGTGACTTACATCCACATGCATCCAGAGTTTGTGCATCTCACAAATATCTGCGATGTCGTGGAGTGGGTCGCAGGCCCCGAACACTGTGCTGCCAGCTGTGGCAGTGACACAAAAAGGAGTTTGGCCCTGGTGATGACAAAAGCTGCATCATTCTTACAATCCCATGAAGTCCACTCCTATGCTAATATTGTTACTTAACCGTTACACTTCTGGACATCAGGAAGCTGGATAACTTTGACTAAGGGCATTAAGTACTTAAAAATTTCAAATACTCAAAGGTACCTACAGTAATGGAAAAAGTAGCTTAACCATAAGATGAACTAATACCACTACCTCTGAGTCTCATTTATTGTTATTTCTCTCTGAATTTATTTTCAGAAAATCATACCACAACAATAGAGCTGACCAAACCCCTTTATTAGTAAATATCCTGATAACTTTTCTTTTGATAGTTAACAGAAACAAAATTATCAGGAAATACTACAATGTTAATTATTTCACTTCAGTTTTAGAAGAAATTTCCTACATTTAGGGATTATTTTATTTCCTTTAGCAATTATCAATTGTTTTCCACTAACAAAAATAGGTGAAGAGGGCTTCCCTGGTGGCGCAGTGGTTGAGAGTCCGCCTGCCGATGCAGGGGACACGGGTTCGTGCCCCGGTCCGGGAAGATCCCACATGCCGCGGAGCGGCTGGGCCCGTGAGCCATGGCCGCTGAGCCTGCGCGTCCAGAGCCTGTGCTCCGCAACGGGAGAGGCCACAACAGTGAGAGGCCCGCAAACCGCAAAAAAAAAAAAAAAAAAAAAAGGTGAAGAAAATTAAGATGCATTTGTGTGTTAAATATGGAACTTCAGAACATACCTTCCTTTTAGCTTGTAATATATTTTTCTCCAACTCAGCTGGAATCATCTTTCCCCTTAAAAATGCAAATACACATTGATTTCTTATCAGTGAATAAACAAACCAATTCTACCAATTAGAAGAATACATAATATTCAAGATTAAAAAATTAGTTTTTATTGTCTCCCAAAGGTATTTATAGGTGTAAAAACAACTATTAAGTAAATGTTTGATTGTCTAAAACCAATGTTAAATATCGTGTTATTTGAGTTAAAGAATGCTTAATTTACTATTCAATCATCTTAAAATCAGCATTACTTACAAATCAGAAGATTCTGATTTTTCTAAGAAAGATACAGATGATTCTTTCCTTTTTCTTTCTTTCTTTCTTTCTTCCTTTCTTTCTTTCTTTCTTTCTTTCTTTCTTTCCCTCCCTCCCTCCCTCCCTCCCTCCCTCCCTCCCTCCCTTCCTTCCTTTCTTTCTTTCATCTACCTAATTATTAACCTTTAATTATAAAGACTTCTTAGTATCAAGGTAGAAAAATCAAGTATCCAAATTGGGGGAGTGGGGGAAGAACATGACACAAATTCAGGTGGCCTCACATTTCTTCACAGAGAATTTCTGGGAAAAAAACCCAAAAGCCAATATTCTCCTACTCCATCCAGTTTTCAGACTAAAATCCTGTCTATTGATGATTCAGACGAAACATTTAAAAGTCAGGAACAAGATAAGGATGCTCACTACCATCAATATTATAGTATTTTTTTCTGAAGAAATACCTATTAGCTAGCTAGATGATTATAATGATGATGATAGATAGATAAAAAGAAGAGGAGAAAAAAACCCTAATTTGAGTACATATGGTTGTATACCTGGAAGTCCTAACATTGTTTATTGAAAAACTCTTGAAAATGATAAGAATGTTGAGCAAATGGGTGGTTACAAAAATTAGGTTCCTATTTTTTAAAACTAATTGTTCTGAATAAACATAGAACATATCCTATTCATAGCAGTAAAAAAGATATAAAGTATCTGGGGGAGGGATTCTCAGGAAATGTTCAGGATTTATATAAAGAAAACCAAATGACTTGAGATAAGTATTGAATTATAAACATAAAACATATTTGCAAAATATTTTATATTCATATATTTTATATTTCAAAACTTTTCAATATATAAATATTTTTTTACAAGCCAATAAATAATAAACCACCAATAAAATATGGGCAAAAAACATGAACAGACAGATCATGGTAATACACAATTGGCTGGTCCATATATTGGCTATACATTGTCCCAAGTAACTAAACGTCACCTTTGTCTATCAGAATTTTCAAGTATAGAAGTATTGATAATATTCAGGCTTCACAAGGTAGATAAGAGTATCAATTAACTGAAAAATGTTTGAAGGGCAAATAAAAATCTTTATGAAATTGTAAGTGTAGACATTCTTTGAACCAATAATTCAACCTCTAGAGATTCACATGAGAAATATTAAAACACAGACACTCAAATATATTTATATAATTATATTCATTTAAGCATTGTTCTTAAATACTAAAATCTAGGTGAAAACCCTTTTAAATAAGATATGTGAAATTATGTTAGTTATAAAATGGAAAACTCCAAAGTAATTAAAAAAGAATAAGGAAGGTCTGTATAAATTCATGGGATAAGATTCCTAAGATATATTCTAGAGCCAAAAAAAATAAAAGAATAAGTTGCAGATTATAACACAGAATTTGATATGCATAAATGTATAAATACATTTGATATGCATCAAAATGATCTCCCAGAATATATGTATTTGTAATGTAGTTTAGTTATGAAAAGTAGGATTCAAGACAAATGGAAATATACTTTCACTCTGTAGATTTCTAATGCAGTTGAATTTTTCATCTCTAAACATCATTATATTGCTAACTGGATCTACTTAAAACAAGGAACGGATATGTGACAGTCTCACTGATTTAGGACTATACTTAGTAAAGAAGTCTTAACAGTAGGATAGGATACCTTGGTGCTTGTTTCATAATTACTTCTAGTTAAAATTATTGAAACTAATATGGGAGAGTATTCTTGCTAAAAATTGGGATAATAGAAAAATGGGATTTTAATCTTCATACCAAGCATGATAATAAAAAATTTTGAGAATGTATTAAGGACGTACCTTTCATCACATTTTGCTTCAATTACATTATCAGTTCCCATACCGAGGATTGCTGCAGCTTTTTTTTACTGAATATTGACCCTTGGGCAAAAATGAAAACAAGAAAGGTATTAATTCTCCCGCCTTAAATCATCACTTACACTAGTGCATCACTCACACTAGGGCTTATACGCATAGCTTTGCATGGGTTTGTGCATGGATACACACACACACACACACGCACGCACGCACACGCAAGTAGAGTTCTTAAGGCATAGTTCCAGACCCTTATCATTACATTTGTTGAGATGAAGAAGGTTGTAGTACCTCTTTCCAGGAGGCACTGTCACAGAACACGACTCTTTAAATGCAGGAGTTTGAATATTCTCGTTCTCTGTATATACATGAATCGTGTCATTTATAAATTTAGTGACAATATCCTCCAGGTAAATCCTTACATGTTATGGACAGGTTTAAGTCTTGAATTTCCAATTTTTTTTAAAGAGTGAGGCCTGAAGAAATGAATCAATTCTTACTCTGCTTGCAGTTTTTAATGTTGACTTTGACATCAACTTTGATTTCTTGCCTTCTAGGTGACTACTATCTCCTTGTAGCATTTGCATAATGTAAACAGTATCAGTAAGATGGAGGTGACAGCTCAAAGATAAACTTGGCCTGGGTTATTTTTAGCTGCCCGGAAAAGACCAGATATATGAGAGAAACAAGTAGAGAAATTTAAAATCCTAACCATATATTTTCATTTCAATGGAGAATGCATAGATGAAATAGGAAATGTTCTTTTTTAATCTGTATTGTGGAATTTCAGCTTATTTGCTCATTATATTTAAAAAGTATATGTGAAATGATGAAAATGACATTTGTAAACAAGCATCTTCAATTGTATTAAGTTTTATAGTAAATTACATTAAATATGCAGCAGTGGTCTCTAATTTGATAATATACATTTATATAATGCCAATTTGAGTTTGGCAAAGGAAAGACATTGCAAACATGGGGACATTTTAAAGAAAACCCTGTGTTTCCAAGTACTTTTAGATAGAATTCGCAAGCTGGGACTACAATTACACTTTAAGATTATAACTGTTACCATGGTAGAAAAGAAAAAAGTGATCGGATTTATTAGAGGGATGAATTGATTTTTTAAAAATACGTATTGTTACTAGGCACAGGGTTGGAACATTAAAACTAAAGGAGACCTCAATGGATATATTGTCAGTATCAGAAACATCTGGCTGAGGACCTATAAAAACAAAGCTTTCTTGTCAACCGACTCTTACAGTCCTAACTGGAAAAAGAAAACATTAAACACATTCTCGTTCTTTTAATTCAACTTTAAAGTGAACCATTATATCTTTGAATTTTCTGTCTTGCTTTTTTTATGGTATAGGTAGCAAAATGTTTTATATTTATAATCACATTTTTTCTGTTAGTTTCTCCTATGTTGAAATAAAATTTTAATACTGACTTATCTGTACTGCTAATCTATAGAGTCTATACCAACTGGAAAGTTGTTTTTCCCCTTTCCAATATTAATCCATAGATCCAGACAGATTACTGAATATATTTAATGGAAAAATGAAGCTAATAGTCTCAGTCTTTCAATTACTTTATCAGTGTATCTTAGAAGACTCTTAAAAGTTGGAAAAATCTAAACTTTATACTTACTTGTTCAGAAACAAACAATACAATGCATGGAAGTGCTGTCATGCCTTTTGTTTTTATCTCTGGATATTGCCTATAACGAGCTACTAATACACCATAGAGGTTTGATATACTCCCACCTATGGAAGAGAAATCGTGACTGTTAATCTAGTTTCCAAAATCAGAAATGTGGATTGAAATCATGACAATTTGAGAGTTTTCTGAAACTAAAATTGTGCCAAATCACTGATGTCATTTTTAAAGTAGCCTTCCTTGAAAGTGTTAAGAGAAAGCTCAAACAACACAATTCACAACTTTAAGATTTCTAAAAACTTTCTTTATAATTATAACCAACACAACGGCTTATGAACATTTATCTCTGGAAAACAGTCATATTAGTTGAAATACATTTTGAGTGTCTCCTGATATTTCTTCTCGCTCATAAACATTTTTCTTACCAGATGAAAATATTCCATCTGCTTCTGTTTCTCTCCAGCCAGTAATTTCACACATTTTCTTAAGAAGAATTGTTTCCATGACAGTACATACTGGAGCTATTTCATAGGTAAACCTATAATATAGAAATTCTACTGTGAATTATATTACATGGAAGAGGATAAATAAAAGCATGTGCTAGATGAGATTCTACACACTTCTGTATGCTATAATAGACTGTGCAAGAAATGGTTACGTTTTATATGTTCTGACTGGTCCCTTCCAGATCTAGAGTGCGTTAGTTCTACAAAGGAAGTATCAAGGTTTCCATGGTTTTGTGAGGTAGCTGGGAATTTCATTTTCCACCAAAAGGAATTTGAAAGTAGCTCCGTCCCCTCAGCACACACACAACACTGTTTGGGACAGAAAATGTCCAGTTATCAAGAAAATATTTACACATTGCCTAGGGGACAAGTTAGAAAGACAGATATCTAGAGCTACAGACAATATCTTGCAGAACCTGAAAGAGCCTTTTCTAAAAACTGATTGATAAACGTTTTTCACCTAAAGACTGTACTGTGAGCAAACACACCCCCAAAAAAGGCTAAATACGGTTATGTTTTCAATAACAGCTTGAAGCAAGCAGACGTTACAGGAACCACATGGGCCCCATGGAAAAGAATTCAGAGAGCACTGTTACGGGTACTCTCCTCTGAGTCTCCCTGTGAAATTAGCTCCAGAGAAAGAAGCTGGGATTTAAAAGAAGGCTCTAAGCTTTTCTCTATATGTATCCTATGCAATAAACAGTGATGCATGTGCAGTGAGCTCTGAAATCAAAAAATGGGTTCAGTTGTTCTCAAGAAATCCTTTTATTTGTTCTTAAAAAAATTGTAAAGATCTCTCTAAGTGTAATTATATATGATGCCGGTATCAGGGACCACGTATGTGCCACTTCAGATGTCCTCAGCTTTCTCTGTCTCTAAGGCCTTTGGATGTTATTCAGGCCCAGCCACCACTGTGACCACTTTAACTCAGACTCACCCACAACCCAATGGAGAGTCGCCTCCCACCCACACTTGCAGTCTCTGACCTTCAGCCCCAGGGTCTTCCTTTTGCCCTTAGTATCACAAGTCATGGAATCAGCTGGTAATGCCAAGAATGCCCAGTTATTATGTGTGGGGAACTTAACATCCCATCGTGCAGTCCTTCGGCTGTAAGAGACCTGGTTGAGAATAAATTTGTTCCCCTTGCTCCCTCCAGAGGGACTGATCTTAGAAGCAGTCACTTACAGGGGGCCATATATCCCAGGAGATCATGCACTCACCTCTGTTTATACTAAGTGGTAGCCAGGTCTAAAATGCCCTTCATGTTACCCTCTGCCCTGTCCTGACTCCCTTCATTTCCCCCAATCCTGCTCCTCTGCAGGGCATGCCCTAATAAAGTGTTAATCTATAAACTCTGGCCCCAGGCTCTGCACAAAAACACAGATTAAGAAAATCCATTACCTATTAGAATTAGGCTTCTAGTTCCAAGAAGAACAAAGTTTACATAGCAAGCCTACGGATGTCCATTTCAATGAGGCTCATTTCTGCCAGTGTTCTGTCAATTTCAGCTTCTACACACATTACATTTTTGATCCTACTTCAATTCCATGGAGTAGACATTATTATTTTCAGACAACGGAGACCCAATAAATGGTAGAATTAGGACTTAAATTTGGTTCTCGTTAATTCCATCTCGCATGCTTTTCCATTATCTCAGATTATGGTAGGAGATACCCATGGAGCTATCCAATGGAGATATCCACTCATTAAAATGAGAAAAATTCAAAGGTAAAGAACCCTCTCTTAAATCCTTTGTCTTTGCATCTTCCATGTATTCTTTCCACTATTTCTCTGTTTAAACCAAGAATCTATATTTTCTTCACACAAAAAATGATTAAGTTTCATAATAATGGGATTCCAAATAATGAAGCAAGATTTATAAAATGATTTTTGTGTGATAATTTATATAACATATAAAGTGCATCATATAGTCTCAAAAGATATGTTTTTTAAAGTATTACTCTATGCATGTTTAAATAAAGGGCCATAATCAAGCAATAAAAATTAAAACTAGCAGTAAACTGTGCAGGTTATTTTTACATGCATTTACCATCTATAAATCCCTGTGCATCATTAAAATCCCAATGACAACTAAACAGTTAAAATAAACCACAGTCTTCCCACATAGCAGTCACTTCTCATAAATGTTTAGTTCTTGGTTTTAAAGTTTAAATTTCTACCACCTTTCTCTTTTGATAGCTAGTTAAATTATATTAACATCTGACACAGACTGATCCTTTCAATTTCATATCTAATCATTTCCCTATCCCTTTAACCTTGAAATATATTGCCCTAAAATTAATTGTACTTCAAAACGTTGCAGCAGTGTATCTAATTTTCTTATAACTGTAAGTTTTGCTGTGGCAAAGTTCAAAATTTGTAAGGAATCACATTGGAGTTCAATTTAACTTTCCTTTAATAGTTTACTTTCTTCACCTTCAAGCAGATTGAAGTTCTAATTTATATTCAGGAAACTTTTCACATACTTGTCTGTGTCTTTTTTCGACTACGTGCTCTGGGCTGTTTTGGGTAGTGTTGAAATGATTCCAATCCTGGAGCTGGGCTCCCAATCTGCACACTAATAACTCAGACTAAAAAACTGAACTTTACTACTTACCAGGAAATTCATATCCTGAGATTTTCTAGAGAGAGACTGTCCAGAGGACCAGTCAAAATGTCACTCAGGGAACAGGAACCATCTTCTTTGCATTTCTCTCGGGGTATCAACTATTTGTTTCTGATATAGCAAACATCCTATCCAGCAAAATGTAACTTCCGCAACTGACATCTTCACTCTTGCTTGTGTGTCTAATAGTCTCACATTCCTTAGACCCAGAAGGATACTGACATGTTGGTATTTGCAGTGGCTGTCAACCATTCCCCTGCAAGTCCAATCACATCTAGCCCACTGGAGAGCTGGTTAAAATAGCATGGATGTCCTAGAAAAAAAGACAAAATTGCAAATGGGTCAAAGTAAAAACACAAAATTGCAAATGGGTCAAAGTAAAAACACAAGGCTAAAAAGTAGTTAAATTTTATAGCAGTTTCTCAGTGAACAGGTATTATGGATCAAGCACACTTTACTTACTTCATTCAGTAAGTATTCCTGAGCAATTATCATATGCAGGGACAATGCTGGGTATTGGGATCCAGTGGGCATACAAGGTGGACATAGCTGCTACCATGGGGATCTCACTGACTGGTGGAAGAAAAAGACAATAATCAAGTAATGACACAAATGTGTTTAATTACAGTAAAAATCACTACAAAGGAAAGGATCAGGATGTTATAAGACCATTCCTAGGGCATCCACAGCAGTCAGGGGAGCAGAAGAGGCAATCTCCAGAGAAGGCTTCTTGGAGGAGGTGATCTTTCAGGGACAATTTGGTTGGTTTCCAAACAGTGGAGGAGGATTATTATGAGCACAAGGAACAGCTATGAGAAGGCACTGAATTGAGAAGGGGCTTGAATGCCAATGCCAGAGTGAGGAGCCCACCTAAAGCAGACCAAGGATGCGGGGTGTAAAGCTACCTCAGTGAATGGGGGATCAACCACCTAAAAGGTAAAACAATTTTCCCTCCGAAGTTCCTTATCCATTTTTTGATTAAAACATCAAGTCCCTAGAGATTATCATACTAAGCAAAGTAACTCAAAGAAAGGCAAATACCATATGCTATCACCTATATGTGGAATCTAAAATATGACACAAATGAACTTATCTATGAAACAGAAACAGGCTCACAGACACGGAGAACAGACTTGTGGTTGCCAAGGGGGAGGGGGGTGGGGGGAGGGATGGAGTGGGAGTTTGGGCTTAGCAGGTGCAAACTATTATATATAGAATGGATAAACAACAAGACCTATTGTATAGCACCGAAAACAATATCCAATATCCTGTAATAAACCATAATGGAAAATAATTTTTAAAAAGCACCAAAAAAAGATAAATAATTTCAACTAGGTTCTGAAGAACCTAGGGGCAGGACAGGAATAAAGACGCAGATGTAGAGAATGGACTTGAGGACACGGGGAGGGGGAAGGGTAAGCTGGGACGAAGTTGAGAGAGTGGCATGGACATATATACACTACCAAATGTAAAACAGATAGCTAGTGGGAAGCAGCCACATAGCACAGGGAGATCAGCTCGGTGCTTTGTGACCACTTAGAGGGGTGGGATAGGGAGGGTGGGAGAGAGACGCAAGAGGGAGGAGAAATGGGGATAAATGTATATGTATAGTTACTCACTTTGTTGTACAGCAGAAACTAACACACCATTGTAAAGCAATTATAGTCCAATAAAGATGTGAAAAAATAAAAATAAAAAAACACCAAAAATAGATAATTTCAACTATGAAAAAAACCAGGTCCCTCGTAAAATGATGTTTTGAAATTTTATATTAAGAAAGGATCACCAAACATTACTTGTCAAACTGAACAATCTATATTCAGCTCAGTTTAAATTAATCTTCCCCTCCTTAGCTCCAAAACGGATTGTTCTTTGCACTGGTTTTACACTATATCTTAAAGATGATGTGCATGATAGCTCTTTTTGAATCTCTTTTTTGCCTCTAGAGCCTGTTCAAATATCGTTTGCTCCTGGAAGTATCATTGCTTTAAGAGATTAAGAATCAAGTTACAACGATATTAATTTATTCAGAAAACACTTTCTAAAATGTAGGCTGTATATATAAATTATACATATATCTAATTTTAGCACTCTATGTTTTATTGATGTATAGAGACAATAAATTAAGCATCAATAATGAATATTATCAAATAAAACAAAAAAATGAAAAAGGTAAATAAAAATTTTATGTTATTTGCCATTGAGATATAACTCTCCAAATCAAAATCATTTTTTTACTTTTCTCTGTTAATTAATAAGCAATTCATATATGACAATACCAATTTAAAATAAACCAAATGTTTTAAATAAAAATGAATAAAATTGGAGTATTTTTCAACACAAATGTAAACTCAAAGCTATTCATCCAGTTCAGTTCAGACACACAAATTTGAAAATCACCTGTTTTAACACCATATTTTAAGGTATCTGTGCAGTAACCAAGCAACTGCTCCAGAGACTCAGGATGGTCAGATGGCTATTAAGTCAAACCCATCCAAACCTTCAAGCAGTTGATGAGGATGATGAAAAGTCCAATATTTTACTCTTAACATCAAAAGTTTTCTCGATGTAGTGCAGAAGAATATTTACCACTTGTAGCAGAAAACATTTTGTTAAATCTTTGCCATCCTTGGATGGCAACAAATCTAGAGAAAAAAAAAAAGAGAGATAAACAGCAGGGTCAGTAACTAAAGAGCCAAAGAAAATCACCATGAGACTGAGTTTTGATCATTAAATATTAAAGATATTAAAAGGCCATGTCAAATAGCAAATGAAGCAGCATTTGTCCAAATCCAACAAGTAATCTTCATTCAAAGTCCCACTGGATAACAGTTTTCACCAAAAAATAGACCATTTTAGATTAACATCATTGGACAGAAGAATTGTCCCTTCAAGTTCTCCTAGATGGACCTTATTTGTCTTGTCAAAAACTGAGCTGGTAAGTGTACTTTTAAAAGTAAGCTGAAGAATCAGATCTTAAGGAAATCATAATTGCTTCAATAAATATATAGATGACATAGAATTTTGTAAAAAGAAAACAAATAACATTTGTTAATGGCATCCATACCTGAAGCGTAAGCATTTGATAAATTAGTCATTAAATTCTCAGTGTGAGCTTCTTTTTTTGCATCTTTGTCAGCTGATTGAAATGGATAGACAGATTTTTTTCTCATGTTTCCTATCTAAGTTGAGAAAGAAAGTTATTTGTGATTATTAAAACATGCTGATAATATGTATTTACTGCTTTTATCTGTAATCAAATGTATGCCTCCAAAAAATTCATAACATTAGCAATTTTATTTACACATGATCTCTGGTGGAGAGGTGTAAACTGGAGAGAAGCGTTAGCTCTACTGAAGTTACGTAAGGCTCTTTAGTTTCCTATCAGTTTAGTGTAGAGGATTAGTAATTTAGTAATTAAGACCTATCATGTTTAACTATAACAATGCCTACTATATAAGATCCTGAGGTGCCTTGCATACATATTAGCATTTAACTATAAATTCTACTACATACTAAGAGTCCTAAGTGCTGTACACACATTTTAATCCTTATAAAGAGATTTTTCCCAGTATGCACATAAACAGATTTAAAGAAGTTAAGAAATAATAATAATTAACACTTGTTGAGCACATACTATGGCCCAGGAACTGTTCTAAGTATCTCACATGTATTATTCTATTCAATCCTTATAGCATAGGCTTATGATGTAGATAACTATTATTATTAACAAAGATAGCTTTATATATGGTGGAACTAGAATTTATAGACAGGTATTTGAATCGAAACGCCATTAAGTTATCTATCCTCTTTAAAAATTAATATTTGAAAATAGTAAGTCTTGAGGTCTTCTTCAATAAAAGTATTTAACCAGATATCCAATCAAGCAAGTAATTCGTTGTTAAGCATCATTTTATGTTCTGGGCAATGTATGGGAAAAAAGAAAGTACAAACTATAATGTATAAAATCAACTTGTTTACCTATAGCTATATAGAAAAAACACAAAGTAATCAGAAAATGATGTATGGCTAAATTTTGTAGTTTGGATTTTATAAGCTTAGTAGTATTGTTTCCAGTTCTAATGGATCTTTCTTAAAGTAAAATAAGCTATTGCCCTATATAATCCAGGCTACATTTGTTAAAACTGTAGCAAGATTAATTTGGTTTAATTTTTAAGCATTGCTACAACAATTAACAATTGATAAAACATAAGCATTTTAAATGTTTATGTATGACAGATAAAAGTGTTCTATAATAGCTTTTTCCATAAATAAAAACCTGATACATGAAAAAAACTGTGCATAAGAAAAGAGCAGAAATTACAGAAATGTGAGATGATTTGCAAAGAATGCAGTGTTCTTAAAAACAAATTTCCATATTACATGTTGACCCAGTAGACATATATTAGGTTAATACTTCGTACAATTTTTTTTCTAGAGGAAAATTGCTTTCTTCGAGTTTCACTGCTATAGACAATGAGAAATAATTGATAATAAGTAAATTTTAAAGTACTAAAGCTTTAAAAGCATTACTTTTTAAAAATAATTAGTGGAAACAAAAAGCACAAGGAAAAGGGAAAGTAAGAAGCTTCTGTACATGAAACAGTATTACAGAACGTTTATAAGGAAATTATGTAGAAACCAAAAAATTTGATATTATTGGCATAAGAATTATATTCCACTAATAGCTCAACTACACATTGGATCTACAACCTAAAACTAAATTAAATTAATCTTTAATAACAAAATGCTTGTTTTAAATGCATAAGTAAGATAATGATTGCTCATATGCTTCTGTCAAAATATGTTAATAGGGCTTCCCTGGTGGCGCAGTGGTTGAGAGTCCGCCTGCCGATGCAGGGGACACGGGTTAGTGCCCCGGTCCGGGAAGATCGCACATGCCGTGGAGCGGCTGGGCCTGTAAGCCATGGCCGCTGAGCCTGCGCGTCCGGAGCCTGTGCTCCGCAGCGGGAGGGGCCGCATCGGTGAGAGGCCCGTGTACCGCAAAAAAAAAAACAAAAAAAAAAAAACAAAAAAAAAACTATCTGCAAATATAAAATTAATTTGATTCTTGACTGTGTTATTGTCTGGACACCCTCCTCTAATTTCCCCATGAGAGTGATGTTCTCAATTTATTCACCTCTTTATCTCTGGTTCCCAAGATGTGGTGGTATATATTAAGTAGCTAATAATGATCTGGAATAAATCAATTATTTGTTTGTTTTTTCTTAAAAACATTTACATTCCTGAAATTCTTCTTCAGGACTCAAAATGTTTACCTATGAAATAGCACCTTTAATCACAAAGTAAAATTCTACATCTAATGGAAACTCTGTTGATACATATAAATTAGGCCACAGTGACAGTGCGCCAAGTTCAGAAGTAACTGAATTGGTCCTGCTTAACAAACCTCTTCATCACACATCGAAATCCTTAAAAATCAAATTGAATAAGAACATTTGTTAATAAAAATGGAGTCCATCAAATGAAATTGCTGTTACTTTTATTAGGAGAAATCAGTTAGAAAAGCATGCTGTTTCTAAATATATCAAGTTATTAAGTCAAGATTACTAATGACAGTTTAACAGCTGGCAACTTGAGAGTTGTTTGATCTCAAAGACAAACAGAATAGGAGCCAGTTTTCTGGAAATCTAGTTTCAAGCAGTGACAACCCTTAGAGATCACATTTTTTAAAAAAGAAATTCTAAAATTACTGATAATTCAAATATGGCTTTGAAAATATCATAAATAATATGTGAATATAATATGTAAGATTTAATATTTTTCCAGCAACCTATGCCTGACATCTGTCTTCTTAGAAGATCAGAAGATATTGCTGATTTAGAAGTAGAAAATATTGAGAATTATGTACTTTACATTAAAGAGTATATGAGTAAACTTTTCTTGTTATACTTATTTTGAGGATACACTCATAAATTTGAGGGCAGTTTTGTCATCTTGATCATTCTGTGTTTTTCAAACGCTGGAATTCTGTACAGAGAATGGGATGTAGAGGGCACTGTTGGACTTAAAAACAGAGGTAGCCTGTGCAGGATGAAATTCAAGGAATTAACTCAGCAGGATCCGTTTCTCTCACCTTGTTTACCAGACTAGAAAACAAAAGTATTTTTTTAAATATTTGATAGTCCAAAATGCTACTTTTTCCTCTTACAGTGTATTAAGAAAATCAGATTGTTGTATTGTTCATACAGGAATTTTCTTACAATACAACAAAATCATTAATAAAATTATTTTAAAAATCAGGTAGAGAGCTTTATAATGTCAGGTGGTACATATTTTTCAGCTCTGGGGAAGATATGTATTAGCTTGGAGAGGTCAAATTTAAGGAAAAGCAATATGCTTTAGATGTGATTAATCCAGGACTCCCACAATAAGAGAAATTATTTCTTTATCCACACTCAGTAATCCTCAGTTTGTTTTTAACACTCATTTTTTGATGCAGGTGTTAGAAATCTAATTGCCTCCTTTGATTGAGATGAGTGTATTTTTTATCCCATTTCTTCTCCTTACATCAAAAATGCTGCCAAGTCATTAACAGTCATGAAAAATTCCACCCTAATCCCCAAGTCTTTTGGTACCTATGACCTACAAATTCTCTCCTGAAAGGAAATCTACTCATTTTCTTTATTTCTCTCACAGGGACATTCTATCACCTATCACAGTTTATTTGTGAGCATGTGTCACCCTCTTACTAGACTCCTGAGAGCCACAGTCATGAAGCCACAGTCTAGAGAACCCAGAACCAAGGTCAGCATGCTGTGCTTCGCAGACTTAGGTGAGAGGCCTCCCAACAAAAGGCCCAGGCAAGGCCCTACTTGGGGAAATGGAACAGACTTTGTACAACTTCCATTTTCAGCATCCTTTACCCTCCACCTGTGATCACATCCTCATGCCTCTCCCACCAGGCGAGAGGCCTCCATCTCACTCTGGTATTTCACCTGGGCTGGTCCTCACTAGGTAAGGTAAATATATGATTTTCTACCTAAAGCCTTTGAGAATAGAGAGGGCACTACTAAAATACAAATGTCTGAAAGTTACATTAATAATTTAAATGTCATTTAACAGAGTAACACTTAACCTGAGATTCACACATGAGCTAAAGAGAAGTTATTGGCCCATATCACAGGGCCTCAATTACGCCCCATGCGCATACATACTGACTTCCTGAGGGAGATATATTTCCATGATATGATAGCAGATAGAAGCAAATGAACTTTGTGTTTAGTTTTCTGTTAACCGAGAAGAAAAACAATACAGAAATGAGTGCAGACTCTCTCTCCAAAGAAAAAATCTTCAAATCCTCTCACCACTAATTCATAGGAAGGAGGTAGGAGAACCCACTTCCTGTAACCTTGGAGGTACAGTGTCTCTACCTGCTAGAAAAACAGCCAATCAGAGATGTTACTGCCGACACATCCACAGCAACCCTGTTCTGTGACGACAGGAACTCTTGTTCCCGACTTGGAGGATGGTTCAAGAAACAGTGGTTTGGGCTTCCCTGGTGGCGCAGTGGTTGAGAATCTGCCTGCTGATGCAGGGGACACGGGTTCGAGCCCTGGTCTGGGAAGATCCCACATGCCGCGGAACAACTAGGCCCGTGAGCCACAACTAATGAGCCTACGCATCTGGAGCCTGTGCTCCGCAACAGAGGCCGCGACAGTGAGAGGCCCGCACACCGCGATGAAGAGGGGCCCCCACTTGCCGCAACTAGAGAAAGCCCTCGCATGGAGACGAAGACCCAACACAGCAAAAATAAATAAATAAATAAAATTTTTTTTAAAAAAGGCAAAATTCCTTTAAAAAAAAAAAAGTGGTTTATGTTGTGAATTTGGGTAAGTTAGAAAACCTTGTTAACCTCGTAGAGATTAATATCTTCTTTAAAGATCATTCTGAAGATCAAATGAAATAATATTTCCACACTCATTTTCCCATTCATTCAATAAAAAACTAATGAGTAATTAATTACTAAGTGCTATTCACCATTCTAAGTGCTAGGGATATTGTCGTTTTGTTTTGTTTTTTTTAAATCCCTTGGTATTAGTGTATCAGCTGTTGAGTTACTAATGAAGAGTATTCATTCTGTAAATAGCAGTGATAACTATAACTGCAAATTTATTTCCCTATAGTGCTTACACGTGCATCCTAAAGACAAACACTTTCTCTAGGATGTACAAAGTATAAACTGATAATCTTGATTTCATAAACTCAGGGCCAGAGATTTATAAAGGGGTAAATTTGAAATTAAATCTTATATATATGAAAGAGAAGATAAATATTATTCTGGATATGGCCATTTTAAAGATACTTGGTTTTCCAGTATTTTAGGAGCATCTTAAGACGATAAGAACATATTATTAATCAATTCATTTAGTTTTCAACTGCTTCCTCAGAGCTAAAAAAAAAAAAAAGCCCTTCCTTGAATTACGTATATATGCTAAACTAACCAAAATATGCCCTATGCTTACACACTTCTTGATAGTTCCAAAACCATGTGATATTTTTTACTTTCAAAAGAAGGCTTTCATATATTTATTTTTAATTATGAAAGATTTCAAAGACAGTCAAAGTACAGAGAACAATAAAACAATGTACTCACTACCCAGATTTTAAAATTGTTTTGCCATGTTTACCTCAGGATTTTATATATATACATTTGCTATAAAATGTATATACATAAATAATAATGTATTTTATTATATGCAGATTTTTAAATATATAAAAATAAAGTTTATATAAAGTGTTACAAAAAAGATTAAAAGTCTCTCCTCCATCTCTCCCCACACCCTTCTCCTCACGAGGAAGCCATGTACATCCTTCTCTCTATAACTTATAAATTTATAACATATTTCCCTACCTGTAAGCAACAAATACAATTCCTCAACGTATTTGTAAAATTCACAGCATAGTATAATTATTATTTACCTTCTTTGTAAACTCAACATTAGGTTTTAAGATTTATCAATTCTGATTGAAACAAATTAAATTCATTTCTGTTGTATAAGTGCACCATAGTAAGGTGTTCCTTGTACCTACTGATGTACATTTATTTGTTAGTTTGTTCATTTGTTTTTGCTTTTCAAACAAGGCTATAATGACTATACTAGGATACTCACCTGCATATACGTTCAGGTCTTTTAAATAGGTTTTAATTCTGTAAGTAGAATGGCAGGATCAAAACACAGGCACAGCTCAGCTTTATTAGAAATTGCCTGTTGCTCCCCGCAAACAGTGCAAACACTTAGATTCCTACAAGCCTTGCATGAGAGAATTTGTTTCCCCATATTCTAGCTAAGACTTGGTATTATCAGAGTTTTAAGTTCTGCCAATCATGTAAAACGGTATTTCACTGTTGTTATAATTTACATTCTCCTGATAAATAATGAGACTTTTCGTATGTCTATTGGCTCTTGGGGTTCCCTTGCAGTGAACCGCCTGATTTTTATCCATTTCATAATTGACTTGCCTTTCTCTTGTTAGTTTATCTATACTTCTCTGAGTTTTAAACTTTTGCTTTTTACATTTCAGACTTTAAGTGTTCTCCATGCTGTGAGCAGGGATCTGATTTAAGTTTTTAATCATATATAAAGCTGAGTAGTGAACACCACTTTTTAAAAACATTCATCCTTTTACTAGTCCATTATTTTTTGTAGTGCTATCTCTATTATATTAAAACTTCCTTTATATATTCATAGGTAGTTTTTAGCCTTTATTCTTGTTAATGTGAAGTTTACTCCTTGTTCTTTGTCAGGATTGTTTTGGCTCTTTTAGGTTGCCTGTTTTTTCATGTAAATTTTAGGATCTGAATATTAATTTCCACAGCAACAAAAAACTCCAACTGGCATTTTTATAGGGATTTCATTAAATGTGTTGGTAAATTTGGGAGTATTGCTTTATTAACAATATTAGGTCTTCCAATCCATGAACATGCAATAACTTTTCACTTATTTAGGTCTATTTCAATTTCTTTCAGCAGGGTTTTGCAGTTTTCAATGCGAAATTTTGCACTTACTGTTAAATTTATTTCCAGGTATTTTATTCCTTTTGATACCATTGTAAATTTAATCATTTTCTCAACTTTATTTTTGGATTGTTCATTGCTGTTTTTTAGAAATACAGTTGATTTTTTAATATTGATCTTGTATCATGCTACTTTGCTGAACTCTTTTATTAGTTCTAACAGACTTTTGAGGGTAGATTCATTGGTATTTTCTATACACAAGATCATGTCACGTCATCTACAGGTAGAGATAGTCTTTCTTCTTTCCAATCTGTACACCTTTTGTTTGTTTTTTTCTTGCCCTGACTAGACCCTTCCAGTATATTGTTGAGCAGAAGTAGGACAGTGAAACTCCTCGTCTTATTCCTAATATAGGTGGGAAAACATCCAGTCTTTCACCGTTAAGTATGATATTAGCTGTGGTTTTTGTGGGTTTGTTTGTTTGTTTTTTCATCTATGACATTCATCAGTTTGAGAAAGGTCTCTTCTATGCCTAGTTTGCTGGGTGTTTTTATTATGAAAGGTATTGGATTTTTGTCAGATGATTTTCTGTAGCTTTTGAGATAATCATGTATTTTTTCCCTTTTATTCTGTTAACAAAATATATGACATTGATTGATAGTGTGAATTCGTAAGTGACTCATGAGTCACATTTTTTTGAGTTTTCAATTTTAAAAGCCATTCCCCTCCCCAGTGTCAGCCTGTACCTGGGGCAAATTACAAGCTTCTTTCAACTTTCTTAGGCTGGTGAGATTTTTTTCCAGTTTCATTTTCACAGAAGAGGAAGCACCACAAAGTCCTGGCCTTATGGTTTTATTTAGGATTTTCGGACCTAAGACTTAGTAAGTCCAAAGCCCCATGTGGAGTCAGAACCTCTGCTCCAAATTTTCTAGGCTTTACATCTCGTCCTGTTGCCTCTTCTTCCCACTTTCAGGGTTTGCAAAATCATCAGCTCTAGTCTCTTGACCTGGCATTGAGGGTCTTATCTATTTCCAGCACTCAAAAACGTTTTTTCTTTATAACTCAGCTATATATTTTAAGTGTTTTTATATTTTATTCATCATTTTATTATTTGTAATGGACAGGATCCATTTTGGTTCTGTCCTATGTTTTGCTGGAGACATTGATATTTATTCTTTCACATTCTAGTGAATATATGCAACAGTAATAAAAACTAAATCATTGATTCTTTAAATAACAGTATTATTAATAAATAACAGTTATTAGCAAATAACTATTATTTAATAGTAAAAATCATACAATGTAATATGTATGATCTCCACCTTATATTTTAGAATTCTCTTTTTTTATTAGAAGCCAAGAAACACAATTCAGTAGAGAAAAATGCAAATTTGAATACTTTTCTATGACTAAAATGGACAATGTGTGAGGATTTATTTTTTCATCCAAAAATAAACTATTCCACTAAATTGATACAAAATAATCATTATATTTGAATATATGCCTATGATATAAGTATGATATTCAAGGGCAAGAAGGTAGAGGAACAATGAAAAGATTCCCCGAATATTGATAGAAATGTCACCGGAGCGCTACCAAAGTTTACCTGGTAGTTACACACACCCCAGACATTGTCATGCTTGTTTACATCACATCTTGGCCTTCTCTGTTTGTAAGGTTCTCTAGAGGAAAGGAAAGCAAAGCATGAAATCTTGCCACCTCCTGGGACTCTTTCAGGATCTTCCCTGGGCATTTACCAGGTGTAGGCCAGCTAAAGACCACAGAGAAATAAAAGGTAGCTCTTCCTCATGAATAGTTGGAGCTCCCTTGACAGTAAATTACATTAACTGTTGACACTGCTCTTTCTACAGTAAAGTCATGGAAGTTCATTATAAGTGCACTTTTAATAGAAGCAGCGTTGAACAATGCTTGGCACACAGTAGAACTCAATTTCCTATCTTTATTCTTCCTGGTTATATTGTAGTAATTATCATAATATGCTAAGAACTTGTGCATCAATCAGTGTAGAAAGGAGACATGCCCTGTGGCGACTGGCTAAGGTTCATTGCCACAGGGATAATGTGGATACGTTTTTTTCGTGATATTACGGATGCACATGCACTGTGTCTCATTTCCCATCACTACTTGGAGGAGCATATCTTTCACATGCCCTAGGCTTTCAATTAGCCTTCAAAACAATCTTGTAAGAATGGTGCCAGTTTTCCTCCTCTTTAAAGATGAGGCTCAAAGAAGATGGGGATATTCTCGTAAGTAAGGGGTGGAGCTTGGATTAAAATCCTAGTTTGCTTAACTCCAAAGCACTATATTAAAGGGGAACATATCATTAAAGGGGAACATATTTCTAATGTCCTTGTCCAGCAGTGATGTCACGGGAAAGAAATGGTTGTATGCATAAAGATGAGTGGCCGGGGTTCTGACATGTATGACCCATTCATTCTTTTAAGCCATCGTGAATGCCTGGACTGTTTACCTTTAAGGGAGGTGCACCCTGCTCAAGTTTAAAGAAACTGACAACTCTGTGGGAGTGTCACTGATAACAAAAATGCTTTGCCTCTCTAAACTTTACAATTATTTTTACAAGGAAAACAGTTTGATATTTACAGGACCTAAAAACCCATGAAGTGAGTGAATGGGACTATGCTAAGATTCTAATCATTTTATCTCTATGGCTAATGGCTTATATGAGTATATATATTCATAAATGGGGCATATCACCCTTCGGTAATGCACTTGGGTAAAGCAGTAGGATGAGAAGTAGCAGAAACTATTTCATCACCCTAATGTGGTGAAACTGATGATGGTACTAAGACTGAATTTCAGGGAACACAAGTGATGACAGCTCACAAAAACAAATTCAAAGGCAATAAATATACAGCATTTACACGATTCCAGGAAACAGGGTGTATGAGTTAATAGCACAGAGCATGAGGGTGATGTTCTATCCCGAAAACATGCCCATTGCTGACTGCCTGCTGACCTTTCCATCTACAGCTAATAATCTTGATTTCTGAAACAATGTATGCTAGATAACATTATTTGAACTGTATTCTTTATTTCTGCGTGAGTTATTGGTTGCTTTATGTCAGTGACAGACTGGCCTTTAGTTTGTTTCAGTTGAAGGACATAGTGGAAACCTCATGAATAGAATCAGTTTGCTTATCTTCTATTAACTTACAAGAATCTTCAGTTCAAAGGGCAATATCTGACTATTGAAAAAAGGGAAATTGATGTTTTCCTTTGTTAGAGACATTTGTGTCATTTATGCGTTTCATCCTATGATCAGCTTTCTACTCGCAGTAATCTGATCTAAAAATATAAAAATGGGCAATTGTGAATCTTATTCTTGATGATGTAATTATTTTCTACTTTCTGACTTTGGACAAAGAAACTTCTGAATTCATGATGGCAAATCACCAACCACTTTTCTCTTATAAGCACTGATTTTTTCCTACTACAGGTCTTCTTTTCGTTACCTGAATTCTACACACTAACACTTGATGGCTTTGGATTCCAGAAGGATAAATAAAAAAGCATGTTTGTATAAGTCAAGATTTTCTCTGTTCTTGTGAGAGAGCTAAATATCTTGTGACTGAAAAATGTGTTGGCTTCTCAGAAAATTTATAGACTAAAGTTTAGAAAATATAAATATGGCTGATAATTTCAAAATAGGAATGAGAAAAGATTTTGTTCATCTGCACAGATATTTTATTTTCCTCCATTTACTGCTCATTAGGATTTCTTGTATACATTTGAGGTTTATTTGAACAAATTTAAACTTCAGTGTCTTTCCTGCTGCTTGTTTCAAATTCATACATTTCTCTATGAAATATTGGTGATAATCAGGGCTCATATTCAACCACTTCTGAAATATCACACAGGTTATTAAAATACTGAAATAATAGTAGAAGCCCTACCCCTATAAGATCGTCCACTATACAGCCCCACCTTTCTGCCAGGGACCTTGAATATATTTGGGGTTGGAAATATTGGGAGGTTAAAATTGAAATAATATGAAATATTATGCCAACTGAAATAATATGAAATGGAAGCTGATTGAAATTTGAAGGGTAGTAGAGAGTAAACTTCAAGAGTTAATTAGTTCACAATATGTTTCGTGATAATTTATGTTCTATTTTTGTATCTAACTTTAAAAAGACAAATACCGCATGGTCTCACTTTAGATATGGAATCTAAAATACCTTACCCACAGAGGATACTTTCCAAGACCCCCAGTGGATGCCTGAAACCATGAATAGTACCGAACCCTATATATATTATGTTTTTCCCTATACATACATACCTATGATAAAATTTAATTTACAAATTAGGCACAATAAGAGAATATCCATATTGCCAGCATCACTACTCTTGCCTTTGGGGGCCAATACTAAGTAAAATAAGGTTTACTTAAAAGAACTGTGATACTGCAACAGTCAATCTGATAACGAGACGGCCACCAAGTGACTATCGGGTGGTGGCATGCACAGCCTGGAGACACTAGACAGAGGGGAGATTCACAGCACAGGACAAAGCAGGTCGGTGCGAGGTTTCATCACACTACTCAGAATGGCATGCATTATAAAACTTTATTCCTGGAATCTTCCGTTTAATATTTTCAGATCACAGTTCATTGAGAGTAATTGCAACTGCGGATAGAGAGACCTCAGATAAGGGGGGACTGGTATAGTCAAACTCATACAGAGACTAGAATAGTGGTTGCAAGGGACTTGGAGGAAGGGGAAATAGGGTGACGCTGGTCAAAGGGCACAAAGTTTCAGTTATGGAAGATAAGTTCTTGCGATCTAATGTACAGCCTGGTGACTATCGTTAATGATACTATATTGCATAGTTGTAAGTTGCTAAGAGGGTAACTATTAAATTAAGTCTTGAATCACACACAAAAAGGACATGGTGGAGGGACCTTCAAGATGGTGGAGTAGATGCGGAGATCACCTTTCTCCCCACAAATACATCAGAAATACATCTACATGTGGAACTTCTCCTATAGAACACCTACTGAACGCTGGCAGAAGACCTCAGACTTCCCAAAGGGCAAGAAACTCCCCACGTACCTGGGTAGGGCAAACGAAAAAAGAAAAAACAGAGACAAAAGAATAGGGACCGGACATGCACCAGTGGGAGGGAGCTGTGAAGGAGGAAAGGTTTCCACACACTAGAAGCCCCTTCGCGGGCGGAGACTGCGGGTGGCGGAGGGGGAAAGCTTCGGAGCTGCGTAGGAGAGCACAGCAACAGGGGTGCGGGGGGCAAAGCGGAGGGATTCCTGCACAGAGGATCGGTGCCGACCGGCACTCACCAGCCCGAGAGGCTTGTCTGCTCACCCGCCGGGGCGGGCGGGGCTGGGAGCTGAGCTCGGGGCTTCGGTCGGATCGCAGGGAGAGGACTGGGGTTGTCGGCGTGAACACAGCCTGAAGGGGTTAGTGCACCACAGCTGGCCGGGAGGGAGTCCGGGAAAAAGTCTGGACCTGCCGAAGAGGCAAGAGACCATTGTATCAGGGTGCGCGAGGAGAGGGGATTCAGAGCACCGCCTAAACGAGCGGATATCCCCCTGGAGTGGACCCCTCAGAGTCAGAGAAGGGAAGCTGGTGGCCCAGCCTTCCAGGGACAGGTCTCAGGGTCACCTTTGACTCACAGATCCTGCTGCTGGGCTTGGGCAGAGCCTATCTGCATGGAGTTGTTGGTTTGGGGCACGGGCCAAACTGCAGGTGGTCTGGCCCTGGAATGAAGAGTAGATTACAACTTCAAAATGGGGCATACAGCAATGACCGAAATATGCCAAGTTCCTGCTGTCAGTTAGCTTTTATTCTAGCTGAGGAAGACAGACAATAAATAAATAACAAACTATGTCAGGTGATGGCAAGTCATAAAGTTTTGGTGAGATAAGGAGGATTGTGGTGGAGGGAGGGTGGCGCTCTTTTACACAGGGTGATCAAGACAGTCTTTTCTAATGAGATGACGGTACAGCAGAATGCAGTGAGAAAGTAAGTGATATGACTACTTGGAAGGGGTGGGGTGAAGGAATCCTAGGAGAGCAAATAGCAGAAGTCCTGATGTCCGGGCTTCCTTAAGGTGTTCAAGGATCCTCAAAGGAGACCAGGGTGAGTGGGGAGGGTGGAGCCACGGGGAGAGTAGGAGATGAGGTCAACAGGAGGCTAGATTGCATAGAAGCTTACAGGCCATTGTAAGGATTTGTCCTCTACCTTCATTAAGATAGATGGAGCCATGGGGGAGGCATCAGAGTGGAGAAGTTAGATGAACTGACTTAGGTTTTAAAAGGATCATACCGATTGCTGTGTTAAGAAAAGAGCATAAGATGGCAAGGGCAGAAGCAAAAACAGAAGTTGGGATTCTGTTGCAGTAATCCAAGAGAGATGATGTGCTCGGACTCAAATGGTCAGAGAGGATGGTATGAGAAGGTGTCAGATTAGGGAAACATTTTCAAGGGAGAACCAATAGGAGTTCCTCCTGGATTCAATACAAGATGTAAGAGAAAGTGGGGAGTCAGAATTCCTTTTTTTTTTTTAAAGCTGGAACTACAGATGAATTGGAGTTTCCACTAATTGAGGTGGGAAAGATTGCATGAGAACAAGGTGTGGGATATGTGCACATAGGGGTGAGTGGGATGATGAAAATTCAAATCAAGGGTTCAGTTTTAGAAATGTTGAATTTGACTTATCTATAGATACCCAAATAGGAAGGGAGACATATTAGTCTGGAGTTAAGTGAGAAGTTGAGGAGAAAGGGGCTACTTTGAATATATATATATATATATATATATATATATATATATATTCATACAAAATGAAATATATATAGTCTCATGATATTTAATTTTATGTATACATGTGTCATATATATCATAATTAAATATATGAGTGAGATCACCTAAGAGTAATTGTGGTCAGAGAAGAGAAATGTGTACTAATCCTTGTAGAATTACACAGTTTAAAACACAGGAAGGGCTTCCCTGGTGGCGCAGTGGTTGAGAGTCTGCCTGCCGATGCAGGGGACACGAGTTCGTGCCCCGGTCCAGGAGGATCCCACATGCCGCGGAGCGGCTGGGCCCGTGAGCCATGGCCGCTGAGCCTGCGCGTCCGGAGCCTGTGCTCCGCAATGGGAGAGGCCACAACGGTGAGAGGCCCGTGTACCGAAAAAAAAAACACAGGAAGATGAGGAGAATCCAGTAATAGCGACTGAGAGGGGCACGCAGTCAGTGCAACAGTAGGAAACCCCCCAAAAGAGCGGTGTACAGTAGGTCAAATGAAGAAAGTGTTTCAAATAAAAGGGAATGATTCAGGTATCAAATACTGCTGAGAAAATACGGTGAGGACTGAGAACTGACCATGGGGTAGGGGGCGATCAATGGTGACCTTGGCCAGAACGGCTATGGCGACAAAAGCCTGATTAAAGAGGGTCCCAGAGAATAGAGAAGAGGCAATAATGAGGTGACAATTTGAAAAAGTTTTGCTATAAAGAGTGGCAGAGAAGTGGAATGGTAGCTTTAAAGTGATTTACAATCAATAAGCGATTACGGCATTTTGAAATCCTGATAGAAAAAGAAAACAGCTACAAAATAGATTCGAGAGGAGTTGGCCTTGGACAACAGCACACATGGTTTATCCCTTGAAACATGAGGCAAGGTGGAGTGTATAGATACAGATGCTTGTAAGGAGGGCAGATTTGGAGGAGGGAGCAGGTAGAAGTTATTTTCCAAATGCTTTCAATTTCTAGGGAACAAAGAAGGTTATCAGCAAAGAATGAGGGGAAAGGAAAGAGGAGCTATTGAAAGTTTGATGAGAGAGAGAGAGGGTATGAATAGTTTATAGGAAAGTGGGAGAGTGAATTGACTGGGAAACTCAAGTAGGATTGCAGGACTTATTGGAGGGAGAGATTCTGAATTTAAAGTGAGAACAATCATAATTAATAGAGATGTATTTTGTCCAATACAGGAATTAGAGTGTTTCTCATTATACTTAACTTTTACCGCCCTGTATAGCCAACTCCACCACAAAGAGATAAACTATCACTCCATGTATTACAATAATTTTATGATAAGAATTTCTAAATGGAATTATATGCAAACTGTCTTGAAACTTGATTTTTTTAACTTAAAAATATACAGTGAGCATTTTTATGTCAACAATATACATTTATGTCATACTTTAAATGCCCAATATTTCCTTGAATTATTCCATTTTATATTATTTAAGCATTAATTAACAGTCAACTTTTCAGAAATGAATTTATTCTATAAAATAGTAATTTAAAAAGTGATGATGGCTTTTATTATGGTGTGCTTGAACGGATATGAATGTTTATGACTTTCTTTACCTCCTAATACTGCATTAATCTGTTTGAAAAAATATAGTAAACTTAGCAAGCGCCCTATATGCAAAGCATAGTTTGTTTCATTGTGACAGTAAAATCTGCTGAATTATCATAAAAAAATGTTAAAAGACCAAGGAAGTAAACAATAGTTGTATTAGAAAAATGTTTATTGTCTTGGTCTTTATAAAGTTATAACTTGTAACTTGACCATTTTCAAAATCAAACTAATTTAAGAGTCTCTAACCTCAGATTTTGTTTCAGATGCCTCCCAGGTGATCTTGGGGATTGAATTTCTAATAAGGGAGAAAACCATCTAGCAATGATGATCAGCCCTGCTGGGTTTCATGCTAGGTTACTGCTTCACAGCAGGCTAAGATCATCCTCATAATACAAGATAATCAGACTAAGCTTTTCATGGAGAGGAGTATCATAGTTAAAATTTCTATGAATAAAATAATATTAAGTACCATTTGTAAAAGCCTTAAAAAAGCCCGCATTTTATCTTATTTATCTCACAGGGTAACCTTATGATATATTGAGATATGTATCATGAGATACCTAGAACTCAGAGAGATCAAGTAGAACTTTTAAAGGCACAGAGTAAATAGAGAAGGCGGAATTCACATGCGTCCGTTCAACTGCAAAGCTCATACTCTGTTCCTGTGCTGGTGCCTTGGAACAAAGGTGTCTATTCGTAGCCCTGCCTTGACTTCCTGAGGCAAGCTCAGCAGGAATACAGAGCAGCAATGGAACTCTAACGTGCCTCGGAGAGAGTCAAGTCCTTCCCTTGAAAAGCACGAGTTTTGTTCTTTTGAATTGTTCTGAAAGCAAAACATGTGTACATTTTTCACTAGTCAATCCGAAGTCGGAGAGGCCGATTAGAATCTACTGTGAAACACTCTGAATGACCTTAATACTTATAATACCACCTGACTGTTGTTCACCTGGAAAGTTTTAATAAATACTCAAACTGCTCACTGAACGCTGCTTCCGCCTTCCTCTCAGAGCAGGAAGTTGCGAGTCGTATTGATCAGAATAATGGTCTGTATTTCCAAAACTTTTCATTGCCCCTGAAAATTAAAACTTAGCTCTTTAAAAAAAAAAAAAAAAAACTTAGCTCTTTTCCTTAGCTTTAAATTTTATAGAAAGAATTCTGTAAAACACTTGAGGTCGAGGATTAATTTTTCTAGAGCTTAAATAATGAGGAAAATTATTATTGACTCATTATATTATTGCATTAATAGCATTAAAACATTATTAAATTATTCAATAATAAGAAATCATGGTGATAAATCTTAAATCAATTGCATCCAGTTAAGAATCCCAATGCACCAATCATAATGAGCTAATATTAAGGAAACACATACAATTAAATCTCAACATTTTATCAAGAATGGCCAGTTTTTAAAACTGCTTCTTATGAGAATTTATTTAATCACATCTAGTTTTTTCCCTTGTTGGGCTTCCTCTCTAGATCAATAAAAGATAAAAAGAATATTAAACAAGACTAGTTCCTCATACAAGCCCCTTTAAAATCATCTACTCTGAAGTCAAGGCTGAGTAGAATTCAGCCACCAGGGATAGAAGATACGAAGGTTATTACTACATCCAACCAGGACCATTTAGTGAAATCTCTCAGTAATGGTAATTATGCAGAAAAAGAAAGAAAATTGGTTCCCCACAATGACTGCCAGTACCAATGAATTTATTAGGAAGCAAAGCAGGCAATCACCTATGTGACGTTACTTCAAATGACATCCCATTCAAGATCTATTCATGCCTACAAGGTTTAATTAGAGCCTTTCCTCCAAGCAACCAGTTAATACAGTTGCCCTTCCTAACATGGGCTCCAATTAAGTTCCTGAATGAGACACCTGAGCCAGGAGGAAAGATAATTTTTTTTTAAATGAGTGGGCATTGGGGGCAGGGGGAAGAAGAATTCCAGAAGAAAAACCAAAGCCAGGTGTTCATTAAAGGCAGAGTGGAAGATCCAAGGAATGAATTCGAAGATGAGGGCCAGGTAGTCAGCAGAAGCAGATATACACCTCAAGCACATAGACTTCAAAACTGGAGCAAGCCTCAGCTCAGGAAGGAAACCTCTTATATTCACTCTTACAGAACAGGAACCACAGGAACCAGGCTTTTCGTTTATTTTAAACCACGCCTGAGAGCCAGACTTCTGACACATAGATTCAGAAGCCTGAGATGAAAAAACTACAAGGTACCTTAGAGATCACAGTTTAACTAATGAGTTTGACAAATGAAAGCACGCATGGCCAGAGAAACGAATGAAGTCGCTTAAGTTGACACAGTGAATACCGGACTTAGTACGCAAGTCCAGATGTAGATGTTCAAAATCTCACTCTCCGTACACCACAGCACATAAATGGAAGATGCTGACCCAAGAAAATCCAAGTTCTGATGAGCATAAAGAATGGAATGACATTTGGATGAAAGACAAACATCTGATTAAAGCTAGCCCTTCTAGGGGGCCAAAGTAAACCAGAGAAATAGCGTGAAAACACAGGGAAAACAGTTGAAGAAGATGAACGGGTCAAAGGGGCCCAGAGATGGGACACAGAGGAAAGATAAAGGTTACTTCTTCCTCTGCTTTGTTGAGATTGGACCTATCTCCAATAGTTTAGCTATCGTCTAAACTCCACAGCAAAAATAATTCTGAGTTCTTGTCACTCTTGTAGTTAGGATCACTTGTCTATGAGAATAAAGGAATGACACAGCAGACAAGGAAAATATCAGAAGAAACATGTTGCCTGTTTTGTCCAGGCCCATGTTTGTCAGTTGTGTCTTTTCGGTGCAGGATGCCAAAAACTATTTTTATTTCCCTTCACCTCACCTCTGTTCAAAGGGAAAAAGGAATGTTTCCTATCCAACTGAGGCCACTTTGCAATTCACCTGTATTAGTAAAACTGTGGAATAAAATGTTCATTCCTTGATAATGTCTTGCATCATCACGTGGCATAAGGCCTAAAATTAAGGCTCAATATCAAGTGCTACCTTGATATCTGGTGAAATTGAGAGGGCACTGAATGGCCCAACTGCTCCTTACTTGCTCCTGAGGATAAGGTCTCCTAGCTAAACAACCCTCCTTATCAGAGGGACCTAGAGCAGTTCCTGCTTAATCCAAGAGTACTGTAGTGGGTTTCAGTTTGCTGCTAGCTGGGAATTATTCAAACAAGCCAATCACATCCTCGAGTGGGAACCAGGGGTCACCTCACCTTTTTGAGGGTCCAGAGCCCATCTCCTCCAGCCCCTTGTTGATTGCTCTATTCCCAAGTGCAGCCCAATGTGGTCCTGCCCGGCTGGGGTGTCCTCCTCCCCCAGGCTGTGAGTGTTTGTGATTAATAAACTGCTGTGATCTCATCCAACCAGTGTCTGGTGTCATGTGTTCAGCCATCCCCATAACTCTAGTGGAGGAATCCCTCCCTCACTGATGGGATAAGTAGGCGGTGATTAAAACATCATATGTTTACCAACTCTCCAAACATCCCAAATCACTTTGGTAGATCTCCTTCTAGTCAGAAAATCCAGTAAGTTCATCATTTGCAAGGCTCTCATGAGCACTGATGAAGAGGATGCTTCCACTACTCAATCCTTCCTATGCTACTAACTCACCCCTGTACTGCACACTTTGGGGAAACTGACCACCACCCAGACAGGTAACAGCTTTTCATATTTAGCGAATATGATGTTTGACTTAACTTACCAAACATATCTGCTTCCTTTAAAATCTCTGTTTGTATTCCTTTATTTTTTTTCAATTGTTTTACCCGAACTATGTCCAATTTTTCCCATCTCCGTTATATCATGAAGGGCCAAGTGAGTAACAGTACTATGTTAATAGTATGACTTTGTACAGAAGATTTTGAAACCACATAGCTGAGTCATGCTTATAAGATAAATAATTCATCATCCAACAAATATTTATTAAATGTCTTCTACAGACATTTATGTTTACTTATGTTTCCCCGTTGATTCACTTGATCAGAGAGATCCTCTGCATATGCACCTACTTTATAACTGGTCTTATACTAATACACTGCGTTATTCGTTCATCAGTGCCCTATTTTCAATTCTTTAAAGATTAAAGGTTGTCTCAACACAAAATTGGCCCACTTTGAATGATTAAATTGGTTCTCCCTTTTCAGAAGGACAATTAAAAAACCAGGTTAGATTCAATTGATTATGCGTCTCATGTACTCAAAGTTGTCCTATTTTCATTCCAAGGGCATTTTAAAACTTAAGATCAAAAGCCAAAAGAAGATTAATTTTAAGTTTATTTTAAAGAAACTTGACATCAGATGGTTTTCAGGAATAGAAATTCTATTTCTCCAAAGTGCTAAAAAAAAAAAAGTCAAACAATAAACATCATTCAGTGAAGGATTGGACTGCTCAGTATTACATAGACATTGCAGAATTACCGTTTTAAAAAACACAGCAGATCCTTCTCAACCCATTACTGCTACTGTTCAGAGCATTATTCTAGGGGCATCTACAACAGCTTAGGCATTTTCATTTACATTTTCCAAAGACAGCAGTAATGAAAGGGTTCAATTCAGGTGTTTATTTTTGCCCTATGAGTTGATCAAAGAGTTTTTAAGTCACTGCAAGGGTTCAAGTCCCAGCCTGCTATTTATTTGTTAGCTTCTATAAAGGTCAACTTCCTTATCATTAAGTTAGTGGAATTATAATATATCTATGTCATTGGGTATTAAAGATAGAATATGCAGTCAGCCCTCTATCACCAGGGTTCTGCATCCTTGGATTCAACCAACCATAAATCAAAAATATTCTAAAAAACATTCCATAAAATTCTAAAAAGCAAAATTTAAATTTGCTGTGTACCAGCAACTACTTCCATAGTTTTGACATTGGATTTACAACTATTTCCATAGTTTTACAGAAAGACTATGTATTAGGAAACGGTAGAAGCAGTGGGTTCTAAGCTGAGTGATCACAGAATCTTTTTTTTTTTTTTTTTTAGGACAGATTTCTGTGCTCTACCCTGTACTTAATAGATCAGAATTTCTAAAGGTCAGGACCTTCATACTTGTGGTTATGGAAAGAACCCCAGGTGAACAGATTGACCAGACAGGTTTGAGACTCACGCAAGGTGCACAGCATCCAATTATCTAGGCCCAATATCTTCAAAACTTATGTGTTTGTATGTTTGTTTAGCAATGCACTTTTGTGTAGTTATGTTTATACAGAAACAATATGCTAGTCAGATTGAAGAGGACGTCTTCTGGTTAAAAAATAACTTGTGATCTAGAACATCAAAAGCTTCCATCTCTTCCTTACTCCTTAGTGAATTCTGAAGTCCTGCAGTCCCTCAGGGTCCATGGAACACACGTGTAAATACAAAACCCACAATTCTCTAGATATACAGTTTCACCTTTGAATTAACTAAAACTGCCAGAAGTCTACGTGTGTGCAACTCCTAAGAGTGCTCCTGGTAAGGTCACTACACTGATGGGTGCTTCAATATTAGGCTCTCAAATTAATCAGACTTCACCACAGGAAATAGATATTTGGATTTCACTTCCTTATTTGCTATAAAACTTGTTGAGGACACTCTCTGATGTACTACCCAATGGACCTCTCGTAATATCCCAAGCGAGAAATTCCCCTTCAGATTTAGTAAATGAAAAATCTGTGGTGCTGTGAAAACTTGGATTATTTCTGTCTTTCCGGACAATGGGTTTCAGTTTGTGAGGGTAAAAACGTAGGGATTTTTTTGGAGCCACTATTTTGCGTAAGCAGAGTGTCTGACCTCAAGGAACTCTGTCTAGTGGGAACCAGAGTCTCAGAAAGCTAATTCTAAAGCAATGCGATAAATTAAATGCAAGAGATATACATAAGTTGCTATGGAAACAAGAACATAAGTTCTATAAGTAATTACGTTTCCATTTTTGCCTTAGCTACAGGAGGTAAGAGCTAATTGTGCTCAATTATAGCAACATTAACATTTACCAGAGGCATACTTGCTTGTTCTTTTCCCCCCAGTCTTACTTTATCTGTTTTATACTTTTTAATTCATACTGTCATATACCTTTTTTCTGTAAAATCAAAATTAAAGCATTGCATTAAAAATATACAACTTATAAAATTTCTTACCAGATATTTCCTGCCTTTTTAAACTTCTCTTACAATTACAGGATAAAAAGACAAAATCATGAGTATTTAGTGGTGATATTACATTCCAGAAACTCATGTATATTCTAAATAGGAGAGTATTAAAAGATAGGAAAAAAATGAAAGTTGAAAACTAAATGTGAGGCATTATGTATAATTTATATAATCTGTTCAGGGTAGAGTAATAAGGGAAGTAACCCACAACCTCATTTCTCTAAGAGGCGCAAATCTATTGCCTTAATTAAGCAGAAAACCCAATGCTCTTTATTATGGACCTAGTTTCATTTTAAAGAGCTACCTGCAAGCTAGTTAATAAAATAATCCTCAGTATTCTGTTACAAACACATTTTCTTGTCCCATATTATAATTTCCCACTGTCTCACCACTGCTGTAACAGATCTAATGCTCACCTGTGGACAAAAGATTGGGCAACACTACACTTAGGACACAAAGTCATAGATGGTACATGTTACTGTATCCATGAGGAAGATGCTGCTTACTCACAGCCAGGAATGCAATTTGAATTTTTCCTTCCCTGGGGATGCTCTGTACACACTGGTTTGTTCACTCTATACAATCTCCCTCCAGGCAGTTTAGAAAATAAAACAATGCTAACTGGTCCAAACAATTATAGACCCTACAACCTGTGCTCTGTGGTGCCCAAGCTGAGTGACAATGGCTTTACCTTCACTTTTCTTCCCTCAATTTGTTTTCTACAAGGTAGTGACTATAATAATGTAAACAATAACGTCCATTTTCATCTTCTCTTTCATCTCCATTCTGTAAAAGTCAAGCATGTTCCAGAGAGTGGTTCTGTAAATTATGGACATGATAAATAATAACTGAGATCTCAGGTCTGTCACTCACTGAGTGATTGCTCCTGCAACATACTTGACCTTTTTGTGTCTCAGTTTTCTTATCCATAAAACAGGGATTCTAAATCATACTTATATCATAGGGTCAGTGACAGAGTTTGACAAATTTAAAAAATGTAAAGTGCTTAGAATAATGTATTGGTACAGTAATTGTTATGAAAGGGCTACTGTTAGTGGTGATGGTATTGTTATGCTATTATTACGTTCTTTAAGAACAATACCAAAATGCATCAGTGATGTGTGTGAAAAATTTGCCAGCCTAATGACAAAACCTCCAAGTTGCTAATTCCAAAACGTCCCTGCACCGTGCATGCTATCTTGTCAATCCAGCTTCAGCCAGAAGGCTAATTGTTTTGAAGAATTTTTTCTTCAGTGAGTCAGACTGATTTTAAAATTTACAGCATCTGATGAACTGGTATGTTCCTTCTTCTGTGTTAATGGGACCTAGACAGTAGTGCTTCCATTTCTTCAAAAATAAATCTGAAGTTGCCCGCAGCAGTCATGTGAAATTTAAGGCTGCCAGGTATGTGCTTCTTTCCCAGATCTTTATTTCTACTCTCAGTCTGATTCTGTATTCTTAGCTGTGTCTTAGTATATGTGTTCATGTATATGCTCCCTTAAATACTTTGTGGAAGAAGGAAGTTATTAATAAATAATATGAAATACATTTCTTTTTGTACTTTGCTAAAGCACCCCTTGTTACCTATGGGAATAAACTGAATCTATAGATGATCATTGTTGCAAATCTCTCTGCAAGGTGTTTTGAATTACACCTTTTTCCCAGTCTTGGTAGAACCTGTGATCTATGCTTTAACCAAAGGTTCAATGAATGGAGGAGAAGTAGATGATAAAAACAGAGATAAGAGAAACAAAAGTATGAATCATTAAAATGCTGCAAAATTACTTCCTAACTGTATGAGTTGATCCTGTTACTCATCTTGAAACAAAGTATAAAGTAAGCAAAGGAATTCCAAACTAAGAAAAAAATAGACTTTCTTTTATGATTTTAAAAAACACACAAACATTTAGCATATTTAAATTCTAGTGGCAAAATAAAACTGTGTGTGTACTTCCGCTTCACCATTTCCAGGTAATCATGCCTGCAAAAAAGACATGATCTCATGGTTCTTTGGGGAATGATCCCTTCATCAGCTTCCAGGCACCAATGATGGGTCCCCAGTGCAGGACCCGGACAAGATGGCCGCTGCAGGCTCAGGCTGACTACAGTCACTGGGGTGACAAGTGTCAAAATTCCCAAATAAATTTCCTACCCAGATCAGCATACATACAGTATGTTATGGGAGACCTTCTCCAAAGTAAAATGACGCTTTATGGCCTCCTTTCTGCAATAGCACTAGGTTAAATGTCTCCTGCTATAACCTATCCAAAATAATAATAATAAATTTGTATTAAAAGTGGAATTTTATACTTCTAAGGCCTGTTACTATCGTCCAAGCCTATACATACAACAACCCTGGTTTTGTTACCCTCTTAAAATTATCTAGATGGCAATAGTTCTGAAGCAGCCTAAGTTATTAAGGGAGTTTTATTAAAAAGCGCACACTCATACATACACACACCTGATGGAAAAAGTCCTCTGATGCTCAACCTCTGAAACAATTTCCAGGTCACTCAGCTTGAACTTGCACAATCAGAGGTATAGAAATTATTATAAAAGCGGAGCGTAGCATCAAATTATTGGTTAGTTTGCATATGAAAGGCATGCTCTGGGTTTAGCCCTTTGCTGTCTCTAAGAATTGGCTAGCACCGGGAGGGGGAGACTCTCCCCAGTCAGGGAGACCACAAATGCCACAATCTCAAGAATACAGAAAATAAGAAAATATAGTTAATATAACTGAGCCTGTGATGAATGGATGCCAAACAAACAAATGCAAAATCTAAGGACATACAGTTGAAATAATCTATCACTATATCTATGTTTGCATCGACAGCTATAACTATATCTCTACCCAGGTATTAACAGTAGCTGTCTATGAATGTGGGATTAAGGGTAATTTTTTTAAACAGCTAACATTCATTGAATATTATGCTTTTATTGGTAACCTAATTACAATGTCTCTTCCCAACAACCATATTTGATAGGTCCTGTTATTATTTGCATTTTAATGAGGAAATTAAGGCTGAGAGGGGTGAAGTGACTTTCTCAAAGTCACACAGCTAGTGAAGGTCACTCTAGATGTAGTCAACCAGATTCCAGAGTATTTTGTTAACTAACAAATAACATAGTTTTCCTAATTGTACATTCGAACATGTGTTACTTTTATGAATAAAAGGAAACACTTTTATGCACACATTTGAAAAATTAGGTCTATGTACAAACATGTATGAATATATAAATCATATATAAACACATTATACATACACAAATGTATGTGTACATATATGTATGCAAATGTACATAATTATGAGTATGTGTGTACACAAACATTAAGTTAATGTCTTGAGACCAAAGTTCTCAGAAAGCAAAGGTCTTGTAGAGTAGATGCGGGCAATAGAATGTGATATAAAGATAGTAAAATAGATTCTGTCCTCACTTCTCCTTACTGTGTGTGTGTGTGTGTGTGTGTGTGTGTGTGTGTGTGTGTGTGTGTGTGTGTGTGCAGGTTATTTTAAACAGCTGTATGTGTGTTTTGAAGGCACTTAAAGACATTTGCAAACCCATCTATGTACAATATTTTTGAATAACAGACAAGGAAACAGATGGCATCGGATCAGTGAACCTCCTTCTTTCAATGATCAGATACAGGCAAATAGAGTGCTACTTCACAGCAGCAGAGTTTCAACTACATCCCACATCACAGATTCAAAGAAAAGACACTTAATTATTGAAGTCACTTGCAGATGTAAAAAAAAAAAATCAAGCATATATTCAGCTCCTAAGCAAATGAAAAGAAAGCTTCGAGAAAAGCCCATTTTGTGCAATGTTGTTCTGATGTAATATTCATGCTATTTGAAATAACGTCTCCATTTCCTTCAGGATGGCATTTTAGCAGCACTGAAAACCAAAAGTACATTCTTTGGAATGACTACATTGAGAAAGGAGGAGGAAAAGTATGCTTTGAAAAACTGGAATTCACATATCAGCAAGAGGCTTGACATTTGGTAAGAGAACAAACATTTCCCTAGTTCTTAAAATATCTGAAGCTTCCAGTTTGAGTTAACGTCAAGCCCAATAATGGGGAATTCAGCCATACCAGAAGGAATCCCTTCATCAATTAATGTGGGAAGTTTCCCATTTGCATTCAGGAAGACAGGAATCACAAACATTGGAATCAGGTCCACTGAGTTTTGTTGCCTGGTGGATTGTATCTGACTTTCTGTCCCAATCTCCCCTCTGAAGCATCCCAGGCTTCACCTGACTGCCTTCTCAAAAAAAGTAGTTTATTTTAAAAAATTCTTAGTTCCAGTTTTCTACATGGCTTGTTAACTCAAATATTAAGACAGTTTTTTATAGATTTGGCATGGTAAAGCCCATTCTGGTTAATAAGAGTCGGGTGAATAATAATATGAGTGTACAGTTTTTGGACCTCTAATATCTTATAGGGAAAATATTGTAGTATTTTGGAATAAATGTGTTAAATAAACCAAAATACTGAAAAGTTAAATGCTACCATTAATGTTTATTTTGGTTGATTACTGTACTAGAAACTTAATACGTATGACTCCTTTAAAGCTAACAAAATGCTAATGGCATTTCTTATGTACATTTAAAGATGAAGAAACTGAGACTAAGAGGGATAAATACCTCCCCCAAAACTTTCATAACTGACAAGCCAGGATTTGAAATGCAGCGGTTCTTTGTAAGAACGCTGGATAAAGAAAGATCTTGGTGGACACAAAAGGACCATTTTCTAACTCTATAATTCCAAGCAAGTTATTTACCTTCTATTACCTCCATTTCATCATCTGTTACATGAGGGAAGTGATAGTATTTACTTCACATGGTTTTGTAAGGATTAAATATGTTAATTTGTGTAAAGTGGTTAGCACTTGGCTGGCACAGAATTAGTTTTTATTATATGATAGCTCTTATGACCAGCCTCTGTAATCTACAGCAGTAACCACAGGATCATTTTATCATACTCTCTCCAACTGTCAGGGAAACTATATGGATTTAGAAAGTGAAGGATGTAAAAAGCCTATGGTAAGACAGGCAGCATGAACAGCAATGAATATTACACAGAAGACAGTTGACTACTTTTTTTTTTACTCTAGCCAACTGTAGAGAAAAGGGAAATCCAGAGACTAGAATATTTGATGGACCTGAAACCTCTGATTCTACTGCTAATCACACCAGACTATCTTTTATAGGCACTTGTTTGGAACATCCGCCAGCCTCGAATTTAAGATTTGGGTGGAAAAATGAGTAATGGAGATATAGGCCAAGAGGCACTGTGCATGGGCCAGTGGATTTGCTGATGTTTCATAGATTACTCAGTGGATGACAGAAGAGAGCAGAAGACTTTAACCCACATTTTGTTCCATCTCCTCTCAAAAAGAAGTTTCTTCAGGTGTCAAGGAAAATTGTACCAGATCGAATTAAACAGACAAGAAGACTTTATTCAACACAGTTGAGATTGCAACGAGTCAAGATGATTGCAACAGGGGAGAGAGGTTGAACCTAACTCTGCTGAAACAAAAGGCAGGAGGAACTTTAAATGCTGAGGTGAGCTAATGGGAAAGTACTGAAGGACATAATTCAGTGTGGAGGCCATGTGTGTTTGCAAATTGCCACTTATCGAACTTCGGCCCCTACTCCCCTGTAGGGACTGGGAGATGGGGACTCTACCTTTCCTGGTGATTACACGTTCTAGAGAAGGCTCCCAGGTCTTTGAGAAAGGCATTCCTGGGTTGTTAAACTGGCAAGAGTCTAGGAGAATATTTTCATAAAAATTTGTATGTGTATTATATTGCCCTTCCATGTAGAAAAAAAAATACAGATTTATGCATCTATGTTTCCAAGGAATGTCTCTATGAAACTGTAACTCCATCCATTAGTTTTATCCCATGTAGAGTCATAAAATGCAAAGTTTGCCTATGTGGTCTCCGAGAAAAACAAAATATGAATTTAAATACTATCTTTACCACTTATTAGCTCTGTGGCCTTAAACAAGCTATTTAACCAATCTGTGCTTCATTTGTTTAATCTATAATTTATGGATAATGTCACAATCTGTTCGTGGGGTCACAGTGACACCACTTGGCACATAGAGAACGCTAAACTGATGTTAGCTACTATTACTCCCAAAAGTTCCAAAGCGAAGAGAATTGAGCTGATAAAATAAATGGTTAAATGGTTTTCTAAGGAATCGCCATCACATTTCTGAGTAAACATATGATCTGATGGTTAAGTGCAGAAGGTAGGTTGTAAACTAGGAAATGTACAGCAATCTTTTTCTTTAAAGTATGTATTCCGTCAGTAACAGAAGGGAGAGGGAAAGAGAAAAAGCCTAAGAATGCATAGCACGTGAGAGAAAGAGATAAGAAAAGCGACACTTCTGACATCACCCTTCACAGATGACCAGCACTGGGACAGCTTTGGAGACCACCCTGATCTGATGCTCAGATTAAATTACAGAAAATACCAGGCAACCCAATCATTCTGCATTTGTGTGTAATTTTAGTTGGCCTCCTTGCAAAGAACTGCTTTGTTTCTACTCTAGAAAGATTGGACTTTGACAGACAGAGAGAAAAGTTCTGTGGTCATATAAAAACTATTTCTGCATTTACTTAACTGGCAACAGCATAGTCTTATCCTAAACGCTCTGCTGCTTTTACTACAGAGACAAGTTACTCCTACCTTAGATCATTAATTATTGGGAACATTTTGATTTTGTTTCACCAGAAATAAAGTAATGCCTTTAAAAGATGACGAATGGCTAACAAGCTTGTCAAATACAACCATGGAAGAGAAAAATCAATATTCAGTGCTAAGTGAAGTTTTTTTCTTTTTTAAGATGGCTCTACCCTAAATTATCATCAGTAGCTACAGAAGCTTTAAAGGATCTAGAAAGAAGATTCTAGACTTAGCATTTCCATATCATAGAGTATGATGCTGTAATTTTAAAAATGAGTTGATTCTCTAGATACCGACTTGGAAAGAGCACTAGGATATATTTCAGTAAAAAGCAAAAGGAAGTTGCTGAATAACATCTAAAATATGACATCATTTATGTAAAGCATATGCAACATATATACACAAAATATTTCTATGTGTAAATTCATGTAGTATAAATGCATGGAAAAAATTCTGGAATGCCATACTTAAAATAGAAGTTATCTCTAGGGAAAAAAGAGTAGCTTTAGCTTTAAGAGTTATGTCTGCATATTATAATATACTTTTTATTTTAAAATACTATTTAGAATACTTTAGTAATTTAAACATCAACTTAAAAGTTTCAATAGCTGGTTATATCTTCACATGTTCTTGACTCACTAAAACTGGCCTCTCTGATAAATAGATTTTTGCATAATGACCTATATGAAATAAAAAGTGTTAAATGTATCTTTTCTACATGATTTCAAGGGAATTATTCTCAGAAATTAAAAACATCTGTGTACAAGAAAACCATTCTAAGAATGTAAACACGGCTGGTAGTTCCTTTATCTTTCATCATCATTTTTCATCTTAGATTTAGAATCACCTAAAGACATTTGAAGTACAACAAAAATTGCTTTTCTAAAGTTAAAGTAAAAAAAAGTATACTAAAATATTTTCCTGAAGTTATTAGGAACAAATATCAGTGAATTTATTAAAATCTTTTTAGACATATTATTATTATTTTCAGTTTTTAATAGGTTTGGTATTCAAATTTCTCCTAGCTATACAAAGTTATACTTCCTTTCATTTGCCCTGAATTTGACTATTAAAAAGGAAAGTGTTACACAGAGACAAGAATTATATCTTTCTATGAATGAAATACTTTTGTATTTATATCTCTATTTAATATAGCTTATAAGTCTTGAGAATTCATTTTTACTGTGCCCAAATATGTCCAGTGATGAAATTAATTCCTGTTTGTAGTGTATTACAGTTAAGCATAGAAACAGAGAACAGAAAGTTTCTGAGTGTTACTTACCAGTTTGACTGTCAGCTGCAGGAGGACAGGGATATGGTCTTGTTGTTCAGACACACTATCTAACACACAATAGATACTCCGTAAAGAACAACTCTGTCACTTCTGAAATCCTACGCCCTCCATTTCCTCTCATTTGCTTGCATTTCACAAATGGCCACATCATTTTATCAAATCATGGAGCCACTTGGAAATTGGGCATAGAGTTTTGCATAATCATTCGTGTCATGCCTGTGACACTTGGTGATTATATATAACGGTCTCTGAGGAGTCCTGAGGCAGGAGAATGTTACCTGGCTGGCCTTAGAGCCAAGTTCTACTACAACCATTTCATAGAGAAGGACACTGAGGGGAAAAAGTTGCTACATCTGCACCGGGCCCCTGTGCAGACAAGGAGGAAAAGCAGAACACTCAGCTTGAGTCAGTGAGTTAGTGACTGGAAGATGAAACACTAGACTTGTCTAAAATTAACCTCCTTGAAAACCAGCTCAATTGATTTCTGAGCCTAGACACAGAAGCCAAATTTAACTAAAATTTCACAAGGTGGAAAAAAAAAATCAGCTTTTGCTTCATGACAAATTCTCTATATCTCTGAAGATAAAGATAAGACTGTTTCTCAAGAATGGAAAGCTGGGTTTTTTTTTCTGCTTTTCAGTTTTATGTATTTGTTAAAATTGAAGTACAATTGATTTACAATACTGTGCTAAGAATGGAAAGATGTTAATAACAGTAGGCATTGGGTGATATAGGAACATAGAAGTTCATTGCTATTCTCTCTACTTCTCTATATATTTTAAATGTTTCATATTAAAACTTTTTTTAATGAAACATGTAAAGTTTCAAAGAAAAAGGAAGAAGAACTCACCCATATCTGCCTTGGATTTTCCTCCAGGTCTCCTAAATCTATTCTCCAAAGCTATGATCTGTTCCAACATAGTTTCCATTTCTTTGAAGCTTTGTTCTGCACTTTTAGATATCTCTACTATGTGAATTCCGAAGAGGCCAAGACACACTTTTAGCAATTTATGTATAAATAATAATAATTTATAATTATCTCACTTAATCTTCCTTTAACTTTGTGTATTAGGTACTATTACCTTCATTTTACAGATGAGGAAATTAAGACACAGAGATACATAACTTAGATAAACAGAAGTATTCACATAAAATCAAGAGAAAGGCAGAATGCATTCTATTGCCATTACTGTTGAGCATCTTACTAGATATTCTGTCCAGGGCACAAAGAAAATGAAATTGAATCATTGGTACAAATATTGGAAAGAGACAATAATTATTATCCTTTATATATATATATATATATATATGTTATTATCTGTTGAGAAATTACAAGAAAATCTATCGACACATTATTAATATGGATAACATGGTTCAGTAATGAGAAGTGGTACAATTAAGCAGCAATAATGCTTATTATTATATAGAAGCCAAAAATGTTCAAAATATGATAGAAAAATTATTCCATCATAGGAGCAATAAAATACATAACATGTCTAGAAATCAATTCAACTAGAAATGTTCAGGACCCATATGAAGCGTATTACCAAACTTTACTAAAGGCAAAAAACACCCACCTAAATAATGGAAAACCATTTTCCATGTTTTGGGGAAGTCATGTTTGATGGGCAGGTGTGGCAACGTAAACATTCTCTATGAAATTGTTTACAAATTCATCGTGATCCCAGTCAATACCCTCAGTGGTATCGCACTTAGGACTTGGCAAAACCATTTGAAAGATAATTGGGATTGAGAAGAATCAGCCTCGCCACAAACAGTTTTGAAGAATAATGACAGGAAATCACTTGCACCACCCCATGGATCTATAGAAGCCAAAAGAGTGGAATACTAGCACACACAAAAAGATCAGTGGCACGAAACAGACAATAAATACACAGATTGTTGTACTTGTTCATAATGTAGCTAACATTTGTGCGCAGAGACTGTAACCACTGTGACAAATAGTACCCCAGTTGCAGGTCAAGTGCGATAATTCTTCTGAAGTCACGTTGACAAAGACTAGGGTGAAGAAAGAGTTGGAATCTAGAGCATAAAATTTAAGGAAGCACTCACTCTCAGGGCAGTGCAAGTGCCAACTCCGTATGTGCATGAACCTGACAGAAAGATACTCCTTAAATTTTATACCTATTTTTACTTAACCCTGGTCAAGGGCTGGGGCTCACTCTCTTTCAAGTGAGCTGTTGAAACGACTCCACAGCAGCCTCACTAATTTTATCCATTAACACCTACATCATAATCCCTGGTCATTAGATCTTATCCACACCTCTGTTCCCAATTAAGTTCTGTATATTCTTGCTTCTGACTCAACCACCCCTTCGGAAAGTTTTTTACTGTGCCTTGGCCAATATAGATCCATTATCAGCAAACTCCACAAACATCTTCATCTTTCAGAGAGTACTTACTGTACTGGTTTGTCTTAACTGAACCTGAGAACACAGTATCCCCTGAAATTTGGTGAAGTCATACACTTGGGTCTCAAGATCAGAAGACAGGATCTACGTTTTTTCTTTTCTTTGAATTGCAAGATAAATCACTACAAGTCTCTTACAAAGCAGATAATTCTCTATGATCTTTTTACAAAAAAAAGAAAAACTCCTGCTCTTTACCACCATCCACTCTTTTTTTGGTTTTTTTGTTTGTTTGTTTGTTTTTGCGGTACACGGGCCTCTCACTGCTGTGGCCTCTCCTGTTGCGGAGCACAGGCTCTGGACGCGCAGGCTCAGCGGCCATGGCTCACGGGCCCAGCCGCTCCGCGACACGTGGGATCCTCCCGGACCGGGGCACGAAGCCGCATCCCCTGCATCGGCAGGCGGACTCTCAACCACTGCGCTACCAGGTAAGCCCTACTTTCAAAGCTTTTGATGCTGGAGACAGATTTACCATGCCACATAAAAGCATAGGATACAACTTTTTTTTAAAGCACACAATCTAAGACTTCAATTTGGCTCGTGGTGAACACTAATTCAAAAATGATTGATGTTCTGTTTACATTGTAGTGAGGCCATGAATTCCTTCACCTATCATGGCTGAAAAAAAAAGGACAACCAGAATCTTGTAATATACTCTAGAATAATGATTTTCAAACTTCTTTGACCATTTCCCATGTTAAAAAATTGATTTTACATTTAGTTCAGCACATATATACAGACAGTAACAAACACATATAAAACCCCCAAAGTTCTAATGAAAAAATACTTAAATTTAATAGAAGTGATGCATTATATTTTCTCATCTATTACATTCTAATTCTTTTTTTAACTGTTGCTGGCTACCTATTATTTCACGACTGGTTTCGACCTGCAGTTTGAAGAATAATGCTTGCATTGAGAGGATTTTTTCCCACTGGAGTTTTTGTTGAAAATAACAGAAAGATAATTTTGCTAATTTAAGTAGAAAATGAATTTATGAACAGGATACCAGATATCACACGGAATCAGCAAAGAAGTAACAGAAATTAAGGGAGTCTTCTGGGTAGCAGAGAGGAAAGTCAAGGTCATGCCATTGCAACTGTCTGGTTAAGGTACAGCTGCTGTGCTGTCCCCACTTGTCATCCACCGGCAGTGAACATCATTTCATAGCCACGGCAACTGCGGTAGGACTCTTGACTCCACTGCTGTGGCTTCAAGTAATTTCTCCTATGACTCTGTGTGTGTGTGTGTGTGTGTGTGTGTGTGTGTGTGTGTGTGTGTATCCTTCTCCAGATGTGAAGTCTGGTGGAAGCATATATTTGACTTAGACCTTGTGTATAGCAAGGATATTTAGAAGCTGAGCTGCCAAAAAATAACAAATACACAGTACAAAGTTCTTTTCAATCTCTGGTTACTTAGTATTACTTATAACACTGGATTCAGCAGAACCCTCAGGGGCCAGCAGTTTAGGCTTCATCTCCTCTTCTACCAATGGCTGTGCAGTAAGACCTGAGGGGGGAAGGACCGAAACAGAGACTTTCTGAATCATCACTTAAGCCTTGATAGCCAACAGGACAAGATCTTCTCTGCTGTGAAGGGAGAAGGACCAGCTTCTGGTCAGATGGAGCCTGGGATCTGGTAGCAGATGCCCTGCTCCTCCCACCTCAGTGGGCTGAATTATATGAACCATATGAAAGTTTCCCCTGGCTTTTGGTTGGGTTTGGTCAAAGACGAACTTGGCAGGAGATCAGATGGAGGGAGAAGATGAGGTTCGTGTATTTATTTCCCATCACCTTCCCTCTGAGAGCAGACAGGTTCCCTTCTCTGAAGGTTACTGATTCTCTCAAGGCAGCTCACTCCTCAGGAATCTCTCCTTCCAGGCTCCAGTAACTGGAACCCTCTTCTTACCCCTCCAGGTCTAGAGGAAGTAACAGTTTCAGTTCCTGCACTATCTATGCCCATGTCTTTGTAAAAAGCCCCTTTAATAATTAACCTCTCTGTGAATCACCCTATTCCAAGTATGCTAACTGCTTCCCCTTGGGAGCCAGCTTAATACAGATCATAGCTTGACTTTACCAAAATTACATAGGCTTGGTTGAGAAAAAATTATTTGACCTCAGTTCTCTATAAAATGTGTACCCTAAGAATAATTGTGCTGCTTAAGAATATGATTATTCAGGTTATAATAAAAATGATAAATTCTAAAAAGTATTATACAGATTATCATTAGGAATAGTATGAAATTCATATTGCAATATAGCCAAATTTGATTATAAAGATCAAATGTGATAAAACATAATAAAACATAGATGTTAATTATGTGAAGAATAAAATGGGCACAATAAAATTTTCTCACTCTACTTCATTAAAAAGACTTTTATTACTGCTATTTTTTTAAATAATCATTTTAATTCCAAGTAGAAATAATGAAATCTTGGATATGTTTCAATAAAATCACCACACTATATTAACTGAGCAGCTAATTTGATTAAAATAATTGTCTGGCAAAATTAAATCCTTAATAAAGAAACATCTCAGTGTACCAAAGATACCATCTTTGAAACAGTAAACAATGTTTTGGTTTATTTGCAGTGCTGAGGCTGAAAGAATAAAATAAAAAGATTGTACCTGAATATCATTTCAGTTTGCCTCACTCTCTTGAACCTCAAAGATGCTCTAAGAGAGATGAGGGTACCTGGTAGCCATGGCAATGCACTTTGAAGATGCCCAGAGCTCCAAAAAGGGCCTAAACGGATGATGCCACTATAGCTGAAGCAACAGCTTACGTACAGGACACTGGTGAAGACAACTCCAGGGGACTTCAAAAAAATACATGAGCAGCATTCTCCTTTCCATAAGCAAATATGGAAAGAATACAGGAGAATTGTGTTATTGCTCTTAAAGTTATCTCCCCATCTGTACCCTTGGTAAGTTTTAGAAAAACCCGTGCTACCTAAAAAAGCAAAACATAAGTCTGTAACAACAGCTGTAAAATATATTTTTTTGCTCAGAGTCCTGAGTGACTGCATGTGTGTGTTTGGGGTGTAGGAAGAGTGGTCATTCAGGGGCAAATTTCTCCATCATCAGCTAGTCCATTCTAAAGTCACCATGGTCACCTCTGTCTACTCAGTGGAAGGGGAAAAAGCACAGATCATCTTTCTTGGGGGGTCTTTTGGGATAAGAAAATAATTTTTACAAATATTCCATTAGAGCTTAGTTACCTGAACCTACCTAACTACAAATATATTCTAGCTGTGTTACCAGAAAAGAGGATAAAGTGGGTTTTGGTTAACACTTAGCAGATGCTGTCATAAATTTATCCTGTTTTTTCCTCACTTAATTCATTACCCTCTTGTGCAAATTTTATTTGAGTAAATCAGATTCAGTAGCTTCACAATATCCTATCATGTGAACATACAGTAATGCACTAAGCTATTTTCTCAATTAGCAGTTTATCAAGTTTAGGGGTGTTACAAATCACACTGCTATGAACATTTTTACACATAAATTATGATTTATCATAAACTCATTTCCTCAGACAAAATGTACAAAAGAGGAAAACAAAGTCTAAAGACACTTTAAAGTGTCTTGGTAATCTTGCAAATTGCTTTCCAGAAAGATTGGAGCAATTTACATTTCCATGGGAGGAACATGAGGGGCCTGATGGTTTTAATCAATACCCTTGATGGTATTGATTGAAACCATATCATTCATATTTGCCATTTTGATAAACAAAACAGTCAGCAAAACACTGGTTGAAAGTACATTTCATTGATTTTTAGAGTGGTTATGAGGCAGGAGATAGATGGGCCCCAGGCCGAGCAGCTGGAGTTCGTCCCCTGTGGACAGATACTCCAAAATAGCAGGAGGGAAGAGAAGCTGAGCCCTGCCCAAATAATAGACCACACATTTCTCATTCCCGAGTTCAAGGAGACCTTCCTGACTACACATGTGCAGAAAGGCTCCTTGAATGTCAAAAAGGGATGGGACGCCACCACACAGTAGGTGAAGTCAACCTACCCATAGGCCTCTTTGCTAGAATCCAGCTTGGCTGAGAGATGCGCGCACACACTGGAGGACCCTGAGATACACCAGATACGAACTCAGAACCAGGTAAAGCTAGATGACGGCCAAAGGAAACCCAGAAGAAATGCCCCATTAAAGTGATTCAAACTACAATGGGGGCGCGACTCTCCCTCTGAGCCCACCCATATGTCTATCCACACGTACTCTTTTCCCTCCTGATAAACACTATAATTGTTTCACTGCTTTCTGACTCTCTGTGGAAATTCATTTCTACCCAGCTGATGGGCCAGGGCCTTGTCACTGGCCACTGGTCTAGAGGCTAGGATTCAGCGCTCTCACTGCCGTGGGCTGACCTCAATCTCTGGCCAGGAACTGAATTCCTACTTCAAGCCACTGCAGGCCAAGGCCATCCGAGATCAGTTAAATATGTTTTCATAAATTTCTTTGCATTTGTGTTTTCTCTTTTGTGCTTTTTTCTTAAGTTCTACATATTAGCTTTAAGATATTTTGAATAAGAAAATTTTATATGTATCATCTATATATTAAGGCAGGCTGTAAACCTCCTTAATTTTATGCCATATTTGTATCAAAATTTCAATCAGATATTTTTGACTTTTCAATGTCATGAATTTTCCATTGGGTAAATGTGATTATTAATTTTATGAGTTAACTTGACTGGGCAAGTGGTGCCCAGATTAAACATTATTTCTAGGCGTCTGTGAGGGTGTTTATGGATGAGAGCAGCATTTGAATTGGTGCACTCAGTAAAGTAGATTGCCCTGCCCTGTGTGGGTGGGTATCATCTAATCTGTTGAAGGCCTGGAAAAAAGACAGAGGAAGGAGGAATTTGGCCTTTTTTCATGCCTCAGTGCATGAGCGAGAACATATCTCTTCTCTTCTTGCCCTTGGTCTGGGCTTTATGCTATAGGCTCCCTTGGTTCTCAGGACTTTGGACTTGAGCTGAATTACACCACTGGCTTTTCTGGGTCTTCAGATTACAGACGGCAGATCATGGAATTTCACAGCTTCCATATCATCTTATGTGTCTACTCATCATTTTATATATATTATATATTCAGTATATTATATATATACATGTATGTAAAAATAACACACACACCCTATTGCTTTTGTTTATCTGGAGATCCCTGACTAATACAGTGAACAGTCACACATATAAACATAAATACATGTGTGCAGTGGAAGAAATCATAAAGAAAATGATCTAGACAATAGCATCCTACCTCAAAATAAGGTAAAATTTCATTTTTCAGAGTATTTTCGCTTTTTCTTTCTTCTTCCTTTTTTTTAAAACATTTGACTACTTAATCCATCTCGAATTGATTTTGAAATAGGGTGTGAGCAAAGAAAAAAAATTAAATACTTCCCTTACAGCTGCCTTGCCAATTTTCTCAACACATTTAATTGAATGATCATTGAATCATCTATGGAATCATTGAGTCATCATTAAATCATCATTTTGCTTAGTTTGTAATAGATTAGATTAAACTGATGCATTCAAGTGATAATTGAGGTTGTGCTTATTACCAACATCATCACTTTATGGTCAGCATATAATGCTTCACAAGAAGAATAAACAGCATAATATAGCAATTGGCATTTAATTTGAAGAGTTGTACATTTTGTCTCAAAACTTTATATATAAGTGATCATCATAACTAATTAAGTTCCCAAATAGGAGGTGAAAATAATGTGCCTGGACTAAATTGGATACTCATTACAGCAGAAGAAAAAGAAAATGTCCCTACCTTTTTTCTAAAACAACCTTTTCTAATATAAATGCATTTCAATACATGTGAACAAAGAAGTCTGGCTAAAGGGTCAACATAACACACAAAATTCATTTTCTGAGAAATATGAGGATTAGTTGAACCATGAGTCACTTCTCAACCTTTCACTGGGAACTACTCCAATTTGTAGACTAAAGGCAAGATCAAAACTCTTCTATAAAAACTATGCTACACAGAAATAATTACAGTGCATCTGAAAAACTGTCACAGCGCCTCAAAGACCTTTCCATCAGTTAATATCTTTTATCTGTATAACAAGGAAATATAAACTTTGAATCTTAACACTAAAATAATTCAAGATACTGGAATTATATAAAATATTCATTCGTGGCCTTAAATGTATGAGAAAGGTTGATTCTGGCTACAAGTATAAATAATAAATAAAAGAAACACCTCACAGTAGCTATAAATTGGTATAACATTTTTGAAGAACTATTTGTCCATATCTATTACAACCCATAGACATATCCAATGATTCAGTGATTCCACTCCTAGGTAAATATCCTACAGAAATGTGCACCAAAAGATGTGTGGACAAGAATGTTGATAGAAGCATTATTCATAACAGACAAACACTGGATAAACTGTGGGATAGTCATTTTAGAATAGTCAACTAACTATTCTAAAAACATTACTCTTATTAAAGCGCACAAACAAAATGTTGAATAACACCAGCAAGAACACATACTGTATTATTCTATGTATATATAATTTTTAAATTACCAAAACTAATCCATGGTGTTTGAAGTGAAGATGGGGAGTACCTTATGAGGGGGCTGCTGATATGGGAACGGGGAGAGTGGGAGAGAGGTGCAAAACCACACAAAATAAATGTACTAAGAAAAGAGATCTATATGATCACGACTTTAGTCTGGCACCTAGCATCCCCTGCTGGAGGCTGAGCAGCACTTCTTCCCCACCCCACCCTCTGCAGAAAGTTACAGATGTCTGGACAAGTGAAACATAGGCAGCCATGCATACGATATAGTTTATTATTCATGTAACAATCAACAAAATGATTCCCCAGGGAGGGCTCAGGTTTCAACAGGAGGGAAACAAGAGCAAAGGAAGATGGTGGTTTGTGTTTTTGCGGTGGTTATTGGGTGGAGCTAGGATGGGCTACCCACCAGGAACTAGCCTGGTTTGAATTTTCCACCAGCGCCAATGGAAGGAAGGCACTGGGCTTTTTTATCAGATTGCACAGATATCTGGCAGAGGAAAAGGGGGAGGGGTGATTGAAAGTTTTCAGAAGTCAAACATCAAAAATACTGTGTATTACAATTACAACTGTGTGTTTATGTAAACATATGTCTCTGTGAAATTTTATGATACCGTTAAAATAATTTTTCATAGCAATTCACATAAAAAGAGAAAAAAATAATTAGTTGGAAAACAGCCTCCCTGCTCTACATATAAATTACGTCCTGCTCAGTAACAGATGAAGCACTAGGATCCTGCAAAATAACTTGTGACATGCACATCAGATGCTTGTACTAGGTAAGTGAAAATTATGTTAACTCCTATGTATATGTTCAGTCCTCACAGCAGATTTTGTAGTTGTACAGTTACATTCCTTCTTTCATTAGCTGTTCAGTGAGCATAAATATTTTAGGTAACCAAAAGATCTTCTATTACTTGCTTTATTTATACATGATGTATGATTTATGGCTTCAGCAAGATAGCAAGACTTGATCAAGACAGAGGACAAAGTGTTTAGCAAAAAGCACTATTTCTTAAAATTAAATTATTGGAGAGAGACCTTCAAGATGGCAGAGGAGTAAGACATGGAGATCAACTTCCTCCACACAAATACATCAAAACTACCATCTACATGTGGAACAACTCCTACAGAACACCTACTGAATGCTGGCAGAAGACCTCAGACTTCCCAAAAGATATATATATATATATACTTTTTTTTTCCCCTTTTTCTCTTTTTGTGATTGTGTATGTGTATGCTTCTTTGTGTGATTTTGTGTGGGTAGTTTTGCTTTTACCATTTGTCCTAGGGTTCTGTCTGCTTTTTTTTCCTTTAGTATAGTTTTTAGTGCTTGTTATCATTGGTGGTTTTGTTTTTTAGTTTGGTTGTTCTTTCTTTCTTTCTTTCTCTTTAAATTACTTTTTACTTTTTTATTTTTAATAATTTATTTTAATAACTTTATTTTTTTCTTTCTTACTTTTTTTTCTCCTGTTTCTTCTGAGCCGTGTGGCTGACAGGGTCTTGGTGCTCGGGCTGGGTGTCAGTCCTGTGCCTCTGAGGTGGGAGCGCTGAGTTCAGGACATTAGTCCACCAGAGACCTCCTTGCTCCATGCAATATCAAATGGCGAAAGCTCTCCCAGAGATCTCCATCTCAACACTGCGACCCAGCTCCACTCAACGACCACCAAGCTACAGTGCAGGACACCCTATGCCAAACAACGAGCAAGATAGGAACACAACCCCACCCATGAGGAGAGAGGCTGCCTAAAATCATATTAAGGTCACAGACACCCCAAAACACAACACCAGACGTAGTCCTGCTCACCAGAAAGGTCCCTCTCCACAAAATAAATCAAAAGGCAGAAAAAGAATGGTTGAGTTTTTTCAGCTACATATTTTCATTTCTCTTGTAAACCGGTGCTTTTCATCAGATAGTTAAGCAAGTAAAATTCCTAATTGTCTCTGTGGTGGTTATAAAATAGATTTACTTTCAATTTGCAATAAATTCTTAGACTGTGCTTTCCCAGATAAATTATGTTTGCTCTCCTCATAACACAGTGGGAATATGAATTCCTGTGTGCAATGAAGATCTATGAGATTCTTAGGATAAATGTTATTCGGCTATAATTTTATTGACTTATAACTAGTATCTGGAAAACAATCCCCAGAAAACGTCCTCTATTTCATTTTTCCAACCAAAGGACAGCCTGGTATGCTGACCAAAATAAGATAAAAGCATACTCTGATCAGTTAGAGAAACTTTTCCTTAAAATCTTCTTGGTAATTAAAAACCACATCTTTCAAATATAATGGAGATGCTCCTTTTTCAATGATTTCACAATCCCTCATTTCTAATCTTCATTCCAATTCATCCTCTGTCAATAAATACCTGAAGAATTACAAGATCATGGATCAGTAGATTGACTTACTTATTTAAATCATATTGCATATCTGGAACATGATCAAGAATTTAAACCTCAAACTACTTAAACCTCTTACTCTGATCAAAAGAATATTATGGGGCTTCCCTGGTGGTGCAGTGGTTGAGAATCTGCCTGCCAATGCAGGGGACACGGGTTCGAGCCCTGGTCTGGGAAA